>NC_091766.1:81677939-82302939 GCF_029378745.1 Bos indicus
GGAGTATATCTCTCTTCATGGATACTTCAGGAATACACCTTCAGACAAAAAAAGTGCATTCAGAACTGAGAGCAGACAGGAGTACCTGACCAGCAATAAAGAATATATAGAACCACGCAAAACTCGGTAGGACGAAGGAACTAGGGGGAAAAATGGGAATGTTAGTAGGACTGGAACTGCCCTCAGTGGGTGGGGGAACTGAAGCAGGGCTCCCATCCCCACATCAGGGCAATTGTCTGAGTCAGAGGAGAAACGTTTAAGGCTGAGAGTGAAACAGCTGATCTGTGGCAGCCTAAATGGAATGAGAATCAGACAGTCCTTGCCTCAGCCATACATACCCTGGACAGGGATGCAGGTCCCCTGGAAGGTGTAGTGGCTAGGAGTTTAGGGATTGTGAAGCAATCCCAGGGTGAGGGCTACTGCTGACTGCAGAGAGATGGATTAAGGGAATATGAGGGAGGAGATTGTGGGGGGAAATACCTGTGGAGGAAAGCCAGGCAGCCAGGGAAGCAAGGCAATACTGCTGAGTCACACGTAGTGGGTGGAGCCATCATCATAGCCTCTCTCCCCAGACACCAGCATAGGTATCTGAACAATAGAGAGGCTGGCCCATCAAATGCCTGACGCACTGAACTACAGAGTAGGACCCCAGCCAGGATGATCCTTTAAGTGACTGATGTGCCAAACAACAGAATAGGACCTCACTCAGGGTGCCCCCTTAGGTGCCTGACCCACAGATCTACAGAGTAGGACCCCAGCCAGGCAGGCCACTCTATGTGCCTGATGTGCCGAACAACAGAGAAGGACCCCCAGGCAGGGGAGCCCTCTAACTGCCTGAATGGGCTGAGCTACGGAGAAAGACTGGCCAAAGAGGCCTTCTGATCACCAGCTACAAGAGGCTTGAAAAAAGACTCTGGCAGGGCCATAATTCCTGCCACAGAGGCAGTCCAGTGTCCCTGCACACTTGCTGCTACCAGGGTCTCTGCAAGCCAAGTAGCTGCACCACCTTCCTACTCAGCCATGTGCTGCTACAGGTCACCTTGGTCGTGTCCAGGTCTTTGAGACCCTGTGGACTGTGGCCTGCCAGGCTTCTCTGTCAGGGGGTTTCTCCAGGCAAGAATACTGGAGCATATTGGCCAATACTGGTTGCCATAACCTTCTAGAGCACTATATTTCCTGCTGCCCTGGCTGCCAACTCCCCTGAGTACCTGGTGCTGCCAGAACCCCTGCAGTCCTCCACCCCTGACCCTCACTGGGGCAGACCCAAGTCCTTCAGGGCAGCCTCAGGAGCAAACCCCAGTGGACAACCCACATACAGAGGTGGAAATAAAACCACAACTAAAAACCAGGGACAGTGTAGCTAAGGAAGAAGACCCCAAACCTTCCCACTAGCTGTACAAGTGGCAGATTAAATCCACACGATCAACTAGGTAGACTCTGTGGCTATGGAATATATAAAAGGACATTGAGAGCTCCCACAAAAGAAAATGCACTAGTTCTGATAGTTGTGGACATTAGAGGCAAGAACACACATGAGTAGAATCATATTAGAATCTGAACTTCCCCCTCAGCAGGTCCAGAGACCAGCACAGTGTTGGAGGGTATCCTAGGGACATGAGGTGGACTGTGAGTCCCAGGGAGGGAAAGGACTCTGACAGCCATGACTCAAGAAAAACATTTATTATTCTTATATTTTGACTTGCTCTGTAGGTTCTTTTGGATTTTTTTCCTTTTATTTTTCCCCTCCCACCCCCAGCCTCCCCAATCTGTTGTAGTTGTTGATATTATTGGCACTATGAAATCTAATTAAACTTTTGAGCTTTTTTTTTCCTCAGTAACATTTTTTATTGCTGTTATAAACCTCTGCCTCTATGTTTGGCTTTTGCAGTTCTGTGGAGTTTTCTTTTTTTTCCTTTCTTGTTCCCTGTTTTTTTTTTTTTTTTTTCCTTTTCTCTTTTTTTAATTTTTTGAAACCTATTATTATTTTTTATACATTTATTCCTTTGTTTGCTTTTCCTACCATTCTTTTCCCCATAAAGTTAATCTTTAATGTATATAAATCTTCTTTATCTACCTCTGTTTATCTTTGCATATGTATTCTTTCTTTCTTTCCTCTCAACATATTTGTTATTTTTGTTTTCATTGCTTTATTCCCAACTTGGCACCTTGCTTTAGCTTTGTTTTCCACTTTGTGCTTTAGTTAGTTTTGTTCTTAACTGGTAGATATAATTTTTTGTTTCCTTTGTTAGCTGGGTCAATCCATTGCAATTTATGTTCATTGGACTGTTTTGAATTTGCTTATGAAATTAAAAGATGTTTGCTCCTTGTAAGAAAAGCTATGACCAACCTAGACAGCATATTAAAAAGCAGAGATATTACTTTCCCAACAAAGCTCCATCTAGTCAAAGCTATGTTTTTTCCAGTAGTCATGTATGGATGCAAGAGTTGGACTATAAAGAAAGCTGAGTGCCAAAGAATTGATGCTTTTGAACTGTGGTGTTGGAGAAGACTCTTGAGAGTCCCTTGGACTGCAAAGAGATCAAAACATTCAATCCTAAGGGGAATCAATGCTGAATATTCATTGGAAGGACCGACACTGAAGCTGAATCTCCAATATTTTGGCCACCTGATGTGAAGAAATGACTCATTTGAAAAGACCCTGATGTTGGGAAAGATTGAAGACAGGAGGAGAAGGGGACGACAGAGAATGAGATGGTTGGATGGCATCACTGAGTTGATGGGCATGAGTTTAAGCAATTCCTGGGAGTTGGTGATGGACAGGGAAGCCTGGTGTGCTGCAGTCCACGGGGTCACAAAAAGTTGGACAGGACTGAGTGACTGAACTGAACTAAACTGATGAGTGTATATGTATTTGTGTATATTCAGTCACACTTTTAATTGTTGTTATAAACCTCTGCCTCTATGTTGGGCTTTTGCAGTTCTGTGGAGTTTTCCTTTAGTTTTTTTTTTTTTTCTTCTTCCTGTTTTTATTTTTCTTTTATCTTTCTTTTAATTTTTTAGACCAATTATATTCTTTCTACATACATCCCTTTGTTTGCCTTTCCTACTGTTCCTTTCCCCTTGCAGTTAATCTTTAATGTATATAAATCTTCTTCATCTACCTCTATATTTGCATATCTATTCTTTCTTTCTTTCCTTTCTTCTCAACATATTTGCTCTTTTTGCTTTCATTGCTTAATTCCCTACTTGGCACCTTGTTTAGTTTTTTTTTTTTTTTTTTTTTCCAGTTTGTGCTTTAGTTTTGTTCTTAAGTGGTAAGCATAATTTTGGATTTCCTTTGTTCACTGGGTCTGCCTACTGTACTTTATGTTTGTTGGACTGTTTTGACTTTGTTCATGGGTGTAAATATATGTATGTGTGTGTATTTCATTATTTTAATTATTATTTGCCTGATTTTGTCTGGGGTTCATCTTTGGTTTCTCGTTTTTGGGTATTTGTTTTATTCTCACTTAATGCAATAACAAACCACTTGTGGAATGTTCGTTCCTGACCAGAGTTCAAGCCCTGAGCCTTTGGAGTGGAAGCACTGACTCCAAGACCCTAGACTACCGGAGAACTAACCCTAGGGGGTGTCAAATAATGAGAACTCATACAAAGGAAACCACTTGAAAACAAGAGCCGGCATCACCCAACCACCGGTAGCACCCTGTGCAGGGCGCCTCATCTAAACAACAAACAAAACAAAATACAAACCCAGTCATCAGCAGAAAGGATTATCACCTCACTCAGGCTTGCCCATCAGATGAAAAACAAACAAACAAAAACAGCATAAATCTCACCGTATACAAAGCTTACACAAACCACTGGACCAAAGTATCCCATACAAGATAAACCCAAGGAGAAACATGCCAAGACACATAGTAATCAAACTAACAAAGATTAACACAAAGAAAGAATATTAAAAGCAGCAAGAGAGAAGCAACAAGTAACATACAAGGGAAACCCCATATGCTTAACAGCTGATCTTTCAGCAGAAACTCTATATTTAAAGAACTGAAAGGGAAAAATACACAGCCAAGATTACTGCACCTGGCAAGGATCTCATTCAAAAGTGATCGAGAAATAAAAAGCTTTTCAGGCAAGCAAAAGTTAGAGAATTCAGTACCACCAAACCAGCTTTACAACAAATGTTAAAGGGACTTACTTATATAGTCAAGAAATACAAGAGAAGAAAAAGATCTGTAAACTCAACCCCAAACAATTAAGAAAATGGCAATAGTACTATTTGTATCAATAATTACTTTAAATGTAAATGGATTAAATGCTCCAACCAAAAGACACAGACTGGCTGAATGGATACAAAAACAAGACCCATACATACGCTGTCTACAAGAAACCCACTTCAGACCTCAAGACACATATAGACTGAAAGTGAGAGGATGGAAAAATATATTCCATGCCAATGGGAAGCAAAAGAAAGCTGGACTAGCAATCCTCATATCAGACAAAATAGACCTTAAAATAAAGAAGATTACAAAAGATAAGGAAGGGCACTACACAATGATCAAGGGATCAATCCAAGAGGAAGACATAACAAGTGTAAATATCTATGCACCCAACATAGGAGCACCTCAATACATTAGACAAACACTAACAGACATAAAAGGAGAAATTGACATAAAACACAATAATAGTAGGAGACTTTAACACTCCACACACACCAATGGACAGATTATCAAAACAGAAAATTAATAAGGAAACACAAGTCTTAAATGATACACTAGGTGAGATGGATCTCATTGATATCTTCAGTACATTCCATCCAAATGCAGAAGAATACACCTTCTTCTCAAGTGCACATGGAACATTCTCCAGGATAGACCACATCTTGGGTCACAAATCAAACCTCAGTGAATTTAAGAAAACTGAAATCCTATCAAGCATCTTCTCTGACCACAACACTATGAGACTAGATATCAATTACAAGGGAAAAAACTGTAAAAAACACGAACACATAGAGATTAAACAATACATGTCTAAATAACCAACAAGTTACTGAAGATATCAAAGGGAAATAAAAAAATTTCTAGAAACAAACGACAATGAAAACATGACAACTCAAAACCTACAGGATGCAGCAAAAGCAGTTCTAAGAGGGAAGCTTATAGCAATACAATCCTACCTCAAGAGACAAGAGAAATATTGAATAAACAACCTAACTTTACAGCTAAAACAACTGGGAAAAGAAAAACAACAACAATAACAAAAGCCCCAAAAATTAGTAGAAGGAAAGAAATCGTAACGATCTGAGCAGAAATAAATGAAAAAGAAATGAAAGAAACAATAGTAAAGATTAATAAAACAGCTGATTCTTTGAGAAGATAAAATTGACAAACCTTTAGCCAGACTTATCAAGGAAAAAAGAGAGAAGAATCAAATCAACAAAATTAGAAATGAAAAAGGAGAGGTTACAACAGACAGTGCAGAAATACAAAGGATTATAAGAGACTATTATGAACAACTATATGGCAATAAAATGGATAACCTGGAAGAAATGGATAGATCTTAGAAAAGTTCAATCTCTGAAGATTGAACCAGGAATAAATAGAAATAACAAGCACTGAAATTGAAGCTGTGATCAAAAATCTTCCAAAAAACAAAATCCCAAGACCAGATGGCTTCATTCAAGCATTTAGAGAAAAGCTAATGCCTATCCTTCTAAAACTCTTTCAAAAACTTGCAGAGGAAGGAACACTTCCAAACTCATTCTATGAGGCCACCATCACCCTGATACCAAAACCAGACAAAGACAATACACACAATAAAAACCTACAGGCCAATGTAGAGTGAAGAGATGGAGCCAAAGCAAAAACAACACCCAACTGTGGATGTGACTGGTGATAGAAGCAAAGTCCAATGTTGTAAAGAGCAATATTGCATAGGAACCTGGAATGTTAGGTCCATGGATCAAGGCAAATTGGACGTGGTCAAACAGGAGATGGCAAGCGTGAACGTCGACATATTAGGAATCAGCAAGCTAAAATGGATTGGAATGGGTGAATTTAAGTCAGATGACCATTATTACTACCATTATTACTACTACTGTGGGCAAGAATCCCTTAGAAGAAATGGAGTAGCCATCATGGTCAACAAAAGAGTCCAAAACGCAGTACTTAGATGCAATCTCAAAAACAACGGAATGATCTCTGTTCGTTTCCAAGGAAAACCATTCAATATCACAGTAATCCAAGTCTATGCCCTGACCAGTAATGCTGAAGAAGCTGAAGTTGAACAGTTCTGTGAAGACCTACAAGACCTTCTAGAACTAACACCCAAAAAAGATGTCCTTTTCATTATAGGGGACTGGAATGCAAAAGTAGGAAGTCAAGAAACACCTGGAGTAGAGATCAAATTGCCAACATCCACCGGATCATAGAAAAAGCAAGAGAGTTCCGGAAAAACATCTATTTCTGCTTTATTGACTATGCCAAAGCCTTTGACTGTGTGGATCACAATAAACTGTGGAAAATTCTGAAAGAGATGGGAATACCAGACCACCTGATCTGCCTCTTGAGAAATCTGTATGCAGGTCAGGAAGCAACAGTTAGAACTGGACATGGAACAACAGACTGGTTCCAAATAGGAAAAGCAGTTCATCAAGGATGTATATTGTCACCCTGTTTATTTAACTTCTATGCAGAGTACATCATGAGAAATGCTGGACTGGAAGAAACACAAGCTGGAATCAAGATTGCCTGGAGAAATATCAATAACCTCAGATATGCAGATGACACCACCCTTATGGTAGAAAGTGAAGAGGAACTCAAAAGCCTCTTGATGAAAGTGAAAGAGGAGAGTGAAGATGTTGGCTTAAAGCTCAACATTCAGAAAACTAAGATCATGGCATCCGGTCCCACCATTTCATGGGAAATAGATGGGGAAACAGTGGAAACAGTGTCAGACTTTATTTTTCTGGGCTCCAAAATCACTGCAGATGGTGACTGCAGCCATGAAATTAAAAGACGCTTACTCCTTGGAAGGAAAGTTATGACCAACCTAGATAGCATATTCAAAAGCAGAGACATTACTTTGCCAACAAAGGTTTGTCTAGTCAAGGCTATGGTTTTTCCTGTGGTCATGTATGGATGTGAGAGTTGGACTGTGAAGAAGGCTAAGTGCCGAAGAATTGATGCTTTTGAACTGTGGTGTTGGAGAAGACTCTTGAGAGTCCCTTGGACTGCAAGGAGATCCACCCAGTCCATTCTGAAGGAGATCAGCCCTGGGTGTTCTTTGGAAGGAATGATGCTAAAGCTGAAACTCCAGTACTTTGGCCACCTCATGCGAAGAGCTGACTCATTGGAAAAGACTCTGATGCTGGGAGGGATTGGGGGCAGGAGGAGAAGGGGACGACAGAGGATGAGATGGCTGGATGGCATCTCTGACTCGATGGACGTGAGTCTGAGTGAACTCTGGGAGTTGGTGATGGACAGGGAGGCCTGGCATGCTGTGATTCATGGGGTCGCAAAGAGTTGGACACAACTGAGTGACTGATCTGATCTGATCTGAACAGGCAAATTTGGCCTTGGAGTACAGAATGAAGCAGGGCAAAGACTAATATAGTTTTGCCAAGAGAACCCACTGATCATAGCAAACATGCTCTTCCAATAACACAAGAGAAGACTCTACATATTGACTTCACCAGATGGTCAACACTGAAATCAGATTGATTATATCCTTTGTTGCCAAAGATGGAGAAGCTCTATACAGTCAGCAAAAACAAGACTGGGAGCTGACTGGCTCAGATCATGAGCTCCTTATTGCCAAATTCAGGCTAAATTGAAGAAAGTAGGGAAAACCACTAGACCATCAGGTATGACCTAAATCAAATCCCTTATGATTATACAGTGGAAGTGACAAATAGATTCAAGGGATTAGATGTGATAGACAAAATGCCTAAAGAACTATGGAGGAGGTTCATGACGTTGTACAGGAGACAGGGAGCAAGACCATCCCCAAGAAAAAGAAATGCAAAAAAGCAAAATGGCTGTCTGAGAAGGCCTTAAATAGCTGTGGAAATAAGAGAAGTGAAAAGCAAAGGAGAAGAGGAAAGATATAGCTATTTGAATTCAGAGTTCCAAAGAATAGCAAGGAGAGATAAGAAATCCTTCCTCAGTTATCAGTACAAAGAAATAGAGGAAAATAATAGAATGGGAAATACTAGAGACCCCTTCAAGAATATAAGAGATACCAAGGGAACATTTCATACAAAGATGGGCACAATAAAGGACAGAAATGGTATGGACCCAACAGAAGCAGAAGATATTAAGAAGAGGTAGCAAGAATACACAGAAGAACTATACAAAGAAGATAAATAAACCTATGCACCTATGGGTACCTTATTTTTTCAAAGGAGGCAAGAATATACAATGCAGCAAAGACAGCCTGTTCAGTAAATGGTGTTAGGTGTTGGGGGCCAGAGTGAGGTACTCCGCCCGTGACAAAGGTCATGAGGAAGGAGGCTCGACATACGCAAAGGCGGGATCGAGCCTCAGGAGTCCCCCTGGAACTCCTCGAGCATCTACCCCCATAACCAGAGCCTGCCTACTTTACTACTTTGTGCTCACCTACACCTCTGACTTTACGGGGGGCTGTCCCCCACCACCTCTTTTGGAGAAGGAGTTAACTTAGAGCTCCAGTTTATAATAATTCCTGGGCGTGATAAGAGTGTTTTAACCTACAAACTCCTCTGAAGGTTCTCTAGCCTGCCTGACAGGCTCGTCCGGCCACATGTGATTGCTCACAGCCTCCCATCCGTGAGAGGCACAAGATGCTTTAAACCCTCTAAAAACGGGTTCTTTAGAGAAGTTAGAAAACTATTAGTATAAGTATAACGGGCTGATTAGAAATTGTATTGGTGAAGGGTTTTTCATTTGTTGAGCCAATGTTTGTTGCTAAGTCTCCACATCCCCTGCCCTTACACACATTAATGAATATATAGAAGAAATAAGTATTAACCTTTGATATTAATCACGTTAGACCTTAGGCTAAGTAAATTCTTTCCTTAGCTAAAACCCACTACACCCTCACCCTGTAGGAATGTAACTTTATTTGGGTGGCGTCTGTTTTGAGAATAATCAGCCCTGGAGAAATAAGTGTCCTGATTGACTGACCGCTGTCACAAGGAGAGGGTCGTAAATTGTCAGCAGGCCCCCCTGGCCAGAAGATGATGTAACACCCCTAAGACCTCTGTATACATTTGTGTGAAGCACCTGACTTTAATAAAAGTCAGGACTGCTGTCCCCACGTGACTTTTGTATAACATCTCAGTGTATAAAAACAGACTCTGGAAAATAAAGAATTGGGATCAGTTTCTCGAAATACTGGTCTCCCCATGTCGCTCTCTTTCTCACTCTGGCTGAGTCTCCATCTGGAGCGCGGAACCCACCATGCTTACTAATTATGCCTGGGCTTCTAAGATCCGACCGGGGAGGCCTCAGTGTCTCCTCTCCTTCGGGAGAACGGAAGGACGCCTGCGGCCTACGTAAGTGGTGCAAGCTTCTTGTCTTGAAGTTTTATTGGTCTCCCGCGTAAACCAAGCTACTCAGCCTCTTTTCTCCACTGAATTTTCCTACTGAGCTATCCTTATTCTATTACTCTTTATATCTTTAATTAATACCTAATTGAAGCTATCGTATCCTGATCCTCGCCTATGCCGTCTCTCCTTCGAATACCCTGGATCAGCCGGGGCTGGTCCCCGGCAGTTAGGAAAACTGGACAGCTACATGAAAAAGAATGAAATTAGAACACTTCCTAACACCATACACAAAGATAAACTCAAAATTGTTTAAACACCTAAATGTAAGATCAGAAACTATAAAACTCTTAGAAGAATACATAGGCAGAACACTCGATGACACAAATCAAAGCAAGATCCTCTATGACCCACCTCCTAGAGTAACTGAAATAAAAGCAAAAGTAAACAAGTGGGATCTGATTAAACTTAAAAGCTTTTGCACAGCAAAGGAAACTATATGCAAAGTGAAAAGACAACCCTCAAATGGGAGAAAATAACAGCAAATGAAACAGCTTACAAAGGTTTAATTTCCAAAATATGTAGGCAACTCATACAACTAAATACCAGAAAAACAAACAAGCCAATCAGAAAGTGGCAAAAAGACCTAAACAGATATTTCTTCAAAAAAGACATACAGATGGTAACAAATACCTAAAAAGATCCTCAAAATTGCTCATTATTAGAGAAATTCAAAGCAAAACAATGAGATTTCATCTCACACCAGTCAGAATGGCCATCAACAAAAAGTCTACAAAAAATAAATGGTGGAGAGGGTGTGGTGAAAAGGGAATGTTCTTGTGCTGTTGGAAGGAATGTAAATTGGTACAGCCACTATGGAAGATGTATGGAGATTCCTTGAAAAGCTAGGAATAAAACCATCATATGACCCAACAATCCCACTCCTAGGCATATACCCTGAGGAAACCATAATTGAACAAGACATATGTATCCCATTGTCAATTGCAGCACTATTTACAACAGCTCAAACATGGAAACAACCTAGATGTCCATCGACAGATGAATGGATAAAGAAGTTGTGGTATATATACACAATGGAATATTACTCAGCCATAAAAAAGAATGCATTTGAGTCACTTTTAATGAGGTGGATGAACCTAAAACCTATTATACAGAGTGAAGTAACTCAGAAAAAAAAAGAAAAACATTGTATTCTAACACACATATATATATAGAATTTAGAAAAATGGTATTGAAGAGTTTATTTACAGGGCAGCAATGGAGAAGCAGCCATATAGGGAATAGACTTATGAACATGGGGAGAGGGGAGGAGAGGGTGAGATGTATGGAAACAGTAACATGGAAACTTACACTACCATATGTAAAATAGATAGCCAACAGGAATTTGCCTTATTGCCCAGGAAACTCAAATAGGGGCTCTACATCAATCTAGAGGGATAGGATGTGGAGGAAGATGGGAGGGGATGTATGTATACCTATGGCTGATTCATGCTGAAGTTTGACAGAAAACAAGAAAACTCTCTAAAGCAATTATCCTTCAATTAAAAAATAAATTAATTTAAAAAAGAATCCTGAGGCCTTGGATTAGAGAATGGTTTCTTAGATATGACACCAAAAGCACAATCTACAAGGGAGAAAATAGATTGAATGGACCTCAGTTCAGTTCAATTCAGTCAGTCAATTGTGTCTGACTCTTTGCAACCCCATGGACTGCAGCATGCCAGGCCTCCCGGTCAATCACCAACTCCTGGAGCTGGCTCAAACTCATGTCCGTTGAGTTAGTGATGCCATCCAACCATCTCATCCTCTGTCGCCCCCTTCTGTTTTCAATCTTTCCCAGCATCAGTCTTTTCCAATGAGTCAGTTCTTCACATCAGTTGGCCAAAGTTTTGGAGCTTCAGCTTCAGCATTAGTCTTTCCAATGAATATTCAGGATTGATTTCCTTTACGATTGACCGGTTTGATCTCCTTGCACTCCAAAGGACTCTCAAGAGTCTTCTCTAACACCAAAAGCATCAATTTTTCAGTGCTTAGCTTTCTTTATGGTCCAACTCTCAGATCCATACATGACTATCGGAAAAACCATAGCTTTGACTAGACGGACCTTTGTTGCAAAGTAATGTCTCTGCTTTTTAATATGCTGTCTATGTTGGTCATAACTTTTCTTCCAAGGAGCAAGTGTCTTTTAATTTCATGGCTGCAGTTACCATCCACAGTGATTTGGGAGCTCAAGAAAAGAAAGTCTGTCACTGTTTCCATTGTTTCCCTGTCTATTTGCCATGAGGCAATGGAATTGGATGCCATGATTTTCATTTTTTGAATGTTGAGTTTTAAGCCAACTTTTTCACTCTCCTCTTTCACTTTCATCAAGAGGCTATTTAGTTTCTCTTTGCTTTCTACCATAAGGATGGTGTCATTTGCATATCTGAGGTTATTGATATTTCTCCCGGCAATCTTGATTCCAGCAAGTGTTTCATCCAGTCCAGTATTTCACATGATGTACACTGCTTAGAATTTAAATAAGCAGGGTGACAATACACAACCTTGACACACTCCTTTCCCAGTTTGGAACAAGTCTGTTGTTCCACATCTGGTTCTAACGGTTGCTTCTTGACCTACATACAGATTTCTCAGCAAGCAGATAAGGTGGTCTGGTATTCCCATCTACTGAAGAATGTTCCACAGTCTGTTGTAAACCACACAGTCAAAGGCTTGGCGTAGTCAATAAAGCAGAAGTAGATGTTTCTCTGGAACTCTCTTGCTTTTTCGATGATCCAGTGATGTTGGCAATTTGATCTGTGATTCCTCTTCCTTTTCTAAGTCCAACTTGAACATCTGGAAGTTCTTGGTTCACGTACTGTTGATGCCTAGGTTGAGAATTTTGAGCATTGCTTTGCTAGTGTGTGAGGTAACTGCAATTTGCGGTAGTTTCAACATTCTTTGGCATTGCCTTTTTTTGGGATTGGAATGAAAATTGACCTTTGGCAGTTCTGTGGCCACTGCTGAGTTTTCCAAATTTGCTGGCATATTGAATGCAGCACTTTCACAGCATCATCACACCATGATGTGTGATCACACCATCGTGGTTATCTGGGTAATGAAGACTTTTTTGTATAGTTCTTCTGTGTATTCTTGCCTCCTCTTCTTGAAATCTTCTGTTTCTGTTAGATGTGTACCATTTCTGGCCTTTATTGTTCCAATATTTGCAAGAAATATTCCCTTCATATCTCTAATTTTCTTGAAGAGATGTCTAGTGGATCTGGAATGGACTTAATAAAAATTAAGTTTGGTGCTTCAGAGGACACCATCAAGAAAGTGAAAAAACAACCCATGGGAAATGTTAGCAGATCATAAATCTTTTAAGAATGTATAGAGAACTCAAAACAACAACAAAAAAGGAACAACTTAAAAAGGGACAAATAATCTGTATAGATATTTTTCAAAAGAAGACTTTGAAATGACCAATAAACACATGAAAAGGTTTTCAACATCATTCAGTTCAGTTCAGTCGCTCAGTCGTGTCTGACTCTTTGCGACCCCATGAATCGCAGCACGCCAGGCCTCTCTGTCTATCACCAACTCCCGGAGTTCACTCAGACTCACGTCCAGCCAGTCAGTGATGCCATCCAGCCATCTCATCCTCTGTCGTCCCCTTCTCCTCCTGCCCCCAATCCCTTCCAGCATCAGAGTCTTTTCCAATGAGTCAGCTCTTCACATGAGGTGGCCAAAGTACCGGAGTTTCAGCTTTAGCATCATTCCTTCCAAAGAAATCCCAGGGCTGATCTCCTTCAGAATGGACTGGTTGGATCTCCTTGCAGTCCAAGGGACTCTCAAGAGTCTTCTCCAACACCATAGTTCAAAAGCATCAAGTCTTTGGCGCTCAGCTTTCTTCACAGTCCAACTCTCACATCCATACATGACCACAGGAAAAACCATAGCCTTGACTAGACGAACCTTTGTTGGCAAAGTAATGTCTCTGCTTTTCAATATGCTATCTAGGTTGGTCATAACTTTCCTTCCAAGGAGTAAGCATCTTTTAATTTCATGGCTGCAGTCACCAACTGCAGTGATTTTGGAGCCCAGAAAAATAAAGTCTGACACTGTTTCCACTGTTTCCCCATCTATTTCCCATGAAGTGATGGGACCGGATGCCATGATCTTCAAATATAATCAAAACTACAATGAGATATCACTTCATACTCACTGCTGCTTCTGCTAAGTCACTTCAGTCGTGTCCAACTCTATGAGACCCCGTAGACGGCAGCCCACCAGGCTCCCCCATCCCTGGGATTCTCCAGGCAAGAATACTGGAGTGGGTTGCCATTTCCTTCTCCAATGCATGAAAGTGAAAAGTGAAAGTGAAGTCTCTCAGTCGTGTCCAACTCTTCGCGACCCCATGGAAGGCAGCCTACCAGGCTCCTCCGTCCATGGGATTTTCCAGGCAGGAGTACTGGATTGAGGTGCCATTGCCTTCTCCATCATACTCACTAGCATGGTCATTAAGAAAACAGTAACAAGTATTGTGAAGATATAGTAAAATTGAAACCCTCTACAGCACCAGTAGAAATGTAAAATGGTGTAGCCACTTTGGATAACAGATTGACAGTTCTTTATAAGTTTAAATATATAGTTACCACAGGACCTAGAAATTCTATTTACAGGTATAAATATAAGAGAGTTAAAAGCATGTCCACACAAAAACCTGTACCTGTACATAAGTGTTCATAACTACACTTCTAATAATAGCCAAAAAGTGGGGGGAAATTCAAATAACCATCACCTGATGAATGGATAAACAAATGTAGCATATCTATACAATGGAATATTATTCAACAATAAAAAATAATGAAGAACTGATTCATGCTACAAGATGGAAGAATCTTGAAAGCATCATGCCAAGTCAGAGAAGTCAGTCACACACAAACACACACATATACAAAACCTACCTAAAATATCATTCCATTTATATGAAATATTTAGAATAGGCAAATCCATAGAGACATTAAGTAGATTAGGATTTTCCTAGGATTTGAAAATATTTCATCTTTGTATAGTTCATTGCTAATGTATAGACAAGAAATTGATTTTTGCATGTTGATCTTGTATCCTGTAACTTTGCTGCATTCTTTTTACTAGTCTTAATGGATTTCTTAGGGTTTTCTTCCATAAAAGAACATTTCATTTGCAACAGAGATAGTTTTACTTCTTATTTTTCCATCTTGATGCCTTTTATTTCTTTTGCTTGCCTGACTTCACTGGCTAGAATTTTCAATACTATGTTAGATAGAAGAGGAAAATGCAGACATTCTTGCCTTGTTCCTGATCATGGGGGGAAAAGTGTTCAGTCTTTCACTATAAAGAAGTATTTTGCTGTGGATTTTTTTGTAGATACTTTTTAGTCTGGTTGAGGAAATTTTCTCCTGTTCCAAGTTTGTTAATAGGTTTAAAAATAATAATGAATGTTACGTAGGATTTGTCAAACACTTTTCTATGTTCATTGAGTTGAATATATGCTTTTTGTTAATTATTTATTAATATGGTGTGTTACATTGAATAATTTTCATATATTAAGCTAGCCTTGTATTCCTAGGGTAAATTCCATTTAGTTATAGTATATAATCCATTTTATATATTGCGGAATTTGGTTTGCTAGAATTTTGTTGAGGATTTTACATCTACACTTATAAGAGCTTTTATATTTTAGATACTTTCTCTTAGCTTATTTGTCCACTTAGCTGCCCATTGTGTCTTTAGCTGTGCAAAATTTTCCAGCTTTTATGCAACCAAACTGGTTTTCTCAGGGCATCCCTGGTGGTACTGTGGATAAGAATCCATCTGACAATGCAATCCCTGGTCTCTGAGGATTCTTGGATTGTAGCCTGCCAGGCTCCTCTGTCTTTGGGATTTTCCAGACAAGAACACTGGAGTGGGTTGCCATTTCCTTTTCCAGGGGATCTTCCCCACCCAGGGATTGAATCTGGGTGTCCTGCATTGCAGGCTGATTCTTTACCAACTGGGCTACCAGGGAAGCCCAGATTCAATCCCTGGTCTTGGAGGATTCCATGTGCTGTGGTGCAATCAAGCCCACATGCTGCAAATACTGAGTCCATATGCTGCAACTACTGAAGCCAAGCACTGCCAGAGAAGCCTGTGCTCCACGTCAAGAGAAGCCACTGCAATGAGAAGCCTGTACACCACAGCAAAGAGCAGCCCTAGCTCACAGCTAGAGGAAGACAGCGCCCAGCATTGAAGACCCAGTGCAACCACAAATAAATAAATTAGTTAATAAATAAAGACATAAAAAGAATTATTTTTTTTCCAGATTTACCTACGTTTATCTCCAGACTTTTCCATTCTACTTGTTTGTTCTACCTTAAGCACAAACAAGGTGCTGAATCAACCACTGCCTTACCTTAGGCTGTAATTTTCAAAAGGATTCTGGCTGCTCTTGTGTATTATTTTTTCTGCATCTACACCAAATTGTCATACTCCAAATAATCCCATTGGAATGGCCTTGAATTTATACGAGCATTTGGAGGAATATTGACGTCTTCATAACATTCAGTTTGTCTCACCAGGAAGAATTCTTCCATTCAGGCTTTTTCCTATTTATAGTTTTCTTCCTGGAGGTCTAGCTTGTTTGCTCGTAAGTTTATTCCTAGATAGTTTATGGTTCTGGTTGCTAACATATATCAGCTTCTTTTTATTGCACTCCTTAATTGATTATTGCTGGGTTTTATTAGAGTTCTTTGTTGCAGCCCACAGACAGCATCTCTGACCAACTCTGACCAACTGAAGTGGATGAGGGAGTTTATTTGACTAAAGAGAGACTGAAGAAGCAGTGTCAGAATACATAGTACTTTTTATAATAATAAGAAAAGTTATTTTAATTAATACTTTTATAAAATCAATAAAGTTAAAATGTAGTAAAGAAGTAAAAAATGGGAACATTTTAATATCCTCATTATGTAAATAACTCCTAAAACTATAAAACACTATGAAGCCAAAAATAAATGTACAAAGGACAAAAATAAACATGCATTTAGTAGAAAAAACAATATGAAAAATTTAAAATTATTCAAGCCTCACTGGTGGTAGAAGAAATGTCATATAATAAGCAACTGCTTTTTCATCTTCAAATTAACAAAGTCTTTGTTATTTTTGTTAATGATTAATTCTGGCAAGGGTTTAGAAAAATGTATATCCACTACTGGGAAAATTTAAAATGGTATAAGAAGTGTCCAAAGCCTTAAAGATGTTCACAATTATACTAAGTCATTCATTTCATAGTTAAACATTCAGGGTTCTATCTTTTGAAACTCATTCTAAATATAGGATACATTTTATGTGCAAAGATGTACAGTTCAGTTTTATTTATGAAATAGCAAAAAATTAGAAGCAAAAATGCTAGAAAACCTTAAGGATATTATAGCATAGCTACTTGGAATATTAAGTGAAATTTAAATGTGAGATTTATGAAAGCTAAATGATAGCTAGAGGTGCTACTGTTAACATGTGGAGGAAAAAAATCACCCAATTGTCTAATACTTTCTAGTAGTTATCTTTGTTTCCTGGAACGTCAGTTATTTTTTTTTTCCACTTTTCCAAAATTTTTCCAAATTTTCTATACTGTGTGCATTTTATTTCTATAATATAACAAAAATACAAAAAAAAAAATCCAGTACGGCCTGTGTCTACTTTATGATTGCTCTTTTAATTTGTATTTCGTAAAGGTCAGGAGCTCAGACACCAATTTTCCCATCTTTCCTACTCTTTGCCTCTAAATGCTGGTCTCTCTGCACCGTCTTGGGTGCTTCTCCCTTTTCAAGACTAACTTGTCTTCTTTGAAATCCTGCTCTGTCAATTTCTCCAGTCTCCTGCATTTTCAATCTTCAGGCAACACTATATACAGGTCTTATCTTTCTTTATACTTCCCTGGTCACTCACTCAGGCAGTAAAGAAACTGCCTGCAGTTCTGGAGACCTGGGTTCCATCCCAGGGTCAGGAAGATCCCCTGGAGAAGGAAATGGCTATCTATTCCAGTATTCTTGCTTGGAGAATTCCACGAACAGGAGCCTGGCAGGCTATAGTCCACGGGATCTCAAACAGTCAGACATGACTGAGCAACTAACTCTTTCTTCGGAACAATCGTTACTTGACCATTTTGCTTTTAATGCTCACAATCCTTTTTCTTTATTATTTTTACCATCTAACACTTCTTTCATTATAATTACACTTTTGTTCTCTCTCATCCCCGAGAGGGTCACTATCAATTTTCTACTTTGTATATATTGAAATGACAGAGCTAGAGTTTATCTTTGCCCTTAAGTTTCCCCCAAAGTGCAATCCTAGCTCTGTGATCTCTTCCTGGTTTGTTGTTTTATTATGTCTTTAGTCTTATTGTATTATGACTTCATCTATTTCCTCCACAGGCTGTGTGTTGATTCCCTGCCATGAACAAGACTTCAGCTTTCTACAACTCCAGGGTTGTCATGTTCCTCCTAGTTCATGTGAATGCCACCCCCTAGAATTATGCAGTAAGTGGCCTGTGTGTCTATATGCTGTGACTCTGGTCTTGACCTCTCTCCTTAGTTACTACCCAACCTGTTAGACTGCACATCAGACATTCCCGCTTATATGTCCCGTGGTGTTGTGCTGTTAGTTGCTCAGTAGTGTCCTACTCTTTGTGATCTTATGGACTGTAGCCCACCTGGCTTCTCTGTCCATGGAATTATCTAGGCAAGAAAACTGGAGTGGTCAGCCATTCCCTTCTCCAGGGGATCTTCCTGACTCAGGGATTGAACCTGGGTCTCCTGCACTGCAGGCAGATTCTCTACTATCTGAGCCACCAGGGAAGCCCACTGTCCCATTGCCACCTCTAATTTGTATGTGAAAAGTGATAGCCTCATCTTACCTCACAGACTAGGGGCTCTTCCTCACCTTTCTACCTCCAGATAGAGAAATCCCGTTTAACCAATCCTCAACCCCATGTCCTAAACCCCAGGGTCATATACTCCCTCTTAATGTCTTATCGTTCATCCTGACCAAACTGTCAGGCAATAGTTGTGTTTTTGAAACCAGTACAAACCTAGAGAGAATTCTGTAGTAGCCTGAGCTGTCCTAGAGAAGATGTGTCACCAGATCTGAGGCAGGGAGACTGATGTGAACTGTAGTGATAGAAAGAGCCAGAGGTCAGAACCAGAGGAGCAGTGTATGGGATCAAATCCAAAGTGAGAGGGATAGGTGTACAAAGGTAAGGGATTAGTGCTGAAGATGTTGTGAACAAGTGATGAGAACACAGACTGTAAGGCAAGGCTAGGTGAAAACTCACGAGAGGGTTGAGGTCTAACTCTGAAAGGTGTTTCTTATGTGGCATGGGGACTCATCCTTGGGCTCTTCTTTTTAAAAGTGGCTACCTATTCCCACTTCCGCTTTCTTAACTCACTGCCTCAGTGCTTCACATCCTATTGGATCTCCTTGCTAGCAATTCTATCCCTCCTCTCACATTAATGTTCTCTATTGGATACGACTGAGCGACTTCACTTTCACTTTTCACTTTCAGGCACTGAAGAAGGAAATGGCAACCCACTCCAGTATTCTTGCCTGGAGAATCCCAGGGACGGGGGAACCTTGTGGGCTGCTGTCTATGGGGTCACACAGAGCTGGACACAACTGAAGCAACTTAGCAGCAGCAGCAGCATTCTTTACTTTGACCATCTGTCTTAGTCTGTTCAGGAGGCTAAGGAGTCTGTTCAGGAGTCTGTTCACCACCATAGCCTGGGTGGCTAATAAACAACAGACATTTATTTCTCACAGTTCTGGAGGCTAGGAAGTCTTAGATTAAGATGCCTGCAGATTTGGTTTCTGGTGGCGTCTACGTCCTGTTTCAGAGACAGCATCCAGTGTCATGTCCGAGAGCAAATAAACCCAGCAAGAATGGGGCCTGATAAGTAGATGAGGGTGGTGTGTTTGTCCACTGGAGGATTTGCTGAAGATTTGAGCAGCAGAAGCCTGGGTAGACTGTGGAACCCTGAGTGGGTACTCACATTAGAAGGCTTACCAGGTCCTTCTAGATGGAAGTCCACCACCAGGGAAGCCAAGTAGGGAACCAGAGGGTTTATTCAAAGAGAAGCCAATCCTTTCTTCTATATCCCAGATGAGACCAGTGCATGAGCAAAAGTGGGAGGGAGAAGGGCCAGGCGCCACAATGAGGGTTTCAGGTGCACTGTTGCTATCTCAGCCAGCTTGTGCCAGACACAGTGACCTTCAATGTGAATAGCACCTAAGTCTGCATCTCCTTCTAAAGCAAGGGTCAAAAACACCTAGTTTGGGGGGTCTTGTGCTCTTATTTAGGCCACTCCCCCCAAAAAAAAAGCCAGGGCTTATCAATATACCCACATGTCACAGGATGAACGCTCGTGGAGGTCAGGATCTGAGTCTTGAAAGGAATCATGAGGCACATGGAAGACGCAGTAGCATCACTGTCCAGATGATGCTGTGTTCGATGTTTCCCTTTCACCAGGTCCCTGCAGTGCACTTTGTTTTAGATGTTCCTGGCCAAACTGTGGACTTGGATGGAAGCCAAGCAGCTGAGAGTGCATCTAGGTAGGATGGAAGCTGATGCTGCTCAGGAGAAAACAGTTGGCTAATGGTATTCAACTTATCTTGGCTCTTCTACCTGGGTAATTTTCCATTTCTATCAAATTGCAATATTTGATATCTCAATATCTGGGATTGTTTTTGAGGTTTTGAATGATAGCTCAAAAAATCAAGAATACAACACCATGATAAAAAAAATTATATTAGAAGCATCATATGCATGATTTTGGGGCTTCCCTGGTGGCTCGGATGGTAAAGAATCTGCCTGCAATGCAGGAGACCCAGGCTTGAGGTTGGAAAGATCCCCTGGAGAAGAGAATGGCTATCCACTCCAGTTTTCTTGCCTGGTCAGACACAACTGAGTGACTAACACTTTCAGTTTTCATGTATGATTTTATGTTTGTGAGAAAATTGGTGTATATGTGTATATGCAAACAACTGTATATATATCAAGGTCACTCAAGCATAAAAAAGACAACATGGATTTAAAAAAAAGTTCCTTACCAGGACCACTAAAATGAACAAAAGGTGATGGCGGTTCTCATTATGCAGATAAACTGAAAAGATTAGGGCTCTTCATCCCACAAGGGGCTAGGACTGCAGCCTACAAATCAAGAAGCAGTGCGAAGGCTAGTGAAGATATCTCTTTGTCCCTCAGATCTCGCAGTGCTGCTACTGAGAGGGCCACTTAAAGCTCAACAAAACTTTCAGGACTCAGAAGGGTAGGTGAAAATTTACGCATGAGGTAACAAGACCTGTGTTATTTCATGGATTCTGCTGACTGATTATTTAAACATGCATGTTTGATGAGAGTTTATAAGCATTGATCAATGATTCATAACGTGTAAGTCAGAGATATGTGAGAAATACTCCTGGTATAATCATTTGAGGTGATAGATCTGACACTTTGGGTTGGGCAGATCAAACATATGACCTAATATGGCATTTCCTACACTATTTTGAGGCACCTTTTTGTATCTGACAGTTCACGTCTCATCATCTACATCTGTATTTTTATCTCATTTTTTTATTCTAAAATGGAAGGGCAGTTAAAAACTGGTGTGCTAATTTTTTTTAATAGTAAAATGGTTTAAAATATAGGTACTTTATGCCATTTTGATGGGTTGGGGGAAAATGAGGTCATCTGCCAAGAAATTGAAAAGTTGTATTTAAATAGAATGTGGGAGACTTTTCCGGTGGTCCAGTGGTTAAGAAAACACCTACCAATGCAAGGGGATAAAGGTTCAATCCCTGGTTGGGGAACTAAGATCCCACAAGCCGTGGGGCAATTAAATCCACACCACAACTACTGAGCCCGAGCTCCAGAGCCCTCAAGTCACGACTCCTGAGCCTGAATGCCACAGTAGAGAAGCTTGTGTGCCAACAAAGCTCAACAAAGATCCCGAGCAGCCAAAATAATTTTTTTTTTAATTCTTAAAAAAAAAAGTGGAAATTGCCTGGTGGGATTATAAAATGCAGATTCCAAGAAGAAATAAGCACATACACACACACACACACACAATGCAGATGCCAAGGTCCGCCTCAGTAGTCTGAAGTGAGATACAAAAATTTTTTTTTTTACATCCATCCATAAATGTTTATTGGATATCTGCTATATGTCAGTTATTATATCTACAGTAACAAAGTAATAATTTTTTAAGTCAGTTCATAAAGGAATTGTGAAAAAGTATCAAGAGTTAGTCCCAAGACAGTTCTTTGAGAAACACTGAACGAAGAGGACTTCCTTGAGCATTGTTGCTAGCCTATACAGTGTCTGAGTGATGGAATCAAGTTCTTGATTTCCATCTGCCAGAAATTAAACATACAGACCTACAAAGGCGAACAGCACTCCAGAGCCGTGTAGTGCACAGCCTGCACACGTGTACACAGCCGTGTTTTCTTTCAAAACTTCGGTTTAAAGCTGAGTGTCCTTTGTGCACAGGAAGCACCAGAGAGCAAGCATCTCTGTCCTTGGCAGGAGGCCCAGGCAAGAGGCTTCTTACTCCCTTTTCACCCTTGTTATCATAACTGATTTCTAGCCAAAGCATGGACACGAGGAGAGAGACCTCAACAAAGCAAACAGCAAGGGAACAGGGAGGAAATGTTAGTATGAGTGAGGTATTTTTTAAGGAAAAAAAAATGTAAATATATACTACAAATAGTAAATTTATACTAATAATTTAAAAATAAACTAGAAATAAGACCGCAGATTTGTTATGTATTTTAAAACATAATTCCAACAATAAACTTCCAATCTGAGTCACAAAACAAATTGCCACTTTCACCTGACATTGCAGAGTATTAGTCATTTTACACTTAAGATTTCCATCTACAAAATAGCAATTCTCAGTACGATTTCAAATACTTTATATTCTAGGTTCCATACAAACAACTAGCAGTTCACATTTCTAGATGCAGCTATCTCTTCTTACAATGCAAGTTTCTTCATTATCTCATCCACTTTCTCTCCCCTGGCTTGTTTTCTTCCCCCACTCTTTGTGTTTTTCTCTTTTCTTACTAGTGACAAATGTTACAAGCCATGTGGCAGTTTCCCAGCACTGTCACTCAGCTTCACCCACTTTTTTCCATCCCTCCAGTCGTCACCTCAGCCATCTGCCATAATCCTATGCTTGGATTACTATGTTCAGCTCTTTTTGGTGTCTCTGCCTCCAGTTTCTTCTTCTAATCTATTCTGGACATCACAGACAAAATGATTTTCTAAAATAAAATTTTCAGAGTATCTTCCCCTTGTTTAGGAATGAAGCAACCCAATCAGTTGACACCCCCACCCCACCCCCGCTGCCCATTTCACTGGTCCAGCTTTTCTATTGCTGCTTCTTTCCTATTGATTTCAGCACCATTTACCATGTAAGTGATTTTGTCACTAACTCAGTTCCTTTGCTCAAATTCTCTCCCTGTGAAGACACATTAAGGCAAAGAGGTTTTCAAATATATGCATTTAAATATACCCTTCAATGGTGGTTGCCTAACTTGGCTATGCTTCAAAATCACTGGCAGAGATTTTAAATGACACAGTTCCTACTGTTTAGCAACCCTGTTGTTGCTTAGTCGCTAGGTTATGTCCAACTCTTTGAGACCCATGGACTGCAGCATGCCAGGCTCCTCTGTCCTCCACTATGTCCCAGAGTCTGCTCAAATTTGCGTCCACTGAGTTGGTGATGCTATCTAACCATCTCATCCTCTGCTGCCTGCTTCTCCTTTTGCCTTCAATCTTTCCCAGAATTAGAATCTTTTCTAAAAAGCCAGCTTTTTGCATCAGGTGACCAAAGTATTAGAGCTTCCGCTTCAACATCAGTCCTTCCAATGAATATACAGGGTTGATTTCCTTTAGTATTGTCTGGTTTTATCTCCTTGTAGTCCAGGGACCCTGAAGAATCTTCTCCAGCACCACAACTCAAAAACATCCATTCTTTGGTGCTCAGCCTTCTTTATGGTCCAACTCTTACATCCATACATGACTACTAGAAAGACAATAGCTTTGACTACATTGACATTTGTTGGCAGAGTGACTTCTCTGCTTTTTAATACACTGTCTAGGTTTACCATAGCTTTCCTTCCAAGGAGCAAATATCTTTTAATTTCATGGCTGCAGTCACCATCTGCAGTGGTCTTGGAGCCCAAGAAAATAAAATCTATTACTGCTTCCACTTTGTCCACTTCTATTGGCCATGAAGTGATGGGACAGGATGCCATGATCTTTTTTTAATTTTGAATTTCTTGCCTGCTTTTCCATTCTCCTCTTTTACCCTCATCAAGAGGTTCTTCTGTTCTGCTTCACTTTCTGCCATTAGAGTGGTATCATCTGCATATCTGACTGAGGTTGTTGGTGTTTCTTGCAGCAATCTTGATTCCAGCTTGTGATTCATCTAGCCTGGCATTACAAGTTCTGATTGGGTAGGTCTGGGTGGAGCCTGGACTCAGAGATGTTTAAAAGTTCTGCAGGTGACTTTGGTTAGCAACATTACTCAGTGCTAGATATACATCAAGTGTTTAGTAATTAAGGAGAGGGTGAATGCATGCCACCCCTTGCCTTACCATCTACAAATGTTCCCCATAGCTCTCAGGATGAATATCAAACCCTAGTTTAGCACACAAGACCCTTAATGATCTTGCCCTTGTCTGCCCCTCTTGATTCACCTGCTATTCCCCCATCCAGGCTTTGCAGCAGTCATGCTGAATATGTGCGTACTAAGTTGCTTCAGTTGTGTCTGACTCTTTGCGACCCTATGGACTGTAGCCAGGCCTCTCTGTCAGTGGAGTTCTTAGGGCAAGAATACTGGATTGGGTTGCCATGTCCTCTTCCAGGGGATCTTCCTGACTCAAAGGTCAAACCCACATGTCTTATGTCTCCTGCATTGTCAGGCGGGTTCTTTAGCACTGGTGCCACCTGGAAAACCCCTATACTGATTATACTTCCCCTCAATTCCTATCATGTTCAATTTGTGCTTCCTATGATATAGCACACCTTATTTTCTGCGTTAGTAACTGTGTCCATTCCTCATCTCTCCAACTAGATTGTAAACCTCTTGAGGACAGTTCTTTCTCTAATGCATCTTTGTCTCTCCCACTGTGCGAGCACAGTATCTCACACATATATTTGTTGCTTAAGTGAATACATTTTGCTAATGTCATCACTAATAAAGATTTGTATGAATGAATATTTCTCTTTTCATTGTTCATTTTAGATCAGAATTATTGTGGAATGCAAATGTTCTTTACAACTTTTAAAAAATGTCCCTTCAGATGGAGTGTTGACATGATTTTTAGCACATAGTTTGTGTGTGAAATAGTAAATGAAGTTAACACATATAAACTTTTCATCAAAATTGCCATTGTTGAGGATATAACTGAGAGTGAAAAAATGAGGGTTTATATTCATCTCAAAGTATAATTCTACTCATGGTAATATGTGAGTAACATTAAGTATGCTTCCATTTAAATTTAGAATAAATTTCTCTTCAAATCTGCTTGAAACCTAGAGTAATGTTTCTCAAACTGTGGTCTAGGGACTGCCTAGGTCAATATCCCCTGGGGTGTATTTTAAATATAAAGGTAACCCCACCCCAGACACCTCCCAGGTCAAAATCCCCAGAGGAAGGAAGCTAGAATCTATCTTTTTAACAAGCTTCATACATGATTTTTGTCTATGGGGTCTCAAAGAGTCAGACATGACTGAGCAAGTAAGCATGAACAGCAGCATACATGATTTTTGGAAAGGTCCGCTAGAGGAGAAAATGGCAACTCACTCCAGTATTCTTTCCTGGAAAATCCCCTGGACAGAGATATCTGGCAGGCTACAATCCATAGGGAAACAAAGAGTTGGACATACATACATGATTCTTAATGTCAGAATTGTTCAATACCAACCTTTCTAGAATTAAAATAAATGCTCCATTGCATTAATTTAGTATAGATAATGGCTTGGTTTTAGAGCATATTCTTATTAGTGAGAACTGCTTAGGTGAAGATAAATTGAGGACTGGTTTGAAAACAAGATAAAAGAATAAAATAAAAATCTCTTTGATATTCATTAGAATGACTTCTACAGCTAAAACTTTCTGCTTTTCTTGAAATTTTTGAGGTGTTTACTTTCTCAGAAAAAAATTTATAAAGGTCCTTTGGAACATATAGATACCAATACAACAGTAGAGATACAAATTCTGCAACAGGTATTTTTGGAGAATTTGAAATTTTAAAAATAGTCTCAGGAGCAAGAGATGTACCATTCTTGAGTCTTTGTGTTGCTGACAATAGTTGTGGCACGTAGGCATAGTTGGGGCTTCCCAGGTGGCACTAGTGGTAAAGAACCTGCCTGCCAACGTAGGAGACATGAGAGATGTGAGTTCAAGCCCTGGATGAGAAAGATCCCCTGGAGCGCACGGCAACGGACTCCAATACTCCTGCCTGGAGAGTCAGGCATGGTTGCTCTGTAACATGCCGGGTCTTCCTGGACCAGTGATCAGACCTGTGTCTCTTGCACTGGCAGGTGGATTCTTTACCACTGAGATATCATCAGGGAAACCCAGGACCCCTTCTTACGACCTTGTTTAGCTTTAATTACCCCCTTAAAGGTCTTCGTATACAGTCACACTGGGTGAGAAGGCTCAGTATGAATTTGGGGTGGGGTGGGGGACACAGTTCAGTCTATAACAAAGGTACTGTCAGTGCCGTTGACCTTGTCATTCAGTCTTTCAACTCTGGAAGGTCACAAATGTATTCTATTTATTTCCGTAAGATTTTTCTTTCACATATCAGTTTTCAGTGACCACAGGATCTTGTTGGGATCAGCTCTAGCCTTTACCTATTTAGCTGTTTATGCTGGCTTTCATAGCCACAGTATGGCAAGGTCTGTTAGTGGGCTGTAAAAAATGTAAAATTGTTTGTAAGTGACTTGTAGTGTAGGCTTCTTTGTGGTGAGCCTTCTTTTGAATTCAGTGCAATGATAAAACGTTGGGCTTATCTAGTGCAACTTACTATGTTTTTGCCTCATAGAACAGTAAGCACAATGACTTTTGCTTGTGAGAATAACCCTGTTGGAGGTGGTGTTAGTGGACATCTTATCTAAACACAAAAGGGCTGGGGCCATGTTGTTATTTCTAAATACAATAAATACAGTTATATCTAAAACAGTGCTATCCAACAGAATTATAATGCAAGCTGTAAATGTAATTTAAAATGTTCTAACAGCCATATTTAAAAATGAAAAAGAAACAGGTTATTTAAAAAAAAAATTTGACTTAACCCAAAACATCAAAAATATTCTGATTTCAACATATGATTAATATTTTACAGTATTGATGAGATGTTTTACATTGCTTATTTTTAAGATGCTTTTGAGATATGATGCATAGTTTATACTTACAGACATCTCAGTTCAGACTAGCTGCATGACCAGTGCTCAGTAGCCACATGTGGCCATTGGGTACTCTATGGAACAGCACAGGTCTAAAATATCCAAATATGGATATAGATCTCACAGTTTCAGAGCTGGAAGAGAAATCCAGGGTGTAGAAGATTTCACTTTTTTTGTCGTGGTAAATGTATCCATCTGGTACACATTTCCACACAGTAGGAAACCACTTCTGTCATGTTTTTCTCTCCCTGTGGTAGTAAATGTCCCTCTTCTAGGTGTCAGCATTATGACTTAAGTTCCTCTTGACAATCAGTTGGTCAGGTGTCCATTCTGATATGAATCATTTGTCTGCAGTGACTCAAATCTTGTCATTGTCCATCACCGGACATCTATCTTGTTATCTGTCACCATAGGACAACATGATAAGGTATGCTCGTTAGGGGAGCCATGTTCTTCCAGTTGTAGCCATTTAGGGCTTGAGGCGGGAAATTATTGAAAGAATTAACCCAGCCTCCAGAAGTTTTTATCGACTTGGTAGTAGCTTAGGCACCAGGAGATGATGGCTCCTCATGGACAGACAGGCATTCAATTTAAACTGCTTTGAATGTTTATTCATCTTTCTGAATAATAAACCTCACCATCATTCATTAACCTTTGGAAGCAATACAGGCTTTTCTTTATTTGGCTTATCCTCCCATTGTCCTATGTCAGATTTTTAAAGGTCAAATTTCATAACATAACAGGGTTATTAGCATTGATGAGAATCTTCAAAAGAAGATGCCATACCTGAACTCCTTGGTCATCCGTCTCAGGTGGAAACATGTCAATATCATGCCTGAGTGCTGTGTGCTATGCATAGTTGCTCAGTCATGTCCAACTCTTTGCAACCCCATGGGCTGCAGCCTGCCAGGATCCTCTGTCCATGGAATTCTCCAGGCAAGAGTACTGGAATGGGTTGCCATGCCCTTCTCCAGGGGACCCTCCCAACCCAAGGATTGAACCCAGGCCTCCTGTATTGCACACAGATTCTTTACCATCTGAGCCACCTGCCTCTAAGTCTCCGTTGTGGCTGCCACAGCTCCCAGCTTAGCCCCTTGCATGTAACAGATGCTACATTGATTTTTTTTGAATGAATAATGAAATGTTTTATAGCTAGATAAACTGGAATGCATTCATCACTTTACCAAGTGATATGAATGGAGAGTAAAGAAGTCCTTTCTATGTTTGGGGTCAGGGACCAAAGCAACAATGAGATGGAGGGGAGGAGGTGACTTCTGGTTTTCAAGGCCTACTCAGTACTCAGGGGCTAAGACTAATCCCTGTGGGAAGGTCATTGTCCCCATTTCTGCATCTGAAGAGCCTAGATTCAATGTAGGGAGAGTAGAAGGTGTCACTGTGACACTTCAGATGCTTTGCTATAAGAGACAGCACCCTAGGTAGGTCAGCTTCCTTCCTGAGGAGCACAGGAAGCACCTGTGTGGAGTCTGGGGGACCCACATGAGTTTCCAGAAACAGAGAACGTACAGAGGAGATGGGGTGTAAAAGTAGCAGAGCATAGGCTCTTGAATATATTCAATCCCCCGCCCCGACTGGGCTCCCAGAATGACTTGAGGTGGAGAGAGAGATTGGCAAGATGCTATGAAAGTCGTTATGAAAGTTGATGGTACCCTCAGGTGATATAGTGATACTGGCCTAGGGACATTTGGTTTACAGTTCCAAAACATTTCAGGATCTGAGCTAACTGAACGCTCACAACAACAACCTCTCTCTACTTCACCCATACTCTGAATCCCTCCTCCCTTCTCTTTCTCTAATCACAAAGACATTAAGTAATTTATCACACAAATCATACTGTACTAAGAATTAAAGGGGGGATCAGAATATAATTTTTAAAAGAACTTTAACAATTATGACAACTTCTATTGGAAGAAACCTGATGCAAAGAGCTGACTCATTGGAAAAGACCCTGATGCTGGGAAAAAAATTGAGGGCAAGAGGAGAAGAGGGCAACAGAGGATGAAATGGTTGGATGGCATCAGTGACTTAATGCACATGAGTTTGAGCAAACTCAGGGAGATACTGATGGACAGAGAAGCCTGATGTACTGCAGTTCATGGGGTTGCAAAGAGTTGAACACGACTTAGTGACTGAACAACAATGACAAATAGTTGTTGAGGAAACACTAAAAAGAAGGTTATAATTTTGAATAAAAGAAGGCTTTTGGAAGGATTGGCTATATATGGCTTGGTAAATATATAATTAAAGATCCAAGAAGCTGTAATTTGATTAAAATCTAACTGTATACCAAGTGACTTAATCTTATAGAATGTCAAACATTGATTGTGACAAATAAGGGAGTTTATTGAACATCATATAATGCCTTTACAAACCACGGAGCAGGAAAATTCAGGACTGTATACCTGAGCAAGAAGGCTGTCAACTATTGAATTTAGCACTAATGATATGTTGAGCTGCTTGGATAATGAAGTTCCGTAATACTCATCAGAAGAGCTATTAACAGATAGTAAAACACACACATGTTCATATATATTTAATAGTAAAAATGAACATGGCAAAACCTGAATTGAAGGTACATTTTTCTAGTGAGGATTTGCCTTTGCTTCTGCCAGATGCCCTGGGGCATTATTGAGCTAGAAATATTTGGCAGAAACTTTCCTAGACCACACAAATTAATGTAAACACCAAACTCAGTGTGGGCAGATTTGTGCTTAGGAATCCATCAAGTAAAAAAATGTTCTCCCTCAGCCCATACACAATAAGACCTGTGAGAGGCAGGTTTTCTTTATGGCTCTTTTTCTCAGCAGAGATTTTCTTTCTAATTCTCTCACTAGAGCCCTTCTAAGATCTTGGCTAATGTTCGTAAAGGCCTCAGTTCTAACTCTTCATTCTTTTGTCCAGGTTTCTTCTCCAGTCTCCTACATTGCTTTTAGTCAGGAGGCTCTAGGTTCCTTTCATTGGCAAATCTCTCAGAGTAGCCTGTGATATTTCCCTACCATTCTGGTTTCAGCTCTCTTTTCAACATTGGTTGTGGTGGATTTCCCTTTGTTGTACAAGAAGGCTCAAGGTGAACACCAGCCACAGTGGCAGAGGCAATCAGCAAGCACATAGATGCCCCTGTCTCTTGCCATCTGGTGATGAGGCAAACTTGGTCTGGGGTATTGCAGGATGCGCTGCAAGGCTGGGTCACAAGCAGGGATGTGGCCTTCCTTTATACTAGTTGATGTGAAAATAGCCTTTCATACGGTGGGGATGGGGGTATTGCCTATTGTATTGACTTTTACTTAATATTTATACTATCTCCTGCCAGTCCACATTTTATTTCTTTGTAAGTCATCTGCTTATTCTTTATGGTGACTCTGAGTAGTTACCTTTTTTTTTCTTTTAAATTAATTTATTATTTAATGAAGCATAATTGCTTTACAGAATTTTGCTGTTTTCTGTCAAACCTACATGAATCAGCCATAGGTATACATATATCTCCTCCCTTTTGAACCTCCCTTCATCTCCCTCCCCACCCCACCCCTCTAGGTTGATACAGAGCCCCTGTTTGAGTTTCCTGAGCAATACAGCAAATTCCCCTTGGCTGTCTATTTTACATATGGTAATATTAGTTTCCATGTTACTCTTCCCATACATCTCACCCTCTCCTCCCCTCTCCCCATGTCCATAAGTCTATTCTCTATGTCTGTTTCTCCATTGTTGCTCTGTAAATAAATTCTTCAGTACCATTTTTCTAGATTCTATATATATACATTAGAATACAATAGCATTCTCTTTCTGACTTACTTCACTCTCTATAATAGACTTGTCTATAATAACACTCATCTAGACTCATCTATAATAACACTTTAATAGACTCATCTCTATAATAGACTCTCTATAATAGGTTCATCCACCCCATTAGAACTGACTCAATTGTGTTCCTTTTCATGGCTGAGTAATATTCCATTGTGCATATGTACTATAACTTCTTTATCCATTCATCTGTTGATGGACATCTAGGTTGTTTCCATGTTCGAGCTGTTGTAAATAGTGCTGCAATGGACAATGGGATACATATGTTTTTTTCAATTTTGGTTTCCTCAGGGTATATGCCTAGGAGTGGGATTGTTGGGTCATATGATGGTTTTATTCCTAGTTTTTTTAAGGAATATCCATACCATCTTCCATAGTGGCTGTATCAATTTACATTCTCACCAACAGTGCAAGAGGGTTCCCTTTTCTCCACATCCTCTCCAGCATTTACTGGTTTTAGACTTTTTGGTGATGGCCATTCTGACTGGTGTGAAGTGTTATCTCATTGCAGTTTTGATTTGCATTTCTATAATAATGAGCGATGTTGAGCATCTTTTCATGTGTTTGTTAGCCATCTGTATGTCTTCTTTGGAGAAATGTCTGTTTAAGTCTTTTTCCCGCTTTTTGATTGGGTTGTTTGTTTTTCTGGTATTGAGTTGTATGAGCTGCTTGTATATTTTGGAAATGAATCCTTTGTCAGTTGTTTCATTTGCTATTATTTTCTCTCATTCTGAGGGTTGTCTTTTCACCTTGCTTATAGTTTCCTTTGCTGTGTAAAAGCTTTTCAGTTTAATCAGGTCCCGCTTGTTTACTTCTGTTTTTATTTCCATTACTCTAGGAGGTGGGTCATAGAGGATCTTGTTTTGATTTATGTCATCGAGTGTTTCGCCTATGTGTACCTCTAAGAATTTTATAGTTTCTGGTCTTACATTTAGGTGTTTAATCCATTTTGAGTTTATCTTTGTGTGGTGTTAGGAAGTGTTCTAATTTCATTCTTTTACATGTAGCTGTCCAGTTTTCCCAGTACCATTTATTCAAGAGGTTGTCTTTACCCCATTGTATATTCTTGCCTCCTTTGTCAAAAATAAGTTACTCATAGTGCATCAGTTTATTTCTGGGCTTTCTATCTTGTTCCATTGGTCTATATTTCTGTTTTTGTGCCAGTACCATACTATCTCGATGACTGTAGCTGTGTAGTATAATCTGAAGTCAAGAAGGTTGACTCCTTTAGCTTCATTCTTCTTCTCAAGACTGCTTTGGCTATTCGGGGTCTTTTGTGTTTCCATATGAATTGTTAACTTTTTTGTTCTAGTTCTGTGGAAAATGCCATTGGTAATTTGATAGGGATCACAATGAATCTGTAGATTGCATTTGGTAGCATAGTCATTTTCACAATATTGATTCTTCCTACTCAGGAACAAGGAAGATGTCTCCATCCATTTATGTCATTTGATTTCTTTCATCAGTGTCTTATAATTTTCTGTGTACAGTTCTTTGTCTCCTTAGGTAAGTTTATTCCTAGATATTTTGTTCTTTTTGTTGCAATGGTGAATGGGATTGATTCCTTAATTTCTCTTTCTGATTTTTCATTGTTAGTATATAGAACTGCAAGTGATTTCTGGCTATTGATTTTGTATCCTGAAACTTTGCTAAATTCACTGATTAGCTCTAATAATTTTCTGATACTATTTTTAGAGTTTTCTATGTACAGTATCATGTCATCTGCAGTGAGAGCTTTACTTCTTCTTTCCCAATCTGGATTCCTTTTACTTCATTTTCTTCTCTGATTGCTGTACCTAGGACTTCCAGAGCTATGTTGAATAACAGTGGTGACAGTGGACACCTTAACTTGTTCCTGATCTTAGGGGGAATGCTTTCAGTTTTTCACCATTGAGAATGTTTGCTATAGGCTTATCATATATGGCCTTTATTATGTTGAGGTAGGTTCCTTCTATGCCCATTTTTTGGACAGTTTTGGTCATAAATGGGTGCTGAATTTTGTCAAAGGCTTTTTCTGCATCTATTGAGATTACCATATGATTTTTATCTTTCAATTTGTTAATATGGTGTATCAAATTGATTGATTTGTATATATTGAAGAATCTTGCATCCCTGGAATAAACCCACCTTGATCATGGTGAATGAGTTTTTTGATGTGCTGCTGAATTATGTTTACTAAAATTTTGTTGAAGATTTTTGGATCTCTGTTCATCAGTGATATTGGCCTGTAGTTTTCTTTTTTTGTGTTGTCTTTGTCTGGTTTTGGTATCAGAGTGATGGTGGCCTTGTAGAATGAGTTTGGAAGTGTTCCTTCCTCTGCAATTTTTTGGAAGAATTTTAGAAGGATAGGCATTAGCTCTTCTCTAAATGCTTGATAGAATTTTCCTGTGAAGCCAGCTGGTCCTGGGATTCTGTTTCTTGGGAGATTTTTGATCACAGCTTCAATTTCAGTGCTTGTAATTGGGTTGTTTATAATTTCTATTTATTCCTGGTTCAGTCTTGGAAGATTGCACTTTTTAAAGAATCTATCAATTTCTTCCAGGTTTTCCATTTTATTGCCATATAGTTGTTCATAATAGTCTCTTATAATCTGTATTTCTGCACTGTCTGTTGTAACCTCTCCTTTTTCATTTCTAATTTTTTTTGATTTGATTCTTCTCTCTGTTTTCCCTGGTAAGTCTGGCTAAAGGTTTGTCAATTTTGTTTATCTTCTCAAAGACCCAGCTTTTAGTTTTATTAATCTTTACTATTGTTTCTTTCATTTCTTTTTCATTTATTTCTGCTCATATATTTATGATTTCTTCCTTCTACTAATTTTGAGGGTTTTTTTTTTTTTTGTTCTTCTTTTTCTAGTTGTTTTAGGTGTCAAGTTAGGTTGTCTATTCGATGTTTTTCTTGCTTCTAGGGGTAGGATTGTATTGCTATAAACTTCCCTCTTAGAACTGCTTTTGCTGCATCTCATAGGTTTTGAGTTGTTGTGTTTTCATTGTCATTTGTTTCTAGAAATTTTTTTAATTTCCCTTTTGATTTTTTCAGTAACCTGTTGGTTATTTAGACATGTATTGTTTAATCTCCATGTGTTTATGGTTCTTTAAGTTTTTTCCTTGTAATTGATATCTAGTCTCACAGTGTTGTGGTTGGAGAAGATGCTTGATAGGACTTAAATTTTACTAAATTTACTGAGGTTTGATTTGTGACCCAAGATGTGGTCTATCCTGGAGAATGTTCCATGTGCACTTGAGAAGAAGGTGTATTCTTCTGCATTTGGATGGAATGTCCTGAAGATATCAATGAGATCCATCTCACCTAGTGTCTCATTTAAGATTTGTATTTCCTTATTAATTTTCTGTTTTGATGATCTGTCCATTGGTGTGAGTGGAGTGTTAAAGTCTCTTACTATTATTGTGTTACTGTCAATTTCTCCTTTTGTTAACAGACACTGTTGGTGTTTGTCTTATGTATTGAGGTGCTCCTATGTTGGGTGCATAGATATTTACAATTGTTATGTCTTCCACTTGGATTGATCCCTTGATCATTATGTAGTGTCCTTCCTTATCTCTTGTAATCTTCTTTATTTTAAGGTCTATTTTGTTTGATATGAGGATTGCTACTCCAGCTTTCTTTTGCTTCCCATTGGCATGGAATATATTTTTCCATCCTCTCACTTTCAGTCTATATGTGTCTTGAGGTCTGAAGTGGGTTTCTTGTAGACGGCTTATGTATGGGTCCATTCAGCCAGTCTGTGTCTTCTGGTTGGAGCATTTAACCATTTACATTTAAAGCAATTATAGATATATATGGTACTATTGCCATTTTCTTAACTGTATGGGGTTGTTTGCAGATCTTTTTTTTCTCTTGTATTTCTTGACTATAGAAGTCCTTTTAACATTTGTAAAGCTGGTTTGGTGGTACTGGATTCTCTAACTTTTGCTTGTCTGAAAAGCTTTTTATTTCACCATCAATTTTGAATGAGATCCTTGCCAGGTACAGTAATCTTGGTTGTATATTTTTCCCTTTCAGTTCTTCAAATATATCCTTCCATTCCCTTCTGGGCTGCAGAGTTTCTGCTGAAAGATCAGCTGTTAAGCATATGGGGTTTTCCTTGTATGTTACTTGTTGCTTCTCCCTTGCTGCTTTTAATATTCTTTATTTGTGTTTAGTCTTTGTTAGTTTGTTTAGTATGTTTTGTATGTTTCTCCTTGGATTTATTGTGTATGGGACTCTTGGTGCTTCTTGGACTTGATTGTCTATTTCCTTTTCCATGTTGGAGAAATTTTCAACTATAATCTCTTCAAAAATTTTCTCATACTCTTTCTTTTTCTCTTTTTCTTCTGGGGCCCCTATAATTCGAATGTTGGTCCATATGATATTGTCCCAGAAGTCTCTGAGATTATCCTCAATTCTCTTCATTCTTTTTACTTTATTCTGCTCTTCAGAAGTTATTTCCTCCATTTTATCTTCCAGCTCACTGATTCGTTCTTCTGCTTCAGATATTCTGCTACTGATTCCTTCTAGAGTATTTTTAATTTCAGTAACTGTGCTGTTTGTACATTTATTCTTCAATTCTTCTAAGTCTTTGTTAATTGATTATTGCATTTTCTCCATTTTGTTTTCAAGGTTTTTGATCATCTTTCCTATCATTATTCTGAATTCTTTTTCAGGTAGTTTGCCTATTTCCTCTTCATTTATTTGGACTTCTGTGCTTCTAGTTTGTTCCTTCATTTGTGTAGTATTTCTCTGCATTTTCATTAATTTTTTAAAACTTACTGTGTTTGAGGTCTCCTTTTCCCAGGCTTCAAGGAAAGTTGAATTCTTTCCTTGAAGAAGGTTGAATTCTTTCTTCCTTTGGGTTTCCACCCTCCTAAGGTTGGTCCAGTGGTTTGTATAAGCTTCAAATAGGGTGAGATATGTGCTGAGTTGTTTTTCTTTTGTTGTTGTTGTTTGTTTGTTTTTCCTCTGATGGGCAAGCCTGAGTGAGCTGGTAATCCTGTCTGATGATGATTTGATTTGTATTTTTGTTTTGTTTGTTGTTTAGATGAGGTGTCCTGCACAGGGTGGTACTGGTGGTTGGGTGATTCTGGGTCTTGTATTCAAGTGGTTTTCTTTGTGTGAGTTCTCACTATTTCATACTCCCTAGGGTTAGTTCTCTGGTAGTCTAGGGTCTTGGAGTCAGTGCTCCCACTCCAAATGTTCAGGGCTTGATCTCTGGTCAGGAGCGAAGATTCCACAAGTGGTTTGTTATGGCATTAAGTGAGATTGAAACAAGTATCCAAAAATGAGAAACCAAAGATGAACCCCAGACAAATGGCAGTTACAAAATCAGTCAAATAATAATTAAAATAATGAAATATACACATAAACATATATTTACACCCATGAGAAAAATCAAAACAGCCCAAGAAAAATAAAGTACAGTAGATTGACCCAACAATCAAAAGAAATAAAAAATATTTACAACTTAAGAACAAAACTAACTAAAGCACAAACTAGAAAACAAAACTAAAGCAAGGTGCCAAGTGGGGAATAAAGCAATGAAAACAAAACTAACAAATATGTTGAGAGGAAAGAAGAGAAAGAAAAGAAAGAAACAATAGATAAGCAAAGTTAAATAGAGATAGATGAAGATTTATGTACATTAAAGATTAACTGCTAGGGGAAAGGAACAGTAGGAAAGGCAAACAAAGGAATAATGGTAGAAAAATATAATAGGTTAAAAAAATTAAAATAATGAAAAAGAGAAATGAAAAAACAGAAGAAGAAAGAGAAAAGGTGTGTGTGGGGGGGAGGAAAACTCCATAGAACTGCAAAACCCAACATAGAGGCAGAGGTTTATAACAACAATAAAAAGTGTGACTGAATATACACATATACATATATACATATACATATATACCCATAAGCAAAATTAAAACAGTCCAACAAAAATAAAGTACAATACATTGACCTGGCAAACAAAGGAAACCAAAAATTATATACACCAGAACAAAACTAACTAAAGCACAAACTGGAAAACAAAACTAAAGCAAGGTGCCAATTGGGGAATAGAGCAATGAAAATAAAACTACCAAATATTTTGAGCGGAATGAAGAGAAAGAAAATAAAGAATAGATATGGCAAGTTAAATAGAGGTAATTAAAGAAGATTTATATACATTAAAGATTAACAGCAAGGGGAAAAGAACAGTAGAAAAACCAAACAAATAAATGTAGAAAAAATAATAATAGGTTTAGAAATTTTTAAATTAAAATTAAACAAAGAGAAAGGAAAAAAAACCCAAAACCTCCATGGAGTTTCAAAAGCCCAAGTAGAGGCAGAGGTTTAAAGCAACAATAAAAAATGTGACTAGGGGAGGGGGGAACTCAAAAGCTTAATTGGATTTCATAATGTCAATAAAATCGACAACTACAACGGGGTGGGATTGGTGGGGGGGTGGGGTGGAGGGAAAAAAATCCAAAAGAATCTACAGAACAAGTCAAAACATAAGAATAATAAATGCTTTTCTTGAGTAACTGCTTCAGAGTCCTTTACCATGCTGGGAGTCACAGTCCACCTTACCTCCCTAGGATGCGTCCAACACTTATCATCTCTGGACCTGCTGTGGAGGCAGCTCCGATTCTAATCTGGTCCTTCTCCTGTGTGTTCTTGCTTCCAATGTCCACAGCTATCAAGACTAGTGCATTTTCTTTTGTGGGAGCTCTCAATGACCTTTTATATATTCTATAGACACAGAATCTGCCTAGTTGATTGTGTGGATTTAATCTGCAGTTTGTACAGCTGGTGGGAAGGTTTTGGGTCTTCTTGCTTAGCCACATTGCCCCTAGGTTTCACTTGTGGTTTTATTTCCATCCCTGCCTGTGGGTCGTCCACTGGGGTTTGCTCCTGAGTATGCCCTGGAGGACTTGGGTTTGCCCCGGTGCAGGCCAGGTGTGGAGGTGGTGTAGCTGCTTGAGTCTCAGGGGTTCTGGCAGCACCAAGTACTCAGGGGAGTTGGCGGCTAGGGCAACAGGAAATATAGTGCTCTAGAAAGGTATGGCAACCAGTACTGGCCAATACCCTCCAGTATTCTTGCCTGGAGAACCCCCATATCTGACAGAGAAGCCGGGCTGGCCAGCCTACAAGGCCACAGAGTCGGACACCACCGAAGCAACCCTGTGTGCATAGATGCAAGAAATTTTTTTGCCTGTGGCAGCTTCTCCCCAGTGAGTTGAGTGTGAAGGTGGTGCAACTGCTTGGCTTCTGGGGACTCTGATGGTGCCAAGTGTGCAGGGACACAGACTGCCTCCATGACAGGAGTTACGGCCTTATCAGAGTCTATTTTGGAGCCTCTTGTAGTTGGCAATTAGAAGGCCTCTTTGGCCAGTCTTTCTCCGTAGCTCTGCCCATTCAGGCACTTAGAAGGCTCCCTTGCCTGGGTCCTTCTCTGTTCTTTGGTGCATTAGGTACATAGAGGGGCACCCCTGACTGGGGTCCAACTTTGTAGATTGGTGCATCAGGCACTTAAAGGGGCATCCTGGGTGGGGTCCTAGTCTGTTGTTCAGTGCATCAGTCAGTTAAAGGAGCACCCTGGCTGGGGTCCTACTCTGTAGTTCAGTGTGTCAGGCGTTTGATGGGCCAGTCTCTCTATTGTTCAGCTGCTGATGCTGGCGCTGGTGTGTGGGGAGAGACAGGCTATGGTGATGGCTCCACCCCCTATGCATGACTCAGGAGTATTGCCTTGCTTCCATGGCTGCCTGGCTTTCCTCCACAGGCACTTCCCACCACGAGCTCCTCCTTCACATCCCCTCAATCCATCTCTCCACAGTCAATAGCAGCCCTCACCCTGGGATTGCTCCGTAATTCCTAAACTCCAGCTCCCAGATGCTGTGCCTTCCTGGGGACCCGTGTCCCTGTCCGGGGTCTGCATGGCTGTGTCAAGGACTGTCTGATTCTCATTCCATTTAGGCTGCCACAGATCAGCTGTTTCACTCTCAGCCTTGGATGTTTCTCCTCAGATTCAGACAATTGCCCTGATGTGGTGATGGGACCTCTGCCTCAGTTCCCCCACCCACCGAGGGCAGGTCCAGTCCTACTAACACTCTTGTTTTTCCCCCTAGTTCCTTCGTCCTACTGAGTTTTGCATAGTTCTATATATTCTTTTCCACTGGTCAGGTACTCCTGTCTGCTCTCAGCTGGTGTTCTGCATGCACTTCTGTGTCTTGAAGGCGTATTCCTGATGTATCATGGAGAGAGATGTACTCCACGTCCACCTACTCCTCTGCCATCTTGTTCTCTACTCTGTTTTTGATGTTCTGTAGTTTCATTATGATGTGTCTAAGTATATTTCTTATAATCTTTTTTTTTTTAGTATCTATGATCCCTGAATCTTAAAATTCTTATTCTGCTATTTTTAGAATGCATATCCATCAATTCTGGAAAATTCACATTGATATCTCTTCAAGTATTTCTTCTCTCCCATTCTTAATAGACTTTTATCTTGGAATTCCTATTTGGCCCTTCTTGTTCTATTCTTTGCATCTGTTAAACTAGGGTGACCAAGCACCCAGTTTCTTCAGGATTTCCCAGGATGTAGGATTTTCAGTACTAAAACCAAGAAATTCCTAGGCAAAACAGGATCTGTAATTATAACTGCATTCTCTGTAATCGTTTCAGAGCTATCTTCCAGTTCATGAACTGCCTCTTTAGCTATGATTGTTAAAAATTTTAGTCGGTGTATTTTTCTTGAAAATTTATTTTTCAAATAATGTTTTCTCTTTTTTACAGTTTCTCAATTTTTAAAACAGAATTTGGATTTATAAATTAGTAAGATTATATTTTTATATGATAATCTCTATTAGAATGTTGTTATATAAAATTCTTAGGGCTATATCTTACAATTTAGTGTATATTCTGACTCTAATTTATGGTAGCTTATTTTTATATATATTTTGTAATTTTATATTTTTAAGCTCATTTTCAGTGAGGTTTAATCTGTATCTTTCTGGACAGTCTGCTGCTGCTGCTGCTAAGTCGCTTCCGTCATGTCCAGCTCTGTGCGACCCCATAGACGGCAGCCCACTAGGCTCTCCCGTCCCTGGGATTCTCCAGGCAAGAACACTGGAGTGGGTCACCATTTCCTTCTCCAATGCACGAAAGTGAAAAGTGAAAGGGAAGTCGCTCAGTCATGTCCGACTCCTAGCGACCCCATGGACTGCAGCCTACCAGGCTCCTCCGTCCATGGGATTTTCCAGGCAAGAGTACTGGAGTGAGGTGCCATTGCCTTCTCCATCTGGACAGTCTAGTAAAGTGTATTTCTTCAGAAAAGTTTTGTATGTTTCTCTTTGAAGTGCACTAAGTATATTAGTAGCCTTCCGTGGTGGCTTAGTAAAAAGAATCTGCCTGCCAATGCAGGAGATGCAGGTTCGATCCCTGAATTGGGAAGATCCCCTGGAGAAGGAAATGGCAACCCATTCTAATATTCTTGCCTGGGCAACCCCATGGACAGAGGAGCCTGGCAGTCTATAGACCATAGAGCTGCAAAAGTTGGACGCACTTAGAAACTAAACAACAACAACGGGTGTATCAGTAGCCTAGAATTAATTTTATTGTAATTTCTTAATTTGAAGGGCTCCAGGAGTAAGCAGTAGTATTAATCTAAACTCTATAGTTATGAGAGTCAAAGACCTATGGTTATAAATTTTTAAGGGAGACTTTTTCTACCCAGAACTCAACCCAAAGTAAACAAACTTTTTAATCAGGTTAGTGGAAATTTTGTTGACTCTTTTACAAGGGATATAACTTTAGGGATATCTTTCTTCATAGGCATAAAATCGAGTCCTTAGATTGCTGAGACCAGCGAAGCATAGTGCCTGATCTGGTTTTTTAGTCTATTTTAGCTGAACACCATTACATTTCCCATACTTTTTGCAGACAATAATATAATGATAATAGCAACAATAATAAAAGCTAACACTTCTATAGAGTATACACCATGGGCCAGATATTTTCTAAGCATTTTGCATTTAGTTCTCATATAATCTTTTATATAATATATAATAACATATATATGTATATAATATCTTTCCAACCTTCCAGATAAGGATATTGAGCCACAGAGAGGTGGATTAACTTGCTTAAGGTCACACAGCTATTAAGTGACAGACCTAAGTTTCAAATCCATACATCATGACTTCAAGTTCTTTAATTGTTAAAAACCACTACCTCTCAATTATGGATTTAAAGTAATATTTTTCCAATATTTCTTATATAGTCATAGCAGAGCTTTCAGTTCAACTGTCATATTTCTAGAAAAGGAAATTCCGAATCTTGATTTTAACATTTCATTGTGATGGTTCATTTTATGTGTCAAATTGATTGAGCCAAAAGGTGCTTAGACTAAACCTTATTTCTGTCTGTGAAGATATTTCTGGATGAGATTAGCATTTGAACCAGTACACTCAGTAGATTGTCCCCACCAGTGTGGGTGAACATCATCGTCCAATCTGTTGAAGGTCCAAATAGAACAAAAAGGAGGAAGAGGGAGGAACTTTCCCCTTTTGCTGGGTCTCCAACTTGCTGATGGCAGACTATGGAACTCAGCCTCCATAATCTGTGAGCCAGTTTATCACAGTAAATCTTCTCATATTTATCTCCTATTGGTTCTGTTTCTGTGAGGAACCATGATCAATATAATCATACTCAAATATTTCTGACCTTTCAGTTTCCCATCCTATTATTAAGAAAATACGATTAAAATGTACATTTATTGTAATGATCTGTATTATTTGTCAGAGAAGGCAATGGCACCTCACTCCAGTACTCTTGCCTGGAAAATCCCATGGATGGAGGAGCCTGGTAGGCTGCAGTCCATGGGGTTGCTAAGAGTCGGACACGACTGAGCGACTTCCCTTTCACTTTTCACTTTCATGCGTTGGAGAAGGAAATGGCAACCCACTCTATCGTTCTTGCCTGGAGAATCCCAGGGACGGCGGAGCCTGGTGGGCTTCCCTCTATGGGGTCGCACAGAATCGGACATGACTGTAGTGACTTAGCAGTATTATTTGTATCTCAGCATTTCTAAGTGATTTACAAATAGAGAAGTTTGTAAAAGAAAATCCTGAATTTTACATGCTGAGGAGAGATACTTAAATCTGAATAAAGAATTGAGGGTTATAATAATAAGTGAAATCACTAAAGCAATGGTAAAATGTAAATGATTGCTATAGTCCAGTTCTTCTCCATGTGCAGCCCCCAAAAGGCAGCATCAGCACACTTAGAAAACTGTGTTAGAGCTAGATTCACTCCAAATTCACTGAATCAGAAACTTTGTGGGGGTAGAGGCCATAAATCTCTGTTTTAACAATCTGGATAATTTTGAACCAGTTCAGTTCAGTCACTAAGTCGTGTCAGACTCTTTGCAACCCCATGAACCGCAGCAGGCCTCCCTGTCCATCACCAACTCCCGGAGTTCACCCAAACTCATGTCCATTGAGTCGGTGATATCATCGAACCATCTCATCCTCCATCGGCCCCTTCTCCTCCTGCCCTCAATCTTTCCCAGCATCAGGGTTGTTTCAAATGAGTCAGTTCTTAGCATCAGGTGGGCAAAGTATTGGAGTTTCAGCTTCAACATCAGTCCTTCCAATGAACACCCAGGACCGATTTCCTTTAGGATGGACTGGTTGGATCTCCTTGCAGTCCAAGGGACTCTCAAGAGTCTTCTCCAACACCACAGTTCAAAGGCATCAATTCTTCTGCACTCAGCTTTCTTTATAGTCCAACTCTCACATCCATACATGACCACTGGAAAAACCATAGCCTTGACTAGACAGAACTTCGTTGACAAAGTAATGTCTCTGCTTTTCAATATGCTATCTAGGTTGGTCATAACTTTCCTTCCAAGGAGTAAGCGTCTTTTAATCTCATGGCTGCAGTCACCATCTGCAGTGATTTTGGAGCCCAGAAAAATAAAGTCTGACACTGTTTCCACTGTTTCCCCATCTATTTGCCATGAAGTGATGGGACTGGATGCCATGATCTTCGTTTTCTGAATGCTGAGCTTCAAGTCAACTTTTTCACTCTTCTCTTTCACTTTCATCAAGAGGTTCTTTAGTTCCTGTTCACTTTCTGCCATAAGGGTGGTGTCATCTGCATATCTAAGGTTATTGATATATCTCCCAGCAATCTTGATTCCAGCTTGTGCTTCTTCCAGTCCAGCGTTTCTCATGATATACTCTGCATATAAGTTAAATAACCAGGGTGACAAAATACAGCCTTGACATACTCCTTTTCCTATTTGGGACCAGTCTGTTGTTCCATGTACAGTTCTAACTGTTGCTTCCTGACATGCATACAAATTTCTCAAGAGGCAGGTCAGGTGGTCTGGTATTCCCATCTCATTCAGAATTTTCCACAGTTTATTGTGATCCACACAGTCAAAGGCTTTGGCATAGTCAATAAAGCAGAAATAGATGTTTTTCTGGAACTCTCTTGCTTTTTTGATGATCCAGCGGATGTTGGCAATTTGATCTCTGGTTCTTCTGCCTTTTATAGAACCAGCTTTAACATCTGGAAGTTCATAGTTCATGTGTTGCTGAAGCCTGGCTTGGAGAATTTTGAGCATTACTTTACTAGCATGTGAGATGAGTGCAACTGTGTGGTAGTTTAAGCATTCTTTGGCATTGCCTTTCTTTGGGATTGGAATGAAAACTGACCTTTTCCAGTCCTGTGCCACTGCTGAGTTTTCCAAATTTGCTGACATATTGAGTGCAGCACTTTCACAGCATCATCTTTTAGGATTTGAAATAGCTCAACTGGAAATCCATCACCTCCACTAGTTTTGTTTGTAGTGATGCTTCCTAAGGTGCACTTGACTTCACATTCCAGGATGTCTGGTCTAGGTGAGCGATCACACCATCGTGAATATCTGGGTTGTGAACATCTTTTTTTCTCTGATTCAGTAGTCATGTATAGATGTGAGAGTTTGGACCATAAAGAAGGCTGAATGGTGGTGATTTAGTCACTAAGTCATGTCCAGCTCTTGCAACCCCATGGTCTGCAGCTTTCCAGGCTCCTCTTTCATGGGATTCTCCAGGCAAGAATACTGGAGTGGGTTGCTATTTCCTTCTCCAGGTCATCTTGCTGACCCAGGAATTGAACCCGGGTGTCCTGAATTGCAGGCAGATTCTGAGTGAAGGCTGAATGCCGAAAAATTTATACTTTCAAACTGTGGTGCTGCAGAAGACTCTTGAGAGTCCTCAGACAGTAAGGAGATCAAACCAGTCAATCCTAAAGAAAATCAACCCTGAATATTCATTGGAAAGATTGATGCTGAAGCTGAAACTTCAATACTTTGGCCATCTGATGCTAACAGCCAACTCATTGGAAAAGACCCTTATGCTGGGAAAGACTGAAGGCAACAGGAGACGTGGGCAGCAGAGGATATGATGATTAGATAGCATCACTGACTCAGTGGACATGAATTTGAGCAAACTCTAGGACATAATAAAGGACAGAGAAACCTGGTGTTCTATAGTCCATGGGGTCGCAAAGAACTGGACATGTTAGCAACTGAAAAGAAACAATTCTGATCCACCCTAATGTTTGAGAATCATTGGTATCACCTATTTAGGATTTAATTTATTGTGAACACTGAGCTTTTTATAGTCGAATGTTGTTTTCCATGCAATCACAGTAAGTTTCCATGCATCATAAAGTATTAACCCTCAAGCTGAAGTTTACTGCCTCTCCAGCTAAAATAGGGATATTAGATTCCTTTTCAACTTCTTGTCCTTCCTATTAAGTTGCAGCATTGTAGTACTACTTTCCTTTAAACATCTGAGTTTTTTTGAAAGAAGTCTTGTCATTAAACTTAATGGGAAAGTAAAGACCATTAAGTAATCACTCTTTCTTATGTTAAAAAAAATATGAAGACCACTGCTCTTAATCTCTCTTGTGTTGTTATTTAGTAAGCAGTAGGTGAGTCTTTGGGTCTTTCACAACAGATCAAAGATAAAATTGTAGTTTTATGACTTGATTAACCCAAGCACTGGCTGAAACTAAGCTACATTAAAGTTGCCTCTGAAGTTTAACAATATTTTAACTATTTGTCAAGATTGAGTTTCCAGAAATTATTTCTATGTCCATGTGTAAAATGTTCTGATGTTTTTCCTTCCTTTAGCGTGCTAGGCACTGTGCTAGATGATGAGAATACAACCATGATCAAGACTGACATGGTGCTTATCACCACAGAGCTTAAAGGTTGGTGGAAAGATAAGAGGAGTTGATTACAGAACGGCATGATAAGGGATTTCCTTATCATGGTTAAAGAAGTGGTTAAAGAATCTGCCTTCCAATGCAGGGGACACAGGTTCAATCCCTGGTGGGGGAACCAAGATCACATAACTACTGAGCCTGCATGGCCTCAACTAGAGAGCCCAAGTGCCGCAATATACAGACCCGCACACACTCTGGACCCTGCAGGCCACAGCTAGAGAGAAGTTCACATGCCACAGTGAAAAAGCCCACTTTCTACAACTAAGACTCAATGCAGCCAATAAAAAAATAAACTGCAAAACAGCATAAGTGTTACGATAGGTGAAGTAAAGGGTGCTATTGGAACTGTTCTCAATAAAAATGCAACACAACTCTGAGTGATTTATTGCTCTTGATTATAACATACACTCACAAGACAGAAGTTAACTCCCACTCATCCTTTAGAAGGCAGTTCAGGTTGTCATATCCTCACATCCTCTACCCTGCCCCCCTACCTTTGAGATTATGGCCTTTCTGAATGCTTCCATGGAACTCTGCATATGTTTCTTATAGTACTACTCACAATATATTCCAAATGTCTATTCAAATGAGACATTCTACTGTACTCTAAACCCTTGGAGGGCAAGGGTTCTATCTTGTCTTTGTCTTCTCAATTCTAGCACCAGTATCATTTTGAATTCTTTTTATTGCATTATTTAGGGTTGCCTTCTGCTATGGATTGCTTTTATCCTTTATCGTCTTGGAAAAAGAACGCACTTTTTAAAAGTTGATCTTTTCACTGCTAGGAACATGAGTTCACTATAATCCTTTCCCCCCAGTACTGATGGTTATATAGAAGTTGTACCTTAATATTAACTGATTTTTGTGGTAGTAAGTGTAGAGGGATGGAATAATTAAAATATTAAATTATTCCCACCCCTCCTTAATAAATATAGCATACTGAAAAGATGCAACAGTGATGGCCATAGCATCTCTTTGGGGAAGTATAGGGAAAAGAGTATATGCTGGATGGTTGAAGTTCTGGACTGAAGTCACCATTTATAATTTTTCTGGCCATTCAGCATCCAAATGCTCCCCCTGTTTGAGAGAAATTCCCCATTGTGTGAGTCTTGGTGAACTTTACAGGTCTAATTCCCTCTCCAAAAACCCAATGAACCAGATATCCCCTCTTTCCAATCCCAGCAGTGACAGCAAGAGCATGAAACCTGGTTTTGGCCAATCAGATTTGGGAATCTGAATCTGAAGTGAATCACCTGGGGTCTTCCCTGGTGGCTCAGTGGTAAGGCATTGACACAGGTTCAATCTCTGGTCCAGGAAGATCTCATGTGCTGCTGGACAATTAAGCCTGTGCTCCAGAGCCCAGGAGCTGCAACTACTGAGCCCACACGCCACAGCTACTAGAGCCTGCATGCTTAGAGCCCATGCTTCACAAGAGAAACCACTGCAACGAAAAGCCCATGCACCACAACTAGAGAGTAGCCCCTGCTCACTGCAACTAGAGAAAGCCTGCCAGCATCAACCAAGACCCAGCACAGCTGTAAATAAATAAATAAATATAAATCTTGAAGTGAATCACTTGAGTAAAGATGGTTAAAATATGCTCCCAACAGCCAATGGTTTCAGTATGGTGTCTAGCAGTATCTTTATTTGTAGTGGGGTTAGCAGAAATATCCTAACCAAGCTTGGATATAATCATATTTTGATTCCGAATGTCTGATTGCCTTGGTTCCTGCCTGTTTTTCAACATGGTTCTTCAATCTTCCTGTTGATCCTATGAGATATTTGATATTCTGCCAATAATTCCTTTCCTGCCCAAATTAGCCAGTTTACATTGCTTGTGACCAAGAACTTCATCTTTACATTGTTTTCCTCAAAGTGCTTTGTGTTTACTGAATAAGTAGTGATGACCAAGTGGCTATCAATTTTTACGCCTTACCCAAGGATTTTTTCTGTGGGTCCATATTTCTGATTCTATTTTATGACAGAAGAACACTTATTTCATGAAATATTAATGACTGTTTTCTGGAATATGTAAGTTCTATAAGACAAGTCATATCAATGAAAAATTTGCAGTGCAACAAGAAGGTAGGGGGCCTCTGGCACAATCACATGGAGCCTGAGGAGGCAAACACAGGATTGAAATCCCTAAACCTATCCGAAGCCAAATCCCTCCTCCTAAGGGAAGGTCAGCTTGTGTTTCAGCCTGGTATTTGTTCACTGAACCTTATCTACAGTGAAATCTAAGATGGCAAGCCTCCCATAGGCTTTACTCAGCCCTAAAAGCTTATGCTCAAGCCTCAGGTTGTGAGGATACACTGAGAAGGCTAACAGTTCCTGTTAGCTGCAGGATTTGAGGCTTGAATGGTTTTGTAGTCTAAGAAGATGAGTGTACAGTGGAAAGTGTTTGTGGTCTGATGTTCTTTCTTCTTCCTTTTTATTTTCTCACCTCTTTCATAGCACAAGTTATAATTGATTTTTAAAGGTTTTGATTTTTTTGTTGTTTGTTTTCAATTTTATGTCTTATCATTTCATTTATTTATGGAAAATTTTATCTCTGATAATTTGACATTGTGAATTTACATTTTATCTTCCTGATACTATTTTTATAGAAAGCTATTAATATATTGATTGTATTTATAGATTAGAAAATCTATAGATAGAAAATTTTTTCAAAATAGATCTAAAAAGACTGAATGTTAAAAAAAATAAAATGGTTGAATGTTTATCTCTGAAATTTACTGATTATAACTGAAAAAACTATTATTGTGTAAAGCTTGCCAAGTGTCAAAGGAATAATGATCTTGCATGTAATTTATATATCACATATTATCTACCTACAATTTATTTGTGGTTTTTTTTACAGTTCATATAATTCAGTATTCAGAGTAGCAATCCACTATAATGCTTCTAAAAATATCTAGGAAATTTTCCATTTCCCATGCATATAACATTTAAACTTAACTTTCATGTAGATCTCAGGTGTCATGTTTTAGAATAACATTATACAGTTCTACAGTTGTTTTGCTATTAAAGCAATCTTAACTGATTTCCATATCAATTGATTCTATGCCTTGTTGTGATGTACATAACCCCTAAAGACACAATAATCTAGTGTTTGCTCTTTAGTAAACAGCTCCATCAATGACTTTCTCAAAGACATAGGAAGGCTTATCAACATAATCAATATCAATACCTGCCAGATTGTGTACATATTTTTATTTTCTTGGGAAAGGTTTGGTTGATTTAGCCTTTAACCTTCCTCCAACAACAGTCTCATAATATGCTCAGGCAGGAATATTTTTCCTGCATATTTGTCTGGGCTTTTGGTGACTAAAGACAATTTTATTAAGGCAGGGCAGTGCCTTCATTGTACTTCCAACACCTAGCACAGTACCTGGCATATTCTAGATTCTTGATAAATTTGTGCAAAGAATGGATGAATGTTAACAGGCTTAACAGTTTCCATTTTCCATAGAGAGAGCCAGTATGATATAGACTGGCTCTCTATATCATGAACAACATTTCATCAATGAAATGTTTATTTGCTAAGTGATGTCCATTCGTGGTTGTTCATTCACTAAGTGATGTCCGACTCTTTAAGACCCCATGGACTGCAGCACACCAGGCTTTCCTGTCTTTCACTATCTCCCTGAGCTTGCTCAAACTCACGTCCATTGAGTTGGTGATGCCATCCAACCATTTCATCCTCTGTTGTCCCCTTTCCCTCCTGCCTTCAATCATTCCCAGCATCAGGGTCTTTTCCAATGAGTCGGTTCTTTGCATCAGGTTGCCAAAGCACTGGAACTTCAGCTTCAGCATCAGTCCTTCTAATAAATATTCAGGGTTGATTTCCTTTAGGACTGACTGGTTTGATCTCCTTGCAGTCCAATGGACTCTCAAGAGTCTTCTCCAACACCACAGTTCAAAAGCATCAATTCTTTGGCGTTCAACCTTCTTTACGGTCCAGCTCTCACATCTATGAAATTAAAAGACGCTTGCTACTTGGAAGAAAAGCTATGACCAACATAGACAGCATATTAAAAAGCAGAGACATTACTTTGCCAACAAAAGTCCATCTAGTCAAAGCTATGGTTTTTCCAGTAGTCATGTATGGATATGCAAAAGGTCAATTTTCATTCCAATCTCAAAGAAGGGCAATGTCAAAGTATGTTCAAACTACCACACAATTGCACGCATTTCACATGCTAGCAAGATCATGCTCAAAATCCTTCAAGCTAGGCTTCAGCTGTTTGTGACCAGAGAACTTCCAGATGTACAAGGTAGATTTAGAAAAGGCAGAGGAAACAGAGATCAAATTGCCAACATCTGTTGGATCATAGAAAAAGCTGAAGCTCTGATACTTTGGCCATCTTATAAGAAGAGTTGACTCAATGGAAAAGACCCTGATGCTGGGAAAGATTGAGGGCAAGAGGATGAGATGGTTGGATGGAATCACTGACTCAATGGACATGAATTTGGGCAAACTCTGGGAGACAGTTCATGGGAGAGCAGAGAGTTGGACATGACTTAGCAACTGAGCAACAGAAATATGAAACTATATTCAATATCTTATAATAAATTATAAGAATTTATTATATTATAATATGAAAAAGAATATATAACTGAATCTTTTTGTTATATACCAGAAACTAACACAACACTGTAAATCAACTATACTTTCAATAAAAAGATGTTTATTTTGAAGAAAAAAAAGCTTCACCTCTTCAACATCACATACATCATGATATATAAATAGGGACTTCCTTGGTGGTCCAGTGGATAAGACGCTGCGCTCCCAATGCTCCCAAAGGGGACCCAGCTTTGATCCCTCATCAAAGAACTAGATCCCACACACAGAAACTTAGAGTTTGCATGCTGCAACTAAAGATCCCAAGTGGCTCAACTAAGACCCAGGACAGCTAAATAAATAAAAGTAAATATTAAAAAAACACTCCCCCAAGTATAAATAATTAAAAATTCAAAGCATCATAATACAAAGCAGTCAGAAATTACATTAAAAGTGTAGCAACAACTTTGGCTTGTTTCACTCCATATTGAGCACTCTAACAAAACATCACTTCAGTGGGACTGGACAGCTTTTATGGTGTTCTCCTTCCTGTCATCACTTGAGTTCCAAAATATGCTTTTTAGCATCCTTGAGTATGCATAGAATAAAGATGTCTCTTTATATCTTTCTACTATCTGTTTTATGTCTTTATACTATCAGCCCCTTAATTTGAAAAAGACTGAACCATGCAGGGACATTCTCCATGGCCAACTTTGGGTTGCAGAAGATAGGAAACTGCACATGTGGAATGTCCCATTATTATCCTTTGCTGGGCATCACATTTTGGCTTTCCTCCCTTTGAAGTTGACCTCTTTACCTCTATTGTTATTCCCTTTAAGAACAATAGGATTTAATCTATATCCAGATAACACTCCTTTCTTTGTGTCAAATAAATATTCAGTAAAGATTATAAATAATTTGTTCCATCTCAAATCACAGACATTGATTTTTTAAAATTGTAGATAGCATTCTTCATTTTTATTATAAAAAGTGACTTACCAATAATACAGTATTTTTTCTTAAATCTGAAATAGCTAAAAATATGAAAAACAAGCATCATTCATAATACCTTTACCTAAGGATATCCATCATTAATTTTTTGTCATAATTTACCATTTTTCTTTAGGACCATAAATGAAGTCATACTTTAACACACTATTTTGTACCTGGTCATTTTTTCCACGTTAGAAAACACAGATTACATGATTATATTAATGATTGCGTTATTCCATTGCTTCTCAGTATCAATCTGATAAATTTGAAAAAGTATATCTTTTTGTTCTCCACAGCTCTGCAAAGCTGGGATTACTAATTCAATTACATAGAAATACAGATCCTGAGGTTCAGAGTGGGTAAGTGACTGCTGAAAATTTACATACCAACTAAGTGGCAGAGATAAAGCTTACTCTATGATTTCTTGACTCCAAATTGGTAACCCTTCCATAGTGTGTCTCCTGTCTCTCCAATGAGATAATGCAGATGAAGGGGCTGGGCAAGTGCACCCTATTATTATTTATTTTAAGAGGCATCCTAATGGGAGTCATTGCCTCAGGAACAACTTCTGATTTTGTCTGAATCTAGGGCAACTTCCTGAATTAAAAATGCACAAAGTCTTCAAGGGCTGCAGATTGAATTCGTCTTAATGCAAAGCATCATTATAACACACCAATGTGTGCCAAGTTGCCTCATTGTGTCCGACTCTGTGTGACCCTGTGGACTGAAGCCTGCCAGGCATCTCTGTCCATGGGATTCTCCAGGCAAGAATATTGGAGTGAGTTGCTATGCCCTCCTCCAGGGGATCTTCCCAACCCAGGGATCGAACCCATGTCTCTTATGTCTCCTGCATTAGCAGGCAGGATTTTTACTACCAGTGCCACCTGGGAAGCCCATAACACACCAGTATCAGTATGCAGTTGAATCCTACAATAATAATTAATTCCTGACCAGTGAACATAGCCATACAGCATTAAAGAAAACAGTTCGATCCCTGGTCAAGGAACTAAGATGTCTCATGCCACACAGCTTAACCAGAAGATTAAAACGAAAACAAAATCAGGTCACTATTGAACAAGGATATTCAAGTCCGTGCTAGCTTAACAGCAAACCCTAGGCATGTACATTGATCTTGTCTCATTATCCCCTGCCCCCCTTATTTTTTTCACTGAATGATAAGTGAACGGTCTAGCAGGGGAGGGCATCTTGCTACATAGGTCTAAGGAATCTAACCTGAGGCCTAGAACGCACACAGACTCTGAACCAAAAATTTCAAAGCGTTTATGAGATTCTGTAGTCACTTCTCTATTCTCTATTCATTGCTTTTCAATGATATAGAGTACTGCAATTTCTCCACATATTCTAAAAGTGTTGCACATTCTTTTATCACAGATAATTTGCTATTGATCTACTTTCTCATTTATATCTTCTTGGACCTTACACTCTCTGGGTCAAGATTTTGGTTTCCCCTGGGGCAGCTGTCTCTGTATGCCTCCAAATACTTTGGATTGTCTTTCCCTTCAGGGTCCTGGACACTTCAGTGAGACTTGAGACTAAGAATCCACAGTGAGAACTTATTCCTAAGAGGTTCTCAGGTATAAATTGCCAGACCTCCACTAAAAAGTAATTTTCAGAAAAAGACAAAACTGTGACTTTCATACAGATATAAAAAAGGGCACACATTAAAGAATTCATTTTACTCATATAATATGAGAGAACCAGGTAAAATGGAATAGCACTGATTTTTTTTTCCCATGGGTAGGATGGGATGAATAAAATCACTACCACAAGCACAGAAGTTATATATTTATCAATTACCCACAATTTTCAAAGAACAGTGAAATAGTTCAAAGACAATGAATAGAGCTAGACTCTAAAAACACAGAAATATACATTATAGACTTGTGTAGTTTTTTAAATACCACCCCCCACAAATGGAAGAACATAGGGCCATCCTAACCAATTCCAGTGGAGTAAGACAAACATCCTGAAGAATATCAGATTACTCCAGAGTGATCCCTTTAGAACACTGAATTTCCTTGACAAATTTAAAACACAAGTTATAATTCCCAATAGTCCTTACATATTTAAAAGATAAAAATATACAATGAATAATATTCAAAAGTAAAGTTAATGTCAAAATTCACCAGAATATTCCAACCTTTATTAAGACAGTTCAAACCAGATTATTTCCTGATTATACCCTTCATTGTACAAACTAGGCCTTCAAGAACAAGATCCTCACAATACAGTCACAGCTATGCAAAATCACTCTCTACACTGTTAACTAAAACATTTCACTGCTGTAATTCTACATTAACTTTATCCTGTGCCATCACCAAGAATTTTAACTTCAAGCAACATTCAGGATATTCCTACTGTATAATCGTAAGGGATTTGATTGAGGTCACATTTGAATGGTCTAGTGGTTTTCCCTACTTTCTTCAATTTAAGTCTGAATCTCGAATTAAGGAGTTCTTGATCTGAGCCACAGTCAACTCCTGGTCTTGTTTTTGCTGGCTGTGTAGAGCTCCTCCATCTTCAGCTGTAGTGAATATAATCAATCTGATTTTGTTATTCACCATCTGGTGATGTCCATGTGTAGAATCTTATCTTGTATTGTTGGAAGATGGTGTTTGTTATGACCAGTGCCTTCTCTTGGCAAAACTCTTGTTAGCCTTTGCCCTGCTTCATTTTGTACTCCAAGGCCAAACTTGCCTGTTACTCCAGGTATCTCTTGACTTCCTACTTCAAGAAGCACGTCAAGGCCGTATATTGTCACGCTGCTTATTTAACATATTTGCAGAGTACATCATCGGAGAAGGCGATGGCACCCCACTCCAGTCCTCTTGCCTGGAAAATCCCATGGACGCAGGAGCTTGGTAGGCTGCAGTCCATGGGGTCGCTCAGAGTCGGACACGACTGAGCGACTTCACTTTCACTTTCCACTTCATGCACTGGAGAAGGAAATGGCAACCCACTCCAGTGTTCTTGCCTGGAGAATCCCAGGGACGGCAGAGCCTGGTGGGCTGCTGTCTATGGGGTTGCACAGAGTTGGACATGACTGAAGCGACTTAGCAGCAGCAGCAGCAGCAGAGTACATCATGCGAAATGCCAGGCTGGATGAAGCTCAAGCTGGAATCAAGATTGCCAGGAGAAATATCAATAACCTCAGATAGGCAGATGACATCACCCTTATGGCAGAAAGTGAAGAGGAACTAAAGAACCTCTTGATGAAAGTGAAAGAGGAGAGTGAAAAAGCTGGCTTAACACCCAACATTCAAAAAACTGAGATCATGGCATCCGGTCCCATCACTTCATAGCAAATAGATGGGGAAACAATGGGTACAGTGAGACACTATTTTCTTGGGCTCCAAAATCACTGCAGATGGTGACTACAGCCATGAAATTAAAAGACATTTGCTCCTTGGAAGAGAAGCTATGACAAACCTAGACAGTAAATTAAAAAGCAGACACATCACTTTGCCTACAAAAGTCCATATAGTCAAAGCTATGGGTTTTCCAGTAGTCATATATAGATGTGAGAGTTGGACCATAAAGAAGGCTGAGCACTGAAGAATTGATGTTTTCTAACTTTTATGTTGGAGAAGACTCTTGAGAGTCCCTTGGAGAGAAGGGAGATCAAACCAGTCAATCCTAAAGGAACTCAACCCTGAATATTCAAGCTCCAATACTTTGACCACCTGATGCGAAAAATTAACTCATTGTAAAAGACCCTGATGCTGGGAAAGATTGAGGGCAAGAGGAGAAGCCGGTAACAGAGGATGAGATGGTTGGATGGCATCATTGTCTTAATGGACATGAGTTTAACAAACTCTGGGAGACAGTGAAGAACAGGGAATCCTGGCATGCTGCAATTAATGGGGTTGAAAAGAGCTGGACATGACTGAGTGACTGAACAACAACAACTCTCTTATTGACCTTATGATGATCTTTAGTTTTTTGATTCCTTTCTTTTTCCAACTCTGTTGATTCCCTTTCAGTATCTGACTTCTTTACCACCCAGTTCAGATCCCAGGGATCTCACTTTTATCATTCACCTTCTGACAACCTTAATTAACCCTACCCTTTCACTTCTTTCATCACCCTGCAAGCCTGCAATCTGGGCTCATCCACTCATGTATGTTTTATACTTCACCCAAGCAGGATGGATGATACTGGGGGAAAAAAAAAATCACAAAATATAGGAACTAGTACCTGCACTAATATAGGAATCTAGGGCTTTCCACGTGGTGCTAGAAGTAAAGAACCCACCTGGCAATGCAGGAGACTCAAGTTCAGCCCCTGGGTAGGGAAGATCCTCTGGAGGAGAGAATGGCAACCCACTCTGGTATTCTTGCCTAGAGAATCCCATGGACAGAGGTTCCTGGAGGGTTATAGGGTCGCAAAGAGTTGGATACGACGGAAGTGACTTACCATGCACAGTCTTAGCTATACTTTCAAATCTTATACATCGTCTCTAAGCTTCTTTTATTTCTTTTAAGGACTATTACAAACTTTTACTTGTTTTTTAAGCCCTTTTCCTTGGTTCCAAAATCCAGCTCTGCTAACTTCCCATTTCACAGAGAAAGAAGACGCTATCAGAAATAAACTTTCCTCAACTTGTCCTCCACAGCACTTTCCTCCCAAATAGAAAAACATCCGTTTCTACTCCTACCACTACATCTCTCTCTCTTTTGCCCTCCTTCCAGTTAATGCAGATTAGTTTTTGGGACTCAACCACTTCTTTTCTCCTCAGGGGCTGTGTTGCCTCAATTATCTCTTTTATTTTTAGTTCTTGGCCTATAGATTGGAACAAGTCATAGCCACTTACAACAAAAATACTTTCCCCTGGCTCTGATCCTCTGCTACCTGCCACTCTATCTTTTTCTTCTCTTCATAGAAAAGCTTGAGGTCTCCACTTCCTTGCTGCTTCCCTTTGTTGTTGTTTTTGTTGGTTTTTAAAAGACCCATCTATTTTGTAATTCAACAGAAACTTAGACCAGCACCATAACATCTAAACTGCTTTGCTAAGTGATCAGAGTCTTCTTAATTTCCAAATCTAGTGGTCACCTTTCAGTATTTATCTTCCTTGATTATTTTGCTTCATTTTTGATACAGTTAAGGACTCTCTGGGGAAGCTCTTTTGTTTCTTTTTTTTTATTATTATACTGGTCTTTCCTGTCCCCCTCCTAATTCTTGTAGAATCCTTGTGGGCCCTTCTACCTATTTTAAAAATATTAATGTTCTCTAAAGTTTCACCCTTAGATCTCTTTTCTCACTGTATATACTCTGCCTTGAATAGTGTGCCTTTTTTGACTGTAGCTCGAACTATCACCTATCAGTGCAACACCAATATACAGAGACTGTGTGTGTGTGTTTTTTTTTTTTTTTCTTTTTTTTCTGGTGGGAATTAGGACTTAAAGTCAGCACAAAAGACAAAAATAGAGTTAAAATTACCTTTGAAAAGTCCCCTAAAATACTGTATACATGATTTTAAATGTATATACTATCAATCAAGAAATCCTACACAGCCAGTTTTCCTCTGCTTTTGGAACAGAAGGTTGTTTCTTGAGTTGAGCACCAGATGAAGTCGTTGGCTTGCATTTAAGGGGCCATGTTATAAGAAAAATATGTTTTGTTTTTTTGCCAAGCACATATAGTAGAGTTAATATGTTAAGTAAGTGTAAGAGATAAATTCACTGTATATATTTTCAGCCTGACTTCTTTCACGAGTTCCAGCCTTATATAGCAAACTACCTACTAAATATTACCTTTTTGATATGCCAATCCAGATTCTTTAGTTAGATTTCTGAAAGATGAAGAAATGAGATAACTCACATTCAACTTAGCCAGGATGTTATTATTTGCTGCACTGTGCAGCATGTGAGATCTTAGTTCCCTGACTAGGGGTTGAAACTGTGCCCCCAGTATTGGGAGTGAGGAGTCTTAACCACTGGACCACCAGGGAAGTTCCAGCAAAGGCATTTACTGAAATGATATAGTGATGTGACAAGGGTCTAGCTCACATGTGAAGTGCTTTTATGTCATCTGTGTTGATGTTCTTATTCCAGGTAGGTGTCCTTCAGCACTGTACAGCTGCCAGAAGCCAATCTGCCTGCTGGAGCCATAGGCAGCCACAGCTTGGTGAAATCTCTAGGTCAAGCACCACACAGGCCAGTAACGTCTGGCTGAACAGCTCTATTGAGACCGGTGGAATTCATAAGCATCTATGAAGCCATTTCCATTTCTTTACTGGTCCTTTCAAATGCTGTGTTTCACCCATTGACTGTCACAGCACCTTGAAGACCATCCTCATAAAGCCATCATGCACCCAAATGAAATGTCAGCATTTCCCCATTAACTGGACTGAACATCTATTACAAGCTGTACGTATTAAGAGCCAATTTTAGAGACAAGTCTATATATAGGGCAATAAGCATCACCTCCTCAAAAGAGAACACTCCTACACTGTTGGTAGGAATGTAAATTGGAGCAGCCATTATGGAGAACAGTATGGAGGCTCCTTAAAAAATTAAAAATAGAGTTACCATATGATCCAGCAACCCACTTCTGGGCATATATCCTGAGAAAACTCTAATTTGAAAATATACATGCACCCTATGTTCATAGCAGCACTGTTTACAGCAGCAAAGACAAGCATGCAGTCATACTAAGTTGCTTCAGTCATGTGTGACTCTTGCGACCCCATGGACTGCGGCCCACAGGACTCCTCTGTCCGTGGGATTCTCCAGGCAAGAAACCTGGAGTGGGTTGCCATGCCCTCCTCCAGGGAATCTTCCCAACTCAGGGACTGAACCCATGTCTCTTGTGTCTCCTGCATTGGCAGGCAAGTTCTTTACCACTACTGCCACTTGGGAGGCCCAGCCAAGACTTGGTAGCAACCTAAATGTCCATGGACAGATGAATGAATAAAGAAGATGTGGTGTATAAATACAATGGAATATTCCTCAGCCATAAAAAAGAATGAAATATTGCCATTTGCAGTAATATGGATGAACATAGAGATTGTCATACTAAGTGAAGTAAGTCAAAGGCAAACATCATATATCATTTATATGTGGAATCTAAAAAATGATACAAATGAACTTATTTACAAAACAGAAACAAACTCACAGAAAAAGACTACCACAGAGGACGTAGAAGGAGGAGGGACAATTAAGGAGTTTGGGATTAACAGATACATAGTACTATATGTAAATTAAACAAATACCAAGAGTCTACTATATGGGACAAAGCTGGCTTAAAACTCAACATTCAAAAAACAAAGATCATGGCATCCTGTCCCATCACTGCATGGCATATAGATGGGGAAACAGTGGAAACAGTGCAGTAATGTCTCTGCTTTTTAATATGCAGTCTAGGTTGGTCATAGCTTTGCTTCAAAGGAGCAAGCATCTTTTAATTTCATGGCTGCAAGTCACCATCTGCAGTGATTTTGGAGCCCCCCAAAATAAAGTCTCTCACTGTTTTCATTGTTTCCCCATCTATTTGCCATGATGGGACCAGATGCCATGAGCTTAGTTTTCTGAATGTTGAGTTTTAAGCAAACTTTTTCACTCTTATCTTTCACCTTCATCAAGAGGCTCTTTAGTTCTTCTTCACTTTCTGCCCTAAGGGTGGTGTAATCTGCATATCTGAGGTTATTGATATTTCTCCCAGCAATCTTGATTCTAGCTTGAGCTTCACTCAGCCTGGCATTTTGCATGATGTACTCTGCATATAAGTTAAATAACCAGGGTGACAATATATAGCCATGACATATTCTTTTGCTGATTTGGAACCAGTCTGTTGTTCCATATACAGTACTAACTGTTGCTTATTGACCTACATACAGATTTCTCAGGAGGCAGGTCAGGTGGTCTGGTATTCCCATCTCTTGAAGAATTTTCTGCAGCTTCTTGTGATCCACACAGTCAAAGGCTTTGGCATAGTCAATAAAGCAGAAATAGATGTTTTTCTGGAACTCTCTTGCTTTTTCCATGATCCAGCGGATGTTGGCAATCTGATCTCTGGTTCCTCTGCCCCCTCTAAAACCAGCTTATACATCTGGAAGTTCTCTGGTCATGTACTGTTGCTAGCTTGAAGGATTTTGAGCGTGACCTTGCTAGCGTGTGAGATGAGTGCAATTGTGCAGTAGTTTGAAGATTCTTTGGTATTGCCTTTCTTTGTGATTGGAATGAAAACTGAACTTTTGCAGTCCTGTGGCCACTACTGAGTTTTCCAAATTTGCTGGCATATTGAGTGCAGCACTTTCACAGCCTCATCTTTTAGAATTTGAAATAGCTCAGCTGAAATTCCATCACCTCCGCTAGCTTTGTTTATAGTAATGCTTCCTAAGGCTCAGTTGACTTCACACTCTAGGATGTCTGGCTCTAGGTGAGTGATCACACCACTGTGGTTTCCAAGTCATGAAGTACTTTTTTGTACAGTTCTTCTTGTATTCTTGCCACTTGCTTTTAATATCTACTGCTTCTGTTAGGTCCATACAGTTTCTGTTCTTTATCATGCCCATCTTTGCTAGGAGGATTATACCAACTATTTTGAGGAAGGGACAGGTATTTCCAGGAATTGGGCCTTCACCCAGTTTTTGGTCATTGATCGTCAGCCTTGGAAGTGTCATGGCACTTATGGGTGTGTTATTTAGCTTGTTGATGTGTGTGTTTGTGTGCTCAGTCATGTCTGACTCTTTGAGATCCCATGGACTATAGACCACCAGGCTCCTCTGTCCATGGAATTTTCCAGGCAAGAAATATTGAAGTGAGTTGCCATTTCCTTCTTCAGGGGATCTTTCTGACCAGGGATCACACCTGAGTGTCTTGGGCCTCCTGTATTGAGTCCAGGAAGACTCTTTACCACTTAGGAAGTGTTGATGCATTACAGTGAACATATATATATTCAGATGGTTAGATGGCATCACTGACTCAACGGAAATGAATTTGGGCAAACTCCAGGAGATAGTGGAAGACAGAAGAGCCTGGCGTGCTGCAGTCCCTGGGGTCACAAAGAGTTGGACTCAACTTAGTGATTGAAGAACAACAATATACTGAGGCTCAAGGTCTAATGGAAGTTGACTTGTCCACCATCTTGGATCCATTTGATTATATCAGTTTATGTTGTATCCTTGGGCTATGTCATTATTTTAAACTTTGTGCCCTGTCCCCTTCCCTCCTACTTCCGTTTCACTGCCCAGTACTCCACATATTCATCCTGCTCATCTTTGCTTCCTTCCCACAAACTTTGGCAACCACCAATCTTTTTACCTTTCTATAGTTTTGCCAATTATACTTTTTTCCCTTTCACTCTTTTAGGTAATTTCTGTGCACACAGAGCTTCAAGATAAGTTTCTTATCTCTGCCATACAATCAGATTAGCTCCTCTATTTTGTGTAATATATCTTTTCCTAAGGACCTCCTGGAAGGTGGTAGAGGAGATCTGACTCCTACAGGCTGCACCAGAGACAGTTCTACCCCAGTATCCACTTTTCCCTTCTTTCTTTTAGTAAAATCATCTCACATTGTGAAGGTTTTACTGAGCCCTTGGGTACCTAGCTAGAGACTATACTTACTACTTTCCTGGTATCTTAGTGTGGCTCATAGGATATGAACAGAAAGAATATGTACAAAAGAATTCATAGGTTAAAATAAAACAAATTTCATGCAAAGATGAGCTCGATAAAGGACAGAAATGGTATGGACCTAACAGAAGCAGAAGATATTAAGAAGAGATGGCAAGGAAACACAGAAGAACTGTACAAAAAAGATCTTCATGACCCAGATAATCACAATGGTGTGATCACTGACCTAGAGCCAGACATCCTGGAATGTGAAGTCAAGTGGGCCTTAGAAAGCATCACTATGAACAAAGCTAGTGGAGGTGATGGAACTCCAGTTGAGCTATTCCAAATCCTGAAAGATGATGCTGTGAAACTGTTATACTCAATATGCCAGCAAATTGGGAAAACTCAGCAGTGGCCACAGGACTGGAAAAGGTCAGTTTTCATTCCAATCCCAAAGAAAGGCAATGCCAAAGAATGCTCCAACTACCGCACCATTGCACTCATCTCACATGCTAGTAAAGTAATGCTCAAAATTCTCCAAGCCAGGCTTCAGCAATATGTGAACCGTGAACTTCCTGATGTTCAAGCTGGTTTTAGAAAAGGCAGAGGAACCAGAGATCAAATTGCCAACATCCGATGGACCGTAGCAAGAGAGTTCCAGAAAAACATCTATTTCTGCTTTATTGACTATGCCAAAGCCTTTGACTGTGTGGATCACAAGAAGCTGCAGAAAATTCTTCAAGAGATGGGAATACCAGACCACCGGATCTGCCTCTTGAGAAATTTGTATGCAGGTCAGGAAGCAACAGTTAGAACTGGACATGGAACAACAGACTGGTCCCAAATAGGAAAAGGAGTTCGTCAAGGCTGTATATTGTCACCCTGGTTATTTAACTTATATGCAGAGTACATTATGAGAAACGCTGGATTGGAAGAAACACAAACTGGAATCAAGATTGCCGGGAGAAATATCAATAACCTCAGATATACAGATGACACCACCCTTATGGCAGAAAGTGAAGAGGAACTCAAAAGCCTCTTGATGAAAGTGAAAGTGGAGAGTGAAAAAGTTGGCTTAAAGCTCAACATTCAGAAAACGAAGATCATGGCATCCAGTCCCACCACTTCATGGAAAATAGATGGGGAAACAGTGTCAGACTTTATTGTTCTGGGCTCCAAAATCACTCCAGATGGTGACTGCAGCCATGAAATTAAAAGACGCTTACTCCTTGGAAGGAAAGTTATGACCAACCTAGATAGCATATTCAAAAGCAGAGACATTACTTTGCCAACAAAGGTTCGTCTAGTCAAGGCTATGGTTTTTCCTGTGGTCATGTATGGATGTGAGAGTTGGACTGTGAAGAAGGCTGAGCACTGAAGAATTGATGCTTTTGAACTGTGGTGTTGGAGAAGACTCTTGAGAGTCCCTTGGACTGCAAGGAGATCCAATCAGTCCATTCTGAAGGAGATCAGCCTTGGGATTTCTTTGGAAGGAATGATGCTGAAGCTGAAACTCCAGTACTTTGGCCACCTCATGTGAAGAGTTGACTCACTGGAAACGACTCTGATGCTGGGAGGGATTGGGGGCAGGAGGAGAAGGGGACGACAGAGGATGAGATGGCTGGATGGCATCACTGACTCGATGGATGTGAGTCTGAGTGAACTCCGGGAGTTGGTGATGGACAGGGAGGCCTGGCGTGCTGCAATTCATGGGGTCACAAAGAGTGAGACACAACTGAGCGACTGATCTGATCTGATAACCCTATTTTGGATTCTTTTTTTTTTTTTCCATTTTATGTGTCTCAGCAAAACAAATAAACAAAACAGCAGAAGACTCAATTTCTCTGAGGCTCTATGGGGAACATGGACATTTAAAGTGTAATGAACAAACAGAAGCCTGTGAGGATGAAAAAAAGCATGGTCAGGAAGCTAGAAGGAGAATCAGGGGATTGTGGTCTTATGAAACTAAGGGAAGCAAGACTTTTTTTTTTTCCCCCCCAAAGAGGTAACTTTTTAAATTTTTTTTTCACTTTACAATATTGTATTGGTTTTGCCATACATCAACATGCATCTGCCATGGGTATACATGTGTTCCCCATCCTGAAACCCCCTCCCACCTCCCTCCCCATACCATCTCTCTGGGTCATCCCAGTGTGCCAGCCCCAAGCTTCCTGTATCCTGCATCGAACCTGGACTGGAGATTCATTTCTTATATGATATTATACATGTTTTAATGCCAATCTCCCAAATCATCCCCCCCTTCCCTCTCCCACAGAGTCCAAAAGACTATTCTATACATCTGTGTCTCTTTTGCTGTCTCGCACACAGGGTTGTCGTTACCATCAAAACTTTTTAGGAATGATCAACACATCCAAATGAAACAGACAGATCAACATGTCCAAATAAAACAGACAAATCCAATAAAATAAGGGATGAAAATGATCAATGATTCATAGGTCATTACTTTAAGTCTCGAGTTTATATCTATAAAATGGGTACCTCATGTGGTTATTAAGAGATTTAAACTAAACACAAGCTTCTTGGAACTCCCCTGGTGGTCCAGTGGCTAAGACTCTGCTCTAATGCAAGGGGCCTGGGTTTGATCTCTGGTCAGGGAATTAGATCCCATATGACACAAATAGAAGACCCCACACACCACAAGCAAGATCGAAGATATCATGTGCCACAACTAAGACCTGGTGCAGCCAAATAAATAAATAAAATAAATAAAAATAGAATATTAAAAAAAAGCTACTGGTTTGTGGTAGGTGTCAATAAATTTTATGCTTTCCTTTTGCTCCTTTTGTGATTAATTCATAGTTTTATTCAAATACTAATTACTTGTAAGGAGCCCTGCTGGAGGCTGAGGATGCAGTAATGACAGACTCTGCCCTAAAGTACTCTACAGAGTACAGACTGCCAGTACCATCCTTCGCCATGAGTGATATGAGAGGAAGTACATGGAAGTTACCTGATTTACTTTAGTTTGTTGCTTTTGGTAGGCCAACTATGCATTTTATAGCATCACTTACTCAATGGACATGAGTTTGAGCAAACTCCAAGAGACAGTGAAGGATAGGGAAGCTTGGTGTGTACTACCATTCTTGGGGTCAACAAAGAGTCAGACACCACTTAGCGACTGAACAACAACAAGGTTAATTATTAAACTTAAAACCATCTCAAATTTAAAAAAAATTGTTAATATGACGTGGTGGTGTTGATGCATGGAAAGTGTTTCTAATTAGTGAATACAATGTAAAGGAATGCATTCTCATCTTTGTATTACAGATTTATGTTTTTAAGGTTGCTCTTGACTTTTGAAATGGCACACTCTGTGGAGTATGTCTCTTTCTAAATACATCCACTTCTTCTCTATCACTATGTTTCTCACTGATTCTTTGTGATGAGACATCAAGAACCTGAGCTTCATTAATTCCCAAAACCAGTAACTGCTTGGATCTGTTCTTTGGGACTCACGGAAGGTCTAGGAGACAAAAGCCTTTTTCTACAAACAATAACTGGGGGAAACGCTTCCTCCCGAAACTCAGGAGCAACTGATTTCCAACAGAGGGAAGGGCAGGGATATGATTCTGGGTCACCAGCCTTATCCCAATGTTACAGTAAAAGTATTCGTCTGGCAAAAAAAAAAAAAAAAGATTTATGTTTTTAAAATCACTGGGTAAAGTTGGAGACACCCACCAGCTGAAATTCTCTCACTACCCCATCCTTTTCAAAAAAGCAAATGAATAATTTTAATTGGCAGTTATCCAATTAATTTATATCTACAGTTGCTCAAACATGTTAGGACACTCATTTTTACTACTGGTATCTTCTTTAAAATTGAGTTTTAACCTATTTTACACGCAGTTTTTAAGAGTTTTGTCAAACGAAGGTAAAGTTCTATTACCCCTCAAAATTTCCTCAAGCCCCTTTTTAGTCATTCCCTTCCTCTGATTACCACTGATCAGGGTTGTCCCTTTTTGGCTCAGATGATAAAGAAGCTGCCTGCAATGTGAGAGACCTGGCTTAGTCCCTGGGTCATGAAGATCTCCTGGAGAAGGGACCGGCTACCCATGCCAGTATTCTTGCCTGGAGAATTCCATGGACAGAGGGGCCTGACGGGCTATAGTCCACGGCACGCAAAGAGTCGACGCGACTGAGCGATACATACACACACACACACACACACACACAGAGTACTTTGAAATAATTGTAAACTCACAGGAAATTGTAAAAATCGTACATAGAGTTCTGAGCATCCAACACCTAACTTTCTCCAGTGGTGACATCTTACATAACTGTGGTACAAGATCAATACCATGTTCTGTCTGTTTGCAGGCAGGTTTTCCTTTCACTTCTTTGCCTGTGTTTACTCATTTCTTTTGACACAAATTTAATTCTGTCGTGTTAAAAGGAGCAGATGCTAGTTTTCCCTCAGATGTCTGCCGTTGCATTTTCAGTATTTCAGTTGGATCACCCCTGTTACTCCCTGCATTTTCTCTAGTCTTTTTTTTATTCCACCACCCCGCGCCCCAATTTAATCCTGCAGCTAGTTTTTTTTCCCCTTGAGCTTTGTGCCAGACGGTACTATGGTCAGTTCTCCAGTCCCTAACTTCTATATCGGTCCGTAAGTTTTAAAGGCGGTCGTGCTAGTGCTTAATTGTGTTCACAGTAGTTTGGCAGTGTGTGTTTTGAGAGCCGACACGGTTCTCCAACCTCTGAGAACACTCTAGGCGCACTGAATGGTTCAGCTCCGTTCTTGCCCTACCTTTCTCCATTGGGCATCCTTTTATTTTCTAGATATTTGGTTGTTTGTAGGAGGAGAGTATGCAGAGATTCTCGAAGTCGCTGACAACCCCTCCCCTTTCTCAATGCGCCTCCTTTGTGCCGCGCTGAGATAACCCACCTCCTTGGGGTTCTCGAGGCCAGAGAGGTGCGGGGCGGAGCCTCGGCAGCGGCCTTTAGAAACCCCAGGGAGGTCACGCCCCGCGGCCCGGTCCAGACGCACGCGGCCCACTACGTCAACCGCCGGCGCGAGCCCGTCCCGGGGAGTGCGGGAGATGCAGTGCGCATGCTCCCTCTGAGTCGCCTCAGGCGACGGCAGCTGAGGGCGGGCTAGGGCTCTTTCAGTTGTGGGCGTCCCTGCTGGTTGGTTCTGCTCCTCTGCCGCAGCCCCTTTTGCCCCCGGGGGCCCAATTCTCTGGTCCTCGCGATCGCTGGCTGGGCGGTGGGGCCCTCACCCCAGCTCCCCTCCCCCAACTCCGTCGCCCCGCCCCCTCTGGGCTGGGCGGCCGGGTCTGGGGCCGAGCGGAGCGGGGTGAGTATTCCCACAGCTTTTGCCGGCAGAGTCTCTACACCGCTCTCTTGCTCGCCCGGGCGTCACACAACTCCTGAGATAGGGGGGAAGGGAGGGCGAACGTGGGCGGGAAGCTGCTCAGCCCTGAACAAAAGGGCGGGGACGCGGGGCTCCAGCCAGTGAAATGTAGGCCGGGTCGCGGCGTGGGGACGAGCTGCCCCCGGGTCTGGACCCCGCTCCTGGGCCGCTATCGTGACCTTACCCTCTACTTATGTAGTTCCTACCCCGGTTTAAAGCCAGTCCCCATTTAGAATGTCTTTGCCTCCTAATCTTGAAACAAAGGATATTAATGTACTGGGATTCCATTAGTCAAGTATTATTTAACCTGAAGGAATTATTATTCTTTAAGTAATAGGAATTTTTCTTCCAAGTAACCTGTCTACTCTAAAATGATGACTGGGGGATGGGCGGGATAAAGGAATGTTAGTTACCGGATTTATAGAGCCAAACTTTTATGATAAACATCCTCCAAAAGGCAAAAGGATTGCTACACTGTCTTTTCAAAGTAGAGCCTTGTCTAATAGGCCCACCTGTTAGAGACTCAGTTATCTAGGGAACTATACTTTTGGTTGACATAGTATTGTTTAGGGCCCAGGCTTTGCAGTTACTTTTTTTTTTTGTCTAATGGAGATGCAAATTACTTCTGACTGGGAGAAAAAAAATTACGCTGAAGGTTATAGTTTTATTGCCCTATTTCCAAGATTTGTAAAAATAATTTTTACCATTCAGCTTGTTACTTCATTATGAATTCAGTAAATCTTTGCCACAGGCTCACTTTGTATGAATCGTGTTTATAACGTTGCAAAAATTATACTTTGACAATGGCCTCACTCTTTAGTAGTAAAAACATACTTTATACTTTAAAGAATTGGAAAGCATAGGCCCTGAATAGTACTCCACCTATCCTCACTTCTGAAGGGTCAAATATGGACAAGAGAGGATCTTTACAAAATGAGCTTTTAAGTTTCTGAGAATGATAAGCAACCCCTTATGAAAAACAAGTAGGTTAAAGTTTATATAAGAAATTTCTTTAAGACTGGGCTTGATTTAATTATTGACATCTTTGAAGCCTAGAGATGTGTTCAGTTCAGTTGCTCAGTCGTGCCCAACTCTGCGACCCCATGAACCTCAGCAGCCAGGCCTCCCTGTCCATCACCAACTCCCAGAGTCCATACAAACCCACCTCCATTGAGTCGGTGAGGCCATCCAACCGTCTCATCTTCCGTCGTCCCCTTCTCCTCCTGCCCTCAATCTTTCCCAGCATCCGGGTCTTTTCAAACGAGTCAGCTTTAGAGATGTTTTTAGGGACCCTAGAGGGAGTGTTTGAGACATAAACATTATCTGTGGCTGCTGCTTATGCTAAGTCACTTAAGTCGTGTCCGACTCTTTGCGACCCCATAGATGGCAGCCCACCAGGCTCCCCTGTCCCTGGCATTCTCCAGGCAAGAACACTCAGGGAACCGTAATAAGAACAAAATGCCCTAGAGATTGTTTGGTGATTAACAAGTGTCTTCAGGGGTCATATTTCTGGGTATAAAACAATTGGAAAGTAGGGGATGGAGAATAAATCCTACCTAAAAACATCCAAATTAGGGAGAGGCTGCTGAAATTTATGCGGAACCCGAGGGTCCTCTAATGTAACTGGCACCCTAGGCCTTAAAGTGCTTGATTGTGTAGGTTTACAGGACCCAGAAAGAATAGTTACTAATATGAATTCAGCTTCAAAGTTAGGGTTAGTTCATATCACTGTTGTATAATAGCTTTTGGAAAAAAACTGTAATCATCTCTTTTGAGTTCAAGAATTTATAGTTTCCTTTTGTTTACTGTTTCAAATAGAATCTCTCTATAGAGTTTTAAGTAGATTTAGAAACTGTACCACCCGCCTTCCACATACACATACAAACACCCCAGTATTCCTTAATCTACATTCTCTATTTAGGCTATTTACCTGTCTACTCTGCCTCATTTCAGCCTGTTCCTAGATTCACTGCCTGCCCCCCAACCCCTCATCATCTTCATTTTTTGTAATAGCTCTGCCTTTCAGTATCCTTTTGTAATTCAAGGATTACCTGAAATGTAATTACTCTAGAGCAGAAGCTCTGATTCCACACTGACTGCCTTAGGTCAAATTGCCACATTTAACAACTGGTACCTTGGACAAATTACTTAACCTCTCTATCCCAATTTTTTCATCTATAAAATGGAGAAAATCATAGTAACTACCTCATAGGGTTGCTATGAGGATGTAACAAGCTAATATGGTTTTTAATTCATAGGGTGGCTCAATGGTAAAGAATCCGCCTACAGTGGAGGAGACTTGAATGTGATCCTTGGGTCAGGAAGATCCCCTGAAGGAAATGGCAGCCCACTCCAGTATGCTTGCTTGGGAAATTCCATGGACAGAGGAGCCTGGTGGGCTATAGTCCGTGAGATTGCAAAGAGTTAGACACAACTGAGTGACTAAATAACAACAACAAATTGTACATAATAAGAACATACAAAACAAATAGAAATGAGAGTTGTAAAAAAATGACACGTGAATAGAAAGATGAGGTTGGGGTATATTGGGTATGTGCGTGCTCAGTTGTATCTGAATTTTTGTGTCCATGGACTGTACCACTCTAGGCTCCTCTGTCCATAGAATTCTCCCCGCAAGAATACCAGCAGGGGTTGCTATTCTTCCTCCAGATGGAGTGTATTATACTCAAATATATAGTGGTGGGATATAGACTAAGTTCTGAGCTTCATGATGGTCATTGAAAAGAAAGAAATGTATCACTTGCTGAGGAAAAACACAGCTTCCTTGGATGTATTTAGTGAATGAAATGTATATTGTGATAATAGATACGCATTCAAAAACATACAAAGAAGCCCTAGGGTTAAGTTCATCAGACTTTGTTAAGCCTAACCTGCTTCTCATTTTTTCTCAAAGAGCGCTCAGTTCAGTTCAGTCACTCAGTCATGTCTGATTCTTTGTGACTCCATGAACTGCAGCACGCCATGCTCCTCTGTCCATCACCAACTCCCGGAGCTTACTCAAACTCATGTCCATTGAGTCAGTGATGCCATCCAACCATCTCATCCTCTGTCATCCCCTTCTCCTGTCTTCGGTCTTTCCCAGCATCAGGGTCTCTTCCAATGAGTCTGTTTTTCACATCAGGTGGCCAAAGTATTGGAGTTTCAGCTTCAGCTTCAGTTCTTCCAATGAATATTCAGGACTGATTTCCTTTAGGATGGACTGGTTTGATCTCCTTTGCAGTCCAAGGGACTCTCAAGAGTCTTCTCCAACACCACAGTTCAAAAGCATCAATTCTTCGGTGCTCAGCTTTATGGTCCAACTCACATCCATAACATGACTACTGAAAAAACCATAGCTTTGACTAGATGGACCTTTGTTGGCTCAACCACCATTTTTATGGAACTGTTCTGTACATTGCAGAATGCTTATTATACTTGGTCTTTGAGCACTAAATGGCAATAGCAGACTGCATCTCTGCATGCCCCACCCCACCTCTTTGTTTACAATCCAGTATGATCCTACTCATTTCCAAACAACCCCTTCAAGAGTGGTTCTTCCTGATGTAGGGGCCATTGGACCTTATTTTCTTACTTTACGCAACCTATGCTTCATCTACTGCCATTTTTTTTTTTTTTTAAACTTAGCTCATTCTTTTCAGGTCCTGTCTTGCTGGAGCTATTCCATCTTTTGACATACTTTTGTTTCCACCTGGTAGGCTCTTATTCAGGTTTCAAAATTCAGTTCCAAGTTTTCCAGATTCCCTTTTTCTGGAGTCTTCTCTGATTTTCCCCCCAAAATTCTGATACTTCTTCCTCTGAGGACCTACACACATAAAATCTTGTAGAAATAAGAAGGCATGTTAATCTAGTCTTTAATTAAGACTTTGTAAGAAGAAAATGTCCAACTGCTTTTTATTTTTTTTTGAAAAAGTAATGACACTTGGTAATATATTTTAAAAACACATTGCTGTGTTGTGAATTCAGACTCTAGACCAGTGCTGAGTCTGGAACCTCTGAAACAGTGTTGATCTTTTTGTACCATCTTATTTCTTGAATATCTTTGGCCACGGTCATAAGCTTTTAGTTCCTGGTTCAGGTCTAATTAGCATATGTGCTGACGAGTTAGTGCTCCAAGTCCCACTATTCAAAGGCAGCAAAAGAATTTGAGCTGGTGGATCAGTTCAAATCATCATTGGAGGAATAATTTCTCTCAGATGTATGCAGAGAAGTCTTGTTTTATGTAAAAACATGATAATCTTATAAAAGTAATGACACCAGTATCAGAAAGGTTAGATGTCATCAAATGTTTGAATGGGAAAAGATCCAATTTATGAATAGGCTTGAGAGTTTAGTTGAAGAAAGGTGCTATTAAGAGGTAGATATGTGAAATAAATTCATTTCAAAGTTTGAATTTTTTTAGTATTTTCACTTAGAATATACAGCATGCTTAACTCTGTTATAAGGTTATGTGTGTGTGTGTGTGTGTGTTAGTTGCTTAGTTGTGTCTAACTCTTTGCAACCCCATAGACTGTAGCCCTACTAGGCTCCTCTGTCAATGGGATTCTCCAGGCAAGAACACTGGAGTGGGTTGCCATTTCCTTCTCTAAAAAGAACTATAGAAAGAAAGTGAAGTCAGTCGTGTCCAACTCTTTGTGACCCCATGGACTGCAGCCTACCAAGCTCCCCCATCCATGGAATTTTCCAGGCAAGAGTACTGGAGTGGATTGCCATTTCCTTCTCCTATAAGATATGAAATTATAAGTCACAAGTCCTCAGCTGTTTAAACATTGCTCTGTCATCTCTGGTGGAAGAAATGGCTGTCGCTGCACTGATTTTTGTTCCTTTGGAGGCAAACTGTTTTTTTTTTTTTCTGTCTGCATTTTTGTTTTCCTTTTTGTTCTTTAAATAAATTCCATAGACTACCTCTAGGCATAGGCTTCTTTCTAGCATTTTTCTCAAACATAGTGAATCCACTCAATTTATGGGAGTAAATCTTTTTAATCTTTCTTTTACTCAGCTCAGGGAAAAATTTTCAGTTGTATGTTTGCTTATGATTTCAGTTCAGAAATGCCAGTTATTTGTAGGTTGGATCTGTGTTCTTTGTCCTTCCTAGCAATCAATGTGCATTGTTTTCTTCTTGGTCCTTTTTTTTCTGTGTTTAGAGATCATCTCATGTGTATATGTTAAAATGTTAATAAGATTTTTTTTCCCCCCAGCTTCTGTACTTCTTTTTTTGGTCTTTTGTATAGAACTTGTCTCCTATTATATGTTTGAATTCCCTTCCAGTTTTTTCTTCTTCAGTTTCCTTTTTAATCTTAGCTGTTGTTTTCCTTCTCATTTCTTACTTTTCAAAGACTTTTTTTTATTTGCCCTTTTCCTTTTTCAGTTGGAGAATGAACTGGCAACCCAGTCTGGTACTCTTGCCTGGAGAAGCTCATGGATGGAGAAGCCTGGTAGGCTATATTCCATGGGTCGCAGTGTCAGACGCGACTGAGTGATTTCACTCACTCAGTCACTCACTTTTTCAGTTGGGAAAGTAAAGGGATAATTTCTGAGTTTTCCCTTGTTTCCTAATGTAAGCCCATGATAGGAACAAGCTTTCTTCTGTATGGCGGTGCTCCTTTTTCTTATGGTGCGCAAGCTTCAGCTTGGCCCTGTGCTGTTAGTAAGGTTTTTGGTTTTCTTAGTTTTTACAAAAGAGGGACTTCTGTAGGGATGGTGTTGCTCATTCTTGTCAGACTGAGTAAGCTTCTTGCATCCCCTTCACTACAGTTAGATGCTGGAGGACTCTTCTCAGTATTAGGTTGGAAAGCACGTTGATAGATACAACCCAATTTATGAAGGATCGATCTTTCTGTACTTAGGAGAGGCCTTTCCTATTATTTAATCTTTCAGGCCTGTGTCTCTAATGAGGGGAATATTTTGGTGTAATTTGAAATGATGTATCGTTTTTGAATGTTTGGGAGGGGAAAGAGTAAGTGGTGTGATACTGTTTTTCTGAGAATTTGTTCTGTTCCCATAACCACCTGTTGCTGACTTTACATAACTGTATGCAGTTCTCTACAGGCTTCACCTTCCATTTCTGGCCATGAACATTGTATCATTGAGAGATAATGATCTTGAAAGAGAATTACCAATTGGTATTGGAAGCCAGTAGTGGCATTTGTCAGTTTCTGTGGTGTAAATATTCCTGTTGTGGTTAATTTCAAGTTGTCAACTTGATATCAACTAGCTCCCTGAACTCCTGAAAACTTAACAGCTGATTCTCTGATACAATCCAGCTCCCTCATACCACTGCATAAAATTTCTCTGAAGAAAATGCTCCCTAGGTGCTTGGAATATGAGGGAGATTTGAGGAAAGAAAGCAGTCACATGAATTCTGTCCTCAGCTCCACACTGTGGGGGCACTGCAGGCTCTTTTTTTTCTGAAAGAAATATAGAAGATATTGAGGAGAGAAATATTGAGGAGAGCTAGATGCCTTCTTGAGGTCTTCCCTGTAGCTCAAATGGTAAAGAGTCTGCCTGCAATGCAGGAGACCAGGGTTTGATCCATAGGTTGGGAAGATCCTCTGGAGAAGGGAATGGCAATCCACTCCAGTATTCTTGCCTGGAGAATCCCCTGGACAGAGGAGACTGGTGGGCTACAGTCCGTGGGGTCGCAAAGAGTCGGACACGACTGAGCAACTAACACTAGATGGCTTCTTACCCTCTTCCTAATTGGACCTCTTGATGCAGAGGCCATAGCAAGCATCAGCTACCAATAAAGCTATCCCAAGTCCCTCAATTCCAGTTTAGGTACAGTGCGTTATCCCATTTAAACTTTGATTTGGGATGTGTGTTTCAGTGGGAAGGAGAAGAGGGAGTGCTGAGTTTGCTGGTCAACTGCTGTCAAGCCTGAACTAACTTCTCTTTTTCTGCTTCCTGTGCTTTTTATTGGGCCTCCCTGGTGGCTCAGATGGTAAAGAATCCACCTGTAGTGCAGGAGACCTGGGTTCAATCCCTGGATTAAGAAGATCCCCTGGAGGAGGGCATGGCAACCCATTCCAGTATGCTTGCCTGGAGAATCCCCATAGACAGAGGAGCCTGGCAGGCTGCAGTCCATGGGGTCACAAAGAGTCGGACACAACTGAGCGACTAAGCGTACAACACAGTGCTATTTATTGGATTACTGGGATCATGCCTGCTGTGCCTCGCCCAGGTTGCCACATGCCTTGAAATCCAGGGCCATTAATATCCCTGTTAAAACAATCTGGTGTTCTAGCATGAACCCTCAAAAGTATCCCTAGTGCTAATTACAAATGCTTGTTTTGGGGCCTTCAGAATTAGGTGATGTTTTTTGTCTGGGCCTAGGATTCTACTTCTAAATTTATACCCTGGTGCTTCTTTACTCTCAAAAATTAGAGGGCTACTACCCAAGGACCCTGCTAGGTAAATGATTAACTAATTTAAATTAATTCCAGCCAAATTCATATAAAGATAATAGGTTGAGTTCACTTCCCTAATTGAATTCATTTTTAAGGAAAGAGCCTAAATCTCCAGTTAAAATGTAGAATTGCTGCAGGGAGGGACAAGGACAGAGGAAGTTGCCTACTTTTATTAGTTACAAATGATCTTTAATGTTTCAAAGTATGCATAGTATGTTCTGTGATAATCACATTTTTGTAAATGATCTGAAGTTCTGGGGAAATTTATATTTCTTAAAATGTTTTAGTCTTCTTATGACTCTGATATACACTGATTTATAGATTCATTAAAAGAAATACCTCTGACTCAAAAAACAAAACCAAAAATCCCTAAAACAGAGAATCAGTTACCCACACATTAGATTAAAAAATCTCATTAAAATATGTGGAGAGCCCCATGTGGAGAGAATTGAAAAGAATTGTTTTTAAAATTAAAAAGAGTTATTTGAACAATGATTATATACACAGTGTTAGAATTCATTGGGGTTACTTTTCTGAAAAGATAATATTTAATATCAGCTCTTTGGATGACTCATCGGAAAAGACCCTGATGCTGGGAAAGATTGAAGGCAGGAGGAGAAGGGGCCGACAGAGGATGAGATAGTTGGATGGCATCACCGACTCGATGGACATGAGTTTGAGTAAGCTCTGGGGGTTGGTGATGGACAGGGAGGCCTGGTGTGCTGCAGTCCATGGGGATGGAAAGAGTTGGACACAACTGAGCGACTGAACTGAACTGAACTAAATAGCAGCAGAATAAGCTTCTTCACACTGTCTAGTTTAGGGCTAACACATAGTTTAGAAAGACTGCTTTCACTTGGTGAGGAAAAAAAAATATTCTACCTTTCCAAACTTTAGCCTCTATTTGAACACTTAAAATAAGGTTTTGATTGTTTGAGTTCAAAACAAACAGCTGTTCAGCAAGAGTGAAACTCAAGCAAAATAGATGTACTAACAACTTACACTTTGACACAGAAGAGTTTTGACTTATTTCTAACTTTTCTTTGTAGTAAGAGATGAGAGTTTCATTATTTAGGATAGATGAGAATTGGAATTTGTCTTTTACTGATAGTTCATCTGTATTCTGTTTTTACCTCTGGTCTGAAGATAGCTTAAGTCTGGAAACATAGGCAATTCACATGTCTCGGGTTTTCCATGTGCAAAATAAGGATAATTCTTGCCATTATTGCTTAATAAGTTGCAGTTGTGGTTATTTCTATTTTTGACCATAATTCCTACCTTCTTATAGTTCTATGATTCTAATTTTTGTCCCTACTAGACTGTGAACCTAGTAAAGGACCAGTGTGTTGCAATTTGAAAAGTACATATAAAAATGTTGATTGTATTTTATTTGCGTTTTTAATGAGTTGAAATATTCTTACTTGAGCAAAGAGGTAATAATTACTCAGTGATATTTCATTATACCATATTATGATGATTTGAATTGAGATGGATATCATTTTAATATAATATAGTTCCTAATTTTATAATCAAGCCATAAGTGTTTTTTTTTATTATATGTAACATCCTTGAGCAAAGCCTAGTCCTTAGATAATTTTTAAAAGTATTCAACCAAAAATTAATTAGTGCTTTGATGTTCAGTCATCTTGCTAGTGGCACAGTGCTGTTAATTAGATAAACTATGGCTATTGAGTGAAATTTTATGTTTTGACTCACATTTTGAATAGTTTAGTAAACCTCAAGTAACTGGAGGGCTTAGGGAATGGAGTGTTTTTACTTGGTTCAATTTTGTTATTAAGTAAGGGTTTGTTTAGAATTTATAAAATGTTCCAAAATGTTTTAGTATTCTTTATGAATTAAGTTCAATTTTTCTTTGATTTAATATCTCTTAGGAGAAGGCAATGGCACCCCACTCCAGTACTCTTGCCTGGAAAATCCCATGGACGGAGGAGCCTGGTAGGCTGCAGTCCCTGGGGTCTTTAAGAGTCGGACACGACTGAGTGACTTCACTTTCACTTTTCACTTTCATGCATTGGAAAGGGAAATGGCAACCCACTCCAGTATTCTTGCCTGGAGAATCCCGGGGACGGGGGAGCCTGGTGGGCTGCCGTCTATGGGGTCGCACAGAGTCAGACACCACTGAAGCGACTTAGCAGCAGCAACAGCAGTATATGTCAAGGTCATCATACAGTTGGAAAAATTATTTCTGTAACTGCTTTGTTTTAGTCTTCCTATTCTCATTCTGTATCCTCTCCCTAAGTGATCAGATGTGTTCTGTTATCTATGAAATGTTGATTGAGAATTAATATTCCTAGCTCAGATTTCTCTTTCCTCCTGAGTTCCAGACTCAAAATGCCTGCTCTTTTTTGTTTGGTACTGCACAGACATTTCAAAATCAACTCAAGGGTGCTACCGTCTCACTTCTCAAACCTGCTTTTCCTCCAGGGATCTGTTTCAGCCCATCAGGTATGTGTGTGCACAGTTGCTCAGTTATGTCTGACTCTGTGCAACTCCACAGACTGTAGCCCACCAGGCTTCTCTGTCCATGGAGTTTTTCAGGCAAGAATACTGGAGTGGGTTGCTATTTCATCCTCCAGGGGATCTTCCTGACCCAGGAATTGAACCTGTGTCTCCTGCATTTGCAGGCAGATTCTTTACCACTGTGCTACCTAGGCAGAGACTACCATTTAAGGCAAAGAGCTAAGACTGTTTCTTGAACCTTTTCTCCCACCAATTGCTTACATACCAAGACCAGCCAAATGTTGTAATGAGTATATTACACTATCAAAATGTCTTTTGAATCTGTCCCTCTTCCACCCTACTGCCAGTCTTTGTTTAATACTATTGTGTCTCTCCTGAATCATTTTGAAAGTGAAAGTGAAGTCCCTTAGTCCTTTCCAACTCTTTGTGACCCCATGGACTATAGCCTACCAGGCTCCTTGGTCCATGGGATTTTCCAGGCAAGAATACTGGAGTCGGTTGCTATTTCCTTCTCCAGGGGATCTTTCTGACCCAGGGATTGAACCCTGGTCTCTTGCATTGTAGGCAGACGCTTTACCATCTGAGCCACCAGGGAAGTCTTGAATCATTTTAAGAACTTTTTAACTGATCTCTGTCCAGTCAGATTAGATCTGTATTCTCCTTTGGAAGCCAAAATGCTTACCTGATCAGTTTACTCCCACTTTCAAAACCTTTTGAGCCCTCAGGCTACAAGGCCCTCTTCATCAGCTGTAGTTTTCTCAGTTCCCTTCCTCTACCTCTAATTCAGTTACACAAGAGTTTTTCAATTACCAGAACTTCTTGGGTTTTTGCACATTCTGTTTCCTTTACCTCCTCCTTTTGCTAAGTTAGCTTCTGTTCTTCCTTTTACAGATTTCTTAGATGTCACTTTCTCAATTTGTATGTGCACTGAAACAGATTGTTAACCAGAATTTTGCATGTAAACTGGAGATCTCACTTATATCCTTGAAACATTTGACTGCCTTCATTGAAGCCCCTGCAGCTTATTGACTCTACTGTACTTTATTCCTGTACTCGGTGCTTTCTCTTCCCAAACCTGTTCTCCCACTGTTCCCCTGTTCCTCTCAGATTTTCCATTGTGACCTCAGGAGCACACATCCACAGTTAAAAAACAAACCAACCAAGAATCAAAAAACCTAAACCCTTCATCCATTATTTCCTTTATTACATTCCTTGGAGTAAGGTGTTAAAAAATGTTACCAAGAAAAGGAATTTTGTGGTCAAAAGAGTTGGGAAACCCTGAGTTATTAGTTTCCTCACACAGTGTGCCTTAATCTCCAGGGTGGGAGTGGCACGCGGATATAGTGTTTCTACACGTATCTTATGTGATGTTAACATCTGCGCAGGTTAGTGTTTCCACCAAATCGTTCTCAAGGAAACTTGATTTATAAACAACAACAAAAAAACTGAAAACCCTCTTTGAATAGAGGCTGTTTTTTCTTCCACCCTGCAGGGCTCAGGATATTGAGATTGCTGGTAACCCCCACTTCTGCAGAGCCAATTTTAGGTTACTTCTTCAGCATCATGGAAATAGTCCTGCTACTTTGAGGCTCATGAAATCCAGCTCTACCAGATACGACAGGGTAGTCTTTTTTTCTCACATGCTGTCTGTAATCCCTGGTAGTGGGTGCCTTGAGCGCCGTCTTGAGAAGGAATCCAAGGCTGTGTTCTTGCTATCGTAAAAAAGGTAGTGGTTTATCAGTGATTATTCTTGATGGTCTTGGCATTGTATTCCATACTTACCACCTCTGTGCTCTACTGTCTTCTACCATTTGCCTGTTGTCATTTCTAATCTCCTAGTTGAACTTCTATATTTTTAAAAGAGCTCTCTGTTCCTGATAGCTCTCATAATAATCCTAAGTAACTTAAGTGTCTGTGTGGAAGACAGCAAACATTATGTCTTATAGTTTTTTAAACTTCCTGAGCTTCAGTGACCTTCATTTCCAAGCTACTTTGTATATTTAACTTCCATGGCCGCAGCCGAGACCTTCTCAAGTCCTAAGTCTCATAGCCTTCCCATTCTTTCATTTCCCTCCTTTCACTGCAGTTGTTCTTCACCATCTTTCATATGTAATAATTCTTGGTACTGCCATATTCTCCCAGCCCCTTCTCCGCATCTTTTCTTCTTTTACATAATCTGGACCTTGGAGCTGTTGTTCTCAGTAGCATCTTCTGTTCCTTCTTCTACCCTTATCCTTTCACTGACTCAGCCAGCAAAACTCAGCTTTATGTGTAACTGCTGGTTCTGACAAGGGGAACTGAGCTGAGCACTGCTGAAGGCAACCACAATACCTCATAGAATGCTGTACTACAAATTCAGGCTCCCAGCCTGTGCTGGGCCTTCCCTTGTGTCTGCTCGTCTTTAAATGCTGTCCTCTCGTCTTCTTCACTAGCAATTCCTAATCTATACTTGCTTCCTCAAACACCTCACTGTCCTCTGCCCCTGTATCTGAAAATCTTGTGATCATCAGACTTTGTCTTCCCTAATATTCATCCTCAAATGCCTTTCCTCCAGTTGCAAGGAGTGTCGTGTTACTCATATCCATCCTCTGGTACTGATGACTATATCTCCTCCCAGCCCCTTTAGGATATTGTTTCATGACTCGCTTTCTCTATTTGGTATTTTCAACTTTTCCCTCTCTCCAACACCCTTTGTTCAGCTTAAACATATATTTTTATCTCCTTTCTTAGGAAAAACAATATCCTCCCTTAAGCCTATGTACTGCTTTGGTTACCATTTGTATCTACTTTCCAATCAAATTTTTTGAAAAGTAGTCTACAAATTTTGTGCTTATTTCTGCACGTGTAGTTTTCTCCTCAGCCCATCACAGCCTGCTTTCTCTACCATTGCTGAAACTGCTCACTAAGGCATCAATGACTGCTTCATTTTCAAGCTCCATACATGTTTTCAGGCCTTTTCTTAATGGTCTCTCTTTTCTTTTGACAGTGTTGGTTCTTTGTTAGTTATTGTCTACTCCCTTGAAACCTTTATTCCCTGGCTCTGTGGCATTGCTCTTCCTGGGATCTCCTAATGCCTCCTTCCTTATTCTCTAGCTCTTGTGTTTATTCTTCTGCCTCTATAGGTCCCTTAAGTGCTGCTGCTGTAAAGGTTTCTTTCTCAACCCACTGCTCTTTTCACTATGCACAGAGGTTCTTAACTTTTTGGTTAAGACTCCTCAAGCAATCTGTTGAAAATTTTAGAATCTTTCCTTTTCAAAATATAGGTAGGAGTATACATACAAAATTTAGTGTAAAATTTCATGATCCACCAGAAGCCATATTAAGAATCTGCCATATGCATTCCAGCTTGCAATATTTACTCTCATGGTTTCATTTGTCTCTTTTAAACAAATGAATTTCAGATCTTTTAAGTTCATCTTGGCCTCTGTCCATAATTGAAGATCCATATTCTTTCTGCGGGGCATCCCCCATGGTGGCTCAGTGGTAGAGAATCCGCCTGCAGTGCAGGAGATATGGAGATGCAGGTTCCATCCCTAGGTCGGGAAGATTCCCTGGAGCAGGGACTGGCAACCCACTCCAGTAATCTTGCCTGGAAAGTCCCACAGACAGAGGAGCCTGGTGGGCTGCAGTCTAATAGGGTCATAAGAGAGTCAGACACGACTCAGGAACTAAAACAACAATTCTTTCTGCTCCCTTTCATTGCCTGGGTTTAGCTTCTCATGACCTTTCATAGACCACTGTAACAGCTTCTAACTCTCCTCCCTGCCCTCAAGCTGTGCCCTTTAGATACATACTCCATGGAATGTGAAAGTGAAAGTCGCTCAGTGGTGTGGGACTTTTTGAGACCCCATGGACTATAGAGTCCATGGAATTCTCGAGGCCAGAGTACTGGAGTGGGTAGCCTTTCCCTTCTCCAGGGGATCTTCCCAACCCAGAGATCGATCCCGGGTCTCCCACATTGCTGGCGAATTCTTTACCAGCTGAGCCACAAGGAAAGCCCAACCACCGATACCGTTCTGACTTTTCAGCTCTAACTTCTGATTCTCTGTTTCCTATGGAAATGGTTCAAACTCTGGCATGGCACACAAGCCTCCTGTCAGAAAGTTCATTACTAGTCTATCTGGTATCTTTGAGGCCCTTCCCATCTGTTTCTGCTGCATTAGTGGGTGCAGACAGATTTAACTTGCATAGGATTTGACTGTCTGTACCTGCCCTTACTCTCTGCCTATCTCTTTAAAACAAAATATTTTTATTTGTTTATTTGGTTGTGCTGGGTCTTAGTTGTGACACCCAGGATCTTTTTTCAGTTGCAACATGTAGAATCTAGTTTCCTGACCAGGAATCAAACCCAGGCCCCTTGCATTGGGAGTGCCCAGTCTTAGCCATTGGACCACCAGGGAAGTCCCTCTTCGTATATTTACCTTATTATCATGTTGGTGGCATCAAACTTGCAGTTCTTTACACCCCCCCACTTACCTTGGTTCACACCATCCTCCCTGCATGGACCACTGTTCCAATCCCTGGGATTCACTCACTGACAGTTACCCTGCAAAAACTCCTACATGTACCTTACAGATTCAACTCCACTCCCACCCCACACTTTCCCACACCTTCCCCTCTTTGTTAGGGACTCTTCTTGTGCCTATCATAATCTGTGCATTGCTCCATTGTATACTTTAACTTGAAGTCCTTTTTTCCAGTGCTATCAGAATTGAGAGGTAAGGTCTTAATTGAAAAATTTGATTAAAGCTAGAATTAGAAAAATTATATTTATGTACTTAAAACATTTTATTTTAACTTAAAACATATAAATATATTTATTTGCCAGTTTTCCCATGTATTACCAAGGCATTTTCTTTGAGTATGGGTACTTGATTGGAATTCATTGTTTATTCTTAATTATACTGAATGTGGAATGCATTCTCTAAATTTCTAGTTTGGGTTTAAAAGAAAGAACATAAGCCACTTGTGCAACAGTCTGAGTGCAGAATCCTTGGTTTGTATGATTTTTTTTCCCCTGAGTCAGTCTTTTCAGTTGTATTGCCTATAACTAGTTCAGTAGTATATATTTTCATATAAAGACTTGCCTTTATCATCTTTCCAAGTCTTTATAAAGTCTACATCATAGAAATAACAGTTATCTTTTTTTACTTACATTTTACTGATTTGGTTTGTGTTGCATTAAAGTATGTATTTATGATACATGAATGTGGTTTGTGAACTTTACACTCAACTGATAGGAGCAGAGATGCTTCATAATAAGCATGCTGTAGTCAGTGTTTTATATAGGGAGTAGACATTGTGTCATTTAATCTTGAGTGGTATTTGGTTTAGAAAGTTTCTACTGTAATTATTGTTACTGGTTATCTCCTTCATTGCAAGATAAGTTCTTACAGAGCAAGGATTATATATATTTTCATTTTTGTGTATCCAACCTTTGTCTATGCATGGTGCCTACTACTTAGTAGAAATTCGATATGTATTATTGGATGAATGAACAAATTCTTATGTAGGTCATAGTAAATTTGAATAATCAGAAAGAACACTGTACTGGGAATCAGCTAGTATAGATTGATCTTTGGCCCTGGAGTTGAACTGGGGTTTGAAGTTTTCTTCATTTCTATCTTTGAGTTTTCCTCATTTATATTCTTGAGATTTCCTGGTGGCTCAGTGGTAAAGAATCTGCCTGCCAATGCAGGAGATGCAGGTTCGATCCCTGGTTCTGGAAGATCCCCTGGAGAAGGAAATGGCAACCCACTCCAGTATTCTTGCCTGGGAAATACCATGGACATGGTACCCTGGTGGGTGACAGTCTGTGTAGTTGCAAAAAAGTTGGATATGACTGACCGACTAAACAACAACTACATTCTTGAACAGATTACTTTCCCTTTTTCTTTTGAGGAATGAGGACAGCAACAGCCATTGGGTTGTGTGAAGATTAAGTGGGAATGTGAAGTGTCCAGCATAAGTACCTAACATAGTAAGCAGTTACCAAGTGCTAAATTGTCTGATGATGCTTATCACTAACAAAGAAAATGTGGGCATTCACTTGGTCCAACTTTTCTCATTAGGAGACTGGAACTATATAATCTGTGAGTTTCCTTTCAGATGTTCTAAAGTTTTCTTTGTATAAACAGTATTTCATGTTTTGGACAGATTTATGTAACAAATATATGGATAATCCTTGATTTGTCACATTTGCTGAATCAATAAAGTAGATAATTAATTAGGTGATCATAACCTTACACCTTGTGAAACAGTTACTTTAGGCTTTGAAACATCATTTGTTAGTGAGTTGAACTTGAATAAAGTGGGAAGAATGGCCCCGCTCCACTAATCACTGTCATGCTGTTTATATAAGAGCTAAGGTGGGAGATAGAGAAGGAAGTCTGAGGAGGTTGTTTGGAAGCATTAACTTAGAAGGGAGATAATATAAACACTTGAAACTAAATTTATGGACAAACTAGACTTTTTGAACCATAGATATGTATTTGTTACAACTCAAAAACTAGGTTTTGAGTTTTCATGTTGATCACATTTTCTTCCTGATTAAAAGATGGGGATAGGGAGAGAAAGATGGAAACAAAACACTTTTTTTTTTTTTTTTTTGGAATGGCTCTGGGGTTATTTTCCAATGTACATGCCAAATTTTGGTTTGTTTAAAGAAATAACATGAATTAGCAGAATTCCTTTCAGTATTCATTCCACAGCTGATGTTAATACTTAGTTTTTATATTTCAGTTCTCGTTTAGTATGGAAGAAAATGAGTTCTTTGGAGAAAAAACCTTCCAGCATTATTGTGCAGAATTCATTAAACATTCACAGAAGATAGGTGATGGTTGGGAATGGAGAGCTTCAAAGGTAAGAATTTTATTTTCTATTTCGATGGAGGTTTTTATTTTTCCCCACTTAAATCCTCAGTAATTGAAAGTAATGTACGAAAGCTAGTTTGATTTAGTAAAAGGCTTAAATTGAAGAATATTTTAAAACAGATGTCTGTTTTATTACTTTAGCTATATATACTCATTATAATTAGGCTAATGAAGTATTATCTAGAAAAGTCCTTAGGTGACCTGCTTTAATTTAATAGATAAGAGTGCTTAGCATATTAATTATCTAAATGTAAACAGATGCTTCTGTGGTGCTTCAAACCATTTGTTTATTCTATTAATTTTCTTAGGAAACTACTTTTGTCCAGAGAGTGAAAAGATAATCCAGACATCAAACCATGGTCAAATAATCACAAATTCTGAATTATGGAGGACTGTCCAGTTCAGTTCAGTCGTTCAGTTGTGTCCGACTCTTTGCCACCCCATGTACTGCAGCACTCCAGGCTTCCCTGTCCATCACCAACTCCCGGAGTTTACTTAAACTCATGTCCATTGAGTCAGTGATGCCATCCAACCATCTCATCCTCTGTCGTCCCCTTCTCCTCCCACTTCAATCTTTCCCAGCATCAGTGAGTCAGTTCTTTGCATCAGGTGGCCAACGTATTGGAGTTTCAGCTTCAGCATCAGTCCTTCCAATGAATATTCAGGACTGATTTCCTTTAGGATTGACTGGTTTGATCTCCTTGCAGTCCAAGAGACTCCCAAGAGTCTTCTCCAACACTACAGTTCAAAAGCATCAGTTCTTTGGCGCTCAGCTTTCTTTATAGTCCAACTCTCACATCCATCCATACATGACCACTGGAAAAACCATAGCTTTGGAGGATTTCTTAATAATATAAACACATGTATCTTTGGGAATTTCTTAATAATATAAACACATTCCAAAACATTCTTTCTTTTGGTTCTATTTAGTAATAGTAATGTAAAAAGTCTATATACTCATTTATTTCCACACATATATTTAGTAAGATTCTCTGCCTAAAGCTCTTTAAGAGGTCTTTGAAATCCCTTTTTTAGAGAATAAGTAAGTTTTTTCTATTTGATGTTTTATCTGATTTGTGAAAAAGTGGTGAAATCTTGTGTCTCTGTTGATTAGCTCTGTTTCCTATATGAAATCTGAGAAATGTGAACATTTTTGGGCTGATTCTTATGATTCAGAACTAGAGGCCAGGGAAATGCAGGTCTTGATCAGGTTCAGATTGTCACTGGGGAGAGAAGCCATGATTTTTTCTTGGGTGGTATGTCAGCTAAGCTTTGGCAGGGGCTTCATGTCAGGGTCAAAAGTATAGAGTCAATTTCTTGTGGTAGATTCCAGCCCTATTCTGTAAGTTAATGATGGGACAGTTCATAAACCCTTAAGGTGTCTCTCAGTCTAGGATAATGTGATCTTAATAGTACCTTTTATTATTTTTGGTGCTGAGTATTTTATAATTTTGCTTTCTGTTATGTTTGAATTTCTAATCTTATTTCTTCTATGATTATTATCAACATATAAAGAATCTACTAATTTTTATATATTTTGTAACCATTCATCTTACTAAATTCTCCTAATTTTCATAATTTTTCGGTAATTTCTGTTGTGTATTCTAAGTAGAATAAGGCTATCTACAAATGAGGAGTTTTTTCTTGCCTTCTTTGTAATATTCTCTCTATTATTTTTATGAATTGAGTAGAAAACTGTTAATAGTAATAACAGATCTCTTTGTCTTCTTTGTGATTTTGATGTTAATGCTTCTGATATATAATGGTTAAAATTGTTGGTTGTTTATTCATTGGATGAGAATAGATTTCTGACCCATTTTATCCTGTAATTTGTGTGATTATACTTTGGGAAGTTTCCCTTTCACCAGGTTAAAAAAAAAAAAAAAGAATTTCTTCTTTTATCTTAAGCTAGAGGCTGAATAATAGATTCCTTACCTTTTCAGGGACCTAGTAGAGTGGGGGAGGGGAAGGTTAGAGAGGAAGTTGGGTGTGTGTGTATATGTGTGTGTGTGTGTGTGTGTGTGTGTGTTGGGGGGCTTTGGGGAAGATCTCCAGGGGGGAATTATATGTCAGAAGTTTCTTCACTGAATTTGTTGAAAGTAGTGCCATAAGAGCCAGTTTCCAGGATTTGTTTTTATTCTTGGCCTTGCCTCTACTTCAAGGATGGGGATGGCTAAGTCTAGTTTCTTGTTTGCTGCCACTTTCTGCTGAGTTAGAAAAGCTGCCTACCCTTTGGAGTGAGAATTATGCCTCTAATTAAGGACTATTCTCTTTAATGTGGGCATGAGCCTATAGATACTATCAAAAAAACCCTAAAACATTCATCAGAGAAAATCTTTACAGCCTTAGGGTAAGGATTGCAAACTCAAGAGTCTGTGAAGACCTGGTGGGGTAATGTAACTGGGTCAAGCCGCTAGGGACAAGACAATGTGGACTCTGAGTCAGGGCCTATGGCTGACCAGGGTGCTCGGCCTGAGACAGGTTAGAAACATGGGCCCAGGAGCTTACCAGATCTTCCAAGAAAAGTAAAAAAGATTTAGGGTAATATCTAAATTTTTAAATGTTGGCAACTAATTTAAAAAGATACTTTCCAAAGACAGTGAGGACTGAACCCACATGCCATGGCTCTGTGTGTCCAGTGGGTGACTTCTGGAATTGGGTGTCTGCCTGGTGTTGACTGGTTTCTCACCTTGCCTCAATGCATGCTGTTGATCTGAATTAGGATAAAGGACTCCAGGCAAAGAGATCCTTCTCTACTGTATTTTAGAATGTTCGTATTTTTGCTACTTAATTTCTGCAGTCAGTGGCACCCCACTCCAGTACCCTTGCCTGAAGAATCCCATGGACAGAGGAGCCTGGTAGGCTGCAGTCCATGGGGTCGCTAAGAGTCGGACACAGCTGAGCGACTTCACTTTCACTTTTCACTTTCATGCATTGGAGAAGGAAATGGCAACCCACTCCCGTGTTCTTGCCTGGAGAATCCCAGGGGCGGGGGAGCCTGGTGGACTGCCGTCTATGGGGTCGCACAGAGTTGGACACTACTGAAGCGACTTAGCAGCAGCAGCAGCAGCTCTGCCCCTTCTTGCCCCTCATTTTTAAAAAGAACTTTGTTTATCCCTATATAAAGAGACTTCTTTGAAGAGTATGTATACTGTCACTCATATTTTCAGGTTTGTTCATAAACCACTTTGGTACCACCCATTTTATCTTTTGGAGAGGGCGATGGCACCCCACTCTAGTACTCTTGCCTGGAAAATCCCATGGACAGAGGGGCCTGGTGGGCTGCAGTCCATGGGGTCGAGAAGAGTCGGGCACGACTGAACGACTTCACTTTCACTTTTCTCTTTCATGTATTGGAGAAGGAAATGGCAACCCACTCCAGTGTTCTTGCCTGGAGAATCCCAGGGATAGGGGAGCCTGGTGGGCTGCCGTCTGTGGGGTTGCACAGAGTCGGACACGACTGAAGCGACTTAGCAGCAGCAGCATTTTATCTTTTAATGTTTAGACAATTGGTGTAATTCAACATTTTAGGTAAGGCAAAATATCATTATTTCTGCAGAGTTGATGAGAAAAACAGTGTGAATGAAACATATAAATAATTTAAAATTTTAAAAGAAAGAAACTTAAAATATTCAAAATGTCCTAGTTTTTTATATCTGGAGGTATGCAGATTAAGGAGAATGCTTCTAAATCAGTATTTTTTGGTGGGGCTTAATTCTATTGGCATTTGGTCAGGACTGTTTTTGTTTTCCTACTCCTAACATCTCCAAACCCCTCAGGAGGTTGGTACACTCTTCCTAAGAGCCATTGTTTAATGTATCAGATATTAAAGATAGTTATGGTTAAGATTATAGGCTTCAGAGTTAGACCTGAGTACAAATCCTTGCTCTACCATTATTTCCTTTACCATAGTCCTCTACTAGCTGGATTTTAGACGATTTACTTAATGTAGCCAAATTTCATTTTCTTTACCTATAAAATAGGAATAACAATAATATCTAACATGGTTGTTGTTTGGATTAAATGAGATTTGCATTCTAAAAGTTCAGCGTAGTTTCTGGTATGTGGACAGTTATTGTATGATTATCTTTTTTAGGTGGTTGATTGAAATTTTCGGTGTCTTTTGTTAGATAAATAATGCTATGAATAAAATTGTAGTTAGGTTTTCAGAAAATTTTACGAAAGTGTATTAGCACCAAGTATACTGGATTGGTCTGAATGAAATTCTAGTTAGGTTTTCAGAAAACTATATGAAAACTATAAACTGTAGTATTGATATATTGGGGCTTCCCTGGTAGCTCAGCTGGTAAAGAATCCCCCTGCAATACAGGAGACCCTGGTTTGATTCTTGGGTCAGGAAGATCACCTGGAGAAGGAATAGGCTACCCATTCAGTATTCTTGGGCTTCCCTGGTAGCTCAGCTGGTAAAGAATCCCCCTGCAATACAGGAGACCCTGGTTTGATTCTTGGGTCAGGAAGATCACCTGGAGAAGGAATAGGCTACCCATTCAGTATTCTTGGGCTTCCCTGGTGGCTCAGATGATAAATAATCCACCTGCAGTGCAGGAAACCTGGGTTGGATCCCTGGGTTGGGAAGATTCTCCTGGAGGAGGGCATGGCAACCCACTCCAGTATTCTTGCCTGGAGAATTCCTATGGACAGAGGAGCCAGGAGGGCTATAGTTCACGGGGTTGCAAAGAGTTGGATGCAACTAAGCACAGCACAGCGGACTGATACATTATTCTGAATTTTCTACAATAAGAAAGGAGAGCAGAAGATGGTAAATAGCAATGAATGCAATTGTTTGAAACCCATTAAAGGGTTACCTTGTTTTATTGCACTTTGTAGATATTGTATGTTTTACAAATTGAAGGTTTGTGGCAACCCTGTGTCGAGCAAGTCTATCAGTGCCATTTTTTCAACAGCCTTTGCTCACTTCATGTCTCTATGTCACGTTTCAATAATCTTCACAGTATTTCACATTTTTTCATTATTATTATATTTGTTATGGTGATCTGTGATCAGTGAAGTTTGATTTAGTATTGTGATTATTTTGGAGTGTCACGAACCCTGCCCATTAACAGTGAACTTAATAAATGTGTGTGTCCTAACTGCTCCACTGACTGGCCATTACACTATCTCTGTCCCTCTCCTCAGGCCTCTCTATTCCCTGAGACATTGCAATATTGAAATTAGACCAATTAACAATGTTACAATGGCCTCTTAAGTGTTCAAGTGAAAGTAAGCGTTGCCTCACTTTAAATCAGAAACTGGAAATGATTAAGCTTAGTGAAGAAGGCATATCAAAAACTGAGACAGGTCAAAATTTAGGCCTCTTGCACGAAACAGTTAGCCAAATTGTAGATGCAAAGGAGAAGTTCCTGAAGGAAATCAAATGTGCTACTCCAGTGAAGACATGAACAATAAGAAAGTGAAACTGCTTTTCTTTAAGGAGAAAGCTTTAGTGGTTGGGAAGATCAAACTAGCCACAACTTCCCATAAGCTGAAACCTAATCCAGAGCAAGGCTCTAACTCTTCAATTCTTTGCAGGCCGAGAAAGGTGAGGAAGTTGCAGAGGAAAAGTTTGAAGCTTGACAGAGTTTCACTCATGAGGTTTCAGGAAAGAAACCATTTCCATAACATAAAAGTGCAAGGTGAAACAGCAAGTGTTGATGTAGAAGCTGCAGCAGGTTATCTAGATCTAGCTAAGGTCATTAATGAAGGTGACTACACTAAGCAACAAATTTTCAGTGTTGACAAAACAGTATTCTATTGAAAGAAGATGCCATCTAGGACTTTATAGCTAGAGAGGAGAAGTCAATGCCTGGCTTCAAAGCTTCAGAGAACAGACTGATCAAATCTTTTGTTAGTGGCTAATGCAGCTGATGGGAGAAGGCAATGGCACCCCACTCCTGTACGGTTGCCCGGAAAATCCCATGGATGGAGGAGCCGGGTAGGCTGCAGTCCATGGGGTCACTAAGAATCAGACATGACTGAGCAACTTCACTTTCACTTTCCACTTTCATGCATTGGAGAAGGAAATGGCAACCCACTCCAGTGTTCTTGCCTGGAGAATCCCATGGATGGAGAAGCCTGGTAGGCTGCAGTCCATGGGGTCGCACAGAGTCGGACACAACTGAAATGACTTAGCAGCAGCAGCAGCAGCAGCAATGCAGCTGATGACTTTAAGTTGAAGCCAGTGTTCATTTATCATTCTGCAAATTTTAGGGTCCTTTAGGTTATGCTAAATCTACTCTACCCATTTTCTATAACTGGAGCAAAAAATCCTGGATGACAGCACATCTATTTATAGCATCTCAATATATTAAGCCCACTGTTGAGACATACCATTCAGAAAAAAAGATTCATTCAAAATAGTACTGCTCATTGACTACATACCTAGTTACCCAAGAGCTCTGAGGGAGATGTACAACAAGATTAAAATTGTTTTTATGCTTACTAATACAACATCCATTCTGTGGCCCATGGATCAAGGAGTATTTTCAACTTTCAAGTCTCATTTTGTAAGAAATACATTTCATAAGACTGTAATAGTAACTCCTCAGGTGAATCTGGTCAAAGTCAATTGAAAGCCTTCTGGAAAGGATTTACCATTCTAGATGCCATGAAGAACATTTGTAATTCATTGGGAGAAATCAAAATGTCAACATTAACAGGAATTTGGAAGAAGTTCATTCCAACTCTCATGGATGACTTTGAGGGGTTTAAGACTTCAGTAGAGGAAGTTACTGTAGATATGGTAGAAATAGCAAGAGAACTGGAGTTAGAAGTAGAGCCTGAAGATGTGACTCACTTGCTGGAGTCTCATGATAAAACTTGAAAAGATGAGTTGCTTCTTATGGATGAGCAAAGAAAGTGGTTTCTTGAGATAGAATTTATTCGTGGTGAAGATTCTGTGAAGAACTGACAACAAAATATTTAGAATATTATATAAACTTAGTTGATAAAGCAGTAGCAGGGTTTGTGAAGACAGACTCCAATTTATTTATTTATTTTTATTTTTTTGGCCACACTGTGCAGCTTGTAGGATCCTACACTTGGGTCATGAACATGAAAGCATGGAGTCATATCACTGGACCCAGTGATATGACTATCAAACAGCTATCAAATGCTATCAAACAGCACTGCATGCTACTGAGAAATCATTGGTGAAAGAGTCAATTGATGTGGTAGACTTCATTGTTGTCTTATTTTAAGAAACTGCCACAGCCATCCCAACCTTCAGCAACCACCACCATCATGAGTCAGCAGCCATCAACATAAAGGCAAGACACTCCACCAGCAAAATGATTATGACTTGCTGAAGGCTTAGATGATGGTTAGCATTTTTTAGCAATAAAGTATTTTTTGTTTATATATTGTGTTTTTATACTTAATGTTATTGCTCACTTAATAGTCTACAGTATAGTATAAACATAACTTTTATATATACTGGGAGACCAAAAAAAATTTGTTTGACTCACTGTATTGTGATATTTGCTTTATTGTTAGTCTGGAACCCAGCCCTCTATATCTCGAAGGTATTTCTGTGTATATTTAAAAAACCCATGAGCTCATAATGTTAGAGAAGGAAGGGGGATAGAGAGTGGTCGAGAGAGAGAAAGAGAGGGACAAACAGGCAGGCAGAGAGGAGCAGAACAGACTCCAAACCTAACTCGTTGGACACCATTGGGAGTATCTAGGGCATCAACTCCTTGGTCTGAAAATTGTTGGTTAAAGGAAAAGAAATAAGCATTTATCCTGCATGTCCTGTATGAACTATATTTCATGGTAACTAAATAGCCTAATTTGAAACGTGAAATTTTTCTGCCCCCCCGCTCCTAGAATTCCAATAAACATAAAAAGGGCAATTGTTGTTCAATCGTTATATCATGTCCAACTGTTTGTGGCCCCAGGGACTGCGGTATTACAGGCTTCCCTGTCCTTCACTATGTCATTGAGTTTGCTCAGATTCATGTCCATTCAGTCAGTGATGCTATCTAATCACCTCATCCTCTGTCACCCACTTCTTCTGCCCTCAATCTTTCCCAGCATCAGGGTCTTTTCCAATGAGTCTGCTCTTCACATCAGGTGGCCAAAGTATTAGAGCCTCAGCTTCACCATCAAGTCCTTCCAATGAATATTCAGGGTTGATTTCCTTTAGGATTGATTGGTTTTACCTCCTTGCAGTCCAAAGGACTCTCAGGAGTCTTCCCCAGCACCATGATTCCAAAGCATCAATTCTTCAGCACTCAGCCTTCTTTATTTTCCAACTCTCACATCCATACATGACTACTGGAAAAACCTTAGTTTTGACTAGATGGACCTTTGTGGGCAAAATGATGCTTCTGCTTTTTAATATGATGTCTAGCTTTTTGTCATAGCTTTCCTTCCAAGGAGCAAGCGTCTTTTAATTTAATGGCTGCAGTCACTATCCACAGTGATTTTGCAGCCCAAGAGAAGAAAATCTGTCACTGCTTCCACTTTTCTTACTTCTATTGGCCATGAAGTGATGGGGCCAGATACCATAATCTTAGTTTTTAGAATATTGAGTTTTAAGCCAGCCTTTTCACTCTCCTCTTTCACTTTCATCAAGAGGCTTTTTAGTTCTTCACTCTCTGCCATTAGGGTGGTATCATCTGCATATCTAAGATTGTTGATATTTCTCCCAGGAACCTTGATTCCAGCTTGTGATTCATCCAGCCTGGCATTTCACATGATGTACTCTGCATATAAGTTAAATAAGCAGGATGACAATATACAGCCTTGTCATACTTCTTCCCCAATTTTAGAGTCATGTCCAGTTCTAACTGTAACTTCTTTGACCCAAATACAGGTTTCTCAGGAGACAGGCAAGGCAATCTGGTATTCCCATCTTTTTAAGAATTTTCCACAGTTTATTGTGATCCACACAGTCAAAGGCTTTAGCATAGTCTATGAAGCAGTAGTAGTTTTTTTTTTGAAATTTTCTTGCTTTCTGTTTGACCCAACAAATGTTGGCAACTTGATCTCTGGTTCCTCTGTCTTTTCTAAATCCAGCTTGAACATCTGGAAGTTCTTGGTTCACATACTATTGAACACTAGCTTGAAGGAGTTTGAGCATAACTTTACTAGCATGTGAAATTAGTGCAATTGTACAATAGTTTGAGCATTCTTTGGTGTTGCCCTTCTTTGGGATTGGAATGAAAACTGACTTCAATTAGAAAATCACCACTTTTCAGTCCCTAATGAAAGAAATTAGTCAATAATAATTAGTAGGTGAAAACATTAGATGAAAAGTTAATGTGGAATTTACAAAAGAGGGATTGAGCTATCATTATCTGAACCTAGTAATCGATCTTAGCTTTGCTGAAAATAGGGTGAAAGTGTTAGTTGCTCAGTCATGTCCGACTCTTTGTGACCCCATAGAGTATTGCCCAACAGACTCCTCTGTCCATGGAATTCTCCTGGCAAGAATTAAAGTGGGTTGCCCTTCCCTTCTCCAGGGGATCTTCCCCACCCAGGGATCAAATCTTGGTCTTCTGCATTGCAGGCAGATTCTTTACCATCTGAGTCAATAGGAAAGCCCCCAAATAGGGTGTCCAGATATTATGTACTTTCTGAAGTTTTATAACATGTATTACAGACCACAGTCTATGAAATATTCTTGCCACCAAATATGAACCCAAATAGAACCAATCAAGGAAGTCAAGTGATAGAGGACCAAGTTAATTGACACCATGGGAAGCAAATAGAAAAATCTAGAAATCTAAAGGACAACTGACCCAGTTTCCTTATAAAGTTGATGGGAGGGTTAAGAAGTGAGGAGGGGGATTATATTTCTAATTATTTAGAATTAAGAACCAGGTGTTTTGGGGTTTTGTTTTTAAAATATCCTTGAGGCAGCAAGCAGCATGTTGTTCTAGTGAGGAAAACTAGTGTGCAGCTCAGGTCATGTGAGACTTACTATGGGAGGGTGAGGCTGGTTCAGGAAATGGGTCTGTTGACCATAAACTAGGATGTCTTGACAGTGTCAGCTTGCTATGAAAGTTTCTCAGTCCTTACTTTCCTTTTCTGAATTTATCTTGTTGACCTGTAACAAAGAGTTTGTAGATTGAGAACAGTTTTGGGGCTGGTAAGTTACAATTAGTTCTTGAATTGCCACCCGTTTAGACCACACTTGGAGTAGCACTACTCTAAATTAATGGAAATTCAGGAACCATGCATTAATGTACTGTGTGAACCTTGTTTTGATCCTGACTCAAACAAAGCAACTGTAAAAGGACTTTTTGGGGGGGACAGTTGGGGATATTTGATTATGACTAAGGTGTAAAATGGTACTGATGAGGTTAGCAAAGAAAAAACACACCAGGGATAGATAAAGCAAATGTGGCAAAATCATGACATGTGTTGAATATGAGTAATGTGTATATAGGTTTGATTTTGGTACTGTTCTCTCTTTTATGTATGTTACATATGTGCTTCCTTTTGATGTCATAACAATTTATTCTTCACCCTAAACTTTATTTGTAATTACAAATGTTCTTACCCTTGTCTTAGATTCAGTACCCTTTTTGGGAATTTGTGTGGTTTAAAACTTCAAAGCAACTTGCTTTCTAAAATTTTTTCTTTTGTTTCGTGTTTTTACTTGCTAGATATGAGTAATTAGTTCTGTGATTCTACTTTTCACAGGTTATTGATAAAATAATTTCCCATAGTTTTTCAACTTACTCTCTCACTTTTGTATAGCAGAAACAGGAAAAGAGACCATTCAGATACTGAAAACAAAATATTCTACTAATCTTGAGATTAGATTTTATACAATTGACACTAGATTACTTTGTATGTTATTTTTAAAGAAGAATTAAAAGCCTTCTGCTCCCTTACCCCCACCCCTGCCCCATTAATCCCTGTCTCTTCAGTTAAATGTACTAGATTTTATCTTGAAATTTCATATCAACACACTAGAAATATTTTGATCATTTCCCTAACAGCTTAGGAGCTGATTATTTAAAGGACTTATTTCCTAATTTATGTAGATGTAGAGTAAAAATTTTTAAATTTACTTTATTCTTAGAAATTTAAAATTAAAATTTTTTTGATTCCTGATTTTTTAATTTCTTTTTAATTCCTTCTTTTCAGTAGTCTTTCTGATTAATTCACATTGATTTTCTTAAAGCCCTTTACCATATCCTAATTACATCAAATTCGTATTTTTAAAATAGATTCTAAAACATTTCCATATTTTACTGTATTCCATCTTTTAACACTGTCTTACTAGAAAATTCACCCCACCCTTCCCATTTATTCTCCTACCCTGCTGAATTTCACACCTTGTTTATTTGCACAGCTACCTTTATACCTTCATTGGCGCTTCAGATGGTAAAGAATCTGCTTACAATGCAGGAGACCTGGGTTCGATCTGAAAGATCCCCTGGAGAAGGGAATGGCTACCCACTCCAGTATTCTTGCCTAGGAAATCCCATGGACAGAGGCATCTGTAGATCTGTAGTCCATGGGGTCACAAAGAGTCAGACATGACTGAGTGACTAACAGTCACCTTTAAGTGAACCTTAAAAGTGAATAAAGTGAAATACAGTGAACCTTTATTTTTAATGTCTTATTATGAAAATTTTTAAATATACAAAAGTAAAGAGGATAGTATAATGAATTCCCACGTACCTGTCACCTTACTTCTATAATTATCAACTCATAGCCAGGAACATACTCTTAAAGCATATGTGGCATATAGGAAGTGCCATAATATATCTCAATTTAATTAAGTTGGCTTTCTTTTTTCCCTCCCCTAGTTTGTCTTAAAATTATGGATTCTTCAAGTACACTCTAAATTTATTTATCATTAATATTAAATTAATGAATGAACTCAGGAAAAGACTCTAGAGACCTAAAATATTATTTCAAGAAATATTTATTTATTTTAAAAATTATAGGAGAATACCTATACATGACATAAAATATATCATCTTAACCATTTTTAAGTGTATAGCTCAGCAGACCAATGTGCAGTTCACATTGCTGTGCAACCAAGTTACTGAACTCTTTTCATCTTACAGAATCAAAACTCTACACACATTAAACACTAACTACTCATTTTCCCCCCCCACAACCCCTGGCAACCATCCTTCTACTTTCTATGAATTTGACTACTGTAGTTATCTCACATAAGTGGAATCAAACAGTGTTTATCTTTTTGTGACTGTCATTTTGTTTAGCATGAAGTCTTCCAAATTCACCCATTATTTCTACAAATGTTGAGTTGGGATGTTAAGAAGTAGAGGACTAAACAGAGTTGGGGGTGAATTTCTGTTAAATGATGACATTTTGAATTATATGGCCTCATTCTGTTAAGAGATTTCACTTCTTTTATTTTGAAGCACAACATTATTAAGGAGGATTAAATGTATGTCTGATAAGACTAGATTTTCACCAGTCTCAAATTTGCTGATACTGTATAAATCCAACTGGATATTTCTATCAGAAACATAATCAAATTAGAAAGTAAATAGTGGAATTAATGGGGACTTCCCTATGGCTCAGTCGGTAAAGAAATCTGCCTGCAGTGCAGGAGACTACTTGAAATAAAATAAAATAAAATACAGGATACCTGGGTTTGATCCCTGTGTCAGGAAGATCCCTTGGAGAAAGAAATGGCAACCCACTGCAATATTTTTGCCCGGGAAATTCCATGAACAGAGGAGCCTGGTGGGCTGCAATCTCTGGGGTCACAAAGAGTCAGACATAGCTTAGTGACTAAACCAATAGAATTAATATCTTAAATACAGTTATTTTTCCTACCCGTTAATTTTTGTGGTTTTTATACATTGAGCTGTTGGAATGAGGATTTTTATTTTAAAGGTGAAATATTAACTATCCCACTTTTTGATCTCTGTGTACGCAATATCCTTAGATTCCTTGCTAAAATTTAGTGACAGTTTTAAAGTTTATGAGAAGAATAGTCATTTGCTACAGGCTTCATAAGTATAATCTTTTTTTATGTGAAGTGAAGTGAAAGTCTCTCAGTTGTGTCTGACTCTTTGCAACCCCATGGACTATACAGTCCATGGAATTCTCTAGGCCAGAATACTGGAGTGGGTAGCCTTTCCTTTTTCCAAGGATCTTCCTAACCCAGGAAACGAACCCAGGTCTCCCACATTGCAGGTGGATTTTTTACCAGCTGAGCCACAGTTTTTTATGTGAGTAACAAATAAATGCATTTGTTGGTTTGAAATACTTAGTTTTGCTTAACTTTTATTTTTCTTCTTTCAGCTTATTAATTTTTTATATATCCCTGTATTAATCCTTTTTAGGGTGGTTGTGAGCCATTATTGCTGTTAGTTTTAGTATAATGCTGTATTTGCTCAAGTCATCTACTGTGAATTACTGACATATTGTTTCTGGCCCCAAATGTCTCTAGATAAAGATTAGATATATTGCCTTCACATAGTCTTTTGATTAGGCTGAAGTAGAGTTTTTTTTTTTTTAGCTTATCTTTGGAGATTAGGAGAAAAATGCACTTGGAACAGCATGCTGTGTTTTTGTAATAAATATTGACTCATAGTCAGTTACACTAGATTTTTCATTCATAATTTATTGTGTGTTATGATATGATCTGTCACTTAAGCATATGCAAATCTTAAGCAATCATTTCAAGAAGAACAGGTTGTATCACTTGTGAATTAAATATTTTTGAACACCATTTTTAAAGCTTGTCAAGAGTATCAGAGAAAGGAAAGCTGTAATACTTTATAAATTTATCAGTTGAATTTAAACAATGATAGTAATTGTGCACATCTAACACTTAAAAGCACATTTTTGGCTAACTGTGATGTTTGGGTTCATTGGGCAGACTGGCAGGGTGTATTTCGAAAAGCCTCCTAGAGAGTTAATATTGGTAAATTTATAAAGCTCAATATCTGACCCACAGATTCAGATAGAATGGAATGGAGCTATCTCTCAAAGAGGGATCCACTTTAAGCGATGTCAAATAATATATGTATACATACACATGTACACACACATATCCTTTGACATTTATATTCTGAGATACATGTGTGTGTGTGTGTGTGTGTGTGTATGCTAAGTCTCTCCAGTCATAGCTCACTCTTTGTGACCCTATGGACTCTAGCCCATCAGTCTCCTCCATCCATGGGATTTCCCAGGCAAGAATACTGGAGTGGGTTGTCATTTCCTTCTCCAGGGAATCTTCCCAACCCAGGGATTGAACCCGTGAGTGTCTCCTGCATTGCAGGCAGATTCTTTATTGCTGAGCTACCAGGGAAGCCCCATATATATAATACATATATATAATATAGTTAATAAACTATGCTATGCTATGCTAAGTCACTTCAGTCGTGTCCGACTCTGTGCGACCCCATAGACAGCAGCCCACCAGGCTCCCCCGTCCCTGGGATTCTCCAGGCAAGAACACTGGAGTGGGTTTCCATTTCCTTCTCCAATGCATGAAAGTGAAAAATGAAAGTGAAGTCGCTCAGTTGTGTCTGACTCTTAGCAACCCCATGGATTGCAGCCTAATAGGCTCCTCTGTCCATGGGATTTTCCAAGCAAGAGTACTGGAGTGGGGTGCCATTGCCTTCTCCAAATAAACTGTATATATATATATATATATATAATTAATAAATTGATATATATATATATCAGAATCTAGTTTATTAACTTATAATGAATAGAATTGTCAAATGAATCAGAATGCTTCTGTCATCACGATTCATTTTGTTTTGTAGGTGAACAAATCACAATTGCATGAATACAGAATGAGTACAAATTCTCATGTATAGTTGTATGAAACATTTAGTGGCACAATCTAAGAGTGGCATCATACATCTTGCTCTGCAGTAGGAATAATTTTACCATTTGAGGCCAAATTGTTTAAAGTATGTAGGGTAAAAATCTCTTTCTTAAACAGTGTAGTGGGCAACGCCAGTATTTCCTCCACTGATCTTTTTTTTTTTTTGAGTTTTCATAACTGACCAGTCTCTTTTGGTTGCTGTTTGATTATAGTTAGACTGGGGAGCTGTTCTCTCTCTTTTAGGGTAATTTGCCCATCTGCTCTGATCTCTTATGAGTTAATTTCATGCTTGAACTCAGAAATGCTTATTTCAAAAGCCTTGGACTAGGCCTCCAGTTACAGACAACATTACCCTGATCTTTAATGTTTGGAGAGAGAGAAAAAAAAATCGTAAAAGAATCACATTACTCTAATACAATTGTGGTTGCTTTGCTGAATTTCCTTCACATGTAGGCTTTCATTTTTAGGTTCTCTTAAACATGTGTTACTGTATTTCCCAATTGGGATTTTAATGGTTGCTGTTTTAAATTTAAAATATTGGAGTGAAATTACGTATCTGCAACATCGTCTTTCCTTTTAGAAACAGAATAGATGCTCACTTTAAAGATTGATTCTGCTGGATATATTTTGCAACTAGTTACCTAAATGAACTGTCTTACTACATCTAGTGCTTTTGAAAATAATGATTTGGTGCTTTCCATGTCATCTGACATAGCAAAAATATGGTTTCTTTTCCGATATTTATGGCTTCATTTTGTGACAATTTCCAGAACTAATTGTGTGCTGTAACAGCAATAACATGTATTCTTGCTTTATAGCATCACTTTGTAAGTATATAGCAGTCTTCTTTTCTTCATTTTGTGTCAGGATAACTTGAATAAATGAATAAACTTAGGCACCAAGATAACAATTGACTTGCCCAAGTTTGAGCTACAACTGAAGCAAGAACCCAGGTCTTTGAACACTACAATACCATATTTCATATATAATATTATTTTTCTAAATATTAATAATAGTCTTTATGCAAAGTTTAGTTACATAAGTGATCTCATACATTTTAGACTTCTGTATCCTCAAGCTTAATATAATCAAATTTGAGCTCATATCTTTCAACCTTTTCTCAGTTGAATTCTTTGTTTTAGTAGACGGCTCTACCATCATTCTGGCTCAGGCCATAAAACTGAAGAATTTTACATTCATTGTCTCCTCAATACCTAGACCTTTTGAATCATTATATTCACTTAAAAATCTCTCACATTGACTTACCTCTGCCTCCTCTGTCCTCCTTTTCCATTGCTACTGTTTTGGCTCAGACCGTTGTTTCTGCTTTCTGTCTCTGCTCTTGTACTCTGCCAACCTGACTTCCACCCTGCCAAAGTGATCTGTCTATAAAACACAATTCCAATCCATTACTCCCTGGTTAAAATCCTTAAGTGATGCTTTGTTATTTCAGGATATAGTTCAGGCTCCTTATCTAAGCATATGCAGCTCATGCCCCCAAAAGATATATTCTTTTGAGTCTGGCTTTGTTTGCTCAGCATTCATTTATGCATAGCTTTAGGGTCAGCAAGTGGACAGCAAGTTATGCTGGGACACCTGAGCATGATGGATGGAGTAAGACTTCCACCCTTCCTGAAGGACTGTGTGTGGGATGCGGAACACATTCAAATTTCAGACAGGTTTATACTCTGCCCTGCTTTCTAGTTTCTCCCATGTCCTCTGTTCATGTGAACAACCTCACCATCAGCCCAGGACTTGAAGACAGTGTAGTTTTCTTGAGGTATGTGGGTGGGAGGCAGCCAGGGTTGTTAGCAGAGTTCAAGACCCTCTTGGTCTCTCTTTTCCAGGATCTACCTATTTTACCTTTTGGTTTTGTTGTTGGGAGGCTGCTTGTCCCACCTGGGATGGCTCCCTCAGACTTGCTCCTGAGATTGCTACTTCTGCTGGTGATGCTGCTAGACTGCATATTTTCATCTTTGGCTCCAAAACAATTTGAGTCTTTCCAGCCTTGAAGCTGCCTAGCTTGCAGTCTAGGGAGACCGCTCGCCCTGACCACTGACCACAGGGGAGGGATAGTAGCAGCCCCAGGCAGGAGTGTCACAGAGTCCCACTGTTCTTACCCTAATTTCAGCAGTGTTTCATGAATAAGTGCTTCTTACTGTGTTTGATTTTGGTTGATTACCAGATTCCTGAAATGGTTACTTTTTAAAAATAATTTTGAACACTTTCAAAGTTGTTTTTTGGAGATTTGGCATCCAGTCTCCTGAGGCCACTGGGTGATTTTAATTTCCATTTTTCTAAAAACTAGTTCATTTGAGCACCTTTTCATGTTTGTTAGTTTATCATACGATCCTTTGTGATTTGTTTGGTTAAGTCTTTTGCCCATAATCACTAAATATTTTTTAGAGATTAAATTTAAGCAGATAGGTAACACTGACCCTAAGTTTGGCTTAGATGCCTTCTTCTTCTCTGTATTTTCATAGAACTGATGCATGGTTTTATATGGTGGTTATCTGTATCTGATTCTCCATGGTAGTCTCAAAGCTCCTTGACTACAGGAATTTTGTTTCTATATCCTTGGTGCTTCGCATAGTAAGCACTCTGTATGCATTTTTAAAAAATTGAATTAAAATCACATAAACTGGAATTCTGCCAGATTTTTTATTCGTGTAAATACATTTCATTATATTTCATTTCACAGTGGGTCATTGACTAGTATTTAAAAACCTATTTGTTTTATAAGAAATTTCATTTAGTAAGTAATATTCCTTATTAGTAGAATGAATCATTGGGTCCAGTGTTATTATGTAATGTCATCAGTGACTTCTAAGTTTATTGCTGCTAAACTCTGGTAAATTGTTTGATCTTTCAGTAGTATTTGACAAGGATTGATCATACTTTTCTCCTTGATATATTCATTTGGTATCCTTAGTCTTTTGATTTACTGCCTAAATTATTCTTCATTCTTTTTTAGTCTCCTTTTCTGTTTTTTCTTTTTTCCACAACCTCATAATGTTAATGCTCAGGTCCTATTCTCTTGTTTAGCTAATCTCATGACCCTGGAGGTCATCATTTAAATTGTAACAAATGGTAATTACTCCTAAATGTATACCTCTTGTCCAGACTTCTCTCTTGAATTCCAGATTCATAAGGCCAACTTCTTACTTAACGTTTCTACTTTGATGTCTCCACTTAGTCTCAACATGTCCAAAATTAAACTCTAATAAATCTCCTCCCAGACTTTCTCCTTTCAACTGATGGCAATTCCAGTTTTTCAGTTGTTTGAACTACTGGAGATATCCTTCACTTCTGTATTTCTCTCTTATTCCCCATCCTGTTGCCTCCACCTTCTAGGTATTCTGATACCTAGAATCAGACCATTTCTCATTATCTCCCTTACTTCCCAGGTGGCTCGGATGTTAAAGAATCTGCTTGCAGCGCTGGGAGACATGGATTTGATTCCTGGGTCAGGGAGATCCTCTGGAGAAGGGCATGGCTACCCACTCCAGTATTCTTGCCTGGAGAATTACATGGACAGAGGAGCCTGGAGGGCTACAGTCCCTGGGATTGCAAAGAATCAGACATGACTGAATGACTGACACACACACACACCTGCTACTGCTCTGGTGAAGCATCAACTTTTACTAGAATTACATTCCCAACCACCTAACCATCAGCCTGCTTCCACCCTTGTATTCCTATGGTGTAACCCATTTAAAATGGGAGTCATATTGTATCAGTCACTTCTCAATTCTAAGTGAAAGCCAAAGCATTTACAGTCACCTGTAAACTTTGTGATCTGCTCCCTCCGCACTCTCTTACTTTTCTGACATCACTTCCTACTTCCCTCCTTTCATTCACAACCATCCAGGCAAACTGACTTTCTTGCTGTTCCTCAAACACACCAGACAAACACTACCTCCTGGGCAGGGTCGGGGTTGGGGAGTGGTCTCTGAATTGACTGGGCCTTCTTTTAGAACATTCTTCTTCCAGATATGACTAACTGCTCCCGTTTCTCTGTCCTCCCATCCCATGTGTTCGCTCACATGTCACCTTCTTACTGAGGCTTCCCTGACCACCTTATTCAACATTTCACACTACTTGGTCTCCTTACCTACAGTCTTACTCCTGATTTTCCTTATCCTCCTCTACTCTTTTTCTCGTAATATTAGTCACCTTCTGTAACTTACTTTTTTTTTTTTAATACCTTCAGTGAGTTTATTTTTTTAGACTCATTTTCTTTTTTTGAGAAGTATAGAACAAAATACAATTATTAGAGGACAGCTCAGTTCAGTTCAGTTGCTAAGTCCTGTCTGACTCTTTTCAACCCCAGGAACCACAACACGCCTGGCCTGCCTGTCCATCACAAACAGCCAGAGTCCACCCAAACCCATGTCCACTGAATCGGTGATGCCATCCAACCATCTCATCCTCTGTTGTTCCCTTCTCCTCCTTGCCCTCAATCTTTCCCAACATCAGGGTCTTTTCAAATGAGTCAGCTCTTCACATCAGGTGGCCAAAGTATTGCAGTTTCATCTTCAACATCAGTCCTTCCAATGAACACCCAGGACTGATCTCCTTTAGGATGGACTGATTGGATCTCCTTGCAGTCCAATGGACTCTCAAGAGTCTTCTCCAACACCACAGTTCAAAAGCATCAATTCTTCGGCGCTCAGCTTTCTTTTTAGTCCAACTCTCACATCCATACATGACCACTGGAAAAACCATAGCCTTGACTAGATGGACCTTTATTGACAAAGTAATGTCTCTGCTTTTGAATATGCTATCTAGGTTGGTCATAACTTTCCTTCCAAGGAGTAAGCATCTTTTAATTTCATGGCTGCAGTCACCATCTGCAGTGATTTTGGAGCCCCAAAAAACAAAGTCAGCCAATGTTTCCACTGTTTCCCCATCTATTCGCCATGAAGTGATGGTACTGGATGCCATGATCTTAGTTTTCTGAATGTTGAGCTTTAAGCCATCTTTTTCACTCTTCATTTTCACTTTCACTTTCATCAAGGTTCTTTAGTTCTTCTAAACTGTCTGCCATTAGAGGACAGCTGCTCTACAATACTGTGTTGGCCTCTGCCACACATCAGCACAAATCAGCTACAGGTATACATATTATGTTTATTGTTTAATGTCTCTTTTCTACTGTTTAATCTATGAGGATAGAGATCTTTGTTTGCTGATATGCCCAAAGCAGCTGGAATATCACTGGGTATAAAGTAGATACACAGACATATTTGTTAAACGAATGATTGAATATCTGACTTTCTGGGAAAAAAATATCTACACTTTGAAGAATTTTATTAGACAAAAAGTTTTATTTGAAAAAATATGAGAAATTTTTAAAAATGCCAATGTTCTTCTTTTATCCCTTAATTGATGAATTAGGATCCATGAAAACACCATAAAATTTACATAAAAAGTTAATAAGTATCATTCAAATAACCTCTTCAGGGCAGTCTTTTTAATAAAACTGGCATTTCTGTATAAATGGAATTTTCTATAATGATATGCAGTATAGTAGAATTTAATGCATACTTTAGATTTTAAAATAACCATGTAACAGTGTGTTGAGTGGGACCTTTTTATCTTGTTCCTGATTTGCAGCTAAGGCCCCAAGCTGAGGACAAAAGACTTTGAATAACTAATTTTCTATATTTGGATAGCTATGAATAATCTACTAGCCACTGGGGCCAGAAACTTGCCTGCAGAGACTGCTCAGAGGAACCATTCCTGAAGAACTGGCATTTTCCACCCTATTCCAATATGAGAATAGAATTCAGCAGAGCAGAAATGCACAGTTTGTAATGAGAAATGATTCCCTCCCTCCCAAATTTCTTTTAGTTCCCCAAAGAACCACTTGTAAAGAGTATGGGGTACTTTCAAGTTGGGAGGGGGGTCATTCATTGTTTGGTTGAACATTTGTTTCTCCATGGACTTGCTGATCTACCATGTTTTTTTTTTTTTTTTTTGCTGGAGCAGGACTAAAGGGAATTGATGGTAGTAGTTGGGGGCAGAGGATACTGTTTAATCTGTTTAATATGGTCACTTCATAGAGTAACTGTGCTGAACCTAGTTTTTCCTTTTCCTGCTCAGGCCAGGAGGACGTAGAGGGACCTCAGCAGTGGAAAAGGACAGATAGTTACTGTCTAGATCAGGTAAATGTCCCTGTAGGATCTTCTGAAGAGCCCATTTAATCACTCATGAAGGAGCTAGCAGCTACATGCCTGCCATTTGCAGGAGCAGTGACACCCAGTCATTGTCAGCCAGAGGAGCAACAACAGACAACAAGGAGAGGACTGTGACTGCATATAGTTGAGTAAGGGGAAGATCTTCTTTCCTACTTCCAGTTTTCAAGCCATGGGCTTCTGGAAGAAGTAGTGAGAGGCAGGTTTCTCTGAGCAGGACAATGCTTCTTTTCTCCATTCTAAGCTGCAGAGACTGTGGGTTGAACTACAGGGAAAAAAGAGCTTCAAATTCATTTTGAGCCTGAAATCTTCAAAAGAGCAAAAATAATACAAGATTGAGTCTTAATTATCTGAAGGTTCAAATTCTAATAACTGAAAGCATCTAAAAAGTATAGAATGGAACCAAATTGTTTTTAAGGATCCCTAATATATCAGTTGTGGGCTTTCCTGGTGGCTTAGTGGTAAAGAACCCACCTGCCAATGCAGGAGATGCAGGTTCGATCCCTAGTTCTGGAAGATCCCCTGGAGAAGAAATGGCAACCCACTCCAGTATTCTTGCCTGGGAAATCCCATAGACAGGGGAGCCTGGTGGGCTACAGTCCATGGGTCACAAAGAGGTTGGACACAACTTGTTGACTAAACAACAATAGCAACAATATATCACTTAGGTATTACAGCATAATAAATCATTATAAAACTTAGTGGTTTAAAACAACCACCATTTATTATTTCTCAAATATCTACCAGTTGGCCGGACTATTCTGCTGACCTATGGTAGGCTCAGTTGATGTCCACAGGGCTTACTTAGGTATGTACGAGATTGGCCAAAATGTTCCATTGGGTTTTTCCATAACGTCTCATGGAAAAACCCAATGAACTTTTTTTGGCCAACTCAGTACAATCCAGCTGAGTATTGGCTTGGAGCTGGCTTGTCTAAGAGGGCCTCACAAAGAAGGGTGATTCAGCCTGGTTCTGTGTTTCAGCAGGTTGGCCTGAACTTGTTCTCATGGCAATGGTTAGGGTCCAAATGAAGAAAGTAGAAACACTCAAGCACTCTTGCAGACCTCTACTTGAGCTTTTCTTGGGTGGAGGTGGGGTCAAGCTCAGAGTCAGTGTGGAAAGGCACTGCTGAAGGACAACGATATAGGGAGGTGTAAAAAATTGGGCTCACTAAGGGTCGCAAAGAGTCGGACATGACTGAGCAACTGAACAACAACAACAAAGACAATTGATCAGCAACACTTATCAAGTGAGAAAGAAGATTCCACACAGGAGTGCTAAGAGCAGTTACTGGAAAAAATAAATCCATTTCATACTTTTGCTCTGAGAAGTAGATCCCTTAATCATTGATTATAATTGATTTGAACTACATAGGCTCTTAAGACAGAGACTGTTTCTTCTGTATATTCTTTCTAATGTATGAGTTTACCCCAATCTTTAAATATTTAAAGATTGAGTTTACTCCAGCCTTTAAAGTCATTGTTTAAAGATTCTGATGTTTTAATTTGGGAGGTCACACTGAATTTGAATATATGTAATCTACACAATAGATCGGTTGGTAATATCTAAATTCATATACAGAAAATGTGTGGAATTTGGAGATGAATGGCAGAAGGTATAACAAGGAAAGTTATAAGAGGTTGCCTCTGGGTAGGGTGACCAGAGAATGGGGAGGAATAAAAAGGGGGTTACTGATTTTTGTTATAACTGCTTTTTAGTACAGCTTGACTTTTTAAATTATGTACTAAATTATTTTGATTAAAATGAGTAAAGTTTTTTTTCTAAAGAGAAAAGTCCATTTTCAAAGCACCATCATTGTGCTGTTATTTACATATAATATCTCATTTAATTTAATCCCCACAACATCTCTATGAGTTAGCAGTTATTGTATCTACTTCAGATGAGGCATGGGGGCCTAGAGAAGTTAGTGACTTGTCCAAGGTTACCTGGTCTTTATGTAAAAGGCAGTGTCAGGGTTGGAACCAACGTGTGTCTGCTTCTAAGGACTATGGACTTAACCCTCAGCTTGCAGTTTAATACTGAATTCATCTAACTCAGTTAGAAGCTAAAGTTTAATCTGCTCTATACCAGAGGCCCATGTTATTTTGTAGCTGAGAGAAGAGAACTGGGATATATATATTTTTCCTCCTACTTTGAAATTTTAGTTGCTTCTTAAAAACACCTAGGCTTGATATGGAAAAATAGCAGTTGAGCAAATTCTTCCAGTGAGAATATGATGACTATCTGGCATGTCTAAATTTGCTCTGAGGAAAAAGCTTTTATTTAATAATTTCAGTATTAGATGCTTGGATTTTAGATATTGGATTATAGTAACACCGATGTTTAGATTTTTATTAAAAGGTCTATTTGTAATAAAGAAAAGCATTTATAGTTAGGAGTTTGATTAAGATGAACTGTTTTGTTTTCATGAATTTTTCAAGTTATCAGTATCCAGCTGTATTAGCTTTAGGTGTTAAATTTGGTACAAACTTCATATACTAATTGCCCTTAACAGTTGCTGTAGATATTTACTGCAAAATGTCATTGAAAAGACAGATTTAATGTATTAGTTTAGTATACATGGTGATTTAAAGATTAAAATATGTTAAATAAACTGTGTTAGAAATTATAAATAAACTAAAATGAGTAAAATTATCCTTAAATTGTTAAACAAGTCTTCACATTTAATGTTACATTAGTGAGTTTTGTACAGAGACTGTTTAGAATAAAATCTCTTTTTCATCAGATATTGCACATATGCCTTCACTGTTTGCTTTTCTTCAAAGTAAAACTTAATGAAACAGCTAATAAAACCCAATTTTGCTCCCGATTCTCAAAAGAGGCAAGCCCTTGAAGTGCACCCACTGTTTATTCTTTTGCACTGGTTTTTGCTACTTTTCAGCATGTAAATTTTCCTGTAATGGAAAACAGTCAAAGCTATTAAACCGTTTCTTCCAAGTTTTATAAACCCAGTGTTTATTTCTTATTTGTAAAGCAATTGCACAATGGAAACATGCTTTGCACACATACAGAGATGTTTTGTTTGGTCTCAGATCTTCATGTTCACCTCCTGCTGACTTCAGGAGGGTGTAGTGCATGTGCATTTAAATAGATCTTTATTATGTAAATAATCAAGAACCAGAGTATGGGTTTTAACTACCCTAAAAAAATGAGAGGTTTCAAAATGAAAGGCACATGTAAAACACCTAGACTGTGTTACTCTCATAAACCTGAAAGTATATTCGATTAGTGAATGGCTTATGAAAAAAGATCATCTTCTATGGATTAGAAATCTATAGATGGCAGATGTGTATATACCCCAAGTGGCTTTCTCAATAACCATAGCATATGGCATTCTCTATCTTCGTGCATCTTTATGGGGAGGATTGTTTGCCTCTGGTGATAGGATGGAGGTAGATATTTGGGTTGGGATAAGAGAGGCAGTGCTACTCAGTGTGGTCCTATATTGGTACCAATGCAAGAGACAAGTAAAGAAATTGAAAACAAGTACTTAGAAACTTGTGAGTAATTTGACAGAGTAATTTTATATCTGTCAAATATAATTTTAAAAAAAGATACTGATTATGGAAGAGGCTATGCATGAGTGGGGGCAGGGGATTTATAGGAAATCTCTGTACCTTCATTTCAAATTTGCTGTGAACCTAAAAGTACTCTAAAAAATAGTTCTTCTTCTTCTTCTTCTTCTTTTTTTTAGTTGGGGCTCATATTTTGTATGCTTTGGATTTTTCAATTTAATTTTTTTTTCCTGGTAATTCATTTTTAGTGTTTTTCACAAAAGTATGTCTATGACAGATTGGAAATAAAAATCCTGATCTTTCACCACAGATGGTTTGAAAAGCATTTGGTCTAAGATGAGATTTTCAAATGTTGATTTATGTCCTTTTGCCCCATTATATAACATTAGATATTAAAATTTGAATAAAAAGTAATTCCCGTACCCTAACAAAACAGCTTGATGACATCAAATGGTTAATGAGCTAAGTGCTGGAAAGTGGAACCTGAAGTGGAAATATCCTTTAAATATTATTTAATTTTGGTTGTACTGGCTCTTTGTTGTTGCATGTAGGCTTTCTATAGTTGTAGTGAGCAGGGGCTGCTCTTTGTTGTGGTGTGTGGGCTTCTCATTGAGGTGGCTTCTCTTGTTGAGGAGCACAGGCTCTAGGCACATGGGCTTCAGGAGTTGTGACACATGGGCTCTGTAGTTGTGACTCGTGAGCCTTAGTTGCTCCACAGCATGTGGAATCTTCATGGGCCAGAGATTGAACCCAAGTCCTCTGCACCAGCAGGAGGATTTTTATCCACTGTACCACCAGGGAAGTCCTGAAGTGGAGCTATTCTGATTCCTATGAAGAGCAGGTCCTTATGCTCTAGTGACCATTGAGTGAAAGTTGGTGTTGATATTCTCATAAGAAAATCTAATAAGAAAAACCTGACTAGAATCTTGTGTCCAAATGGAAGTAGGGCCTTGCCAAAATATATTTTTAAAGATTAGGGTAGATTTGGACTCTTCGTGGTCCAGTGGTTAACACTCTGTGTTTCCATTGTAGGGGTCACAGATTCTTTCTACCCCTGGTTGGGGAACTAAGATGTGTATGCTCTGTTCAGTTCAGTCACTCAGTCGTGTTTGACTCTTTGTGACCCCATGGACTGCAGCATGCCAGGCTTCCCTGTCCATCACCAGCTCCCGGAGCTTGCTCAAACTCATGTCCATCAAGTCGGTGATACCATCCAACCATCTCATCCTCTGTCGTCCCCTTCTCCTCCTGCCTTCAATCTTTCCCAGCATCAGGGTCCTTTCCAAAGAGTCAGTTCTTCACATCAGGTGGCCAAAGTATTGGAGTTTCAGCTTCAGCATCAGTCCTTCCAATGAATACCCAGGACTGATTTCCTTTAGGATTGACTGGTTTGATCTCCTTGCAGCAGTACAAGGAACTCTCAAGAGTCTTCTCCAATATAACATTTCAAAAGCATCAGTTCTTCAGTGCTCAGCTTTTCTTTATGGTACAACTCTCACATCCATACGTGACTACTGCAAAAACCATAGTTTAGACTAGACGGACCTTTGTTGGCAAAGTAATGTTTCTGCTTTTCAATATGCTGTCTATGTTGGTCATAGCTTTTCTTCTAAGGAGCAAGTGTCTTAATTTCATGGCTGCAGTCACCATTTGCAGAGATTTTGGAGCCCCCCAAAATAAAATCTCTCACTGTTTCCACTGTTTCCCCATCTATTTGTCATGAAGTGATGGGACTGGATGCCATGATCTTACTTTTCTGAATGTTGAATTTTAAGCCTACTTTTTCACTCTGCTATTTAACTTTTATCAAGAGGCTCTTTTGTTCTTCCTTTTCTGCCATAAGGATGGTATCATCTGCTTATCTGAGGTTATTGATATTTTTCTGGCAGTCTTGATTCCAGCTTGTGCTTCATTCAGCCCAGCATTTTGCATGATGTACTCTGTAAATGAGTTAAATAAGCAGGGTGACAATATACAGCCTTGACATACTCCCTTTCCTATTTGGAACCAGTCTGTTGTTCCATGTCCAGTTCTAACAGTTGCTTCTTTCCTGCATACAGATTTCTCAGGAGGCAGATAAAGTGATCTGGTATTCCCATCTCTATAAGAATTTTCCATAGTTTGTTGTGATCCACACAATCAAAGGCTTTGGCGTATTCAGGAAAGCATAAATGGATATTTTTTCTGGAACTCTCTTGCTTTTCTAATGATCCAGCGGATGTTGGCAATTTGATCTCTGGTTCCTCTGCCTATGCTCTGTAGCATGCCCCGCCCCCCCCCCTCGCCCCCCGCCGCACCAGTAATCACAGTAGGTTTTAGGGGGAAAAAAGGAAAGAACAGAGAAAGTTGAGTTATGTACTTTGTGGCAATTTTGATGGATCAGAAACTTTGGACCACCATAATAGGATATAATGTGGGCCTGGACAACAAAGAAGAGGTAGTAATGGAAGAGCATCAGTTGACAAGTTTCATTTACTTCTCACTTTCACTTAGTGTATCTTAGTGCTACTAAAAATCATTTTGAGGCATGCCTCTTTTTATGCATTTTATTCATCGCTGATACCTGGACAAGCAGTCAGAATATAAAGTTTAGATTTATGTTATATAACTTCAAGTCATAAAAATGTTCATAGGTCATAGAAATAGGGGTTTAGAAGGTCATATCATTCACCTTGTTGCAAATGCTGTTTCTGTTAAGATTGCTTATGATGCATTAGTTTTTTGGTAGCCACTCTCTGGGTCCTGCCTTTGAGAATGGGGTGTGCCATAAGGGAGATGTCCTGAGCATAGCATGCAAGAAGCGTAGGTCTCAATCCCTGATGGAGCTGGGATGAGACTTACCCAGAGGACTGTCTAAGAATATGCTGAGTTTGGTAGAGAGATAAACTGATACAGGAGAAAGCTGAAAGTTGACTTACTAGATCAGAGCTTCCTAATTGCCATGCCATGTACATTGCTGTGCCGTGCACAGGTTACGGGTTAATTCAAGATACTACGGTCCTTGTGTTTTGTACACTTGTTCGGAAATTTATAGTAATTAAAATGATATTTGAGTTCCATTTGAATAGTTCCCTATGTAAACTCTATAAATTCAATAATTATTTTGGACCGAAAAGCTTTAGTTGTGGTACTTGTGGCCTGGAAGTTCTCTATAGTATCCACATCACATTATACATACCCTTGACATTAGATCTGGAGTCATTTCAGTATGTCTGATTATAAGCTTGTGATATATTTATTAGTAAGCTTTTAAAAATTCTTAAAATTGTGATAACAAAAGTATATAAAACATAAAGTATACCATTTTTAGCATTTACATTAAAATATTTTTAAATTATGGGAAAAAATATTAACCCATTTTTAAGTGGCCCAGAACTGTACAAAAAAGATAATGACCCAAATAATCACAATGGTATGATCACTCACCTAGAGCCTGACATCCTGGAATGCGAAGTCAAGTGGGCCTCAGGAAGTATCACTACAAACAAACCTAGTGGAGGTGATGGAATTCCAGTTGAGCTATTTCAAATCCTAAAAGATGATGCTGTGAAAGTGCTGCACTCAATATGCCAGCAAATTTGGAAAACTCAGCAGTGGCCATAGGACTGTAAAAGGTCAGTTTTTATTCCAATCCCAGGGAAAGGCAATGCCAAAGATGTTTAAACTACTGCACAATTGCACTCATCTCATATGCTAGCAAAGTAATGCTCAAAATTCTCCAAGCCAGGCTTCAGCAATGTGTGAACTGAGAACTTCCAGATGTTCAAGCTGGGTTTAGAAAAGGCAGAGGAACCAGAGATCAAAGTGCCAACATCCACTGGATCATCAAAAAAGCAAGAGAGTTCCAGAAAAACATCTATTTCTGCTTTGTTGATTATGCCAAAGCCTTTGACTGTGTGGATCACAATAAACTGTGGAAAATTCTTCAAGAGATGGGAATACCAGACCACCTGACCTGCCTCTTGAGAAATCTGTATGCAGGTCAAGAAGCAACAGTTAGAACTGGACGTGGAACAACAGACTGGTTCCAAATAGGAAAAGCAGTATGTCAAGGTTGTATACTGTCACCCTGCTTATTTAACTTATTTGCAGAGTACATCATGTGAAATGCCAGGCTGGATGAAGCACAAGCTGGAATCAAGACTGCCGGGAATAATATCAATACCCTCAGATATGCAGATGACACCACCCCTATGGCAGAAAGCGAAGAAGAACTAAAGAGCCTCTTGATGAAAGTGAAAGAGGAGAGTGTAAAATCTGGCTTAAAACTCAACATTTAAAAAATGAAGGTCATGGTATCCAATCCCATCAGTTCATGGCAAATAGATGAGGAAACAATGGAAACAGTGAGAGACTTTATTTTGGGGGGCTCCAAAATCACTGTAGATGGTGACTGCAGCCATGAAATTAAAAGACAGTTGCTCCTTGGAAGAAAAGCTATGACCAACCTAGATAGCATATTAAAAAGCAAAGACATTAATTTGCTGACAAAGGTCTGTCTAGTCAAAGCTATGGTTTTTCGGGTAGTCATGTATGGATGTGAGAGTTGGACTATAAAGAAAGCTGAGCGCCAAAGAATTGATGCCTTTGAACTGTGGTGTTGGAGAAGACTCTTGAGAGTCTCTTTGACTGCAAGGGGATCCAATCAGTCCATCCTAAAGGAAATCAATCCTGAATATTCATTGGAAGGACTGATGCTAAAGTTGAAACTCCAGTACTTTGGCCACCTGATGTGAAGAAATGACTCATTGGAAAAGGCTCTGATGCTAGGAAAGATTGAAGGCAGGAGAAGGGGACGACAGAGGATGAGATGGTTGGATGGTATCACCGACTTGATGGACATGAGTTTAAGCAAGCTTAGGGAGCTGACAATGGATAGGAAAGCCTGGCGTGCTGCAGTCCATTTGGTCGCAGGGAGTTGGACACCACTGCGCAACTCAACTGAACTCAACTGGAAAGTAGTACATTTTGGTAGTATTCAGTACATTCATATTGTTGACAGTCATTACTAGTGCCCTTCTCCAGTACTTTTTCATTTTGGTAAACTGAAACTCTTTACTCACAAAATAACCTCTTCCACCCAGGCCCAGGAACCACCATTCTACTTTCTTTTCTATGAACTTGACTGCTACCTCATTTAAGTGGAATCATGTATTTGCCCTTTTACAACTGGTTTATTTTGCTTTAGCATAATGTCCTCAGGGTTCATTCATGTTATAGTATATGTTATAATTTTCTTCCTTCTTAAGGCTGAATAATATTGTAAATATACTATGTTTTATTTATTCATTCATCTTTTGATGGATATTTGCATTGCTTCCATCTTTTAAGATTTTTTTTAATGTATGTAAATATTTTAATTTTAATTTTAATTTAGTTTGGTATCAACATCATCATCATCATTTTATAATTTTTCTGACTTAGAGCTTATATATGACCATTTTTATTACTTTTATTATCATTTTCTCATACTGTTACTAAATAAAACATTAATTCTGTTGCTTTTTAATTTGCTTACTTACTTTACTTAGTTTTTGCTTTTGGTGTTAATAATTAGCCAAAATCACTTTCTTGTTAGAATTTTATAATAATATATGTTTGTTTTTTGAAATTAAAAAAATGTTTTTAAAAATTCAGAGAATAATGTAATTTAATTAAGGTGACTCATTGAAAGGCTTTCTAGTTTCAGAAAATAAATTGTCAAAATATTTTAATCATATACAAGTTTATGCATTATATTTACTTTTAAAATATTTCAAAGTTTTAATTTTTTGGAGTGAACAAAAGGCAATGATTATTCATTTGAGTTTACATGAAGTTTGTTTTTAAAACTTTTTAATTAGCATAGATTTCCTATTTCTGTAAGTAGATTTTATGTAGTTGTAAAAGCCTATTGGCCCTATTATTTCTTCTAATATTTATTCATATATTAGTTAATTGTAATATTTTAAGGACTTCTGTGGCTAAGACAGTAAAGAATCTGCCTGCAATGCAGGAGACCTGGGTTGATCTCTGGGTCAGGAAGATCCCCTGGAGAAGGGAATGTCTACACACTGTTGTATTCTTGCCTGGAGAATTCCATGGACAAAGGATCCTGGCAAGCTACAGTCCATGGGATCACGGAGTTGGACACAACTGAGTGACTAACACTCTCACTTTCATAATATTTAAAGAATATTTAAATTTTACAGCTATTATACTTACTTTTCAATGAGTTTCACAAAGAAATACAGTATCAAAAAAACTTGAAGTCACTGCTGCTGCTAAGTTGCTTCAATTGTGTCTGACTCTGTGGGACCCTGTAGACGGAAGCCAACCAGGCTCCCCTGTCCCTGGGATTCTCCAGGCAAGAACACTGGAGTGGGTTGCCATTTCCTTCTCCAATGCATGAAAGTGAAAAGTGAAAGTGAAGTTACTCAGCTGTGTCCGATTCTTAGCGACCCCATGGACTGCAGCCTACCAGGCTCCGCTGTCCATGGGATTTTCCAGGCAAGAGTACTGGAGTGGGGTGCCATTGCCTTCTCCGTGAAGTCACTAATTAGGTAATGAAATGAGAATTATCTCCACCTTTGATGTGTGTGCTCTGTAACTTTTTTCCCCTTAGCCTAAATGCCTTTCTGGAAAGAAAAGTTATCAGATGAAGACAAGATATCAAGCAAACTGCACTGACACTTCATCTTTGAAACTCATCCTGTTCAGGGAAAGACGAACTTTTTAAAATTTTGCAAAAGCAATGCAAAAATCAAAGCTATTTTGAGATTGTTTCTAACAATGAACTATTTCAATGTATTTAGGTCAAGGTAAAAATCAAAACAAGACAGTTGAGTGGTCACATCATTAAAAGTTGAAGCCAAGCTGCCTTGCACTAGGATGGAAGCCCTCATTTGACCAGCCAGGCTGGAAACTTTTGCAAATAAAGCAAAAGAGGTAGAGGTAGCACTGTCAGATGATAGTATTTGTAAATGTATTGATGATATGTCATATGGCATAAAGACAAAACTAACCCAGATAATTATTAAGTCAAATGAGCTTTTATTGCAGATTAATGAATCTACATGTTAGCAACTGCCAAATTCCAGCCCAGTTAGAATTCCTAAAGAGAAATGCTAGGGAGAATATTGGTTCTCTGTAAAGAAGTACCAAAACAAATTACTGAGGATGAAATATTGCAGGTGGTAAATTCATACTTTAAGATATGAAACAAATAAGGTATTATGGAAACATGCTTGAATTTGTATTACTGGTAGAATGACTGCAGCGACAGGAAGCTATAATGGTTGCACATCAAGAGTCATGAAAACACTGAGATTCAAAGAATATGATTCAAAGAGAAAGTCTTTGTGTAAAAGTTTGCCTGTATATGAGCTTCACATAGTGTGATGTATCAAAAGGGAGAATCTAATGTAGCTGAAGCTGCTTCACTCACATCTATTTTTGGCTTCATGTGAAGAAATGGGATTGGAATACGACTTTCCACTGTTTATTACTAAATAAAGGCCAGTAAATGTCCAGTGAAGAGTTTTGTCAAAGTTTATGAACTAGAAAGAAAATTGAAACTTTTTTTGGTAAGCAATTCTTACTTTGAAAATTTGTTGAAAGATAGTTATTTGACTTAGGGAATTCCCTGGTGGTTCAATGATTAGGACTTCTCACTCTCGTAAGCCATGCAGGGTGGCAAAACAAAAAAACAAAAACTTAATTAGCTGAAAGAATGAACCTAATTAGTAGAAAATTACCAGGATCTCATGATAATGTATTCACATGTACTGATAAAGTTTATGGATTCAAGTAAAAAATTCGGCCTTGGAAATGAGGAATTAAGAAAGATTCACTTGTAGTATTTAGTCAGCATTGCTAAAGGGTTTCCCTGGTAGCTCAGTCCGTAAGGAATCTGCCTGCAGTGCAGGAGATCTGGGTTTGATCCCTGGGTCGGGAAGATTGCCTGCAGAAGGAAATGGCAGCCTACTCCAGTATTCTTGCCTGGAAAATGGACAGAGAAGCTTGGCGGGCTACAGTCCGTGGGGTCGCAAGAGTCAGACATGACTTAGTGACTAAACTACCACCATTTAGTCAGTGTCACAGTTTGAATAGTAAAGAATAATTATTAAGACAAGTAGAGCAACATTTTGTGTACTTAAGGAAAAGCTACTTCATTGGTTAAGGAGTATGATTTCAGTTGTATTTACAATTTATTCATATTATCATAAGAAATTTTCACATTTCATTTGTTGATGAAAGTAAATGAAGATCTATTTGTTTTACTGGATATTGACACTTTTGAAGTCCAGTTTAGATTTGAATCATCCAAGTTCTGGTTAATGATGAGAAAGGAGTTTCCATCATGTGGAGAAAAGTGATAAATACTCCTTTATATAGAGACAGAAAGTAGATTAGCCTGGTGCTGGGAGTAGGAATAGGAATTGACTATAATAATTATATAGTATGAAGAAAATACGTTTAAGTTTTCTTAACCAGGTTTCATGTAGACACTACTAAATATCCCTCTGTTTGTTCATTATACTTTTCAAATATGAATTTTTATGTGTCATGATGTGAAATGGGTTAGGAAGCACTGGACTGAATCATATGACAGGAAGGTTGAGGCAGAAATGTCAACTATGATGGGTTCCAAAGTCAATATCTAAGAGTTATCAGAAAATGGAGTACAAAGCAAGGACTGAGAGAGGGTAAAAGTTCAGGATATATATTTACCAGCTGGGCAAGTGCAGTGTCATGTCTTCTTGATGTGAGGGACAAGGGCCCGCAGTAGTATGGCAGAATGGGTAGGTGGCAGAAGGCTGATGAACCAGACTAAGCTGGGTTAAGCCAAATTGCTATTCAGATAGTTTCTAAATTATGTAGCAGAGTAAAGGCCTGCAAGGAGAAATATGTTATCTTAGCCTCCTCTGACTCACTCATGGGGATTGATCACAGTAAGTTAACACTTTAAGGAGAAGCCTACTTTTTAGAAAAAACACTCATTGACAATTACTTTGTGTTAGGTTCTAACTCAGGGTTTTGTTTTTTTTTTTCTAAACTGGTTGGTAATGGTACTCGTTATTATCCCCACTTTATAGATGAAGAAACTGAGGTCATACTTATTCAAGGTAGAACTGGGACATGAACTCAGGTAGTGTGATTTTCAAGTCTGTGTACTTAACTCCATGCCATACTGTTTCTCAAGTCTGTAGTGATCCTGTCTACCCATCTCCTTTTAAACTCCCACCCCTGGTCTCAGGCAGATTGTTCTTATGGCCTGGCCTTTTGCTGTAGAGGATGTGGCCTGAAATGGATGCTATAGTAGGGCCTCCCTGAAGACTGCAATCAGATATTGTTGGGTCCCACTTCGGTTGCTTGTTTGGGGGAAAGCTATAGAATGTAGTCTAATCTTATTATTATCAGAACATTTTACTCTGTACTAGCCCATCATTTATGTAGCTCTGGTGGCCACTAACCAAATGTGGTTATTCAAATTGAAATTCAAATTAAGTAAAGTTAAATAAAATGAAAAACGTGGTTTCCTAGTTGGACTTGCTGCATATCAAGTGGCTACTGCCTACCATTTTGGACGGCACAAAGAACATTATTATCATTGCCACTGGCTTTGTTGGACAATAGCATTCACACTGGTCCCCTCTTCGAGTCTGCTCCCTCAGAAGTGAGAGCTCAGTTCCTGTTGTTTCTAACTCCTCAGGCTGCCTTCCTTCAGTGGCTGACCCCACGAATTCTGTCTTTCTTCGTAATATGAAAGGTAGTGATACCAGAAAACAATCGATTTTTGTAGTCATTAGTTGGTGGTTCATACAAGATTTACTTTCTTAAAACAGTTCTGCAGTATTATTGACCTTGTTCTCCTTACCTTATCCTGCAAGTATAAGAATTACAAACTGAGTTCTAAGAAATCCCTTCATGACAGCTTGTCACACTTTGGCTCCTATTGAACCTGAAGGCACCTATATCTCTTGTGTTTGCTGTTTAGCAAAAGCTCCTGTACTTGTGTAGCTGGATTTTTGAGCCTAGTTTTAGGATTTTGCTTTTATTCATGCTAAGTATCATCTTATTTTTACCTCACTGAGATTTTTTTTTTTAATTTAAGTCTTGATTTGATCATCTGATAGCTGTTATTATTATTATACCTAACTTTGATAAGCATACCTTTGTAGGCTGGCTAAAAAGAAGTCATGTCAAATTAATCTGTGTTGTTTTGAGAAGGTTACCGGATTGGCAGGATGCTATAGAAGGAGTAGAATAATTTAGAATGCTTTCAGGGGTGGGCCATTAGGTGAATAAGGACTGCAGACAACATAATGAATTTGAAAAACCTGAGAATATTTAGTCTGGAGAAAGATAAACTATTTAAGATATTCAAAGAACTGTGTCGAGTGAGCGCTGTCGATCAGAAGGAGAATTTATTGTTATCAGAGGAAGTTTTCAAGGTTAGTTATGAGACGTATAAAGTGTTGTTAGAATGTTCAGGGCAACACAAATGCTCCCAAGACCTTGGAGCAGCACTGCATAAGAAGGCGTAACTGCAGGATATTTCCATTCTTGAAACCACAAAAGTGAAGTGAGCCAAAAAACACAGTGGGAATTAAACGAAGTAGGGTTAAGTTTTCATTAAAGGCTGTGCCGTGCATTCACCACTCCTGGTTGCCTTGGCAACCAGGCTCCCTTGCATTCTAATGACATTATAATGAGAAAAAAACACATGCAAATGCAGTAAATAGTAATTAGAAGCAGAGCCATACACGAAGCAGTGAGCTCTACCTTGGGAAGGTCTGAGAAGGAGCTGGTGAAGGGTTTACACTGAAGACAAAGAAGGAGGTGAAGAAAAATGAGTTATGTGCAAGAGTTAAGTTGAGTCTACATGGAATGTGCCTTAGAATTTGTCTCCTGCAAATACCTGTTGTTTCTCCAAGCAGAATTTAGTCAAAGTCAGAAGTCACGCAGTTGTACATCCACATTGTCTAAACCTTTCTACCTGTTGGCGTCATTAAATGGAAAGAGTCTTAGCTGTATTTGCTTTAGACTCGGAGCAACTGTAGCAACCTATGGTTTGGAATACTCTCCCTGCCCACGTGGGGCAGGGCTGGACTGGCCCAGACAAGACAGTAGGGCCACAATATGTAGCCAAGAGTCAGTCTTAGTGAAGAGAGAGTCTTAAGTGTGTATTGCTTCGGATGAGACAAGTAGGACCAGTGAGGACTATATCTGGTTAATAGAAGGTGACACATGCTGTCTGTGTCACTGGAAATGTGTCAGGAGACACTAGGTGTCTGCCTCTCTCAGTGTGATAGGTAGGGCTTTAGGTTTGTCTAAATGGGTAGACCCAGACTCTATGAATCTGCTCAATTTCATTCTTTTCCATTTATTTCATTTTATTCAGGCTCTTCTGTCTTTTCTATTTTTATTGCCACATGTCTGTGTATCTTTCTTGGAAATGGCTAGAAAATGTTATATTGCCTGCTTCACATTATCCCAATTCTTTGATTTATCTTTTTGGTGTCAGCTGAATAAAAATGACAGTAAATAGCCTTTGAGATCCATAAATGTTTACTGTTCTTTTTCCTTCTCTAAATTAAAAAAAAGTTTAAAAATTTCACAGGAAATGCACATATACTTTTGTAAAAATCTGCACTAGTATACTATTAAAAATTTAAGTAATATACACACATAATATGTCAAAATGTTTTACGTGCCTTTCAGCTACCTCTTACCTCCCTGCCAACTTTTAGGCCTGAAGTTCTCTTTAGAGAAAACCAGTGTTAACAGTCTGGGGAGTAAACTTCAAAATTACTTCCTATGCATTCATATGTATGGTTATTATATATTATAGCATATACTATCAAGACATTAGTCATATCTAACACTTACTGAGTGATTACTATTGCTGGACACTGATCTTTTTTGTATATTTATTTTATCCTTAGAACCACCATTTGAGGGATATTATAAAAGAGAGGAAGGCCAATAAAAGTTAAATTTTTCCACAGTAACAAGCCAAATTTATATCTGCTGCTGCTGCTGCTGCTAAGTCGCTTCAGTCGTGTCCGACTCCATGCGACCCCATAGTCGGCAGCCCACTAGGCTTCCCCGTCCCTGGGATTCTCCAGGTAAGAACACTGGAGTGGGTTGCCGTTTCCTTCTCCAATGCATGAAAGTGAAAAGTGAAAGTGAAGTCGCTCAGTCGTGTCCGACTCTTAGTGACCCCATGGACTGCAGCCCACCAGGCTCCTCCATCCATGGGATTTTCCAGGCAAGAGGACTGGAGTGGGGTGCCATTGCCTTCTCTGATTTATATCTGAGGAAGTCTTATTTGGAACTTAGGCTTTCTGTCATCACACTACCCTGCTTGCTCTGCAGGTAACATATATGTAATATGTTTTCTTTTTCCATATATGTGGAATCAGTCATTCCATATGATTGTTCTTAAAGTTTTTTTTTTTTTAAACAATATCCAGAGGTCATTCCACATCAATAATTTCCATCTGCCAGGCTTTTTTTTTCAGTTGTTATAATTTGTTCTTTTGTTCAGATGCACCATACTTTAAGCTTCCCTCTACCTATGGACATTTAATTTTCTATGGCAAATGATACTTTAATAAATATCCATGCAAAACAATTTTTATGTGTACTTATTCTTATTTGTGTAGAACAGACTTCTTGAACTATTCTTTGGCATTTGAGACGCCGAGCTTGTGGTTTCCTTCTACCTCTCAAGGATTCCTCAGTGGCTTCCTCTGCTGCTTCCTCCTCTTCTCCTAATAGCTCAACTCTGGAGTACCCCAGGACTCAATCTTGGGACTTCTCTTCAACAGTTAGACTCTCTCTTGAGGAGATCTCACCCACCTCCTTAGCTGTAAATACTATATATGTATTGATGATTCTTGAAATTGTATTTTTAGCACCTATCATGTCCCTGAACCTCAAACGTTTATATCCAGCAAACTGACATTCCATTTGAGTGTCTATGAGGCAGCACATTTAACTCATTTTTACTTAACCTTTCCCATCTCCCTCATAACCTACTTCTTCCACATATTTCCCTATCTCAGGAAATATTAGCTTCTAGTTGCTTGGAACAAGAATCTAGAGTCCCCTTTGACATCTCTCTTTCTCTTACAATTCTATTTTTAATCCATTAATAAATCCTATTATCTTCAAAATTTATCCATAATCAACCACTTCTTACCACTTCCACTGTGCCACTGTAGCCCAGGCTGCCAAGGTTTCTCACCTGGCCTCCGTGGTGCTCCTGGTAAAGAGTCCACCTGCCAATGCAAGAGATGTGGGTTCAATCCCCAGGTTGGGAAGATCTCCTGGAGGAGAGCATGGCAACCCACTCCAGCATTCTTGTGTGGAGAATCCCATGGACAGAGGAGCCTGGCAGACTACAGTCCATGGGGCTGCAAAGAGTCAGACATACCTGAGCAACTGAGCATATACACACATTGCAATAGCTTCCTAACTAGTGCCCATTAGGAATCTGGTCTCTAAACAGCAGCTAGAGTGATCTTTTTAAAATGCGAGTAGTATCATATCACTCTGTGGCTCAGAATCTTCCAGTGACTTCCAGCTTTTGTCAGAGTAAAATCTGAGCGTTTGACCATGACTTCCATGGCCTAAATGGTTCCCACCCCTTTCCTCTCTATAGTCTTAAATGCCATCATTCTCCTTTCCATTTTCCCTTCTCCAGTCATATACTATTCCTGCTGTTTTCCACCATGGAGTCTTGGTGCATCTCATTCCCACTGTCTAGTGTGTTCACTAGACCGGGAGTTGAGAGAGAGTGTGAGGTTTCACGGAGAAGGCAATGGCACCCCACTCCAGTACTCTTGCCTGGAAAATCCCATGGACAGAGGAGCATGGTGGGCTGCAGTCCATGGAGTCGCAAAGAGTCAGACACGACTAAGCGACTTCACTTTAACTTTTCACTTTCATGCATTGGAGAAGGAAATGGCAACCCATTTCAGTATTCTTGCCTGGAGAATCCCAGGGATGGCGGAGCCTGATGGGCTGCCGTCTATGGGGTCGCACAGAGTCAGACACGACTGAAGCAACTTAGCAGCAGCAGCAGTGTGTTCATAAAGGTAGCTTTATGACTATTCCCTACTTCAAGTCAGATCATCCCTCACCTTATCCGTGAGTCTTCCTATTTGTCCTCCACCCTATGTAAAATAGCATCTTCCTAACCTTGTCACTTCCAAACCCCTTTACTATTATTTATTTATTTTTCTCACATTAAAATCACCTGTTCTACATATTCAGTTGTTACCTTCTCTGACCTGCATCTTTTCCTCTAGAATGCACGCTGCCTGAGGGCAAGAACTTCTGTCTGTTTGGTTCACTGCTGTATTTCAAGGTCCTAGCCCACCACATTATATGACCTAGGTGCTAATATTTATTGAATGAATAAATGAGTAAATGAGAAAACAGACAAAATTTCTCTCCTGACTGGAGCAGTTATTCGTATCAATAAGTATATGCCCACTTTCTCATACTCTCTATGAAATTAGGTATTACTGATCTTTTAAAGTTTTTCAGTCTAAAAGATGAAAAATGATATATTGTTTCAATTTGCATTTTCCTCATTACCTTGGTATTGAACATATTTTTACATGCTTATTGGTCATAGTGCTTCTAGGAATTTCTTGTTTATGCCCTTTGTCTATTTTACTGTAGTTGTTTATCATTGTAATTGTGATTTGTAGGAGTAACTTCTGTATTATGACTATCAATCCTTCATTTCCTATATGTATTGCAAATATTTTTTCCCAGACTGTCACTTCTCTTTTAACTTTGTTAATAGTATCATTTGTCAAACAGGAGTTTTTAATATTTAATAAATCTGCCAGTCTTTTGCTTTATGTTTTCTAGGTTGGTATTTTGTTCAGGAAATCTTTTCTAACTACAAATTAAGAAAATATTCTCTTGTATTTTCCTCTGCTGCTGCTGCTAAGTTGCATCAGTCGTGTCCGACTCTGTACAACCCCATAGACGGCAGCCCACTAGGCTCCTCTGTCCCTGGGATTCTCCAGGCAGGAACACTGGAGTGGGTTGCCATTTCCTTCTCCAATGCATGAAATTGAAAAGTGAAAGTGAAATCGCTCAGTCGTGCCCGACTTAGTGACCCCATGGACTTCAGCCTACCAGGCTCCTCCGTCCATGGGATTTTCCAGGCAAGAGTACTGGAGTGGAGTGCCATTGCCTTCTCCGATTTTCCTCTAGACCTTTATTATTTTATTTTTTATGTTTAGGGCTTTAATCCATCTAGAATTCATTTGGAGACTGTGAGATGTGGTAATATAGTTTATATTATTTAATGGTGAATCAGTTGACTTCATTTCATTATTGACCAGGGCATTCTTCCATCTATGATCTAAATTCTTTTTTTATCATATTTAAATTTCAACATATAATTGTGTCTACTTCTAGACTCCATTCTCTAATTCTGATCTATTTTTCTTCTGCCATAATAACATAGATTTTAATTAGTACTAGTGCTCTTTAGTTGGTTTTGATATCTGATAATCCTATCATTCATTTATTTAAAAAAATAATTACCCCATAAATTTTCTTTTAAAATTAATTTTAAAATTGCTTTACAGGTTTCATAAGAAAACTTTTTGGGTTTATTTTCATGTCCTCTAATACAGTTGTAGAGTTTTCTTGACATGATGATTTTTTCCTGATATTTTGGTTTGGTATTTTCCTGGATGTTTGACAGTTTGTATTCATATTAGGAATAGTATTTTATTTATCTTTATGATTTTAACTGATTATTGCTACATTTGTAAAGTTACTGATTTTTATATGTTGATTTTTTTTTTCTGGCCACTCTCTGAAACTCTCTTATTTATTTTACTACTTTTTCTGTTGATTCTTTTAGATTATTTAAGCAAACAATGAAATCATTTGCCATTTTAGTCATTTTCTTTAAATGCTTTCTTCAAGCAGCGAGTTGGGAACTTACAGAGCTCACCTTGCCTATTTCCTTTTCCTCAGAGATCACCGTCCTACACTGCCTGTGTCCAATACCTGAAAACCCCAATTTCATATTTATTTGGTTTTGTTTTCTAGTTGCTTAAGAATTCTATCATGGCCAGAAGACCAAAGAAACAGATAAATGCAAAAATTCTTGAAGGATACCAATCTGTCCCCTTATTATATGAAATGAAAACTTAATGAATACAGATTTTAGGTTAAGATTCTGTTAGATACATGATCGTCAGTTCAGCTGGCTCGTTTCTAAATCGAAGACTGGGAACACAGCAGGTAGATAACATGATTAACTCATGGAAATGAGGGAAGGCCCTCTAAGATTTGTAGCATAAGTGTGCGGTGAAGAGGTGAGCTTCTGCTCCTTCTGCTGTTTCATTGTGTCCACTGGGCTTTGACACAGGCCCTGCCTTGATGCAGAGGCAAGCTGCTAGTGTCACACTATGGGAAGCAGGAGTTCTGACGGAAGATACAGAAGGAGAGGGCATCAGTATAAGAGCTTTAAACATGCACAGGCTTGGAATGGAAATGACTGTGAGGGCAGAGGTTGTGACTCATTGTGGGAAATATGTCAGGAAACTTATGTTACATTAATAAAAAAGGATGAGTGAAGAACATCCTGCCTCTTTCCTTCCTCTTCCTTGCTCTTCTCTGCTTGCAGTATGAGTTTGCCATGTGTCTAGTGTTGATCCAAGTAGTGGATCCTGAATGCCCTTTTTGGCAGGGAGGATGACTCCAGTAAAGTCTTCAGTCTCACATTATCCAGGTCCCATGCGTAAAAACAGTGAGTGTACTGCAGTGCAGCCTTTTCTAAAAGCTTTCAGTACTTTCGTCCCCATTATTGGTCAGAACCCTTTTGGTTTCCTGCAACAACTGTGAGAATCTGCCTTAGTGTCCTCAGGCTGGAGCAGCTTCTGAGGGTCTGGCCTCCTTCAGCTATTCTGGGCAGGGCGCCTCTGTGCTTGGTGCAGGACCTGTGGGACTGCCATTCTCCCATCTTTTCCTGCTTCTTCACCTGCACTGGTTGAGTAGTGTCCCCCTCCAAGTTCATGTCCACCCAGAACCTGTGAATGTGATTTTATTTGAAAATAGAGTCTTTGCAGATATAATCAAGTTAAGATGAGGCATACTGGATTAGAGTGTGTCCTAAATGTAATCTGACTGATTTCCTTCTAAGAAGAGGGAGATTTGGACACTGAAATACAGACGCATGGTAAAGAAGGCATGTGAATATAGAGGCAAGCAATGGAGTGATGTGTCTACAAGTTGACAACTACCAATACCTAGGAGGGAGGCAAGGAAAATTTCTCCTTTAGAGCACAAAGGAAGAGCATGGCCCTGCCAAACCGTGATTTTGGATTTCTGGCTTCCAGATCTAGACCTGTAAAAGAATTAATCTTTGTTGTTTTCAGCCACCCATTTTACTATACTTTGTATGCACCCATATCAGGAAGGCCTTGCTCACCTTCCTTTCCTTTTTTCTACCCACACAGCAGAATCCTTCTCCCAGTTAAAACTGCTCAAGCTCAGGTACCCTTTATTTCATGAAAAACTAGGAAAGTTAATAAATTATTTATACAGCTTTGCAAGGACTGTGTTTTGAAATGAAAGTGACAATTTGCTACCCTGATAATTTCCTACTGTCTGACTATCAAATTTCCTTCAATTTATTTCATTAAGTACAAAATCACTTTAATACTCTTAATTTTCTTGAATAAGTCCCTTATAACAGATACTTTTATAAAAAGAAATTATTTAAGATAGGAATAAGATTCAGATTAAATTCAAATTTAGAAATCAGGTTGGAGAAGGTCAGAACTTGGGTTCATCTTTATGTTTTCTTGTCTATGATATTAGAAAAGCAATGATAAACTTTGGGAACATTTCATCTAGAGCAAACAAAATATGGTAAAATCTCTATAAACTTAAGCTGAAAGTAGAAACAAAGAGAGAAAAATGTATTTTTCCTACAGCAGGCTCCCCACATCCTCCCCTCCAGTCAGTTACAGTGTTAATTTTGTTGGCCGTTCCTCAGGCACAAATAGGCAGGAATGCTCTTGGAAACAAAACCAGATTGTTTAATATAATAAAAAATAGGAGGGTACATATGAAGGTCCCACATCCATGAACTGAAAATTGAAAACTTTCAACGGGGCAAGTTGAAAAAACCTGAAAAACATTTATTAAAAGTTGAAAGAGAGAAATGAGAATGAAATCCCAGAAAATGCTTAATAGTGAAACTTAACACTGTTAACATTTTTCTCTGTTGAAACTGTTATTAAAGAAAATGGAACGAACGTGACCTAAACTTACTTTTGATGCTTTGGCTCCAAAAAGAGAAGGGATTTAGCATTATTTACACTATAACCATTTTTTTAAAAATTTGTATGAAATAAGCAGGCTGTGTGTATCAACACATAAGCATGTGTGCTCATCTACATCTCCCTCTCCTCAATAAGGTCATCAAATTGGTCCAGTAACTTCCTTTTCTGACCTGACAAATGGATTTTCTTCTGCTCTTTATACCCTGGGATCACTGCCCTTGCTGGGGTTTAACCTGCCTTTGGGGTAGGGGAGAGCAATGTGTTCTGCTGCTGCTACTGCTGCTGCTGGCAAGTCGCTTCAGTTGTGTCCGACTCTTTGTGACCCCATAGACGGCAGCCCACCAGGCTCCTCCGTCCCTGGGATTCTCCAGGCAAGAACACTGGAGTGGGTTGCCATTTCCTTCTCCAACACATGAAAGTGAAAAGTGAAAGTGAAGTCTCTCAGTCGTGTCCGACTCTTAGCGACCCCATGGACTGCAGCCTACCAGGCTCCTCCGTCCATGGGATTTTCCAGGCAAGAGTACTGTAGGGTGCCATTGCCTTCGAGCAGTGTGTTCTCCTGCTCATCTAAGAAGTTGGTAGGGATTAGAGGTAAAAAGGAGAGTGACATGGTAGGTCTAAGAGTCCTCCCAGGGAAAGGGAGTAGGACTGATGTGAGAAAGCTAACTTCTTACACAAACAGGCACACTGCTGGGGTTCCCAGCATGTTTTTATTGATGGAATTTAAAAGTGAAGGCCCTAAGTGGTGTAAAACAATGTCCACTTGAGAAGCATAGTGAAGGTATACTATAATTAGGTAGTGACCTAGGAAAAGCACTGGCTTTGTTCTTGTTTAGCAACTAGATGATAAGTTTAGAAAGGAGAGAAAATAAAAGTTAATATTGTATGCAAGAACATTTTATGGTTCTTAGAGTATTATTGACTGCAGAGAGTGGAAGGAAAGCATAGTATTACTTTTTTTTTCTTCATGAAGTGAATTTTTATATTTAATTTAATAACTTTTACAAGGAAAAAAAATACATGATCATTATAAAAATTCTAATAATATATAGATATATAAAATACAATTGAAAATATTTCTTTCCACCTCTGACTCAATTCTGTAGTTTGTTTTCTATGTACATGTGGATGTATGCACACTTATAACATATTTACATAAATGGGATCATTGTTTTATAAATTACTTTTTCCACCTAATATTACACAATGGACATCTTTCTTAGTGAGCATATATAGAGTTATCTCATTATTTCTGATAGTTACATAGTATTCCATCATATGGATGATTTAAGTTTGTTTGAAGGATTTCCTATTGGTAAAGAATAACCCCATATTTATTCTCACAGTGATTCCTGTAACCTTTAACAATATACTTCTACTTCCTAATATCTAGTCTCTGGACAAAAATTATTGATTCCTGCTATAATAGATAAGGAATTTAGTGTACTTATACTGTATCCCACATTCCTTTCTGTTCCTCCTTATTTTTAAAATTAATTATATTATTATTTTTACATCATCAAGATTTGTAATATTTAGATTCTGTTAAGCCACTATAATTACTCCTCTGTGCTTTGTTTATAGGTTGATTAGAACTTTAAACCTAATTAGAGTCGGTAAATGAGCATGCCAGTATAAACAAGAGTAACTGCTACTAAATATTGTGATAGAAGGCAGCAGTATAACCCTCAGCCACATGGCTGCTTTAGAGACAATATTTCAAGTTAAGATCCCACAGATTCTCTTTAAGTTTCATACCATGACCACACTAAGAAAGCTCTTTTAAACTGGGCAGAGCCAGAAAACTTCCAATCAAGGAACGGTGCTCACTATGTTTTGTGGTTTAATTCCCATCTATTGAACCAAAGTGTTCAGTAGGCGTTCGCACCTTAGGTTACACAGATAAAGGCAATAATCATTATGGGTCATGTTGTGCAAATGGTGAAGCAAGGGATATTGGCCTCTATTGGATGGGACAACACATCTAGAAGATGGAGTGCTTTCCCAGATGGACAGCCTCTGCTTCCTCATGCATGCCTAGTCATTTCAGTCATGTCTGACTCTGTGTGACCCCATGGACTATAGCCCGCCAGGCTCCTATGTCCATGGGATTCTCCAGGCAAGAATACTGGAGTGGGTTGCTGTTTCCTTCTCCAGGGGATCTTCCCAGCCCAGAGATGGAACCCATGTCTCTTATGTCTCCTGCATTGGCAGGCAGGTTCTTTATCTGCAGTATATCTCTAACTCTTTCCCCAAAAGGTGTTGATGGACTGTTCAGTAATGGCTGTGCCATGTTTAATAAACTCTAAAATACCGCAAGTCCAGGGAAAAGATGTACAGAGGTCTTTTTCAAGGGTGAAATATGTTGTACACTTATTTTAGGATTTTTGTCTTCTTAAGTTTTTGGTTTTTTGAATTTTTGAATTGCTTTGACTGGATCTAGTCACTCTTGATATTGACTCAGAGGTATCAGAGTCATCCATGGTCAACTTTGACACATGTATTGAAAAGGTGTAGCAGTATGGATTAGTAAGACTGGGGCACAAGGAGACATTTTAACGTATTCAAAATTGTGTTCTGGAGGATCTTGAAATCCTTATCAGTCACATTTCTTTACCATCTAAGTTTTAGGCTTTAAAAAAATGAACAGATACTAGTTTATTGTCTGAACCACCCAGTGTAAGCTTTGCTTTTCAGCAACAGTTTTCCTTCTTTTTGTTTGCCCTCAAGATTAATTAACTCTGGACAGCTACTGGTTGTATTGGTTTGATCTCTTACAGAAGGAAAGAACAACCTCTTGAGATCTGTGGCCTAGGTTTGCCTGTTCCTCAGGGTTACATTGGCCTTGAAGGTCCTGTTATTTGTTCAGTGCAGGCAGTGACCTAGAAAATTCCTCTAATTCCTCCCCAATGGCATTGCCAGCCCTTCTTGTAGCTGGTCATTCTGGGTAGTTAAATTTGACTTTATGTCCTATATACAATCCTTTATTCCAAAGCAGGGCTGAGGCCCCTAGATAACCACCTAATTTTTTAGACAGCAGTTTTCTAGAGTAGATTGTTTAAAGCTTATTAAAATTCAGCTTCAAAAACCCCATAGTTATTTGGGTAGCTAGATTCTGGCAAGCATATCATAGCTCTCTGGGTGGCATAGCTTATGACAGCTTGTAAGAAAGCAGACCCAAACATGTTCTGTTAGGAAATCCTTAGATCTCCATCCAGTAGGCATTTAGTCCAACACTAGAAAACTTGCTCATCTCTCTAGAGTTCTTTAAGGCTTACAGAACATTATTTTCCCGAGAAATTCATGATTGGAATCCAATGCAGCAATGTGATGGCCTGGAGGTATACCATTAAAAGACAATCAATAGAGTATTTGTTTAACATACAGTGTTTTCCATTTGTAAACACAAAAGGGTTTATACACTAAAAATGTAAGTTTCCTTCCTAACCCTCCCACTCTCCTTATCCAGACCTCAGAGGTCACCACTCATACCAGTGTCTTGGGTGTCCTTTCAGATATTTTCAGTGTACACAAGCACATGAATTTATATGGAAACAAATTGTAGCATAATACACATATACCTGCTATTCTGCATATTTTTAACTTAATGATCTATTTTGATTATTATCGCATATGAATACTTACTAAACATACTCACTTTTTTATTACTGCATAGCATTCTATTATTTGGGTATACCATAATTTTTTTTTAATACTGTAATTTATTTAACCAATCCTTACCAATGAGCTTTTAGGTTATTTCCAATATTGTGCTATTAAAACAATATTTTAATATATATCATTGCATGAATTTTACTTCCTACATGTACAACTATTTCTGTATGATAAATTGCTAGAAGTACCATTTCTGAATGGAAAGTAGGTGCATTTTAAGTTTGGATACGTATTGCCAACTTGCTCTACAGGGAGGTTATACTAATTTAAACTACCCTGTCCTTGGCAATGTATGAGAGTGCCTGGTTGTTGTATCCACAGTGTATTTCATGCTTTCTGATTTTTGCCGATTTGATAGGTAAAAGATGGTGTCACATAGTTTTACTTTGCATTTTTCTTATTGGTAACATTGAACATATTTTTATATGATTAATATCCATGTATACTTCCTCTTCTAGTGAATTATCTATTTATATTCTTTGCTTGTTTTTCTATTGGGCTATTGGGCTTTTTTTAATGGTTTGTTAGAACTATTAATATATTGAGGAAATTAAAGCTATTTATATGTTGACAAATTAGTCCTTTTCTATTTGAGCTACAAATCTTTTTTTCACATTTTGATATTTGCCTTTTGACTTTAAGAATTTTTCTATGCAGTAGAATTTATTAATATTTTAATCAGTTCAGTCTCTTAGTTATGTCTGACTCTTTGCAACCCCATGAACCGCAACATACCAGGCCTCCCTGTCCATCACCAACTCCCAGAGTTTACCCAACTCATGTCCATTGAGTTGGTGATACCATTCAACCATCTCATCCTCTGTCGTCCCCTTTTCCTCCTGCCTTCAATCTTTCCCAACAGCAGGGTCTTTTCCAGTGAGTCAGCTCTTCGCATCAGGTGGCCAAAATACTGGAGTTTCAGATTCAACATCAGTCCTTCCAGTGAACACCCAGGACTGATTTCCTTTAGGATGGCCTGGTTGGATCTCCTTGCTGCCCAAGGGACTCTCAAGAGTCTTCTCCAACACCACAGTTCAAAAGCATCAATTCTTCTGAGCTCAGCTTTCTTGATAGTCCAACTTTCACATCCATACATGACTACTGGAAAAACCATAGACTTGACTAGATGGACCTTTGTTGACAAAGTAACTTCTCTGCTTTTTAATATGCTGTCTAGGTTGGTCATAACTTTCCTTCCAAGGAGTAAGCGTCTTTTAATTTCATGGCTGCAGTCATCATCTGCAGTGATTTTGGAGCCCCAAAAAATAAAGTCAGCCACTGTTTCCACTGTTTCTCCATCTATTTGCCATGAAGTGATAGGACCAGATGCCATGATCTTAGTTTTCTGAATGTTGAGCTTTAAGCCAACTTTTTCACTCTCCTCTTTTACTTTCATCAAGAGGCTGTTTAGTTCTTCTTCACTTTCTGCCATAAGGATGGTGTCATCTGCATATCTGAGGTTATTGATATTTCTCCTGGCAATCTTGATTCCAGCTTGTGCTTCTTCCAGTCCAGCATTTCTCATGATGTACTCTGCGTATAAGTTAAATAAGCAGGGTGACAATATACAGCCTTGACGTACTCCTTTTCCTATTTGGAACCAGTCTGTTGTTCCATGTCCTGTTCTAACTGTTGCTTCCTGACCTACATACAGGTTTCTCAAGAGGCAGGTCAGATGGTCTGGTATTCCCATCTCTTGAAGAATTTTCCACAGTTTATTGTGATCCATGCAGTCAAAGGCTTTGGCATAGTCAATAAAGCAGAAATAGATGTTTTTCTGGAAATCTCTAGCTTTTTCGATGATCCAGTGAATGTTGGCAATTTCATTTCTGGTTCTTCTGCCTTTTCTAAAACCAGCTTGACTATCTGAAAGTTCATGGTTCACATATTGCTGAAGCCTGGCATTTTTGAGCATTACTTTACCAGCATGTGAGATGAGTGCAATTGTGTGGTAGTTTGAGCATTCTTTGGCATTGCCTTTCTCTGGGATTGGAATGAAAACTGACCTTTTCCAGTCCTGTCGCCACTGCTGACTTTTCCAAATAAGCTGGCTTATTGAGTGCATATTTTATGTTATATCAAAGTTTTTATTTACTTTGTAGATATCTTTTAAGAATTTTTAGGGAATTCCTTGGTGGTCCAGTGGTTAAGACTCTGCGTTTCCACTGCAGGGGGCACAGGTTGGATCCCTGGTCAGGGAAATAAAGTCCTGCAAGCTGTGCAGCCAAAAATAAAAAAATAAAATAAGAATAAATAGATGAATGAATAAGAGCTTTTATAGTCTTCTAGTGTTTACATTGAGCACATTTATGGTATTGTTTTTCTCATTTAGATCTTTATTCCTCATTTTGATGTTTCATGTTGATAACATGAGGACTTTTGACTGTGAGCGAGTGTTATCTTTTTATTAGCAGTGTCTGGGTTACATACAGCACCTGCGTTTCTGGTTAGTTTCTATTCTGTAGTGACAGTGTGGAGCAACCTGCTGTGTGATGGTAGGCAGCAAGGAGTCCTGATAGCAGAAGTGTAGCTGGATATGGGATGGTTTTGAAGTTATAAGATCACCGGCTGTTACAGGTGCCCTTACTACAGGTCAAGGCTGGGCAAGTTGCTGGGTTTGAGACGGTAGTGAAGGCCACTTAAAAAGCAGTCTCAGCACAGTTGAAATGACAAGATGAGCATCCACAGCAGCAAGTTTAGCATATGGAGGGCTCTGAGTGAGCCCTGGAATTACTGAAATTTGGGAGCTGTTTGTGGCCTTTTCTCTTGAGGCAGCTGCAGAGACCATGGTTGGTTCTGTTCTCAGAGTTCAGAAGGGGACTCCACTGAAATTAGTGCAGTGGTCCTCTACCCTGGCTTTTCTCTGGAGTCTACTGGGAAGATTATGACTTCACTGGTCTGAGGGGGCACCCTAGTAACAGCATTTGCAGAACTCCTTAGGTGAGTCAGATGTGCAGCTAGCATTGAGAACCGCTGTTTAATACAGTTTGCTATCTCTTTGAGGCAGGGATTGCGGTCTTCCTGCCTCAGTGCTTCTGATTGTACATCCAGATCACCTGGGATCCTGTTACATACAGATTTCAATGCAGGAGGTCTGTCGTGGGCTTGGGATTCTGCATGTCTAACAAGCTCCCAGGTGATGCTGTGTTTGTGTCCCAGACTGCACTTGAGTGGCATGAACTATTCCATGTGCAGAACCTGGCTTCCCTCTGCCTATGAGCGTCAATGAGGATCTTTCTGCTCTCATCCCGCTCTCTGGCATAACTTGCTTAGTATAGTAGAAAACTCAAGCCACGAGACCTGCTTTCCACTTCCAGCTCTGCCCCTAATTGGCTGTAGGACAAATCTCTTCAAAGTACTTCAGTCCTTCACCTTCTTATTGCTAAAGCAGGAGGGTGGAACTGGGTGAGGTATAAGATCCTTTTTGTTCCATCTCGTCCCATGAACGTCCAGGGTGTTTTCATACTCTGTGGGGATAAGGTTTTTATGTGGAAGACCATCCAGATTCTACAGTAAGGACCCCCCTTCCTCTAGCGATAGGGCTTACCTAGGCCTGAGCTTAGGATCATTGGAGAAAGTGAGACTAATCAATGTTAAAAAGTTAAAGAGGTTAATGCTAAATTGTAAGCTATAGTAAGTACAGTAAGACTACAGGGATGCTAGAGAGGAATGCCCATTGGAATTTTCAGGGGGAGGTTTGAGTTCAATTCTGTTTGCCTGGCTTGATGGACTGTAGTGCTAATTTAGAGGGCAGTTCTCATACTTTTACATTTGTTGTTTCTAAAAAAGCATCCTTCAACAGTGAGGAACAAAACATATTTTTATACCTTAAGTTAAAATGATGTGGGAGAAAGGCCTACTTCTGTGAAAGTAAATGTTTGAAATACTGTAAAACTCTCCTTTTTCTATATTTAATTTTTCAAGGCTAATCTTGACTATTAAGAGATTGATATTGAAAAGAAAATCACCATGACCAAATATAGGCTGAGGTAAAAAATAAAAACCCTTTTGCACTTCCCTGTAGACATTAATAAATAGTATCAGAAATTACTTAAAATGGAAATTTAAATTGTTTAAGTTATAAGTAACATTGAAAATGACACATCTCTATCCTAACTCATTGGAAAAGATACAAGGTAATTTATTTAGATTTTATAACATAGATGCACAGGAATTTCTGACTCACCTCTTTGATGTCAAAGGAGGTGTATTTTGCATTGTAATTAGAGCTCTACTAAGTTATAGCTTCCCTTAGGAAGAGATTGTATGACCAACACTCAGGTATTAAAAATACAAAATAGAACAGTTACCCTCATTTGATGGATTATATGCAGTACACACAATTTAGCTCTAACTTTTCTCTAAACATCCTAAGACTTTTTCCTTCTATTGCCAGATTATTTTGAAATTGCAGACTGTGAGCACTTTTTCTCAGGTATACATACTATTATGGTTTTATTGTATTTGGTAAATCTTATATATAATCAACTATTGATTATCTATCACAATGAATGATAATACAAATACAGTAGAAAAATCTTTTCGTTTTCAACTAATAAACACAATATATGTCATTTTATAAAAAGACTATTTTGGTTGCAAGTGACAGGAAACCCAATTCATATTGGATACAGCCAAGAAGGGACTTTTGGGGGCCTTTGAAAATGAAAATTTGAGGGCAGAGCTAGCTTCAGGTATTGTTGGTGTAAATAGTGTAATCAGAATCTTATGCATCTTGTGGTCTTGTTTCCCTCTGCGTTGGCTTTATCCTCAGGCTCCATTTAATTACATAATGGCTGCCAATACTGCCAAAGTTTTACCTTTCTGGGTCAAATATAGGAGAAAAGAGAATAGATTTCACTGGAAATACAACAATAATTCCAGCTACAAAATGTAGAACCTTAGTGAAATAATAAAAGATAATAGTATATGATACTTGATAGCTTATTTTACAGGTTCAGTTCAGTTCAGTTCAGTCGCTCAGTCGTGTGCTACTCTTTGCGACCCCATGAATCGCAGCATGCCAGTCCTCCCTGTCCATCACCAACTCCAGAGTTCACTCAGACTTACGTCCGTCGAGTCAGTGATGCCATCCAGCCATCTCATCCTCTGTCATCCCCTTCTCCTCCTGCCCCCAATCCCTCCCAGCATCAGAGTCTTTTCCAATGAGTCAGCTCTTCGCATGAGGTGGCCAAAGTACTGGAGTTTCAGCTTTAGCATCATTCCTTCCAAAGAAATCCCAGGGCTGATCTCCTTCAGAATGGACTGGTACAGGTAGAAAGGATATTCAGGACATTTAACCATCAATGATATTGGCATCAACCAGTCTGAATGAGTTGACTGCAGTCAACCAGAACTAGTATTGATCATGATCAAACAGCAGGTTCCCTGTGTGAATCCAGAGGGATGACAGTCCAATTGACTGAAAGGTATGGATCACAGCCTTGTTGTGGCAGAGGGGCTTGTGTAACTAAATAAAGTTATGAGCCATGCTGTTCAGGGCCACCCAAGATGGACAGGTCATAGTGGAGAGTACTGACAAAACATGGTCCACTGGAGGAAAGAAAGACAAACTCCTCCAGTATACTTGCCTTGAGAACCCCATGAATAGTATGAAAAGGGGAAAAGATATGACACCAAAAGTTGAGCCCCCCTGGTCAGAGGTGTCCATTATGTTACTGAGGAAGAGCAGAGAAATAGCTTCAGAAAGAAGGAAGAGGCTGGGCCAAAGTGGAAACAACACTCAGTTGTGGATGTGTCTGGTGATGAAAGCAAAGTCCTAATATGTAAAGAACAATATTGGAGAGGAACCTGGAATGTTAGGTCCCTAAATCAAAGTGAACTGGATGTGGTCAAGCAGGAGATGGCAAGAGTGAACATTGACGTTTTAGGAATCAGTGAATTAAAATTGATGGGAATAGGCGAATTTAATTCAGATGACCATTATATCTGCTACTGTGGGCAAGAATCCCTTAGAAGAAATTGAGTAGCCCTGATAGCTAACAAAGGTCCGTCTAGTCAAGGCTGTGGTTTTTCCAGTGGTCATGTATGGATGTGAGAATTGGACTGTGAAGAAAGCTGAGCGCTGAAGAATTGATGCTTTTGAACTGTGGTGTTGGAGAAGACTCTTAAGAGTCCCTTGGACTGCAAGGAGATCCAACCAGTCCGTTGTAAAAGGAGATCAGTCCTGGGTATTCTTTGGAAGGACTGATGCTAATGCTGAAACTCCAGTACTTTGGCCACCTCATGCGAAGAGTTGATTCATTGGAAAAGACTGATGCTGGGAGGGATTGGGGGCAGGAGGAGAAGGGGACGACAGAGGATGAGATGGCTGGATGGCATCACCGACTCGATGGACATGAGTTTGGGTGAACTCTGGGAGTTGGTGATGGACAGGGAGGCCTGGTGTGCTGCGATTCATGGGTTTGCAAAGAGTCAGACACAACTGAGCGACTGAACTGAACTGAACTGATAGCCAACAAAAGAGTCGAAATTACAATACTTGGGTGCAACCTCAAAACCAAAAGAATGGTCTTGGTTCATTTGCAAAGCAAACCATTCAACATCAGTTTAATCCAAGTCTATGCCCACACCACTAATGCTAAAGAAGCTGAAGCTGAATGATTCTGTGAAGACTTATAAGACCTTCTAGAGCTAATACCAAAAAAGAAAAAAAGTCCTTTTTATCATAGGGAATTGAAATGCAAAAGTAGGAAGTCAAGAGATGACTGGAGTAACAGGCAAGTTTGGTCTTGGAGTACAAACTGAAGCAGGGCAAAGGCTAACAGAGTTTTGTTAGAGAGAGAACACACTGGTCATAGCAAACACCCTCTTCCAACAACACAAGTGACTCCTCTACACGTGGACATCACCAGATGGTCAATACCGAAGTCAGATTGATTGTATTCTTTGTGGCCGAAGATGGAGAAGCTCTGTACAGTTAGCCAAAAAAAAAAAAAAAAAAAAAGACCTAGAGCTTACTGTGGCTCAGATCATAGAGATCTTTACCGCAGACTTCAGGCTTAAAGTGAAGAAAGCAGGGACCACTACTAGACCATTCAGGTATGACCTAAATCATACCCCTTATGATTATACAGTGGAGGTGAAGAACAGATTCAAGGGATTAGATCTGATAGACAAGAGTGTCTGAATAACTATGGATGGAGGTTGTAACACTGTATAGGAGGCAGTGACCAAAACCATCCCCCAAAAAAGAGATGCAAGAAAGCAAAGTGGTTGTCTGAGGAGGCTTTAAATATAGCTGAGAAATGAAGAGAAGCAAAAAGCAAGGAAGAAAGGGAAAGATATACCAACTGAATGCAGAGTTCCAGAGAATAGCAAGGAGTAATAAGAATGCCTTTTTAAGTGAACAATGAAATGAAATAGTGGAAAACATGGGGAATGGGAAAGACTAGAGATCTCTTCAAGAAAATTGGAGATACAAAGGGAACATTATACAAGGATGGGCATGTAAAGGACAGAAACAACAAGGATCCAACAGAAGCAGAAAAGATTAAGAAGAGATAGCAAGAATACACAGAAGAACTCTACAAAAAGGTCTTAATGACCTGGATAACCATAATGGTGTGATCACTCACCTAGAGCTAGACATCTTTGCGTGTGAAGTCAAGTGGACCTTAGGAAACATTACTACAAACAAATCTAGTGGAGGTGATCAAATTCCAGCTGAGCTGTTTCAAATTCTAAAAGATGGTGCTGTTAAAGTGCTGCACTCAATATGTCAGCAAATTTGGAAAACTCAGCAGTGGCCACAAGATTGGAAAATGTCAGTTTTCATTCAAGTCCCAAAGAAGGTCAGCACCAAAGAATGTTCAAACGACTGTACAATTGTGCTCATTTCACATACTAGCAAGGTAGTGCTCAAATTATCTTGTGAGTAGATGGTAAAGAATCTGCCTGTAATGCAGGAGAACTGGGTTTGATCCCTGGGTTGAGAAGATCCCCTGGAGAAGGAAATGGTAACCCACTCCAGTATTCTTGCCTGGAGAACTCCATGGACAGATGAGCCTCATGGGCTACAGCCCGTGGGGGCATGACTGAGTGACTTTCACTTCAGTTCGGTGCTCAAACTCCTTCAAGCTAGGCTTCAACAGTATGTGAACTCAGAAATTCCAAATGTACAAGTTGCGTTTTGAAGAGGCAGAGGAACCAGAGATCAAATTGTCAACATGTGTTGGATCATAGAGAAAGCAAGGGAATTCCAGAAAAACACCAACTTCTACTACATTGACAACACTAAAGCCTTTGACTCTGTGGATCACAACAAACTGGAAAATTTTTAAAGAGATGGGAATGCCAGACTACCTTACCTGCCTCCTGAGAAACCTGCATGCAGGTCAAGAAACAACAGTTAGAACTGGCCATGGAACAAAGGACTAGTTCACAGTTGGAAAAGGAGTACGTCAAGGCTGTATATTGTAACCCTCCTTATTAACTTCTATGCAGACTACATCATGTGAAATGTCAGGCTGGATGAATCATAAGCTGGAGTCAAGATTGCCACAAGAAGTATAAGCAACCTCAGATATGCAAATGATACCACTTTAATGGCAGAAAGTGAAGAGGAACTAAAGAGCCTCTTGATGAGGGTAAAAAAGGAGAGTGAAAAGCTGGCTTAAAACTCAACATTCAAAACATTAATATCATGGCATCTGATCCCATCACTTCATTGCAAATAGATTGGGAAAAAGTGGACACAGTGACAAATTTTCTTTTCTTGGGCTCCAGAATCATTGTGGACAGTGACTGCAGCTGTGAAATTAAAAGATGTTTGTTCCTTGGGAGGAAAGCTATGGCAAACCAAGACAACATATTAAAGAGCAGAGACATCACTTTGCTGACAAAGATTTGTATGATGCAAGCTATGGTTTTTCCAGTAGTCATGTATGGATGTGAGAGTTGGACCATAAACCAGGCTGAACACCAAAGAATGGATGCTTTTGAGTTGTGCTGGAGAAGATTCTTGAGCATCCCTTGGACTGGAAGGAGATCAAACCAGTCAATCCTGAAGGAAATCAACTCTGAATATTCATTGGAAGGTTTGATGTTTAAGCTGGAGCTCCAATACTTTGGCCACCTGATAAGAAGAACTGATTCATTGGAAAAGATTCTGAGGCTGGGAAAGATTAAGGGCAGGAGGAGAAGAGGGTGACAGAGGATAAGATGATTGGATAGCATCATTGACTCAATGGACTTGAGTTTGAGCAAATTCTGGGAGATAGTGAAAGACAGGGAAGCCTGGCATTTTGCAGTCCATGGGGTTGCCAAGAGTCGGACAGGACTTAGCAACACAAAAACAACAACAACAATTATAAAGATGCCATCAGATTTAAGAAAATATCATTTCTGTATTAGTTTCCTAGAGCTTCCATAACAAAGTACCACAAACTTTATGGCTTAAAACACAGAAATTTATTCTGTCAAAGTTCTGAAATTGGAAGTTGAAATTCAAGGTGTCAGCAGGGCCATGGTCCCTCCAAGGGCTCTAAAGAAGAACCTTTCCTTGCCTTTTCTAGCTTCTGGTTAGTTGATAGAAATCTTGAAATTCTTTGGCTGATAGATGCATCACTCCAGTCTTTGCCTCTTTCTCCCCATGACCTTCTCCTATGTGTCTGTCTCCATAGCCAAATTTCCCTTTTCTCATAAGGACACAAGTTATATTGGATTTAGGGTCTAGTTTATTCTAGTATGATCTCATCTTAACTTGATTACAGCTACATAGACCCTGTCTCCAAATAAGGTCACAAACAAGGTTTCTGGTGGATATAAATTTTGGAAGGATAGTGTTCAACCCCAGAGAAGATTAGCGTGGACCCTGTGCAAAGCTGACACACACACAGTATTCAACCCAAGATATTACCTAATATCAAACACTCTTACATAGTTGTCATGACACAAATTTGAAAACATATTCAATTTTAAATGGCTCACAACACTATAAAATCTCCTTATTTTATAGTTAAAAACTGGATTTTTGAATCTTAGTAAAAGTATTTAAGAGAATTATGAATTTTTTTAGTTTGAATGCTATTCTGTACATATATTTTTTTTTACTACATCAGATTAAGTAACCATGTTTTTCTTATTTATAATTATTTTAATTCTGTTGAAATGCAAATGTTAGTGTGACATTTTGGTGGAGAATTAATAATGGTAGTTAATACGTGAGTATGTGCATAAGAGTTACTAAATTTTTATGCGTGACTTCACTAAGTTCAAACTAGTTTTGCCTTAAAAAAAATGAAACTGATCACAATTAGATGAACATCAACTATTACTGATCATAATAGTAAGTGTTATTGGAAAAGATTACTTTTCATTTCAATCCCAAAGAAAGGCAATGCCAAAGAATGTTCAAATTACTGCACAAACAACTGCACTCATCTCACATGCTAGCAAAGCAATGTTCAAAATTCTCCAAACCAGGCTTCAACAGTACGTGAACCGTGAACTTCTGGATGTTCAAGCTGGATTTACAAAAGGCAGAGGAAACAGAGATTACATCGCCAACATCTGTTGGGTCATCGAAAAAGCAAGAGAGTCCCAGAAAAACATCTGCTTCTTTATTGACTATGCCAAAGCCTTTGATTGTGTGGATCACAACAAACTGTGGAAAATTCTTCAAGAGATGGGAATACCAGACCACCTGACCTGCCTCTTGAGAAATCTGTATGCAGGTCAAGAAGCAACAGTTAGAACCAGACATGGAACAACAGACTGGTTCCAGATTGGGAAAGGAGTATGTCAAGGCTGTATATTGTCACCCTGCTTTATTTAACTTATATGCAGTGTACATCATGGGAAATGCTTGGCTGGATGAAACACAAGCTGGAATCAAGATTGCCAGGAGAAATATCAATAACCTTACACATGCAGATGACACTATCCTCATGGCAGAAAGTGAAGAACTAAAGAGCCTCTTGATGAAAATGAAAGAGGAGAGTGAAACAGTTGGCTTAAAACTCAGTCTTCAAAAAACTAAGATCATGGCATCCAGTCCCATCACTTCATGGCAAATAGATGGGGAAATAATGGAAACAGTGAGAGACTTTATTTTTTGGGGCTCCGAAATCACTGCAGATGGTGACTGCAGCCATGAAATTAAAAGAGGCTTGCTCAAGGACGTAGTAATACATCCAGCGAGGAATGTTTCCTGCCATTGCCCTTGGGTGCGGTAGCTATGCATGATGTACATCCAGGGAGTTCCCTGGTGGTTCAGTGGTTAGGACTCCATGCTCGCAGTGCCGAGGGCCCAGGTGAATTCCCTGGTTGGGGAATTAAGATCCCACAAAAAGCACAACATGGCCATTAAATAAATACATGTGTATCCACGATCCCCAGGATCCATATTGACAAGGTGATTCTGGTGTCTGAAATTTACTCCAAAAAAAGAAAAAAGAATAAATAAAAGAGGCTTGCTCTTTGGAAGAAAATCTATGACCAACCTAGACAGCATATTAAAAAGCAGAGACATTACTTTGCCAACAAAGGTCCATCTAGTCAAAGCTATAGTTTTTCCAGTGGTCATGTATGGATGTGAGAGTTAGACCATAAAGAAAGCTGAGTGCTGAAAAATTGATGCTTTTGAATTGTGGTGTGGGAGAAGACTCTTGAGAGTCCCTTGGACTGCAGGGAGATCAAACCAGTCCATCCTGAAGGAAATCAGTCCTGAATATTCATTGGAAGGACTGAAGCAGAAGCTGAAACTCCAATAGTTTGGCCACCTGATGCGAAGAGCTGACTCATTTGAAAAGACCCTGATGCTGGGAAATATTGAAGGCAGGAGGAGAAGGGGACGACAGAGTATGAGATGGTTGGATGGCATCACTGACTTGATGGACATGAGTTTGAGCAGGCTCCAGGAGTCTGTGATGGACAGTGAAGCCTAGTGTGCTGCAGTCCATGGGGTTTCAAAGAGTCAGACATGACTGAGCGACTGAACTGAACTGAACTGACACTAATGGTAAAGAACCTGGCTGCCAATGTAGGACACTTAAGAGACACAGGTTTGATCCCTGGGTTGGAAAGATCTCCTGGAGGAGGGCATGGCAACCCACTCCAGTATTCTTGCCTGGAGAATCCCATGGTCATAGGAGCCTGGCTGGCTACCATCCATAGGGTCACAAAGAGTTGGATACTACTGAAGTGACTTAGTATGCATTCATTACATAAGAAGCAGGAGAGAAATGCAACTGGTAAAGGGCTCGGATACCTTCCAACATTTGAGAATAGTGGAAATTATCTTCAACTCTTTGAAGAATGGCTCTGAAAACGAGCTTAGACTCCAGAAGGCATAACTAGAACTGGTGAATTAAGGTTCAATGGACACACTTCAGTGCAATATAGAACTAAGGTTTTTCAGTGAACAGTGTGTTGTATACCAGAATGCAGGTGGTAGTTGTGTAAGGGGGTGACATGTGGGTTCCTGGACGTGCTCCGGAAGGAGGTGAAAGATTACCTCTCCAGGACCTCTTAATGGAGATCTTTCTTTGAGCAATAAATTGAAACAGTGGATCATTTCTAGCTTCAAGATGCAAGTCCTCCTAAAATTTCTATTTCTGTATATTCTATTAAATGAATATCAATATTAATTATATGACAAGACATTTCTATAAGTTGATATATTTTTAAACAGCTGCCAACCTATGGTGCTCTATGAATTCTATGTTTTGAAGTGCTTGGGGGAAAAAGGTATTTAACCTATGAGAAGAGGAAACATCATTAATAGGTGATAAAAGTAGGGGCTTAAAACTTCTATTTATTGAATACTTACTGTGTGCAGGATGAATTGGATGAATTTATCCATATTATCTCATCTCATTTAATATGCTTAGTTTTTCATTGCTTGGTTTGGAACTTGTGAGACACTGTAGTTCTTAGAATGATGAATTCTCACAATAATTGGCTTTTTCTTATGTATTCTTTGGTGATGGAACACAGGACTGTTCTGATGGCTACATGTGTAAAACACATTTTCAAGTTAAAAATGGAACTGCAGTGTCACATCAAGGAACATCTGACCATGTACAGACATTTCTTCCTGTGGAGGTGAGTGATTTAACATATCATGTTCTCCTTTTCAGTCTTTGTAAAGCATAAAGTAAAAGTTTGAATCTGATAAATATATTTAAAAAATTAACTGCCATCAGATCCTGAACTTGTTGTAAGGGGAGAAGTGAACATCATTTCTAAGAGGTATTTTCTTCTCTAATATTGAAATCAGGAACTGTGGTAAAGTTAAGATTCACTCTGGGTCTGTACAGCTTGTCACAAGGCTTCACCCTTTTGGTTTCTCTTAGATCTAAAAACTACAGATGCCTTCCGTTGCTTATTGATTTTTTCCAGTAAAATCCCCTCAGGATAATACCAGGCCTATACCTCAGCCGAGTAATGTATGATGGAGATCTCTTTACCTAGTCTACCTTTAATTCTTCTCCTTTGTCCTTTAAAATATGCTGGATCTGGGTCTCATTCCTTAGGGGACTTTAACCTTGACTTGAAAATCTTGCTAAATTAAAATTTAATAAGCTACTAATAATGGCATAATGGTTTTCTGGGATATTTTCAACTTTCTTTTTATCAAAATGAAAATAGACTTATTGTACTTTATGTTGTTAATAAAATTTTTTATACATCCATTGTAAAATTAAACAATAGAAAAATATATAAAAACTCCCATACATCCTTCAACTGAAGGTAACCACTATGAATATTTTGGTAAGTATCCTTATGCAACGCATATTTCTGTCAGACACACACATACATACTTGTGTTCTGCAATGAACAAGTATGGCATGGAGATCTTCCCATGTCAGTAGATGTAGATATCTGTAGTTAGTTATTTTTTAATGGCTCCACTGCATTTCATCCTATGGATGAACTATAATTATGTGAACCCATATTGAAGTAAAATGCTTGAATTTTAAAATTGAATCAGTGGGGATCTAATTGCTTCAACATGAAGAAAGAAATATAATGCTTAAATTCCAAATTCCAAATATCCTGGTAAAATGGGAAAGGAGACTTTTTTTGGTGACAGTTAAGCCCTAACCCCTTCTGTCTGTGTATTATGCTGGCCTGGAAGTAACTGTTGCCTATATAATTTATTTTTTATTTATTTTTAAAATTAAATTTATTTTTTTTAAAGTACTCCAAGGGATTTTTATATTTGGTTGCACCAGGTCTTAGTTGCAACATGTGGGATCTAGTTCCCTGACCAGGGTTTGAACTCAAGCCCCCTGCATTGGGAGCTCGGAGTTTTAGCCACTGGACCAGCAGGGAATCCCATTGCCTGTATAACTTACTTTGCAATTTATTCTTGAGGATATTGTGTTTGGTAATAAAGTAAGTGCCCCTGATTTATATATAGATTTAAGGTTTTTTGGGGTAATGTTTTTAGTATACTGAGTGCTTAGTCACTCAGTTGTGTCCGACTCTTTGCAGCTCTCTGGACTGTAGTCTTCCAGGCTCCTCCATCCAAGAGATTTTTCAGGCAAGGGTACTGGAGTGGGTTGCCATTTTTCTCCTCCAGGGGATCTTGAGTAGGTGTTCAAATTTTGATTACTGTTTCATGGTTCGAATAACGAACATCATATATGAAGCCAAGCATGTTAGGAAGCTTTTCAGTTCATTATATATTAACTTCAAAAATGTACATGGAGATGATGATTTAAAAGATAAATTACTAGTTCTTCCCTAACAAGTTGGCAGACATTTGAAAAGCACTAAAAAGTGGTGTTGACAGTGTGAGGAAACTGACACTTTCTGGTTGATGTTTTAACTTCACAAAGTTTAAAGATGTGCACATACTATGAATTATCTATTCCAATTCTAGGAATTTAGCTTCATAAAATATAATTTTTTTCAACATTTCCCAACAAATTTCAAACATATGAAAAAGTAAAAAGAATTTTGCAGTGAACATCCCTGTATTCTTTGCTTGGATTCCAACATTAACATTTTGCTGTGCTTGCTGTATTATATATTTCTCCCTCTATTCATCTATCTTCCTTTTTGGTGCAGTGCTTTTACATCAAAGTATACTGCAGAAAATAATTAGAAATGTACAGAAAATTTTACATGTGTACATTTAAAACTTTTTCAAGTTTTACATGAAAGTATATTCATTCATTGGTCAGTTTTCATTCCAATCCCAAAGAAAGGCAATGCCAAAGAATGCTCAAACTACCGCACAATTACACTCATCTCACACGCTAGTAAAGTAAAGCTCAAAATTCTCCAAGCTAGGCTTCAGCAATATGTGAACCGTGAACTTCCAGATGTTCAAGCTGGTTTTAGAAAAGGCAGAGGAACCAGAGATCAAATTGCCAACATCTGCTGGATCATGGAAAAAGCAAGAGAGTTCCAGAAAAGCATCTATTTCTGCTTTATTGACTATGCCAAAGCCTTTGACTGTGTGCATCACAATAAACTGTGGAAAATTCTGAAAGAGATGGGAATACCAGACCACCTGATCTGCCTCTTGAGAAATTTGTATGCAGGTCAGGAAGCAACAGTTAGAACTGGACATGGAACAACAGACTGGTTCCAAATAGGAAAAGGAGTACGTCAAGGCTGTATATTGTCACCCTGTTTATTTAACTTATATGCAGAGTACATCATGAGAAATGCTGGGCTGGAAGAAACACAAGCTGGAATCAAGATTGCCAGGAGAAATATCAATAACCTCAGATATGCAGATCACACCACCCTTATGGCAGAAAGTGAAGAGGAACTCAAAAGCCTCTTGATGAAAGTAAAAGAGGAGAGTGAAAAAGTTGGCTTAAAGCTCAACATTCAGAAAACGAAGATCATGGCATCTGGTCCCATCACTTTATGAGAAATAAATGGGGAAACAGGGGAAACAGTGTCAGACTTTATTTTTCTGGGCTGCAAAATCACTGCAGATGGTGACTGCAGCCATGAAATTAAAAGACGCTTACTCCTTGGAAGGAAAGTTATGACCAACCTAGACAGCATATTCAAAAGCAGAGACATTACTTTGCCAACGAAGGTCCGTGTAGTCAAGGCTATGGTTTTTCCTGTGGTCATGTATGGATGTGAGAGTTGGACTGTGACAAAAGCTGAGTGCCGAAGAATAGATGCTTTTGAACTGTGGTGTTGGAGAAGACTCTTGAGAGTCCCTTGGACTGCAAGGAGATCCAACTAGTCCATTCTGAAGGAGATCAGCCCTGGGATTTCTTTGGAAGGAATGATGCTAAAGCTGAAACTCCAGTACTTTGGCTACCTCATGCGAAGAGTTGACTCATTGGAAAAGACTCTGATGCTGGGAGGGATTGGGGGCAGGAGGAGAAGGGGACGACAGAGGATGAGATGGCTGGATGGCATCCCTGACTCGATGGATGTGAGTCTGGGTGAACTCCGGGAGTTGGTGATGGACAGGGAGGCCTGGCGTGCTGCGATTCATGGGGTCACCAAGAGTCGGACACGACTGAGTGACTGAACTGAACTGAACTGATATTCATTTTACCATTATTTATAATAGGGAAAAGTAGAAACAATTAAAATATCCAACAGTAGTGGCACCCCACTCCAGTGTTCTTGCCTGGAGAGTCCCAGGGGCGGGGGAGCCTGGCAGGCTGCCGTCTACGGGATTGCAGAGTCGGACACGACTGAAGCAACTTAGCAGCAGTAGCAGTAGTGGATTAGTTGCTTATGGCACATCTCTGTGATGGACTTTGTGATTCAGTAGGTTTGGATTGAAGCCTGAGAATTTTCAGTTCTAACAAGTTCCCAGGTTATGCTGATGCTGGTGGTACAGGGACCACCACACTCTAATAACTACTGCAGTACTTTATAATGGAACTCTTAGCATATTTTAGATGTACAGCTGAGATGGTTAGTTAATATAATATATGGTAGAGTTGATATTGTAATAATCTTGATGAAATGAAAAATGTCTTAGGTTGAGCCTGAGATGGAGATTCCTGTTGAAGTGACTTATTAAGGATATGTTCTTAGGAGAAAGGGAGTGATGGAAGCAGGAAAGAACAAGGGATAAAAGCTAAGGGAGATTGTGGTCTCACTCGAGATGAGCTTTAGTCTGATCTCCTTAGAACTCTGGAGCGTAGATACCCAAAATTAGTCTCACCTTGTTTCCTTGAGGCTGACCTTTTGTACTCTGTAACATTTATTGATCTGTCAGTCTGTCATTGCCTGATGTAGAGGAAGACATAGCTTCCAAGCAAGATGGCTCCAGTATTACTGAGAAATTCTTCAGGGAAGAGGGCTGCTGTGTGTTGTCAGCCAACAATTACAACAGCTGGGTGCTAATGGGTACGCTGGCCTTAAGGGGACCTGGGCAGGGCAGCAACAGTGTCTACTACCAAAGAGTAACCTAAAAGCAACAAAATGGCATCTGTGAGGAAGTATATGTATAAGGCCTGCATTGACATGACAGCAGTTTGTTTGAGAAAGGACTAATGATTTTAGTTAACCCCAAGCTCAAGGTAAGTGAAAAAAATGCCATGGATGCTAGAGAAACTGACTGGAAACCTAAGACATATTAATGAAAACATGATTGGATCCCAAATATTGTCTGGGGTCCCCTGGAGGGTCCCAGAGACCCTTTTAAGGGGTCCACAAGGTCAAGTATATGTAATAATGTTAAGATATTATTTACATTTTGTACTTTCATTCTCCCCTAGTTTCCCAGAGGCTACCTGTGTGTGATTTTGCAACAGAGTGAGTGCAGAAACAGTTATAAAAATCCAGCTATCTTTAATTAAGTTAGACACTAAAAATATTTTCAAAATGTATACTGCTTTTCTTACTAATTTATGTTGTTTTGGAAAACATTTTTTCATAGAAACTTGCTGTTATATTATCATTCATAGAAATTTGCTATTATATTACCATGTATTTTTAAAGTGAACTAATATTTTTTAAATTTCATTTTTAATTTCTAATACAATAAATATCATGCACATAACTCTCTTAAGCAAAAAGTTCATTGGAATCTTCAATGAATTTTTTTTAAATTTTATTTTATTTTTAAACTTTACAATATTGTATTAGTTTTGCCAAATATCGAAATGAATCCACCACAGGTATACCTGTGTTCCCCATCCTGAACCCTCCTCCCTCCTCCCTCCTCATACCCTCCCTCTGGATTGTCCCAGTGCACCAGCCCCAAGCATCCAGTATCGTGCATCGAACCTGGACTGGTGACTCGTTTCATACATGATATTATACATGTTTCAATGCTATTCTCCCAAATCTCCCCACCCTCTCCCTCTCCCACAGAGTCCATAAGACTGATCTATACATCAGTGTCTCTTTTGCTGTCTCGAATTTTAAAAGTGTAAAGGGGTGTTGAGACCAGATAGTTTGAAAATCATTGCTATAGAACAAGGAAATATTACCTTATTATATGTGCAGAACAACATTGATAGAGTACATGATGAACGGATTCATAAATAATAGTTGAAAATTGATCATAAATGGGGTTTATCCATTCAAAGAAGCATGCTGGGGGCCATGGGTAGGCTTGAAAATATATTATTATGAGGACTATTGGGAGTTCTGGGGATGTTAAATTAGAACTAAAGACCTAAGAAGGTTAATTGTCTTAAGATATCTAGAAAGCTTTCCCGTGGAAGAGAGAGTAGACTCACATTGTTTCTGAGGAGACAGAGTAACTGGAAATTATTCAAGACAGGTCTCTCTACTGTTTAGGTTGCTCACAGTGAAGTTGGTCATCTTGCAAAGCTGTGAGTTCCCTTCCCTTTCTTGGAGATGTTAGCCACAGAGTGGATAACCTTTTCTCCAAAACAGTGGTCACTGACAGAAATGTTTAGATGTTTAAAGCACCAGGATGGTGATGAATGAAGTGGGCTGATGGGAGTTGGTGGGACCTGTGGAGAAGTGGAGAGGGAATGGTTCATCCAAAGGGGAGTAGAAATGCTTCTCCAGGTGGATTTTCAAGAGAAGGCAAGATTTGGATTTATGTGTTGATTTAAGTAAAAAAAAAAAAAAAAAAAAATCTGTGCAGACTAAATAGACTATGTGTATGGGCTGCAAATGGTCCTTAGGCCACCAGTTTATAACCTGGCCTCTAATATTATAGAAAGGGGTCCCACATTATATAGAAGACTGAGCCAGGGGACTTTGGAATTCTCTTTAGAATTTAGAGCACCATCCATAACTGGGCTTCCCAGGTGGTGCTAGTGGTAAAAAACCCGCCTGTGAATGCAGGAGACGAAAGAGACCTGGGTTTGATCTCTGGTTCAGGAAGATCCCCTGGAGGAGGGCATGCAACCCACTCCAGTAGTCTTGCCTGGAGAATCCCATGGACAGAGGAGGCTGGTGGGCTACCATCCATAGGGTCACAAAAGTGTTGGACATGACTGAAGTGACTTAGCACAGCATATCTGTACATCACATTTCCTATTTAAAGATATTTGAAAGAATGCCTCTACTAATAGTTACTTTTAAAAAGATCTAAAAAAAAACTGGCCATGTATGAAGTGGGAAATCAGATCACTTCTTTGTTCCAATCAGAACTGGTAGTCTTGCCTATAGAGGGGTAGCTGGATTCATGATTTTTATGCTCGTGAGTTTATAGCCAATAAACAGGAATTTAAAAATCAAAGAAATATAATGGAATATGTGAGTGAAGTAATTTGTTAAAATCATAATCTATGTCTTGTTTGAATTTTTAAAATGTAATTTAAAATGATACTTAAAAGAGTGAGATGATATTCAGAAATCTACTAAAAACATTGGGGTTTCTTAGTGTTGGTTTTGGGGACAAGAGTTCTTATATGATTATTCATTAGATAAGACATTTATTGTTGAGAGTAGTTACTGTGATTTGCTTGTGACATTTCTGAGTTTGTGAAGTAACAAACAAGATGTTCTCTTTTCATTACCAGTGACCAAGAGAGATTCATTGCTTTATTTATAAAAATAAAATAATAGTTTGAGAATGAAAGTGGTAGCAAAGGCTCTATACTCAAGTTAGACAATTTTTTTGAGGAAAATTAGTCACTGTTAACCTTTCAACCTCATGTGAATATTATTGCAAAATAACTACTAAACTTTAGAATTATTTTGTAAGGTTCTAAATTAACTTCCAGTGCTAAAGAATCCACCTGGCTATGCAAAAGACACAAAAGATGCAGGTTCTATTCCTAGGTCCAGAAGATCCCCTGGAGTAGGAAATGGGAACCTGATCCAATATTCTTGCCTAGAAAATTCCATGGACACAGGAGCCCAACAGACTACAGTCCATTGGGCTGCCAACAGTCAGACATGACTGAGTACAGCGCAACAACAGCAAATTAACTCATTGGCCAATATAGACTACAATGGCTGCAATTCTAGAGAATTCTAGCTACAGTGCTACAATTCTAGCTACAATTATGATTCTAGAGAAACAAGGTATAAGTTTTTTTTTTTTTTAATCATGTTTAACATTAAACCACTCTAAAAGGAAACAATGAGATGAATATTCAACATGGATATTGATTTTTAATGACCAGTAGTAAAAATTACTAATGAATGTTTAGAAGAGGGAAGTGCCTGAAATTTCTTCCTGTAGAAATAGCTTTTGTCTAACATTGGTTTGCATTTTCTTTTTATCTCTACCATCTTCATATATGGAATTCTGAATCATTTTCATAGAATAGAGATAGCCCAGATTTTGCCCTTCAATTAATTCAATTTCAGTTCAGTTCAGTCACTCATTGGTGTCCAATTCTTTGCCACCCCATGAATCGCAGCACGCCAGGCCTCCCTGTCCATCACCAACTCCCGGAGTTCACTCAGACTCATGTCCCTCGAGTCAGTGATGCCATCCAGCCAACTCATCCTCTGTTGTCCCCTTCTTCTCCTGCCACCCATAAATATTTATTTTAGGTTGGTCAGTGATTATTTTTTTATATTATTGAAGTTTGGATTCTTCTGTGTGAAGTTTCATTTCTTCCTTTTGAAGAGGTATCAGAGATGGGTATTGAGCATATTTTATTTATTCATTTACCATCTTCATTACTTTAAAGCCTGAGGTTACACCTTTAGATTACATTTTTAAAAACTATGAAAATGATAGAGTCATAAGAATAGCAATAGTATACTACTGGAAAAGGGATTTTTTGTCCTAGGGCCTTGTAGTCCAGTAACTGGGACTTTTCCTAGTCCAGGGCAGGTAGAATATTATAGAAAATCCTGAACAAAAAAAACAGCTTATCACAAATTCCCTGAAGCATAAAGCTGAGAATCAGTAACAGGAAATGATCTCAATTACCAAAAGAACATATTCAGAGAATGATGATCTTCTGATGTAACCAGGTCTTCAAATATACTCATTTGCCCTAAGGATTTTATTAAGTGGCTTCTAGGATGAGTTCTATTTTGTATGTCTGAAATAGACTCATATGTCAGAATATTATGGGTTTTTTATACATATAATGGAATAAATGACAAGCTACAGTTCTCAGTGTTAACAATTTCTCTGTAAAGCAACTGCTATTTTTAGACAGAAGTATAGACATATTAATAAATGTAAATGATGAGTAATAAGCATGTTTACCTCTAGTATCTGAAAATGTAACTATTAAACCAATGCTAACTAACACATCAGAAAATCTATTATACTTAATATGTGTAGATACAAATGAAAGTACCTGTAATAGTCAGTATTGATTTATTGATTTAATGAATCTAATGTTGATAGATAAGTGGATTTTTAAAGTAAATAACTATTAATACAGCAAACCTCAATCCCATAATACCATTTTGTGTTTTTCTTGTGGTATATTATGAAAATGTTCAAAGGCAAAGTAAATTTTATTTAACTTAGAGTGTAAATATATGCCACGAAGTGGTGTGTTTGAGAGAAGAGTATAGGATATTCTGAAAATCAGTCAGGTCTGATTAGGATTTTCAGTTCTAATAAAACTGTGGACTATTACACTAGATATAGTATTTATTATACAAACTACATTTCTTTAACTATGCTTTGACAGAAACATGTGTTTACTTATTCTTAGAACTCATCAGAAATCACATACAGAGATGTAGCACTAAAACTATTTGAACTACCTAATAAAATATTGGTGGGGGGAGCGTTCTTAAAAGACCTTAGTGTTCAGCTATGAAACCAAGAAGTATTATATGGAAGCAGAAACATGCCCCATACTCTCTCAAATCTTTCTTCTTTAGGCTCTTGGTACCTGAGTAATATCACTTTTCAAAATTCGGAGAAAATATTAGGTTTAGTGAGAACATATAACCTGAAAGGCTTCTTAAGTTTACTCCTACCTTTGAAATTCTCTGTGCTCTATTTGCTGTGGCAGAGCAAAGAGAGAATCTGTTTTTTGAGAGAAATCAAGTTGAATCAATCCAGATAGGTAACTAATTCTCTTTCTATTTTTCAAGCCAGTAGAAAAGCCTTTGCTAAGGCTAAGGCACCTGCCATACCCACTGTATTTTAACTCAGCAGTGAGTTATATCACAAAGCTTTCTTTATGTATAGTTCTAATATTGAAGTGTTTTTTTAAAGTCAAAAGTATGATCATTTCTAGCAGCAGATGTGTACTTGAGAGAATACCGAGCTGATATTTTCTGTATGAAAATCCGATTTTCAACGTGAAATGCTTCTGTCCAGTTGTAAAGGTCTAAAAGGAACCAGTTATTTCTGAGGAAGAACACTTAGTGTATTATTTTAATCGCTCTAATTATTTCTCCCATTTACAAAAAAATGAGTTTGAGTTGCTCTCCATGATACAGGTTTAAAAAAGAAACGTAATAGATTAATTGGAGGTTTCAAGCTTTATGAGGATATCTTGATTTTATAATCAAATCTAAAGTAAATGAAGGTGAAACCACTATTTAGTATTTCTTCCTCCTCCTTTTTTTCTTTGTTTTTGGAAATCTGTGGAAACTCCATGTGTGGAGAGGGATCCATTGGAATATTCTATAATGAGATTTGCTCTCACAAAATATTAAATAGAATCTAAAATATTTGAGTTTTCAAAGTTTTTTAAATCAATTATATTTAAAATTCCTTTTATTCCTTAGTTAAATTGTTTGTTTGTTTTTGTTCAATTATTTTTGACTGCACTGCAAGACATGTGAGATCTTGGTTCCCTGACCAGGGATCAAACCTGTGCATCTGCAGTGGAAGCACACAGGCTTAACCACTATGCTGCCAGGAAAGTCCTCCTCAGTTAAATTGAAAAGGTTAATTTAAAAAGTATTTTCTGGAGTGAAAGAAATACCCATCAGAATAATAGTCTATGCAGGACTCAAAAGCAGTCTAAAGAAATTGAATGTTGAAATGGAAATGTGAAATACCGTGGAAGACGGCAATCTTTGGATGTTTGAAAGACTGTTGATTTTATTTTTGTTTTTTAGCTTGAATGAAATTAGCTACTTGGCAGGATTTTTTAAACTGTTAGATAAAGACTATTATATAGAATGTGGTTTTACTACAGAATTATTGCCCAGAACTAGGGACAATTGTATATGTATATTGCTACTTATTTAATTGGACCCATGTAGGTGCCAATATTTTTTCAGCTAGGACCTGAAATGCTCAGTGTTAAAGAGGCTTTATTAAAAATGTGGATGAACTATTTTTACAGAGAGACAAAACATTTTCAAATTGGAATAGTGATTCTGAACCTTGCTACTAGACTCCAAGCATTGTCCCGGTTAGATCACTTTGATTCCACTGTGCCTAGCATATAACTGTCAGACACTAATAGAGCCTATATCTTGATTTTTCTGGATGGAATTATCCAAAATTTCCCCTCTCTCCAGTGTACTATTAAAAGTTAGCAATGTTAAAATAAATATTTTGTCATTATCAATTTTTGTCTGTTTATCAAATGGTACTTAGTAAATGAAGTGGCCAGGAATATTTGTTAAAGTTTATCTCTATATGTATGTGCCTAAGGGTGAAAAATAACTTTACCTTAAAATAAGTGGAAATAACCAGGTCTGAAATCTGTTGCTTGTAGAAGCAACACGGTATATTAAGATGAAATTTCAATTGCCATTTATCCCAAAGGGCCAAGAGTGGCATATTTGACAGATCGTTTTCAAGAAAAGTTTGCCAGCCTCCACACTGGTTTTACATACAAGATGATTGGTAGTTTAGTGTTCTTTTTAAAAATAATAAACAAATGAATGTTTCAGGAAACCTCTGATAGACTGAATCAGGTGGAACTGATTTAATGTTATGGATAATTACATAATTAGTGCTGTAAAAAATAAACTATACTATCTGCTTGATGGACTGGAGCTGCTGTGAAGGAGGTATATAATTATACAATCAGCATCCTCCTCCTATGCTGATTCTAGGTAATCCTTTTTCTTCCTTGTCTGAGAAGGGGCTTCCTGTCTGTGTTTCCTGATGTTAATTTTAAATGAATAGAGCTGAGCATTCTGTAGTTTCCCATCCCTTGATAAGTCTTCCCATGCTCCAGGTCTGTGTGAGACCATCCTCTGAGACCAGTGGCTTTCAGACTTTTGATATAGACTCACAATAAGAAATATATTTTACATCAGGACCCAGTACACACTACACACACATATCTGAAGCCAGGGTTCACAAGAAATAATTCTTATTCTTTTTGATCTACCTACTGTATTAATCTATTTTGCTCTATTTTATTTTTAAAAAAATGCTGGCTGAAGTCCACCAGTTGATTTTGGAATCTCCTAAGAGCTCATGACTCACGTTTAGAAAATATTACTTAAATCCTTGATGATTGCTAATGTCAGTGGAAGGGATTCAGAGAGTACCATAACGTTGCTGCCATGGGCTTTGGGTAGCAGGTGGTGTGGCATGGTTGAAAGAACAACAGCTTTGGAGTTGGGCAAATTTGGTTTTAAATGCCTGATTTTACTTATTTTAACTGTGTGCTTTGAACATGTGACTAAACCTCTGTGAGCCTCAAATCCCTTATCTGTAAACATGGATTCCAAATATTTGAGAGAGTCAGGAAGTGGGGAATTGGGGTCCATCTATTAACTGATGTCATGGAAGAAGGCATCTGATCATGGCTGAAAAAGTGGTAGGCAATTCATAAAGTTTACATTACTTTCCCCACTCTTTTTCAACATCAAACACCTCATCTGGGAAAGAGCATGGTAAATCCCTGCCTCACAGGGTGCTAGTGAGGATCACGTAGGATAATGGAACCAAAGACTAACTAATGTGAGTTTTTATCAGAGCATCCTTAAGGCAGTGTCACTGTTTGAGAATAAATCTATGAGAAAGTAGGATAGAAGAGAGTCCTGTGAAGGTTAAGTGACAACACTGGAAAACAAAACAAGTTCTGAAATTCTGTATTATGATTTAATAGCAAGGATTGTTTCGAGATATAGTGGTATTCAAAACTCAACATTCAAAAACCGAAGATTATCCGGTCCCATCACTTCATGGCAAATAGATGGCGAAACAATGGAAACAGTGACAGACTTTATTTTCTTGGGCTTCAAAATCACTGATGATGGTGACTGCAGCCATGAAATTAAAAGACACTTGCTCCTTGGAAGAAAAACTATTGACAAACCCAGACACCATATTAAAAAGCAGAGACATTACTTGACTGACAAAGGTCTGTCTAGTCAAAGCTATGGTTTTTCCAGTCATGTATGGATGTGAGAGTTGGACCATAAAGAAGGCTGAGCACCAAAGAATTGATGCTTTTAAACTGTGGTGTTGAAGAAGACTCCTGAGAGACCATTGGACTGCAAGGAGATCAAGCCAGTCAATCCTAAAGAAAATCAGTCCTGAATATTCATTGGAAGGACTGATGCTGAGGCTGAAACTCCAATACTTTGGCCATCTGACGCGAAGAGCTGACTCGTTGGACAAGACCCTGATGCTAAGAAAGAGTGAAGGCAGGAGGAGAAGGGGTCGATAGCAGATGAGATGGTTGGATGACATCACTGACTTGATGGACATGATGGGAGCTGGTAATGAACAGGGAAGCCTGGCTTGCTGCTGTCCATGGGGTCGCAAAGAGTCAGACATAACTGAGCGACCGAACTGAATTGATAGTGGTATTGCATGTTGATATTGGAGAGCCGCTACCAAACTGCTAAAGAATTATTTATAGTGCCTATTATAAATTGTATATATAAATCGTTTCACTTTGCATTATATATAGGATTTAAAGAAACTTTAAAATTATTCAGCAAAGGAGTTTGCTTCAGTAAGACCTGGAAAATGAACATAAAAGATAAGTAATTACCTATTGTATAAAATTTCTGTCATGTTCTTTACCTTAACTAAAATACAGTATAATAATTTAATTGTGAGAAAATTGTAGCCTCTGTCTCTTGGCTTGAACTCTTGGGAGAATTTTCATTGTACATGTGTCAGTTCAGTTGCTCAGTCGTCTCCAATTCTGCGACCCCATGGACTGCAGCATGCCAGGCTTCCTTATCTATCACCAGCTCCCGGAGCTCGCTGAAACTCATGTCCATCGAGTCAGTGATACTATCTAACCATGTCATCGTCTGTCGTCCCCTTCTCCTCCAGCCTTCAATCCATGTGTATGTTTTTATAAAGGCACCTTCTTTACTTTAAAGGTGTTTTAACTACTTCTAAGTTAGTTCATAACTTTGAAATGCTGTTTCCTTACTAGTTTTCAATGTTTTTCTTGTCTGAAAGAAAACTCCTTGGTTTTGATACTGTCTGTACTACTCTCTTATATCATCTTTTTTCTAGAATTTTACTGATGTTGTGATTATTTAGTGGTAACCTGGGCTTTGTTGGTTGTGAGGAAAGGACATAAATCAGACAAGGCAAGTATAAGGCCTTGGCAGCTACAAAGCATCTTTTCCGTATTTCTTATTCTCCAGGGTTTTCAGTCTCTGGTTGCTCTGAAATGTTTCACTCTCATTTTAGGCCTGTGCTGGTTGATTGCACTTAATTTCTGTGCCATTTCTATGTTTACAGTCCCTTACATCATGTTAGGAAATCACCTCTCACTTAAAGTTCAAATCACACTTACATTCAGGACAAAAGTCCTGGCTCCTTTAAGACAGAAGTACTTTTTTCTCTGCCAGAAAGCTCATTGTAAAACTGAAAAGCTTAACCAAAAAGGGTTTCAATGTAAATTGAATATTGATGGAGAAGGGTGGTTAATTGGTCTTAGTAACTTGGTTGCTAAGGAAGCATTTTTCTGATTGGGAGGAAACTCTCCTGGGTATTCTACTGCTTCTTGTGGACCTAAAATGCTTTGTTTTATCTCTTACTTTCTGTTTCTGAGTTGGAAGAGGAAAAAGCAGAAAGCTATCATAGGAATGAAAAGCTGTGGGAAGCAGATGGTTGCTCTCTCTTAGCTACAGAAAGAGAGAGCTAAATACTGACTAGCAACAAGCCAATGCCAGCAAGGACTCTTTGTGTAAGGCAGACAGTTGGAAAATACCATGAGGGCAAGATATAAAGAGCTTGCATAAGAGGACATAGGTTAGATTAGGGGTTTTTTAGTGCCTGGAAACATGTAGGTGAAAAAAATTAAAGGATATTTTGAATGGACATCCAATACCCATGTTAAACAGCAGGATGTTTTTTGAATGGCTGAGTTTATTAAGAGGAATTATTTAGTTTGTACTTATTTGCGTTTTGAAGGTTTTGTACTATATCATATATTAAATTTAGTTAATTTTTAGTTATTTTAATAAACAATATTTAGTTACAAACATCTCTATTGTTGTATAGTTTATTGCGTAGTAGTACTATAAGTAACCTTGGAGCAAACAAATTACAGATTTTTCATTGAAATTTTTTTTTTCAAAATAAAAATGCCTTTGAACATTGTACATATATGCTAAACTTTAAGAAATACTTTAAATAATTTTGGTTATACTCTAAGTATACTTTAAGTAATTATTTCTACATACTAAATGATGTTACACTAACCTCGGTAAATTAGTGCCTATATTTTTCTTAATTTCTTTTTTTTTTTTTAACTCACTGCTTCATTCAGCAGATATTTTAGAGTATCTACTAAGTCTATAGTAGATAGACTTAGGCACTTTGTAAAAGGGTACCAAAAGGAATAAAACTTCTCAGAAGCAGTGACATATGTCTCAGGAGAATTTAGAAAAGAAAATATTTTTTCTGGTATTTTATAGTCTGTTAGCTTTTGTATGTTTTCCCCATTACTAGTATTACATATTATTATTTGTACTAAACATTTTTTATGGTACTTTTAAATTGTAAAATTCTTTTAAATAGCATTATTTGGATCATTTTTGTGGACATATGTAAAGAGAACCAGAGTTTCTTGGCTCCTTCCACAACCCTGAAGTGTTGTAAGAGGATGCATAAGTCCTCCTTGGGAACCTTTCTGGAATTTAACTTTGATTTTCTTGGCCGAGTAGTTCCTGTCCTGTGAGTGTGACTAGAAGATCTTAGAGAAAGGGCAAAATGTGATGATCCTTTTGAGGACCTCTGATTATAATAATATTATCAGAGAAACTAGTTTAACATGGATTACTTAAGTATTAATATAACCAGAGGGCTTACTAAATATGTGGGTGGTCATCAGTGATGAATTTTACACTTAAAGGGCAGACAAGATAATCAAGTAAAAAACACTGATAGACTAACAGAACAAATTGGACTTCCTCGGTAGTACAGTAATAGAATAACATGAAGAGTAATCTGTGGTCCTCTTTCCTTTTAAATTTGGTTAATTCTGATAGTTAAAAAAATTATATGCTAAGTCTACATTTTCACATTTATCTGCTGCGTAATTTTAATATTGCTTCACAATTCATTGGTTTAGGCTTTTTATAGCCTTTATAAGCTGGATTGTCTTTCACTGATTTAAGATTTAGTAAATGAAAGGGATCATTAAGGATAAAAGAGAGCAGCAAATATGAGTTTCATTGTTAAAAGGTAAATATATAATTTGGATTTTTAAACAGAATGATGAGTAAATGAGAAAATTGGTGTTTGTAATAATAATACTAAGTGACTCTTTGGATGTCACATTTATTTTAACTCAGTATTCATTACTTTAAAATAAGTGTACTGTTTGTTTTTTTATAGCTGTGAAAGATACTGCATTGAGCTGAGATTAAAAAAAAAATTTTTTTTTAGAACTCAATTGCTTCTATTAAGATGAAACTCAGCTAGTAAACTCATTAAGTAAGGACCTTAGGCAGTTCTCTAGCTGAGACTGAAAGCACAGTACTGCAGACATCTTTGCATCACCGCCATGAATGACCTTGAAGGAAGCTAGCACTTCATAAAGCAAACTCCTCTCTGTGCCACATCGTTCTTATTTGATTGATGCCTTAGAAAAAGCTGTAAGATTTTCTTTCCTTTATAGTGTGGGGCATATATACTCCTTATACTTCATAGATTTTGCACTTGTCTGGAGTATTTCGTTGGCAGGTTCTTATAAGTTCTGATCTTTCACTGACTGCAGTACAAGTAAGCAGTGAAATGTCTCTCTTTTGATCAATTATTACTAGGGAGGAAGGTCTTGGTGCATTGGGATCATGGTTTTTAAGAATGGAAATATACTGACTTTCTAACTTGGGTGTAATACAGCCATTTTTCTTCCATCATAATCTTTCCAAGCATCTCAGTAGGTTGAAGGGTTTAATACTGAGGTTTTATGATTTATATTATTCAAAGAATATAGATTCCTGTCTAGCTACTATTCACTGTGCTTTCTTAAATTGATAGTTCCCCTTCCTTTTAGTTTTTTACTTTAATGTACAATGAAAGTTTTAGTATACATTTTTATCCTCAAAAGAAGAAGGCACCAGAAACCTCAGAAGATTAAAAGATTATATTACTACTTTGGAATTACTTGGTCATAAGAAATTATAAGTAAGGAACATCCAGAAGAACAGTCATCGATTTGTCTGCCCTCACCTTGCTGTAGGAATACCAGGAGGAAACTTTTCAATATTTTGGTTCTGGAAAGTGTGTAAAAGCTATGTTAGGGCCCTTGAGGCTGAGTATTTAAGGATTAACACGTGCATTACATTGGGTGGAGGTGGAGCTAATACCAGCTTCAGCCTAGTGTATTGCAGAGACCATTTAGAGCCTTTTCCTCTTTACCAGGGAGCCTGGTCAGCCAGTGACTCCAAACCTCAGTGCTATACTTTTTCTCTCTGAGATCTGAAACTGGTCCTCCTGATCTACCTCTGTTAACCTGACTGAATTTTGCACCTTGCTTAGCTTATCTTTCTGAAATACAGTTTAGGGTCACCTAAATACCTATTCTCTTATATCTTCTCATTTGTTGAACACAGAAATAGCTTAGTAAATAGGAACTTAGCCATGCTGAGTTTTTCTTCAATTACTTGATTAACACCATGTCTCATGGTCAGCTTTATTCTGCAGACCCTCTTGAGAGTCTTTGAACATGCTTAATTTATGCTAAATCCCTTTTATAATATATTTCCTGGCTGATGAACTTATAGATTTTCTTTTAAAAGTACATATGAATGCACTGGGACTAAAATAAATTTTCAGCCTTTTATCCAACTGTTAGTACTTTTTCTTGTTTTTAAAATTTTTTTAAACCAAGCTACTAAAACAGTTAGAAAATATTCACTTTCATGAAACAGAAAACAAATCAAGAAGTTATGGAAGTCTTTAAGCCATTTTGAGTTTATTTTTGTGTATGGTGAGAAGGTGTGTTCTAACTTCATTGATTTACCTACGGCTGTCCAACTTTCCCAGCACAAAAAGATTGGGATACCATAAAACTCCTAGAAGAAATCATAAGCACAACATTCTCTGACATATATCATACCAATGTTTTCTTAGGTCATTCTCCTAAGGCAGTAGAAATAAATACAAAAATAAATAAATGAGACCTAATCAAACTTACAAACTTTTGCAGAGCAAAGAAAACCATAAACAAAATAAAAAGACAACCTGCTGCTAAGTTGCTTCAGTCGTGTCCAACTCTGTGCGAGCCCATAGATGGCAGCCCAAAAGGCTCCCCCATCCCTGGGATTCTCCAGGTAAGAACACTGGAGTGGGTTGCCATTTCCTTCTCCAATGCATGAAAGACAACCTACAGAATGGGAAAAAATATTTGTAAACAGTGCAACTGACTTAATTTCCAAACTGGCTTAATTTCAAAAATACAATATGTAAAAAGCTCATACAACTGAACAACAAAAGAAAAAACAAACAACCCAATAGAAAAATGGGCAGAAGACTTAAATAGACATTTCTCCAAAGAAGAAATACAAATTGCCAATAGGCACATGAAAAGATGCTCAACATCTGTAATTATTAGAGAAGTGCAGATCAAATCTACAGTGAGGTATGACCTCATACCCATCAGAATTATTGTTCATTTGCCAGGCTTCAGCAATATGTGAACCGTGAACATGTTAAGCTGGTTTTAGAAAAGGCAGAGGAACCAGAGATGAAATTGCCAACATCTGCTGGATCATGGAAAAAGCAAGAGAGTTCCAGAAAAGCACCTATTTCTGCTTTATTGACTATGCCAAAACCTTTGACTGTGTGGATCACAATAAACTGTGGAAAATTCTGAAAGAGATGGGAATACCAGACCACCTGATCTACCTCTTGAGAAATTTGTATGCAGGTCAGGAAGCAACAATTAGAACTGGACATTGAACAACAGACTGGTTCCAAATAGGAAAAGGAGTTCGGCAAGGCTGTATATTGTCACCCTGTTTATTTAACTTATATGCAGAGTACATCATGAGAAATGCTTGGCTGGAAGAAACACAAGCTGGAATCAAGATTGCCAGGAGAAATATCAATAACCTCAGATAAGCAGATGACACCACCCTTATGGCAGAAAGTGAAGAGGAACTCAAAAGCCTCCTGATGAAAGTGAAAGAGTAGAGTGAAAAAGTTGGCTTAAAGCTCAACATTCAGAAAACAAATATCATGGCATCCGGTCCCATCACTTCATGGGAAATAGATGGGGAAACAGTGGAAAGTGTCAGACTTTATTTTTCTGGGCTCCAAAATCACTCCAGATGGTGATTGCAGCCATGAAATTAAAAGACGCTTACTCCTTGGAAGGAAAGTTATGACCAACCTGGATAGCATATTCAAAAGCAGAGACATTACTTTGCCAACAAAGGTTCGTCTAGTCAAGGCTATGGTTTTTCCTGTGGTCATGTACGGATGTGAGAGTTGGACTGTGAAGAAGGCTGAGCGCCAAAGAATTGATGCTTTTGAACTGTGGTGTTGGAGAAGACTCTTGAGAGTCCCTTGGACTGCAAGGAGATCCAACCAGTCCATTGTGAAGGAGATCAGCCCTGGGACTTCTTTGGAAGGAATGATGCTAAAGCTGAAACTCCAGTACTTTGGCCACCTCATGCAAAGAGTTGACTCATTGGAAAAGACTCTGATGCTGGGAGGGATTGGGGGCAAGAGGAGAAGGGGACGACAGAGGATGAGATGGCTGGATGGTACACTGACTCGATGGACGTGTGTCTCAGTGAACTCTGGGAGTAGGTGATGGATAGGGAGGCCTGGCGTGCTGCAATTAATGGGGTCGCAAAGAGTTGGACACGACTGAGCGACTGATCTGATCTGATCTGATCTGCTCGATCATTCCAACTTTTTGTGGCCCCATGGACTGCAGCCCTCCAGGCTTTCCTGTCCTTCACCATCTCCAGAGTTTACTCAGACTCATGTCCGTTCAGTCAATGATGCCATCCAAACATCTCATCCTCTCTCATCCCCTTCTCATCCTGCCTTTAATCTTTCCCAGCATCAGGGCCTTTTCTAATGAGTTGGCTCTTTGCATCAGATGGCTAAAGTATTGGAGCTTCAGCTTCAGCTTCAGCATCAGTTCTTCCAGTGAATATTCAGGGTTGATTTTCTTTAGGATTGAAGACTCTCAAGAGTCTTCTTCAACACCACAGTTTGAAAGCATCAATTCTTTGGCACTCAGAATGACCATCATTAAAAACTCTACCAATAACAAATGCTGGAGAGGGTGTGGAGAAAAGGGAGCCCTCCTACACTGCCGGTGGGAAGTTAAGTTGGTGTAGTCACTGTGGAAAACAGTATGTTCCTCAGAAAATTGAAAATAGAATTACCATATGATCCAGCAGTCCCACTCCTGGGCTTATATTGAGATAAAACTAATTCAAAAAGATGTGCACATTTATGTTCATATCACTACTCACAATAGCCAAGACATGGAAGGAATCTAAATGTCCATTGATGAATGGATGAAGATGTGATACATATATACAATGGAATACTACTCAGCTGTAAAAAGGAACCAAATAATGCCATTTGCAGCAACATGGATGTAACTGGAGATTATCATACAAAATGAAGTAAGCCAGAAAGAGACAGACAAATACCATGAGATATCACCTATATGTGGAATCTAAAATAAGACACAAATGAACCTGTTTGTAAAACAGAAACAGGCTCATGGACATAGAGAATGGACTTGTAGGTGCCAAGGGACAGGAGGTTGAAGGAGGGATGGCGTGGTAGGTTGGGGTTAACAGATGTAAGCAGACATATGGAATGCATAAACAATAAAGTTCTACCATATAGCACAGAGAACTATTATTCTCTTCACTATCCTATGATAAAGCATAATGGAAAAGAGTATAAATAAAGGAATATATTTATGTATAACTGAATCACTTTGCTCTACAGCAGAAATGAACACAACATTGTAAATCAACTATACTTTAATTAAAAAGAAAGTTATGGAAGATTGAAGTTTTAGTAAATAGAGATGCATTTATAATTTTTCCAGATAGTCACAATAAGGGTGTTTTTAAGCAATTGGTTTTGCAAACTAGGTATATAAACAATTAGGGTAGAAAGTTTAAAATTATTAATGATACATATAGAATATAAGATTGCATTAAGTACTCACTAAAGTTTTAAGAAACTGTTATTCCATTAAGCTAGCAAAAAAATAGTTGCAAAAACTCAGTAAGAAGTTTGAAAGAAGGCTTTTTAAAAAGGTTTTCCTAGTTTGCTCAAAAACTCTATTAAAGAACTATTGTATTTATTTCTAATTATTTTCTATTAGGCCCTCAAATACATTTAAAATGTACTTAAACTATTTAAATTATTTTATTTGTGATTGTTGGTTAATTAAAATATGTGTTTTAGGGTAATAATGGATTAAAATGGTACTATTGAATTGGAATAAAAGTTTAAGACAATAGATGCCAAATAATGTTTATTTAAAAAAATTTTTTTAACTGGGTCAGTGGTAGACCCAGTGCATGATGTTTATTGAGTTATTTGCCAAACAGTCATTTCCCATCAATTCATTTTTCAGTCTTTTTTGAAAAACTACTATGTAGTATTTTTGTACAGAAGAAAAAATAAGACATCTTGACTTTGAAAAATGTTTCAAAGTACATATCTTAATAGACAATTTGAGTGGATTCTACAAAGAGAAAATGTTTTCTGTTGTATTATTATTATTAATGATAATTATAATTTATAATAAATGGTGAAATAAAATTAAAAGTGGTAATAGAATTAACAAAAATAAAACCATAAAAAGCAACAACAGTAGACAAAACAGTAATAGCTTTAGGGATATGACTGAAATGAAAAACATATATATTATAATCTTGTTTTGCTTGTGACTGACTGACTATGTTTTAAATATGTATTTTGGTTATATAATACTGCCTAAAAATCTACTGCAAAACTTGAGGCTAGAGTCACTTGAAGGCTCAACTGAGCTGAACATCCAAGATAGCTTTTTCACTTATGTGTTTGGCACCTCAGTTGGCATGACTGGAATAGTTAAGGCTGGCAAAGCATCTCTTTTCTTTCTGCATTTCTCTCCATGTTTGGGCTTCCTCTAGCATGGCTGTTTCAGAGTAGTTGGACTTCTTAGCTGGTGACCTCCTCTCCTAGAATACATAGTCCAAGAGGCCTGGGCAGCTGAAGGGCCTGGTCTCAAAAAGCAGGCAGCATCACTTCTTCCACATTCTCTTGCGCAAAACTGAGTCTCAAGGCCAGTTCATAATCAAAGGTAGAAAACCACATACGGGCATATGCACGCTCAGAAGATATGGTTTATTGGGAGCATGAGAGAGGGAGGGAAGGAGGAGGGTTATCTCTAGAGATTAGCTACCACAATGTGAAATATTCATCTATTGGTAGACAATAACCATTTCACCATGTATTTGATAAAATTTGTATCAACATACTTCTGAGACTAAAATTCACATTAATTTTATATATAACACTATTTTATAACCAAAATGTACTTTCACCTAAGGAGTACTAAGAGATTTAGTTGCAATGAGAAAAATAAATCTTTCAGAAATAATTGCCTTAATGCTTTCATTTCAATTTCTGTTGAGTATGTACTGGATACAAGGTATTGCCCAAGTCATTAGGGGGAAGATATAGGAAATTATAAAATATTTTCTTATAAGACCCAGCACTCAAGCAATGTTATGAGACAAGGTTTACACATCAAGAGTCAAGTAGACCTTCATAGCACTGACCGACTTTCATGGAAGGGAAAGATAAACATGTTTTGAAATTATTTAGGAAGCCTTTATAAAAGACATTCATAGGATTTGTATGCTGAAAAATTACAAACCATTGATAAATGAACTCAAAAGAAAATCTAAATAATGGACAGATATATTGTGTTCACAAATTGGGAGAGCTGACATAGCAATGATATCAGTTCTATCTAAATTGATATGTATATATAATATATATACAATTGAGCAACTGAGCAAGCCACGATTATATATACATATATAATAAGAGTCGGACACAACTTAGCGACTCAGCAACAAATATAACATAGTTCCTCTTAAAATTGCAGCAAGACTTATTGAGATATAGAAAATATTGTCCTAAAAATTGGAGAAGGCTAAGGAACTAGGATAGCTAGAAGCACTTTTAAAAAGAATAGAGACTTCCCTGGGAATCCAGTGGTTAAGACTTTGCCTTCTAATGCAGGACATGCGAGTTCAATCCCTGGTTGGGGAGCTAAGATCCCACATGCCTCACAGCCAAAAAAGACCAAAACATAAAGCAGAAGCAATATTGTAACAAACTCAATAAAGACTTTAAAAATGGTCCACATTATAAAAGTCTTCAAAAAATAGACGAATAAAGTGGGAGGAATCGGTCTACCCGATTTCAAGACTTCTTATGTAGACACAGTAGTCAAGATTATGTGGTATTTATGTGGGACAGACATATTGAACAATGAAATAGAGCAGAGAATCCAGAAATAGGCTCACACAAATGTGTCCAACTCATTTTTGACAAAAGTGCATAAACAATTCAACTGAGGAAGGATAGCCATTTAAATAAATGGTGCTGGGGCAATTTGGACATCCATAGGCATAAAATGAACCCTGACCTAAACCTCATACCTTATACAAAAAGTAACCCCAAGTGGGTCATGGACTTAAAATGTAAAACATTTAAGGCTTTTAGAAAGAAAATAAGATAGAATCTTTGGGATCTAGGATTAGGGAAAGCATTTGACTTGAGACAAAAAGCACAATGAATTAAAAAAAAAGTGATAACTTGGTCTTCCTTGAACTTGAAAACTTCTGCTCTGCAAAAGACCCAGGTAAGAGGATGAAAACAAGAGTCACAGGGTGGAAGAAGATATTTGTAAACTACATATACAACAAAAGGCTACTACTGAGTATGTATAAAGAACCCTCAAAACTTAACAAACATTCCAGTAGAAAATAGGCAAAAGAAATGAAGCGTCACTGAAGAAGATACACAAATGACAAGCACACGAACAGATATTTAAAATTATTAGCTATTACACACCTATCAAAATGGCTAAATACTAGTAATTTAATAAACATTTACAATACCAAATGCTACCGAGTATGCAGAGAAAACAGAATCACTCATATGTTGCTGGTTGGAATGTAAAATGGTATAACTGATCTGGAAAAATTTTGACAGTCTCTTGAAAAAGTTAAACATGCAACTACCATATAACATAACAATTATGCTCCTAGGCATATCCCAGAGAAATGAAAATGTATGCTCATATATAAATGTACACAAATTTTTGATAATAGTTTTATTTGTAATAACCAAAACCTAAAACAAACCAGATGTCCTTTAATGGATGAATGGTTACAATAACTGGTATGTCTATACTCTGGAATACTACTCAGCAATAAAAATCAACAAAGTACTTATACAGCAATCTGGATGAATCCCCAGAGGACTATGATGAGTGAGTAAAGCCAGTTTCAAAGGTTACATAATGTATATTTCCTTTTATAACATTCTTAAAGTGATAAAATTATAAATTGGAGAACAAAAAACGTACTGCCAGAGTTAAGGAAAGGATGGGGTAGGAAGGAGATGACTGTAGCTATAAGAGGGCAATATGAGGGATCTTTGTTATGATAGAAATGCTCTGTATCTTAACTGTATTAATGTCAATATCCTTGTTTTAATTTTGCACAGTAGTTTTGCAAGATGTAACTGTCAGGGGAAATTGGGTAGAGGATATGCCTTCTGTATTATTTCTTATAATACATGCTTATTTTACATGTGTGTTTAGAATTATCTTGAGATTAAAAGTTTAATTAAAAATGATTTTAGATTTCAAAGCCAACATCAGGGGGAATGAAGGTGCTTTTTAATATAATTAGAAAAATCCTACTCCTTCAGTACAGGTGATTGCCATAATCTATTAGAAAAATTCATTGAAAGAACAAATTACACATATATGACAAGCTCTTAAACATCTTGGAGATTTTTGTATATTTTGAAGAGATGACACTTATTGACTGAAGTGAATCTCTAATTGATGTGATTTCAAGCAATAGAAACAAATCAACTGGAGAAATATGGGACCTTTGTTGGAGAGGAGGTAAGGTGTGGGCAAGCTAACTTTTCTAGGGACTCTATTTAGAAATCAGCTTCTTTGCTGTTTCTACCTTCTTAACCTTTTTTCTTTCCTCCAATTCTGTTGTTGTTGTTGTTCAGTAGCTAATTCGTGTCTCTTTGCAACCCCATGAACTGAAGCATGCCACGCTTCCCTGTCCTTTACTGTCTCCCAGAGTTTTCTCAAACTCAGGTGCATAGAGTCAGTGATGCCATCCAACTATCTCATCCTGTGTTGTCCCCTTCTCTTGCCCTCAGTCTTTCCCAGCATCTGGGTCTTTTCCAGTGAGTTGGATGTTTGTATCAGGTGGCCAAAATATTGGAGCTCCAGCTTCAGCACCAGTCCTTCCAATGAATATACAAGCTTGATTTCCTTTAGAATTGACTGATTTGATCTCCTTGCTGTTCAAAGGACTCTCAAGTCTTATCCAGCACCAGAGTTTAAAAGCATCAGTTCTTCAGTGCTCAGCTTTCTTTATGGTCCAACTCTCACATCCATACATGACAACTGGAAAAACCATAGCTTTGTTTATATGGACAGTTTTTAGCAAAGTGATGTCTCTTCTTTTTAATACACTGTCTTTTTAATACAATTGTCTTTTAAATATACTTTTTAATGCACATTGTTTAGATTTGTCATAGCTAAGGAGCAAGCATCTTTTAATTTCGTGGCTAAGTCACCATCCACAGTGATTTTGGAGCCCAAGAAAATGAAATCTGATATTGTTTCCACTTTTACCCCATGTATTTGTCATGAAGTGATGGGGCTGGATGCTATGATCTTCATTTTTGAATGCTGATTTTTAAGCCAACTTTTTCACTCTCCTCTTTCACCCTCATCAAAATGCTCTTTAATTCCTCTTCACTTTCTGCCATTAAATGGCATCATCTGCACATCTGAGGTTGTTGATATTTCTCCTGGCAGTCTTGATTCCAGCTTGTGAGTCATCCAGCCCAATATTTCGTATGATGTTCTCTGCATGTAAGTTAAATAAGCAGGGTAACAATATACAGCCTTGACATACTCCTTTCCAATTTTGAACTAGTCTGTTGTTCTATGTCTGGTTGTAACTGTTGCTTCTTGACCGGCATACAGGTTTCTCAGGAGGCAGGTAAGGTGGTCTGGTATTCCCATCTCTTGAAGAATTTTCCAGTTTTTCATGATCCATACAAGGGCTTTAGCCTAGTCAACGACACAAAAGTAGATGTTTTTTGGAATTCCTTGCTTTTTCTGTGATCCAATGGATGTTGGCAATTTGATCTTTGGTTCCTCTGCCTTTTCTAAATCCATGCAAGTTCTTAGGTCACGTACTGCTGAAGCCTGGCTTGAAGGATTTTGAGCATGATCTTGCTAGCATTTGAAATGAGTGCAATTGTATGGTTATTTGAACATTCTCTGGCATTTCTTTTCTTTGGTATTGGAATGAAAACTGACCTTTTCCAGACCTGTGACCACTGCTGAGTTTTCCAGATTTGTTGGCTTATTGATCCAATATTGATCCAATTCAGTGGCTTCCATGAAACTCCCAGGAGACCTGCATATTGACAAAGTCCTAATTGGAATTTAACAGCGTCTGTTTTTTCCCGTATTTTTGTAATGTGGAAAAAATAGACTTAAATCTTATCTCATATTTGTAGATTGTAGTGAAGTCTTTTCAAGAAGTATTTTCAGCTGGATTAGAGCTGATTTAAGATCATCTGATTAACACATAGTCAGGGAGATGTAGAAACCATATTACAAGACCAGGGTTAATTAGTACCGGCAAATTCATACTACAATGAATATAATATAAAAAGCTTTCTTAATAATAAGACTATTTCCATGACAAAATGTTGGAAAACATGTTTCTGATTTTCTTGTTGAAAAGTAGAAAAATAATATTTATAATAAAGTATACATATACATACTTACGGCAACCCACTCTAGTACTCTTGCCTGGAAAATCCCATGGACGGAGGAGCTTGGTGCAGGCTACTGTCTGTGGGGTCATAAAGAGTCGGGCACGACTGAGCAACTTCACTTTCACATACATACTTACAATGAAAATATGAAGTTTTTCTATAAACACTACTAATTTGGCTTAATAGCTTCTGAATTTGAGGGTGGGTTTGAACATTTTTCTTTGGATTTGTCTCATTATGGTGTCCTCAATATTTAATATATAGTAAAAGTAGCATTCAAATCAATGGGAAAGGGGAAATAATTAAAATGTTGTTAGGATAACCAGATATCTATTTGGAAAAGCAAGATTGGATACTATCTTTGTATCGTATGTCAAAACAAATTGAACTGCTAAGTGTACAAATTCAAGTATAAAAACACTTAAGGAAAATATAGGTTTATATTTTTATAATACGTAGTGGCAAGGGCTTTCTAAACATGACAGTAATAACCAGAAAAGCTTGTTTCTGAAATCTATTTTTCTACAGTAAACCATCCCTAAACCTAATATTTTAAACCAAAAATGATTTATTATTTCTCAAGATTCTGTAGATTGGTTAAGTCATTCTTCCTTGGGTCTCATCTGAACACACTTACAAGGCTTCTTTTATCTGGTGGCTGTGACCACTCCTGCCTGTTTTATCTTATTCAGTTGTCCAGCCCAAGCTTCTTTACATTGTGCCTGGGTCTTGAGAAAGTGAAGTTAGAAACTATGAGGCTTGTGGAGGCCTATACTCTAGAACTCATATTCACTTTTGTCACATTTTCTTGATCAAATCAAATTACAAGGTCAGCCAGATAAAAGAGGTGAATAAATAGACTCCATCTCTTGAGCAGCAATATCACAATGCAAAAAGATGCAGACATTACGAGACTTAATTCATTGGGAACCATTATTTTATCATCTTCCTCAGGATCTCTTGCTGTCTAAACATTCTGCCTGAAAATAGGAACAAAGTTGATTTGGATAAAATTTTGAATAAATCTCTTACTCTCATTCAGCTACTTGCTGTCTGAAACTTAAGATCTAAATAGATTTGGATTATGTAGTAACCTTGCTATCTGAATTTGCCAACTATATATGCACTGTCCTAATTCAGATGTGTAATAGCTTTATTACTGGCATTAAGCAGTTTGATGATGATGTGCCTTGGTGTAGTTTTCTTCGTGTTTTGTGTGCTTCGGTTTTATTAAGCTTGAATGTGTGGGTTTGTATAGCTTTATAAATATTTATATACCACCCCCTCCACCATTCTTCTTATTTGGGGATTCCAATTACATGTATATTAGTCTCCTTGAAGTTTCGCTACAGCTCACCAATGCTCTGGTTATTTTTTTATGTAGTCTTCTTCTGCTTGTTTCATTTTGGATAGATTTATTGCTCTGTCTTCAAGTTCACGAGTCTTCTGCAATGACTAGTCTTTCTTTAATTCTTTCTTAGATATTGTATTTTCCATCTCTGCAAGTTTGGTTTGGATTATTTTTTTATATATCTTCAGTGTTTCTAGTTAACACGTTCAGTCTTCTAGCTCAGGGGATGACAAATAAGAGCTCATAAATCAAACTTGGCCTAGCAGATTTGTTTTGTAAATAGTTTTATTGGGATACAGCCATGCCTATTTGTTAATTCATTGTTTATGGCTGCTTTTCGCAATGCAATATTTGAGCTGAGTAGTTTTTACAGACTCCATACCTGCAAAGTCTACATTTCCTACTATCAGGTTCCTGAACATATGGAATTTACATTATAATCACTGTTTTACTGCATTTATCTACTAATTCTATCACTGATGTGATTTTTGAGTCAGTTTCAATTGACTGATCTTTCCTTTCACTTCAGTTTTGTATTTTTCTGCTTCTTTGCATGCCTGGTACTTTTTGATTAGATGCCAGATATTGGTGAATTGTTGAGAGCTGGATATTTTTGTATTCTTATAAATATTCTTCAACTTTGTCCTGGGATACAGTTTGATTTTCTGAAGGCAGTTTAATCCTTTTCAAGTCTGGCTGTTAAGCTTTGTTAAGTGGGACCAGAGCAGCCTTTTTTGTATAGGGCTAGTTTTACCTCATTACTGAGGCGTAGCTCTTATGAGGACTTTATCCAGTGCCTCAAGAGTTATGACTAGCAGGAACCCAAATTATTTTGATCTCTGTGCCAGCATCAACCATTATTTCCACCAATCCTTTTGGATGGCTATTTTCTTGACCTGTGTTGTTCCCTCCTGCACATGACTTAATTCATACTTAACTAAAGATGAGAGCGACTTCTTTTTCTGTATAGCTCTCTCCTCTCTCATTCTTTGCCCTGCAAACTTTTAATGAACTTGGCCTCCCTGTGTTCCCAGGTTTATTTTCTTAATTTGAAATCTTATGGGCTCTGCCTGGGTTATGGCTCCCTGCACTGTGGCCTGAAGATTCTCTCTGGGCAATACGCTGGGGCAGTCTTCGTGCTCGTATGTTTGCTTCATGTATTTCAGGGATCACCGTCTTTTGTTGCCTGATGCCCGGATCTTGACAAGTCATTCTTTCATATATTCTGTTCAAGATTTTAGTTGTTTCAGGTTGCAGGGTAAATCTCATCCCTGTTACTACTTCTTGGCTTAAACGGTCTTCAGAAACCTAATGACTTTAGATGACAAGGGATATTTGTGTTTTACTATTTTAAAAACAAATTGTGGGCTTAAAATATTGTAGAAGACACTGTAAAATAAGTTTAAAGACATGGTGACAAACTGGGAAAAGTATTTTCAGTTAAATTGTGCCGACTAAGGATTAATGGGCTTCCAGGTGGTGCTAGTGGTAAAGAACCCACTTGCCAATGCAGGAGACATAAGACACGTGGGTTCAATCCCTGAGTTGGGAAGATCCCCTCAAGGAGGTCATGGCAACCCGCTCCAGTATTCTTGGCTGGAGAATCCCTTGGACAGAGGAGCCTGGTGGTCTGTGATCCATGCGGTCGCAAAGAGTCGGACACATCTGTAGCAGCGTAGCACACATGCAAGGATTAATAGTACCAGTACATTAATAGATGCCAGTCTCATAAATCAGTAAGGAAAAGATGAACATTCCCAATAGGAAAGGGCTTCCCAGGTGGCTCAGTGGTAAAGAATCCACCTGCCAAAGCAAGAGACACAGGAGACGCGGATTCGAACCCTAGGTCGGAAAGATCCTCTGGAGAAGGAAATGACAACCCTCTCTAGTATTCTTGCCTGGGAATCCCATGGACGGAGGAGCCTGGAGGTCTACAGTTCACTGGATTGCAAAAGAGTTGGACACGACTTAGTGACTAAACACCACCACCACCGCAACAACATTTTTGTTTGTGTACTTACTTTGTTAGTGGATAGAAATGAAAATGACCACCAGCAAATGAAAAAATTTCTGTTACAATGCTAATCAAAGAGAAAATAATTGAAATAACAAAGAGATATCATTTTTCACCTATCATATTCTTAAGGAGGAAAATCATGTAAGAAAGAATGTAAATTTTCATAGTTTTCTTGGAATGCAATCTGATAATATGTATGAAAATTTAAAATGCTTACTTGATTTAGTAATTCCAAATCTAAATGATTATCCTAAACTACAAAAAAGATCTTCACGACCAAGATAATCACGATGGTGTGATCACTGACCTAGAGCCAGACATCCTGGAATGTGAAGTCAAGTGGGCCTTAGAAAGCACCACTACGAACAAAGCTAGTGGAGGTGATGGAATTCCAGTGGAGCTATTTCAAATCCTGGAAGATGATGCTGTGAAAGTGCTGCACTCAATATGCCAGCAAATTTGGAAAACTCAGCAGTGGCCACAGGACTGGAAAAGGTCAATTTTCATTCCAATCCCAAAGAAAGGCAATGCCAAAGAATGCTCAAACTACCACACAATTGCACTCATCTCACATGCTAGTAAAGCAATGCTCCAAATTCTCCAAGCCAGGCTTCAGCAATACGTGAACCAGGAACTTCCAGATGTTCAAGCTGGTTTTACAAAAGGCAGAGGAACCAGAGATCAAATTGCCAACATCCGCTGGATCATGGAAAAAGCAAGAGAGTTCCAGAAAAACATCTATTTCTGCTTTATTGACTATGCCAAAGCCTTTGACTGTGTGGATCACAATAAACTGTGGAAAATTCTGAAAGAGATGGGAATACCAGACTACCTGACCTGCCTCTTGAGAAACCTATATGCAGGTCAGGAAGCAACAGTTAGAACTGGACATGGAACAACAGACTGGTTCCAAATAGGAAAAGGAGTTCGTCAAGGCTGTATATTGTCACCCTGCTTATTTAACTTATATGCAGAGTACATCATGAGAAACGCTGGAAGAAACACAAGCTGGAATCAAGATTGCCTGGAGAAATATCAATAACCTCAGATATGCAGATGACACCACCCTTATGGCAGAAAGTGAAGAGGAACTCAAAAGCCTCTTGATGAAAGTGAAAGAGGAGAGTGAAAAAGTTGGCTTAAAGCTCAGCATTCAGAAAACTAAGATCGTGGCATCCGGTCCCATCACTTCATGGGAAATAGATGGGGAAACAGTGGAAAGAGTGTCAGACTTTATATTTTGGGCTCCAAAATCATTCCAGATGGTGATTGCAGCCATGAAATTAAAAGACGCTTACTCCTTGGAAGGAAAGTTATGACCAACGTAGATAACATATTCAAAAGCAGAGACATTACTTTGCCAACAAAGGTCCGTCTAGTCAAGGCTATGGTTTTCCCAGTGGTCGTGTATGGATGTGAGAGTTGGACTGTGAAGAAAGCTGAGTGCTGAAGAATTGATGCTTTTGAACTGTGGTGTTGGAGAAGACTCTTGAGAGTCCCTTGGACTACAAGGAAATCCAAACAGTCCATCCTAAAGGAGATCAGTCCTGAGTGTTCATTGGAAGGATTGACGCTAAAGCTGAAACTCCAGTACTTTGGCCACCTCATGCGAAGAGTTGACTCACTGGAAAAGACTCTGATGCTGGGAGGGATTGGGGGCAGGAGGAGAAGGGGACAACAGAGGATGAGATGGCTGGATGGCATCACCGACTCAATGGACATGAGTTTGGGTGAACTCTGGGAGTTGGTGATGGACAGAGAGGCCTGGCATGCTGCAATTCATGGGATTGCAAAGAGTCGGACACAACTGAGTGACTGAACTGAACTGAAACAAAATATTTCCACAAGTTTGTAAAAAATAATTATTATAGGATCACTGACAAAATGTAAAAATAAGTTGAATGTCAATTATTAGTCAAATAGTTACTCTTTATAATTATTTATTACTTTTAATTCTATAATAATCATCTTTACTATTTTTTACAATTATCTCTTAAGTTGTTAAATATATGTATATATACACATTCAGGATATCACTATTCCTCTATTATAAACAATAATGTAAATATGTTTATTAACACGTAAAAATGTCTTCATGTTAAGTGAAAAAGGGCAGTTTATAAACTCGTATTTGTAGATGATATCATGGGAAATATACCTATACAAACACATACATACATATATACACATACAATATTTCTATGGAAGATAGAATTACAGGGAGTTTTTATTTTCTAGTTTGTTGTTATATATTTTAATTTTTAAAAATAATGAGCCTGTGCAGTCAGGGGGGAAAATGCTCTTTCTGTATTTTAAAAAAGGAAGATATAAGAAAGAAAACCATCACAAAGAAGAACCTTAGAACGTTCCAAGAAACCAGGTTGTAAAATGGAAACAACACTTGTGATTTATCAGTTGGTAGATCTGGGTAGTAGAAAAAGCAAGACCCAAGTTTTAGTCCTGGCTCTTTCCTTTATAGGTGGAGTGATCGTGGACAAATTACTAAACATCTTTAATAGTTTTTAAAGTCATTATTTTCTAATGTAATAAATCATATGATTATTATATTTATGTCACAGGTAATAAAATTTATTCAGCAAAGAGTAGTTTATTTAAAAATTTTAATATAAAATAAGGGAATGAGAATAGTTCTTACTGGGCATAAAAATCTACTTGGATGATGGGATGAGTTTATTATTATCATGCTGCAATTAGCAAATACTAATTATCTCTGTATGAGAGCTGCTATCTTTAATTTCAATTAAGTTCAATTTTTGTCTAAAATATGATCTTCAGTTAAGAGAATCACAGAGTATTTCATTTCAGTTCATCCTAGCCAGGAGTGGTGTCTATTCTTACAGCTGGTAGTTCCTCTTGTCCTATCTTTCCTCAATGTGCAGGCCCACCATGGCTCCTGCTTCTGGCTGGGGAGGGCTGGCTTTCGGCAGGAGGTGCAAAGACCTCCTTTACTGCTGAAGAAGTGGGCCAGAAGAGCTGGAACTCCATCTCTGAGGCTCTCTTAGCCTTCTCTCTGTCTTCTAACCACTCCTTCACTCCCACAGATAAGCTGGCTCTGAAGAGCAAGAGGAGCCCTATGTTTCTTAAAACGAGGTGTATCACTTTAGTAGGAAAATGAAGAGACATGAATGATCATGAACTATTTAAATAAAAAACATTTCTTTACCCTTATTCACCATGATGACAGCCCAACTTTAGAGACTTTACAGAGGCAAGAGGTCTATCAACTTCTTTCCTTTCACTTATAGTTTCTTGCTACTGATGTGAAATAAGAATCAGGGTTTATTACCAAAAACATTGCTATTCTTTTAAATGAAAACAGTGGCACATCACCTTTCACATGGATGTGTTTTATAGTCAAATAAAAGCTCATGAAGCCTCAGTTCTACAGTCTGTCTGGGTTTGAAATATTTTTATGCACTGCTGTGTGAAGAGCAGGTGCACTCATACATCGGTTTCTAAGATTTTTCTATTTTATCAGGTGATTTGGGTTTAAAATTTCAACAGATGTCTATTTCAGTCATTTTTGCTCTTAGTGTTCTTCTTGTTTAATTGCTAAGTCATTTCTGACTCTTTGCAACCCCATGGACTGCAGCACACCAGGCTCCTCTGTCTTCCACTATCTCCTGGAGTTTGTTGAAACTCATGTCCATTGAGTCAGTGATGCCATCCAAGCATCTCACCCTCTCTTGCCCACTTCTTTTTCCCTCAATCTTTCCCAGCATCAGGGTCTTTTCCAGTGAGTCAGTTCTTCGCATCAAGTGGCCAAAATATTGGAGCTTCAACTCAGCATCAGTCCTTCATATGAATATTCAGAGTTGATTTCCTTTATGATTGACTTATTCAATCTCTTTGTTGTCCAAAGAACTCTCAAGAGTCTTCTCCAACACCACAGTTCGAAAGCATCAATTCTTTGGTGCTCAGCCTTCTTTACAGTCCAACTCTTACATCCATATATGACTACTGGAAAAACCACAGCTTTGACTATTTGGACCTTTGTCGGCAAAGTGATGTGTCTGCTTTTTAATGTGGTCTAGGTTTGTCATAGTTTTCTTTCCAAGGAGCAAGTGTCTTTTAATTTCATGACTGCAATCACTATCTGTAGTCATTTTGTTGCCCAGGGAAATAAAATCTGTCCCTGCTTCCACTTTTCTCCTTCTATTTATCATGAAGTAATGGGACTGGATGCCATGATCTTTGTTTTTTGAATGCTGAGTTTCAAGCTAGCTTTTTCACTCTCCTCTTTCACTTTCAGCAAGACATTCTTTAGTTCCTCTTTGCTTACTGCCATTAGAGTGGTATCACCTGCATATCTGAGGTTGTTGATATTTCTCTCTTGGCACTCTTGATTTCAGCTTGTGATTCATCCAGCCAGGCATTTCTTATAATGTACTCTGCATATAAATTAAATAAGCATGGTAACAATATATAACCTTGATGTACTCCCGTCCCAATTTTGAACCAGTCAGTTGTTCCATGTCCAGTTCGAAGTGTTGCTTCTTTACCCTCATACAGGTTTCTCAGGAGCCAGGTAAGATGGTCTGGTACTCCCATCTCTAAGAATTTTCCACAGTTTGTTGTGATCCACACAGTCAAAGGCTTTAGCATAGTCAATGAAATAGAAGTAGATTTTTTTTTTAAATTCCCTTGCTTTCTCCATGATCCAGTGATTATTTGCAATTTGATTTCTTGTTCTTCTGCCTTTTCTAAACCTAGCTTGGAACTTCTCAGTTCATGTACTGATGAAGCCTAGGTTGAAGGATTTTGAGCATCACCTTGCTAGCATGTAAAATGAGTCCAGTTGTACAGTAGTTTGAACATTCTTAGGCATTGCCCCTCTTTGGGATTGGAATGAAAACTGACCTTTTCCAGTCCTGTGGCCACTGCTGAGTTTTCCAAATTTGCTGACAGATTGAGTGCAGCACTTTTACAGCACTGTCCTTTAGATTTTAAATACCTTAGCTGGAATTCCATCCAAATGCTACCTTTGCTCGTATTAATGCTTCCTAAGGCCCAGTATTAATAGAACAGCTTAAAACTTAGCTCTAACAAGTCTAACTTATTTATTTTAGAACAATTTATACCTTGTAACCTATTGAATCTCACAGATACATTTCTTATGGAGTGGCTTAAACTCAAAGTTAGCTCAAAACGAAACCTTCCTCCTATTAGAATATTGCTTCCTCCTATTAGAATATTAGAATTTTGCAGTCTTTTTCCAGTCTGTGGTATCAACATTGCTTTGCAATTTCTTTGGCTGCCCTCTAACTATTTGGCTTCACCTTCCATTATTGTATTTTCTTTATGAGTGCCTGTGTCAGGTTCTGAGCTGTTTAGGGGAGTCATTCAAAGGTTGTGGTCTAAATATGTTGGTTTATTAGTAAAGTCTTGAGTACTATCCTAAATATTACAAAGTTTGTTTGCTAGTGTTAGCCTCCTAGTGAGAGGTGTGAGCTAGCCTGGTGACTTAACATATCATCCTAAAGTGAAAGTCTCAGAACACATTATGTAGACTACTGTCCTTTTTTAACAGGAGAAATGACCAGTTAGTAACTCCACATACTTTCTGTACTGTATTCTGCTACAACCCATTACCCCAGTTTTCTTAATAATGTCGTCTGATCAAATAATACCAATGCCTTCTGTCTTTTAATTACTGTCTTTCATCTTCATATTATTATATATATTTTGCTTAAACTGCTGGGCTATCAAAAGTTAAGGCTAGGCAAAGGTTTGAATACTTTTAATTTAGATTAATTAATCAGTTTTGAGATATAAGAATGAACTACTGCATTAGCCAAAACAGTTTGTTCAGGTGTTTCCATAGTATCTTATTTAAGTCTTTTCTTTAATATTTTAATATTTACTTATTTTAGTATCTACTTACAAAGAGATACCTATGAATTACCTACAAAGAAATATCTTCTGAATTACCTTGAGGTTAAGGTAAATTAGATGTATTTACTTAGTAATTGTGTGCTTTTTGAAGCTGTAACATAGTCTGTTTTCAAATTTAATAAAACTAAATCCTCCTCAAAATTATAGTCAGTTAAATCTAAAATATTTTAAATTTGTTATGTGTTTTGTAAAAGAATTTTCAGTCAACTTTGATTTTTTTGTTAAAGAAGGAATTTTCTTTCTTAAGGAAGAATGTTATATAAATATTCAAGTATCAACATTATTGTTATTATGGATGCTAATGACCTTTATTTCTATAAATATTAGCATTAAAATTTAAACACCTTTCTTTTTGCAAACCCAAACATTCCTGAATAAAAGATCAAAGGTCACAGAGCTATGATGATTCAGTACTAAAATATCAAAGTATTTAGAAAGTCTTTTTCACAGTTGCTTAAATTATGGGAAAAGGTTTATCTAAAGGTCTAGGACCATCTTGAATTACCGCATAATATTTGCCCAAGGAAGTCTCAGGAGAACTTACAATAGGTCCATGCCATGAAAGTTTCGAACTGAGCAACAAAATAGCCATGTTTAAACACTGAAGTCAGACTAGAAACATGAATCATTTTCTTCATTTAATTTAAAAAGAAATTTCCAGCCATTTCCAATTATATTAACTACATTTTAATAACTAAAGATGCCAGACTTATAAGGTGCAAAATAATGAGCATATTTCTGTAGCAGATTTTTAAAAAATATTATTATCTCTCACATAACCAAAGCAATCTTGTAAAATTCGGGTGTTGTTTACCATGTTCACAGTGATGTGGCTCCAGGAGAGAATTGTTATATGGAGCTGGAGAACTAGAAGAAAGAGAATGGACATCTTAAAACTGGTTTAATAATGTCAACAAAAAAACAATAAAGATGCCATATGGAAAAGGATGAATTATTGCTTTAAGGAAGTTTTATTTCTCACTGTGATGTTTAGTCTGGATTTTGCTATAGTCTAGATGGTCTCATTCAACATGGTCAGGAAGGTTATCTTTCAGCCAAGGTTATCAAAAACTAAGGAGAGGCAAAGGTGTTGAATACTTTTAATTTAGATTAATTAATCACTTTTGAGACAGTTAAATATTAAATTTATTTTATATTAAATAGGATACAGTTAAATATTGAATATTAAACAGTTAAATAAGAAGTAAATATTGGGTTGGCCAAAAAAGTTCATTTAAGCTTTTCCACAGCATCACATAAGTCTTTTCTTAAGAGTAGTATTTTAGTATCAAAGGAAATAGAGTATATGGTAATAATAAACTTAATATTTTTAATTGAACTCAGCCTTTTAAAATATTTGCTCCTTAGTTTTAACTAACACTTTGGAAATAAAGGGATCATTGTTTCTTAACTTCTTTGATTTGACCAGAAGACAAAGCTCTTAGCTAATGGGACTAATGAAAAATTTTCAGGTCATTTAGAATTGAATAAGATTTATTGAAACAGTCCTTGTCACTGCAAGAACAATATGAGTTCACAAGTGCTGTATAGATAGTTCTCCTTTAAATGATCCCCAACAAGTCAGCTTGATCAAATTACAGAGACCTTTGTCCATCTTACCCACCACCCATAGACTTGTTGACAACATTGAAGTAAAATAGAAAGATGAACCATATAAGAGCAATAAAACAGCATTACGTCTTGAATTTAATTTAATTTAGATTTAAGTAGAGACTTAAACTGACATGAACTGTGAACCAAAAAAAAAAATACTAGACAAACCATACTAATTTATAGATATTCTTCTTTCACCAAGAGAGAAAGAAAAAGCTATTAAAATGGTCAAACTGCAACTTCACTGAGATTTGTATTTTCTCACATTACTCACTGGAAAGAAAGAAATAAACAAACTAGAACAACTACAAATATTTGTCAGCCAAACCTGAATATACTATTTAATTGGGAAAAAAAGTTTAGCTCCCAAAGAGAAGAATGGGTGCAGTTTGTCCTCTATTTCATGGTAGTTAAATGAATTTAAAAAGTGCATTGATCGATAAAAGTATTTAAAGTTAATTTTAATAAAGTGGCAGTTGTTTATGTATTGAATAATTTCAGTTATCAGATAACTTGTTTAAGGTATATTGGTCTAATTGTTTATTGACAAAGTATTATAATTTACTTTGCATGATTATCTTTTTATATTTAAATACTATTTTTATATATTCTCTTTTCTAAATGGAATCACATTTATATAGAAAACTATTACTTTACAGTGGCTGAACCTACGTCAGGTTAGCAAGGACAATGCAGTCAAACATACAAATGCTTTGTGTGTGTTAGCTTGTGCCTCTTGTTCAGTAAATAGGGATGTAGCTCTTTTAAAGTCAATAACAATAATCATAAACAAGATAATCCCATCAGCACAAGTCAGTCTTACTCTGCATGTAGTAATTTAGCACAGTATTGCACTTAATAAATTATCATTAATCATAAATACATTTTCACATGTGCATATTTAATTTCCTTAGCATTTGCTATCTTGGTTTTTCTGTAGGGCTAAGGTACAAGACACGCATGTCAAATCTGAAAAGCAGCATAATCAGTCTTTTGAAGCCCACTGCAATCAATATCTATGCAAATAGGGTGGTTATGGAATTTACACAGCTTTGTCAATCAATCACTAGTCAAGTCTCCACCCTACATTTAAAATACTAATAGATTTTTTTCTTTTTAAAGAGACAATGAGTTACTTTTTTCTCAGTATTTGTTATATAGGCTAATGCTATTACTTTGACTGCCTCCTCTCCCCTACCACCTTTTCCCTGCACATTTAACCCACCTGCACATCGAGGGAGACCATGCTGCCAGTCTTGCTAGGTGGAGATGTCGAGATCAGCGGCTTCCTGAGTGCCACCTGTGGGCGTTTTATGGCCCTTTTCTTGGCCCTGAGTTCTTGAAGGAGCACATCTCGGGACTCAGAGCTGACTGGACCCGCATTCCTAGAGTACTGGCCCTGTGTTGCCTGCCCACTGAGACAGAGGTCTTCAGTGGATCACTAAAGGGCTCTGTCTTTTGCCTTGATCATGTCACATTCTTACCAAGGAAACAGAACACTTGCTAAACCAAATAATCAAAATATAGAAGTTAAGAATGAAAATTAACTAGATTGGCTACTAAATTGGGGTTCAAAGTTTATTTCCATTATATAGAATAATGTAATATCTAGATTTTTTTTTTTTTTGTCTACCTCTAACAACAGTATGAATCTTTAGTTCTGAGGATGACTGAAGAAGCTAATGCATGTCTGTTTTGGAATGGAAGCAAAAGGAAGATAAAAATCCCTCAGTTCTCCACTGGTTAAATCACATCTGCTAGATTGTTGAGTTCTGTTCTAAAAATGTTAAGGACTCTGAAAAGTTTGAAACTGTATAGAAAAGGATAACTCAGATGATGAGAAAGCTGGAAATGGAAGTTGAAAGTAGAGAGGATATAGGTAGAATGTGATGTAGGTAGATTCAATATTGACCTTTAAATATTGAAAATATATCTGCAGACTCTGTATGTAAGTTAGGAATTAAGTTTCTAAGTTATGGGTACCAAGAGTACACGCATAGGGTTATTTTCTTTGTAAATAAAGTCTGGGGACAAAAAGTCCAGGATTAGAGAAGCAGCTCCACAAAGTCATTGAGGACTCTTTAACTATGATATCTTCAATGAATGATTCTCTTTTTAAGATCACTTGATAATAAGTTGCTGGAGGTCCTGCAGTTGCATCCCTATTCTAGATAGCAGGAAGAAGCATAGGTATGGTGTAGGGGAAGGCACATTTTCTCCTAAAAGAAACCTTCCCAGAATTTCCACAAACACTCTCCCTTACATCTTTCTCAGTTCAGTTCAGTTCAGTTCAGTCACTCAGTTGTGTCCAACTCTTTGCTACCCCATGAACCGCAGCATGCCAGGCCTCCCTGTCCATCACCAACTGCTGGAGTCCACCCAAACCCATGTCCATTGGGTCAGTGATGCCATCCAACCATCTCATCCTCTGTCATCCCCTCCTCCTCCTGCCCTCAGTCTTTCCCAGCATCAGGGTCTTTTCAAATGAGTCAGCTCTTCGCATCAGGTGGCCAAACTATTGGAGTTTCAGCTTCAACATCAGTCCTTCCAATGAACACCCAGGACTGATCTCCTTTAGGATGGACTGGTTGGATCTCCTTGCAGTCCAAGGGGCTCTCAAGAGTCTTCTCCAACACCACAGTTCAAAAGCATCAATTCTTTGGTGCTCAGCTTTCTTTATAGTCCAACTCTCACATCCATACATGACCACTGGAAAAACCATAGCTCTGACTAGACGGACCTTTGTTGGCAAAGTACTCTCTGCTTTTTAATATGCTGTCTTGGTTGGTCATAACTTTTCTTCCAAGGAGCAAGTGTCTTTTAATTTCATGGCTACAGTCACCATCTGCCATGATTTTGGAGCCCAGAAAAATAAAATCAGCCATTGTTCCCACTGTTTCCCCATCTATTTGCCATGAAGTGATGGGACCGGATGCCATGATCTTAGTTTTCAGAATGTTGAGCTTTAAGCCAACTTTTTCACTCTCCTACATCTTTTTAACCACAACTTAGTCTCATGGCCATACCTGGCTGCTATATATTCTGGCTGCAAAATATAACCCAGTAGGTAAAAGTTTTAAAAGGGCAACTTTTTTAGAGATACTGATGTTGCTGTTGTTGAACATTCAAAAGCAACTAGGAAACTGCCTATCAGGAGAAGTTTAGGGGAAGACCTGATATGTATAGGACTTCCCAGGTGGCGCTAGTGGTAAAGAACCTGCCTGCCAGTGCAGGAGAAGTAAAGACGTGAGTTCAATCCCTGGGTCAGGAAAATGCCCTGGAGAAGGGCATGGCAACTCACTCCAGTATGCTTGCCTGGAGAATCCTATAAACAGAGGAGCCTGGCAGGTTACAGTCCATGGGGTCCCAAGGAGTCTGACACCAATGAAGCAACTTAGCATGCACGCATGCTGATATGTAAACAGTTTCTTCCAATACTATGTGCCAAGACTATTTCAATATATGTGTGTATGGGCCATGCTGAGTTTTAGTTTGATTAACTTTTCTTATAAGAGATTTTGATAAAATTTGATTTCTACTTACTACGTATCAATCATGACAAGTGTTCCTTGAAGTAAATGCTTAGTATACAAGTCTTGTTTTCATGTTGTTTAGAAGCCAGCATATTCTTTTAATGGAAGGCACTAGTGAAGTAGGATTTTGTGGACACATTATGACTTCACATACTTAGCAATCTTTCTGATACATGAAGCATTGTGCCTTATGAATTTTGTTATTAATTAACTTGCTACAGGAAGTACTGATCAATTGATTGATCTAAATTTCACTTAGTATAGCTATAAGACAGATACATTTTAAGATTTGTGGCCTATGAAATGTATAGCTTAAGTTTTATTTTGTGGTGGATTTTTATTTTCCCTTAATATTTGGATTACATGAGTTTATTCAGAAAATATTAAGATGTTGATATGACGTGTATTCTGGAATTGTATTTGCAATTCTATAAAACTGGAATCAAGATTGCTGGGAGAAATATCAAAAACCTCAGATATGCAGATGACACAACCCTTATGGCAGAAAGTGAAGAAGAACTAAAGAACCTCTTGATGAAAGTGAAAGAGGAGAGTGAAAAAGGTGGCTTAAAGCTCAACATTCAGAAAACTAAGATCATGGCATCCAGTCCCATCACTTCATGGCAAATAGATGGGGAAACAGTGGAAACAATGGCTGACTTTATTTTTCTGGGCTGCAAAATCACTGCAGATGGTGACTGCAGCCATGAAATTAAAAGACACTTGCTCCTTGGAAGAAAAGTTATGACCAACCTAGACAGCATATTAAAAAACAGAAACAGCACTTTGCCAACAAAAGTCTGTCTAGTCAAGGCTATGGTTTTTCCAGTGGTCATGTATGGGTGTGAGAGTTGGACTATAAAGAAAGCTGAGCACCAAAGAATTGATGCTTTTGAACTGTGGTGTTGGGGAAGACTCTTGAGAGCCCCTTGGACTGCAAGGAGATCCAACCAGTCCATCCTAAAGGAGATCAGTCCTGGGTGTTCATTGGAAGGACTGATGTTGAAGCTGAAACTCCAATAGTTTGGCCACCTGATGTGAAGAGCTGACTCATTTGAAAAGACCCTGATGCTGGGAAAGATTGAGGGCAGGAGGAGGAGGGGACGACAGAGGATGAGATGGTTGGATGGCATCACCGACTCAGTGGACATAGGTTTGGGTGGACTCCGGCAGTTGGTGATGGACAGGGAGGCCTGACGTACTGCGGTTCATTGGGTCCCAAAGAGTCATTCATGACTGAGCTACTGAACTGAACTGAATTAAGAGATCTAACCTATTAGAGTTATGAGTTTTGTAATTTTAGACTATAGTATCCTGCCTGCGCTGTAAGTCTTTATGAAGTAGACTGAAAACACTCCAGTGCTTCTAGGCCTGTGCTTATTCTCCTGACACAAATAATACTAAAAAGTTATACATAATAGTTGTTAGACACCTGCTCCATTAGAAACAGTAGAAGAAAATCTATCACTTGCCAAACTAGAAAATTTTCATGTAAAAAATAAACTTCAAGTTTTCAAATAGGTACACCAAATTGTAAGAATACAATTAAACACTGTCAACTTGTGCTCTTTTATAGATTTAAATGAATTTTCCAATACATGAAAATTCTGACCACATATAAGTTGGCCTGTATATATTTTCAAGGTTCTGTATAGTTTTATTTTAGTTACTCACAGAGAAGAGTCCTGGAAAACATTTTTTTTTTCTTTTTGCTTCAACCTAGAGTTTTCATGGGACAAAGCATAAAAGGACAGCGTTAGGGGGAGACCATGGACAGCTCAGCTCTGCTTTGTGGAAGCAACTGTGGGATGCCAGCTGTTCGATTCTCCTTTTCCTTGGCATCTAGGCCTCTTTTCACACCCAATTTGAATACTTTTAGTTTGAGGACTTTTAGTTTGATCCTCAGATGAAATATGTAACTAATGTAGTCTGTACTGCATTGAGCTGACTTGAACCAAGCCTTCTGCTGCTGCTGCTAAGTCGCTTCCGTCGTGTCCGACTCTGTGCGACCCCATAGACGGCAGCCCACCAGGCTCCCCTGTCCCTGGGATTCTCCAGGCAAGAACACTGGAGTGGGTTGCCATTTCCTCCTCCAATGCATGAAAGTGAAAAGTCAAAGTGAAGTCGCTCAGTCGTGTCCGACTCCTAGCGACCCCATGGACTGCAGCCTACCAGACTCCTCCGTCCATGGGATTTTCCAGGCAAGAATACTGGAGTGGGATGCCATTGCCTTCTCCCAAGCCTTCTAAAGACCACACTTTATTTTGCTGCAAAAAGGATTAAAGTGGAGGGATTGATTACCTTTGCCTCTTTCCTTGTTTCTTCCCAACTCCTCCCCAAGAAAAAAAGGACAAATCTTCCTACACTTGCTTTTTCTAAAACCTTGCACAAAAAGCTCATCAGGCCTCAGGTTCTTTATCTGCAGATAAGGATAATAATACCTATTATGTAAAGATTATGGCAATTAAGTTCAGTAAACATCTGAATTCTTTCTGGGATCTTGGTCTGGTAAAATGTAAAATTATTTCTTTGTAAAGCTTTTAGCACAGTATGTAATAATCAACAATGGTGATTCCCTTTGCATTCTGAAATGATGTCCTCGTATAACAAGGACCCCTATGAGCCTACAATCCCAGCCGTTATTCCATGGCCCTCTCAGTTTAGCTATGCTTGTGGGTTGGGATTCACTCTTAACTAAACCTGCCTGCCCCTTTCTCTTCTTTTTCTATTACATATGGGCTTGTTACTAGGTCTATTTCTCAGCTTCCCTTCCTTGTCCTGCTTCCCACTTGTCTCCCTTCCCTGCCTTAGAAGAAGACTTATCTTTCTTTTAGAAATCCATGCTATATTACAGTATATATATGTTTACCTAGGTGGTTCAGCTGGTAAAAAGAATCTGCCTGCAATGCAGGAGACCTGGGTTTGATCCCTAGGTTGGGAAGATCCCCTGGAGAAGGGAATGGCTACCCATTCCAGTATTCTTGCCTGGAGAATTCTATGGACAGAGGAACCTGGCAGGCTAGAGTTCATGGGGTTGCAAAGAATCAGACACAGCTGAGTGACTAACATACACGGGTTTCTAGGTGGGTTTGTTTGTTTGATTTTTAAACCTCAGCAAGTGCTCACAAGGCAGTCGCACCTATGTAACCAACACCTGGATAAAGAAGAACAACATTACCAGAACCCCAAAACCCCTTCTAGACACTTCAGTCACTACCTGCTCTCTAATGGTTACAGTAGTCTGACTTCTGATACTTAACATTCATTTTGCCTTTTTCTCTTTCTCTTAATCTCATATAAATATATCATATACCACATCTTCTTTTGTGTGTGTCTTCTTTTTTGGATATTTTGTTTGTAGAATTCATCCAGATTGTATGTAGTGAGTTGTTTGTTCATTCCGCTCGCTGTGTATGGTTGCACTGTGTAAATTTACCACAGTTGTTTATACATCCTTTAGAATGATGGGGATGTGGGTTCTTTCCATTTTTTGGCTATTATAAAGAGTGCTGCTGTGAATATTCTTATGCATCTCTTTTGATAAGTATCTAGACATATTTCTGTGGGATTATACTTGGGAGTGGATTGGGTGGGCCAGAGGGTATGTATATGTTCATCTTTAGCAGATTATATGAAACAGTCTTCCTAGATAATTTTAATAATTTGTACTTCCACCTGGCTTATAGTTTCAAAAGAGCCTACTCTGTCAACAAGGTGAAGTGAATTTATTCTCTATTGAAATGTTCTCATCTCCTCTCTTCAAAATTAATTATCAATTTTTAGATACTGATAAAATATTTCTGTCAGTTTGGGATCAAACTTTCTCAATACAAAACATCAATATAAAAAAATTAAGTACAGGTAATCTGTTTTTCTGTATAACATTCTGTATAATATTCAATATAAATTCATTTGAATTTTCAACCAAACTGATTAGTAAGCTAACTGACTGGATTCTGTTCTAGTTTGGCTGCTATATTGGGATTGTTGTTGTTTAGTCACTAAGTCGTGTCTAACTCTTTGGTGACTTCGTGGGCTGTAGCCTGCCAGTCTCCTCTGCCCATAGGATTTCCCAGGCAAGAATACTGGAGTGGGTTGCCATTTCCTCCTCTAGGGGATCTTCCCCACCCAGGGATAAAACCTCTGTCTCCTGCATTGGCAGGTGAATTGTTTACTACTGAGCCACCAGGGAATTAGCTGAAGGCAATAGAAAAGAGTTACAACAATAGTTTTTTCTAAACACCATTGTCTTATTAAATTAACTTTTAAGCTAGGGGCTGTGAACTTTATTGGAAGAGCTCACAGGATGAATAGCTGACCTTTATGAAGCACTTACTGTGCAAAACAGCTCTCATTTCATCTCATGGTAACCTTCCTAAGTAGGTGTTGTCATCATTCTTTGTTTTTAAAGTGAGGACATTAAGACTCAAACAGACTAAGCAACTTGTCCTGCAGTCCTGAGTCTCTTGGATTCTGTGGTCTTCATTCTTACCATCACACCATCCTGCCCCAGTCCTGCCACATGGCCAACATGGCTACCAGAGTAATATTTCTAAAACTCAAAGCTGAGCGTGACATCCCCTTGCATAGCAGTTTTGACTTGCTATTAAATTAACTTCTAAGCAACTTTAGAGACCTGCTGATCCTAAAGGAGACAATTTAATCTCATCATTGAAGTTCTATGTGAGATTACATTGAATTATCATAGTTAAGGTCTTTTGGTATTATTCTTATTTTCTTGGGAAAAACATCTGGAATATAAAGTTATCTTCATCTATATGTATTCTTGTTTCAAAATATCTATTGTTTATTGGTTTTATAGATATTTTGAAATGAATGTGACATTCATTGATTTTTGTTGATTTTGTTATCAGTTCATGTTATGTCATAGAGTCTATAATGTCAATGTTTGATGTCACACACTTGCACATAATGACATCAACACAGCTGGAGACTGATAAATGGATTTTCCTGATATTTTCTCTAATGTTCAATAATTTCACTTGGAAATGAAATTTTCTTAAAGAAATGTTCAGAAATTGCTTAGTATTTTACTGCACTGGTATTGGCTAATAGGAATGCAAGAAGTGTAACTTTTATTGGTTACTACTGTTTTCATTTTGCCACAAACCACATCATAAGTTTCTTCTGTTTGTTCATCATGAGTATATATTATATTAAATTAAATGAATCACATATTCTGAATATTTTTCTCCCACACTTCAAAATGTCCTTTTAAAATATTGTCTAACTGCCAGCTAATTTAAAGCTCTAAGAGCTTGTTGTTGTGTCATTTCGGAATAGAGTATTAAATAATTTAAAGTGAAATGAATCACTAAATGCTGAAGAACTGCTGTTAAATCTTTTGTGATATAAGGGTTTCTTTGCTAGAGTCACACATGTAATTGTACATTTCTGTGAAATGCTCTCTGAACATTAGAGGAGATATTCATGAGCTGAAATTCCAAAAACAAATCTAATGATTTGACAGCCCTGCTCAAAAGACAGCCTCTCAGCATCTTAGAGGTTTCAGTGTACTGAACGACAGAGTCAGAGGGGGCCTAGGAATATCCTCTGTTCTCTGACCTTCTGCCTCCTCCTCTGTGTCTGGCTGCCATCGTCCTGTGACCCTGACAGGGCGGCACCAGCCCACCAACAGCCTCTCACCTCAGTGATCTCAGTGGTGGGGGCGTGGGGGCGACACTCAGGAATCCCTGAACAAGAATGTCAGTAGAAGCTCACTGTAGTGGCTAACCCTTCTTCTTGTTCTCATGGCGATTTTTTTTAAGGAAAAATAATTTCCAGGCTCTGCAGAATGGATTTGAAATACTATTTTGATGCTCTCACAGCTGATTTCAACAAAAATTCTTAGTGCCTACATGTTAAGAATGGAATAAATATTTTCATAAATTCTTTGAAAGTAACCATAAGCAGATCCAAACATATTGACTATTTTTCCTATTTGAGTTCTTCTGACTAGACTAGTGCTTTTAAGATTACTGTACTTCATTTTTATGGATAATCAAGAATGTGCATGAAACCTTAATTTCCAGCACAGAAGGATAATTGCTCAGTGATCATTTACTTTCTTTAAAACATAACTGAATATAAACTAAGACAGAAACTAAGAAAAAGCTATTTTTAAACATGGCATTGAAATGGTATATGAAATCAAATGGCATATGAAAAATGCACTCAATCTGGTGTGTGTTTTTTTTTAACCTTACACCTGTACATTAAAGTGGACCTAAGATCTAGTTCACCTATTTAGTCACGGCACCATAGGAAGCACCTTGTTGATCACTGGACGTCCGAACCCTTACTTGAGATGTTGGCAAAGAGCTGATCCAGTTAAGTAGGAGGGCAGGAGGAGAAGGGGTCAACAGAGTATGAGATGGTTGGATGGCAGCACCAACTCAATGGACATGAGTTTGAGCAAACTCCAGGAGACAGTGAAGGACAGGGAAGCCTGGCGTGCTGCAGTCCATGGGTTCACAAAGAGTTAGACACGGATGGGATTGAACACCACCACCTGTTAAGTAACTCAGTAACAGAGGTAGTTCCAGCATTTAAGCCACTTACTCAAATGAACCTACTGCTCTTTCCACTTGCCTGTGGTTTACAGCCCTTTGTTTCAGCAGGAAGGGTGAGATCTCATTTAATGTGTTTTTAGATTAAAGGGATACTATAGTACAGTTAAAAGCATAGAAAACATGAATTTGTTAGCAAGGACACCAGTCTTTAATAGTGACAGCTCTGCTATGCAGGATAATCTTTCTATGGTATCAGGTCATATAATCATTTTTTAAAAAATTTGACTGCCATAAGTCATACCATAGTTTTTGTACAAATATATGCAAAAGTAACTGAGTTATAGTTTGTAGATAAACATTCCCTGACTCCTACCTGATTTCTTACCGCTGTTTCTATGAGCAAGCTGAAGACCATTTCATGTAAAAAAAAAAGGGGAGGAAAACAGAAAAGTAGTAAAGGGCAGTATGAGCAGGAAAGGCACTGTGGTGTCTGTGGGACCTTCTCCAGCTTTATATGATAGCATACAGTATAGAAAAGGTTCTTTCAGCAAGTGTTTAGGAAAATATGTTCCAAAAGATCTGCATAACATTAGTGTAACCAAGTGTTCCTCTCTGTGGCTTCCTGTTTTGGAATTAAATGCCTTCAGGGTACTCAGAATAACTCTGTTTAGAAACACAAGAAGAATTTAACCTCTTATGTTCCAAATCAGTTTCTAAAAACTACAGATTAATTAGAAAACAAAAAGATCTCATCCTTCTTTGTTTCTCAATAATTTCAGCTCAAATTTCAAGTTTTTTATACATTAATTAGGTGATATATTTAGAAAACATAAGGACTGGAGTTCTTATAGGATTTATTATCACCAAAACTATAAGTTTTGTTTCTTTATAAACAATTTTCATAGACCAAATGTTTTGGAATATAGGATTATTTCCAAATGAACTCAGTAAAAAATTTCTGCTCTGGTTATTTGCAGGAGGTTCCAACAAGGAGCAGTAAGCTGACTCTGTTTACTTCTTTGTGATGTCAGTGTTCAGCCATTAAGTTGCTGCTGCAAAGCCAGCAGAGGGAGCACCAAACAATATTTTTGTTTAGTTTCAAGCTTAATAGTGTATTTTTAAGTTCTTTTCTCCGTTTTCATTTAAAAATATATCTGCAACTGATCATTTATTGGGTATACACTTTTTACTGTATAGGTGTAACTTTCTCTATGCTTCTAATTCTCGTTTGAAATTAAAAGACTTAAAAAAGGCATTATTTATGCAATTCAGCCCTACATGTTGTTCAGTCGCCAAGTCGTGTCTGACTCTTTGCAACCCCATGGACTGCAACACACCAGGCTTCCCTGTCCTTCACTGTCTCCTGGAGTTTACTCAAAATCATGTCCATTAAGTTGGTGATGCCATCCAATAATCTCATCTTCTGTCGCGCTCTTCTCCTTCTGCCTGCAATCCTTCCCAGCATCAGGTTCTTTTCCATGGAGTCGGCTGTTTGCATCAGGTGGCCAAAGTATTGGAGCTCAATCCTACATACATCTATTAAATGTCTAATGTGTGTAAGACAAGTCATGAAGAGTCAAAGGTGAATACTCCACAGTCTCTGTCCTTCAGGTACTTATAATCTAGTTGAATAGAGAGAATTATGAAGATCTTCCTGTTTATAAGGTAGAATATGGGCCACTTATCATGATAAAGAATCATTGGAAATATCATTGAGAGATTGATATTTGAATTGGACCTTGAAGGAGAGGTTTTCTAAAATGGAGATTCTAGATTGGAGAGAAGAGCTGCAATGCAGGATGTATTTGGGAAAAGGAAAGTATAGGGGTGTGGCTTGATAGAAATGGTGAATAGAGGGAATGTACTGGGAAATGAGATCAGAAAGCTAAGGTGGAGTCAGATATGAAGCACCTTGAAATCCATGCTTAGTGGTTTTGGTTTTATTCTTTTGGCACAGGAGAGCAAATTGCAGGCCATTAGAAGGAAACAATTGATGTTTTTCATTCAGGGTAAAAGGTTACCTGGAAAACTGAGAGAATAAAACCGGACCTTTACGTACTTTTGTTCATGAGGGGACTATTCTATAATAGTAATATCTTTTATTTATATTTTATATATACACATCATGTATGTGTATATACACTTAGGTATATGTGTTTGTATATATATTTTTGCACACATACAATTTATACAGTAATACTGTTCCTAAATCATATATGTATTTGTATTTTATATCCTTTAGAAGTATTCAAATTCAATTCAAATACTTTTAAACCTATAAACTTTGTTTACACTGGAGTGGAAGTCACTCAGTTGTGTCTGACTCTTTGTGACCCCCATGGACTGTACAGTCTATGGAATTCTCCAGGCCAGAATACTGGAATAGGTAGCCTTTCCCTTCTCCAGGGGATCTTCCCAACCCAGGGATCAAACCCAGGTCTCCCACGTTGCAGGCGGATTCTTTACCATCTGAGCAACAAGGGAAGCCTTTAGAAGTATCTTGAGATTTAAAGATTCGTACTAAAAATATATTAGGTAATGTGCACCAGGTCTTATAGCAAATTCAGAGCGAAGCTGGTGTCCAAAAGAATGCCCAGGTTTTCAGTCTCTGTGACCAGAAAGTTGAACGAGCTGCCATTACCCCCACTGGAGATGTAAAGAGTGACAAAGGCTGGAGTGGAGGTGGAGGGTGGGGTTTATTCGGTGCTGTCATATCAGACTGGAAATGCTGGAGGGCATCCATCCTTGTAAAGATGTCTAGCGCATACTTCCAGTTTTAGGTTTAGAGCTCAGAAGAGAAGCCAGAGCTAGAGTTTGGGAGTGAATGAGATAATTCAGGGCAATTAGACTGAGAAGAGGAGAGAAGTGAGAACCAAACCTTAGGGGATGCCTACATGTAGAAGGTAAAGGAAGAAGTGTGGGAAGGAGCCTGTACAGACACTGACAGAGCTGCGAGCAGACAGGAAAATGCCCCACTTGTCACTCAACAATATGTACACTGCTGCTGAGCACAGAGCACTGAAGCCACTGTCCAGAGTGTAGAGGACCTGAGCAGAGTCAGCTGCTGCAGGGCACAGTTTAGGATGGGGACTGAAGGGAGGATCATCGGGTTTGTTTATTCAGGAGATTAGACTTCCTGAATAGTTCCTTTAGCTGTGTACTAAAATACAAAGTAGACTTCCACCTCACAGCTCTGTTTATGCAAAGTTAAAAGATCTCTGAGGACTACCACCGGGCTCAAAATTTATGAGCTATAAGTTTGATATCCAGGTGTGTTGTTTATGGGTCAAACTCTTATAGTTTTCAAAAGAGGTACAATGCCTTTGTAACCTTGATGATTTATCTTTATTTTATGACTACTTTGTATTTGATTTTTTTGTAACATAAAAAAAATCACTATTATCGTTGTGTAAGTTCATTAAAATGAAAATACAAAGAAATTTTAAAAATTGTTTCTTAAATAACAACCATAATACATTAAATAACCAGAAATAGAACTTCCTTCTCTTTCTACGTCCTCCTCTCTCCCTTCTTTCTTTTTTTTCTATTGCTTTGTTGATCAGAGTGTGCCTATTATTTTAAATAAAAAGGATTAAATTTACTTTTACTTAAATTTATGAAAAGGAAAAGAAACTTAAGGTACCTAAAACAATTGTAGAGCTTCCAAATAAGAACTTCTTGACTACAGGATGTAGTATAAGTATATATTTTGAAAGATCTGTTTACAGTTAAGAACTGAGATAATGAAAAACATAACAAGGTTAGAGTTACTGTTTTACCATACGTGTTTCTCTTGAGACCATATAGATTGTTTTTGAAAGATGCACGTGCATGCTCTACCTTCTTGTCCCATCCTAATTTTTGTTTGTTATATTAGTTGTACTTGTTTAAGTTTTATATCATTTACATTGTTATATAAATGTTAAACTAAGGCCTATAATGGTTTAAATCTAGTTGTATATTTAACTGGAGTTTAGTGCTCACCATGATTTTTTTTTTTTTACCATGGTGTTTGCATCCTTGAATTTTAATTTTAATTCATATTGTAGTTGTTTAGTTTCCACCAATAAGTGGAATTATTTAGATAATTCTGTAGGTGGCTATTTCCTGTTGAGAATGTCTTTTGTTGTATTTATCCTATGTAGATATCTTGTTTAGTCAGACTGCTCTGGGACATGGTTTCTTCAGAAATCTGCAAACACTGGTCAGTTGTCCTCTGGTGTTGAAAGGTGCCGTGGAAGAATCCAGTGCTTGCTTAATTGATCTCAGTTTTGTGCGTGATTTCCTTTTTTTCTTTTATTCTCTTAAAATTTTTTTTGGCATCTTCTATTTAACTTTAATGTTATAGGCATGTGGAAAATGAATTCAGTTGAACCCTTATTTCACAGTATGCCCCAAAATAAAATCCCAGGTGGGCTGAATAATTAATTTTTTAAAATAGAACCCATGTAACTAGTAGAGGAAAACACTGGTGACCCTCTAATCTTTCTAAGAATGGCTTCCCAATAAAGAAACATGAAGAAATGATCAATGGGTTTTTCTGAATCAAAAAAAAAAAAAAGCTTCAGACAACAGTAACCAACAATAATATGTGAATAAAGTTAAAGGAAAAATTGCAACAGGTAAAATATTCACAACAAATGATAGATGATAGATATTTGTTGTATTATATGTTTCACTTATGATAAAACCAGTACTACCAAAAAAAGTGGGTATAAGGCATACAGAGGCATTTCACAAGTGGAAAAATGCAAGAGAGTAGAAGATTCCTATTTACATACTGTAGTCATAAAGGTAAACTTTTAAGAAAGCACAAAGAAATTTCCCTATTTTGAATATAGTATCTCTCATATGTAGTTACTTATGTCAGATTAAATATCCTTCATGCTGTGAAATTCCATGTGTCTGAGATGTGTGTTATCTCAGATCTTTGTTATCAGTTTGTTTTATCCTTGATAAATTCAACAACAATGCATAATGCATCCTGCTCTTCATGGTGCATGGCTCAGAATGTACCACATACTTTGCATGTGAAAGTGAAAGTGTTAGTGGCTCAGTGGTGTCTAACTCTTTGTGACCCCATGGACTGTAGACCACCAGGCTCCTCCGTCCATGGGATTCTCCAGGCAAAATACTGGTGTGGGTAGCCATTCCCTTTTCCATGGGATCCTCCCATCCCAGGGATTGAACCCGGATCTCCTACATTGAAGGCAGATTCTTTACCATCTGAGCCACCAGGGAAGCCCACTTTGTATGTATTGGTCCTGAAATAAATATTTAAATATTGAATAACAATTATAATAAATTTTTAAAAATCAATGTTTGTTAACTTTTTTAAATAAAATATGAGGAGGTTTTGACTCTTTTGTATAGATATTTTAATATAGTTTCTTGGCAAGATTAACATTTATGGTCATTAAGTCCTATAGAATTTTGACAAATGCATTTTTGTTACTTGAATAGAGAGATTTATTGTTTTATAGGCTTCCCTGATGGCTCAGATGATAAAGCAGCTGCCTGCAATATGGGAAACCTGGGTTCGATCCCTGGGTCGGGAAGATCCTCTGGAGAAGGAAATGGCAACCCACTCCAGTACTCTTGCCTGGAAAATTCCATGGACAGAAGAGCCTGGTAGGCTATAGTCCATGGGGTTGCGAAGAGTTTGTAGGTTAGTTGTATACCTAAATCTCATTTTGCAGAATTCAATTTTTGTTAACTTTAGTGAGTGATGAAGAACAGAATTGTATTTTTGGACCTTGATTCTTATGAGCAGCAAAGAATTTTGTTTACTATATACATGGTTTTTGGACATTAATGTCACAATTATTTAAAATCCTTTGAAAATGATTTTAATGTGAAACTGTGGCATAAAAATGTACAGTGCATATATGATTAAAGATTAGTGATTATTGATCATTTTTGTTATGTTAAAGAGGGAAACTGAAGGTCTTAAATAAAAGGGCATATTCAAAGTGATAGAATGATTTTAAAGGCTATTTAACAGCAAACTTTTTTGGAGAACCATATTGTGTAAGTGGTTAGTGATATTAAAATTGGTATCAGCTTTGGGATATAAAATGTATTTTTAACTTTTATGCAGATATAGCTATTAAAATGTACATTTCAAGTACATTTCAAGTGTCTTTAAAGTAATTTTGAATGAATTCCATTTGAGAAATGAGGAGTTAGGTTTGTTAGTTATTAATCCAAATATAGTAATAGAGCTTATTTTATTGATCTGTGATTTTTAAAATTAGGAGTGAGAAAAGTCACAGATGTAGTTTGTTGACATATTGCAATCCATATGTGTGCTTTTCTGATAAGGAAGGTATAGCATATACCATCTCTCCAGAACATTTAGCACCAGATTTATGATTTTTCTAATTTGGTTTGTAGCTTGCCAAAGAGCATGTGAGTGCATATTTGATCAGAAGCATATTTTGCCTTGAATCAGATGAAGAATACTTAATGAGTCAATGCCAAGAAGCAATGCAGAGACGATGCAGACTAGCAGACTTAAAAAGCTTTAAAATGCCTTAACATGAAATATAATAGAGATAAAGTAATGTTACATAAAAGTCCAGTTTTTCAGTTTTTCATGCCCAGCCCCTTAATACAATTCTTCACCGTAACTATTGGGAGTGCTATTTTATATTTATTTGATGCATTTGCGTTTCCAGTGAGGTGTAGACTTATTTCAAGTGTATTGTTCTCATTCTTTTGAGCACTGAGAAATACAGGAATTGCACCTTTAGGTGCCAATAGCTCTGCTCTCTAGCAAGCCTCCCTCTAAGAGTGAGTGCTAGAGATTACCAATTTAAATTAATATTTTTCTTTTTGCTTGTTTGATAGGAAAAAATTATCTTTGTTTTGATTTTTGATTCTTGCCTTATCAGTGAAGTTAGAAAATTTGCTTATTTATTCTGCCATTTATGTTTCTTCCCTTATAAATTGCTTACCCTTGTTCTTTGTCCATTTTTCTATTAAGTACTCAATTCTTACTGGTTATAAAATTCTTTGTTAAAACCGTTAGCACTTTGATGTGTCTATTACAAATATTTTACCTAGATTTTTTTTGGGGGTATTTTAACTTTGCAATGGTTTTGGCATATATAATTTAAAAAATGATTACAGTTAAATCTAGTAATCTTTTAGTCTATGATTTCTTTCTTTGTTAAGATTTGAAAGACCTGCACCAACCCTAAATTATATAAAATTTTCTTTCTTTTGAAACTGTGATGTAGGAGGGAATAATCAGACAAAGCCTTCATATTGCTTAGTTTAAATAAATTATAAAGAGTTACCTTTGTTGGACTGTTTGATTTTTTATCTATAATGACTCATTTACAAATATTCCATATCATTGGTTTTACCTTAGGTCAGGGAGAACCCTTCTGAAGTGAAGTGTCCAGTGTTCTGTGTTCTTACTACTTCTCTACTGTGGAGGGAGTAGAGAAAAGAGAGTGAGGGATTAGACCTTTCCAGTTACACTCTCTTCTCTTCTTCTCTACCTGAAAGACCCTTGTACACACAAAAATTACAGAAATGCACAATTACTTGGTTTCCAGGCTTGTCCACAATAGCAATAATAGTGTTTTTCCTACTGTTATTTATTGTATAAAATTCCAGCCATATTTTGAGTTAATTGGAGTTTTAAGGGTAGCTTGGAACCTGAATAAAAAAATGGTTTCAAGTTCAAAACAAGTTACAAATAAACTTTGAAAGCATAGCCCATTTGTCACTCGTGGCCTGCTGGTCAGTCATATCTAAGGACCCTGGACCAGGAGTGGTCTAGTAGGTCTTGGATGACTCTAAAGAGTCTTCAGTGATTCTGCACATTAGATTTATAGTAAGAGCTGTTTCATAAGTTCTGTGAAGTGAGAGGCAGTCTGACTGGTGCAAAGATATGTCTTCTTTTTAGGATCTCGAACAAGAGTACCTAATAGAATTTCCTGCAATGATGTAAAATATATCCCATATGACGATTTACTTCCTGATCAGAGAAATATTCTGTATCTTTGCCATCCAATATGGTAGCCACTAACCACATATAGCTCTTGAGCAACAGAAGTATGGCTAGTATGACTGAGGAACTGAATTTTTTTTAGTCATTTAATTTAAAGCAATTTAAATAGCCACATGTGGATAATGACTATTATATTAAAAAGCATAGATCTAGAGGTTTATTTTGAGTGGAGTAAAGTCCTCCATTTCACCAAATCACAGAATTAACAAGTCAAGTTAGTGCCTACTAGAGGCTTTCTCTCTTACTATCTGATTAAAAAAAAAAAAAAAAAGCCATAGAATGTGTAGCTTTTAGTTGGAGTCTGTTTAGAAGAAACCAACTATGAAAAGTTTAAAAGACAGTTTTGAGATAGTCTGGGAAATTTGAACCTGGCTCAGGCATTAGGTTATTTTTATGGAATTAGTAATAACTTTGTTAGATGTGATAATAGCCATGGGTTATATTATTAAAACCACAAAAGTGAAGTTTCTAGTTGAAATACCATGATACTTAGGGTTTGCTTTAGAGAAAAAAGTATTTGTGGGGAAGTATTTGTGGGGATGAAACAAGATTGGCCAATGTTCATGGATCTTTAACTAGCTAAAGGGCATATGGTGTTCATTATACTGTTTGTATACTTTTGTGTGTGGTGGAATGTTTTCATGATAAACCGTTTTGAATTGGGAGAGCTCCTTGTTTATCATAAGATCAGCCCATTTTCCAAGTTCATTAACTCAGTCATTAAATGGCAAAGTTAGGATTCAGATCTGTCATTTAGCTCTAAAGCTCTGTTCATGTCCTATGATACCATACTGTATCATATTTTGGACACATAGTTCTTTATCCTGCCTGCTCCATGACCCTTGACAAGTTGTCTTGCACATTTCTCTCTCATGTGGATACAGCAAATTTGGTAGCAAAGCTGGTCATATAGGTCAGCAGAGGGTGGAGTCTTCCATGGCAAGTTGGACTGGTTGAAATACTATGAAATCCAGATTTGAGGGCTGAATATAAAAAAGTAGCTTCAGAGGGAAACCAGAGGAGCAATAGCAGTAGTAGATTTGAGAGGATAGGATGAAGCAAGGTCAAAAGAGATGTGTAATAGATAAGATGGAACCAGGTCAAAGGGCTAAGAGCATAATTTGTATAGATAGTAAGGGTAATGACCGCTAATTCTTACTGGGAAACAGCTGCGTGTTTCAAAGGCAGGTTAAGTGACTTGGCATATAGCCAGTTAGACATTGTTCATTGTGAAATGTACTAATATACCTGATAGTCTCTATTTATTTAATCTAAAATAATTAGAATAGAATTTTTACCTGGAAGGTGCTGTTGAGATCATCTAGTTTGATGTATTTATTTCTAAGTGTTACCAAATTTATATTGCATTTCCAAAGAGTAGTTCTCATGGAATTATATGCCATAAAGTTTATAGAATTTCAGTTATGTATGCTCTCAAGATTTTGAGATAAGTAGATAATAATTTTGATTGTTCAAGTAATGTAAATATTTGGTTAAATTGGTTGTTGATTAAAGTAGAGAAGAATATTTTTATTTCTAAAATAAAATTTATTTTATGAAATATAACTAATGAATTGCATTTACACTTATGTTTCTAGTCTCAGGGGTGTTGTTAAGAAAGAATTTCTCACATCAATAATGAACAGCCACATAGTATCAGATCAGATCAGATCAGTCGCTCAGTTGTGACCGACTCTTTGCAACCCCATGAATCGCAGCACGCCAGGCCTCCCTGTCCATCACCAACTCCCAGAGTTCACTGAGACCCACGTAGTGAGGCCATCCAGCCATCTCATCCTCCGTCGTCCCCTTCTCCTCCTGCCCCCAATCCCTCCCAGCATCAGAGTCCTTTCCAATGAGTCAACTCTTCGCACAAGGTGGCCAAAGTACTGGAGTTTCAGCTTTAGCATCATTCCTTCCAAAGAAATCCCAGGGCTGATCTCCTTCACAATGGACTGGTTGGATCTCCTTGCAGTCCAAGGGACTCTCAAGAGTCTTCTCCAACACCACAGTTCAAAAGCATCAATTCTTCGGCGCTCAGCCTTCCTCACAGTCCAACTCTCACATCCGTACATGACCACAGGAAAAACCATAGCCTTGACTAGACGAACCTTTGTTGGCAAAGTAATGTCTCTGCTTTTGAATATGCTATCTAGGTTGGTCATAACTTTCCTTCCAAGGAGTAAGCGTCTTTTAATTTCATGGCTGCAGTCACCATCTGCAGTGATTTTGGAGCCCAGAAAAATAAAGTCTGACACTGTTTCCACTGTTTCCCCATCTATTTGCCATGAAATGATGGGACCGGATGCCATGATCTTCGTTTTCTGAATGTTGAGCTTTAAGCCAACTTTTTCACTCTCCACTTTCATTTTCATCAAGAGGCTTTTTAGTTCCTCTTCACTTTCTGCCATGAGGGTGGTGTCATCTGCTTATCTGAGGTTATTGATATTTCTCCCGGCAATCTTGATTCCAGCTTGTGTTTCTTCCAGTCCAGCATTTCTCATGATGTACTCTGCATATAAGTTAAATAAACAGGGTGGCAATATACAGCCTTAACAAACTCCTTTTCCTATTTGGAACCAGTCTGTTGTTCCATGTCCAGTTCTAACTGTTGCTTCCTGACCTGCATACAAATTTCTCAAGAGGCAGATCAGGTGGTCTGGTATTCCCATCTCTTTCAGAATTTTCCACAGTTTATTGTGATCCACACAGTCAAAGTCTTTGGCATAGTCAATAAAGCAGAAATAGATGTTTCTCTGGAACTCTCTTGCTTTTTCCATGATCCAGCGGATGTTGGCAATTTGATCTCTGGTTCCTCTGCCTTTTCTAAAACCAGCTTGAACATCAGGAAGTTCACGGTTCACATATTGCTAAAGCCTGGCTTGGAGAATTTTGAGCATGACTTTACTAGCGTGTGAGATGAGTGCAATTGTGCGGTAGTTTGAGCATTCTTTGGCATTGCCTTTCTTTGGGATTGGAATGAAAACTGACCTTTTCCAGTCCTGTGGCCACTGCTGAGTTTTCCAAATTTGCCGGCATATTGAGTGCAGCACTTTCAGAGCATCACCTTTCAGGATTTGGAATAGCTCCACTGGAATTCCATCACCTCCACTAGCTTTGTTCGTAGTGATGCTTTCTAAGGCCCAGTTGACTTCACATTCCAGGATGTCTGGCTCTAGGTCAGTGATCACACCATCGTGATTATCTGGGTCGTAAAGATCTTTTTTGTACAGTTCTTCTGTGTATTCTTGCCACTTCTTCTTAATATCTTCTGCTTCTTTTAGGTCCATACCATTTCTATCCTTTATCGAGCTCATCTTTGCATGAAATGTTCCTTTGGTATCTCTGATTTTCTTGAAGAGATCCCTAGTCTTTCCCATTCTGTTGTTTTCCTCTATTTCTTTGCATTGATCCCTGAAGAAGGCTTTCTTATTTCTTCTTGCTATTCTTTGGAACTCTGCATTCAGATGTTTATATCTTTCCTTTTCTCCTTTGCTTTTTGCTTCTCTTCTTTTCACAGCTATTTGTAAGGCCTCCCTAGGCAGCCATTTTGCTTTTTTGCATTTCTTTTCCATGGGGATGGTCTTGATCCCTGTCTCCTGTACAATGTCATAAACCTCATTCCATAGTTCATCAGGCACTCTATCTCTCAGATCTAGGCCCTTAAATCTATTTCTCACTTCCACTGTATAATCATAAAGGATTTGATTTAGGTCATACCTGAATGGTCTAGTGGTTTTCCCTGCTTTCTTCAATTTAAGTCTGAATTTGGCAATAAGGAGTTCATGGTCTGAGCCACAGTCAGCTCCTGGTCTTGTTTTTGCTGACTGTATAGAGCTTCTCCATCTTTGGCTGCAAAGAATATAATCAGTCCGATTTCGGTGTTGACCATCTGGTGATGTCCATGTATAGAGTCTTCTCTTGTGTTGCTGGAAGAGGGTGTTTGTTATGACCAGTGCATTTTCTTGGCAAAACTCTATTAGTCTTTGCCCTGCTTCATTCCATATTCCAAGGCCAAATTTGCCTGTTACTCCAGGTGTTTCTTGACTTCCTACTTTTGCATTCCAGTCCCCTATAATGAAAAGGACATCTGTTTTGGGTGTTAGTTCTAAAAGGTCTTGTAGGTCTTCATAGAACCATTCAACTTCAGCTTCTTCAGCATTACTGGTTGGGGCATAGACTTGGGTTACTGTGATATTGAATGGTTTGCCTTGGAAATGAACAGAGATCTTTCTGTCATTTTTGAGATTGCATCCAAGTACTGCATTTCGGACTCTTTTGTTGACCATGATGGCCACTCCATTTCTTCTGAGGGATCGCTGCCCGCAGTAGTAGGTATAATGGTCATCTGAGTTAAATTCACCCATTCCAGTCCATTTCAGTTCGCTGATTCCTAGAATATTGACATTCACTCTTGCCATCTCTTGTTTGACCACTTCCAATTTGCCTTGATTCATGGACCTGACATTCCAGGTTCCTATGCAATATTGCTCTTTACAGCATCGGACCTTGCTTCTATCACCAGTCACATCCACAATTGGGTATTCTTTTTGCTTTGGCTCCATCCCTTCATTCTTTCTGGAGTTATTTCTCCACTGATCTCCAGTAGCATATTGGGCACCTACTGACCTGGGTAGTTTCTCTTTCAGTATCCTATCATTTTGCCTTTTCATACTCTTCATGGGGTTCTCGAGGCAAGAATACAAGAAGTGGTTTGCCATTCCCTTCTCCAGTGGACCACATTCTGTCAGATCTCTCCACCATGACCCGCCCGTCTTGGGTTTCCCCACGGGCATGGCTTAGTTTCATTGAGTTAGACAAGGCTGTGGTCCTAGTATGATTAGATTGACTAGTTTTCTGTGAGTATGGTTTCAGTGTGTTTGCCCTCTGATGCCCTCTTGGAACACCTACCGTCTTACTTGGGTTTCTCTTACCTTGGGCGTGGGGTATCTCTTCACGGATAGTATACATTTTATATTATTGTAAGTATCCATGTTTTATATTTCATGCAGTTCAAACCAACTATTAATGCAGGAATAAATTAGTGAGTGGAATGTTTGTTATACGTTTGCTCACTAGGACATAACTATTTAAAAGCAGAGTAAAACAAGACATTATTGAATAGCATGATACTGACATTGTGATAATTTTATAATTGTATTTACTTGCACTTTTTGTGGACTACTTGAATGTTTCTATTTGAGTTCCATTTCTGAATTATTTAGTTAAAGCTAAAAAAAAAAAGATTGTTTGTCCTCCTGTATCCAAACTATTCTATAGTCGAAAACAACAAGCTCACAAAATCAGTTTCTAAGTTTAATGGCAGATATTAGTATTAATAGGTACTATTAAGACTACTTTAATCATTTGTTTATTCTTTGATTATCTCATCTATTCATTAATTTAGCAAACCTAATATGTGTTCCCATTGAGAATGAAAGTATAAATAAGACACGGCCTCTACCCTTATGCTGCCCATGTTTTAGTTGAATAAATAGACATATAAGTAAATAATTGGGTGTGCTGATTGTTATAATGGAGGCAAATGCAAGGGGTCATGGGAATGTTATGGAGAAAAGGATTAGCTAGGAGATGGGATGGACTTGAGGTACAGACAGTTTTCATGGAAAAGAACCTTGAAGAATAAATTGAGGTTGATTATATTTCTTGTTACATTAATAATGGCAACTGTGAGAATCAGATTTTTAAAGATCAATAGATGTCATCTTTATCCTTTTAGCTTTGAAGGTACTTCTGCTTCCATTTTCCCTACTGTTTGCTTCAGATGCTTTTTCCTACTGCAACCTTTGATCTCTGTTGTATCTGATTTTATTCTTTGGATCTTGGTTGACATCTGGTCCATTTTAGATGACTGACCTGGCTTTCAGCATCTACCCTTAGTCTGACCTGGCACGGTCAAACTACTCTGCTTCTGGGTAACTGTTCCTCTCCTTAACCTATTGCAGCTTCACACAAGAGGAGGTTTGTTCATATGATCTGACCAGGCATCTAGAGTCCTGTTCCAGCCAAGCTCCATGTCTTCCTACCAAATTTATTTTTCTGATATTGAGTATTAGAAAAGAAAGGTCTGAGAGAACACAAGTGTAATATGGCTCAAGACCAAAGTGCAAGAAGATTGTGAGCGGGATATAATAAGTTTGGAAAGGCAAGTGAAGACTGGACTGTAAGACCCATAAAAACATAAATTTGGGGTTTTGTTTTTTATGCCAAACGGTACCCATAAATGGTTTTCAGAATTGTGGCACCATCACATCTATACTGTAGAAAGACAATAGTGTCATGACTGGGCCATAAAGAAGAGAGGTTGCAATCAGGGAGACCAGTTAAAGAAAAGAGATGATGAAGCCTTGAACTGAGCAAGACAATAATGATGGAAAAGAAGAAATAAATCAGAAAAATTTCAGATTTGAGACTAATAAGATTTGAGAACTAATTGGAAATTGAGCTTGGAGGGAAAGAAAGATATTCAAGTATTTTCTGAATTTTCTAGTATGTGTGATTAACGGGTTATTTTTCCTTTGTCATTATAATTGTAATTAATGTAAAAAGTTAATTGCATTTGTAGCTACTTGTTTAATGGCTGTCTTCTCCATTGCACTGATCTCCATGAGGGCAGGGACTTTGTCTTTCTTGCTTATATCTGTATTCCCTAGCACTAGGCCGTGTCTGGCTATACTGATATATTCAATAGTGGTTGACCAACTGACTGGTTTCATTTGTTTAATACAGCTTACTGACTACCAGGGACTGTTGAAGATGAATTTTAATACCTTTAACTAAAATATGAAATACATGAGGATGAGGAGTATTAGCGAACACGTAAAAGATTATGTTTTGAACACACTGAATTGCGATGCCATGAACATCTAGTTGAAGATATGAAACTATCTAAATTTCAAAAGAGCAGTCTTGGTAATAGGCAATTCAGATTTGGGATGGAAGTAAAACCTGAAGCCATGGAATATTTGAAATTAATAGAGTAAGACAAGTGAGGCATAATAATGGCTGAAGACAATTCTGGGGAGTAAAAATATTTAAGAGATAAGTAGAGAAAGAAGGGTTAATTATTTAAGGCAACTGAGAAGGATGTTGAATTATAGGAGAAAAATTAGGGAATAGTGTTGTCATCAAAGAGAAATAAGGAAAATCTTTCAAGGAGGAGTATGTCTTGGGACACAGTATTGTGAAATTTGAACCCCTAGGAGAGTTCTTGGAAGTCCGCACTTCCTGAACTAGTGTCTCCTTTTTTTTTTTTGTTTTGTTTTGTGCCTCAGAATTTGTGGCTGAACTCTTTAATTTATGGTCAAATTACTTCAAACTGTGGAAACTTTCTATTACCTTATAATTCCTTCAGTATGAGTATTGTTCAGGCAGTAAAGCCTTAAGATTGTTGCCTATGAACTGCAAGAGGAAAAGACCAAAATTTAGAAAGAAGTTTCTTTTTTTTTTTTTAATTTTATTTTATTTTTAAACTTTACATAATTGTATTAGTTTTGCCAAATATCAAAATGAATCCTCTGCTTTAAATGAAGTGTACGTCCTATACACATTTTCCCTTCAAAATTTCATGGTCCATTGCTCCTTTCATTTGAATACATTTTACTTTTCAGTTGTGATAATACTTTTAAAGCAATTAAAGACAAATGGATCTCTAGCCATTATAAATGATTCTTAACGCATAAGGATATAATTGTAACATTTGTGAATATACTAGTGTGTGTGGGAGAATGGGAAAGCTGTAATTCTTTAATTTGTATGGCTTTCTGAGTTACTATGAATTTTAAAAAACAATGAAGATCACAATCTTGCTTTTATTCTCCTGATTTTCTTTGGAAAAACAAATTATTTTATCCATAGCCTAGGTTCTTCAACATTCAATCAATCAGAGAGAACTAAAAGACAAGACAATATAAAAACTGTTTTTGGAAATAGAAACACTTGAAGAATTATTTGTCTTCAGAAATCCCCTGCTTATGATATATATATGTGTGTGTGCCCACGAAGATCTATTTCATAGCTCTAAATTTATTAATTGTATGGGATGCTACTCATTTAGTGTGACACATTTCTTTGTAAATAGACCCATTAATATTGTACTGTGCTTCCACTAGATGACCAGTAAATTTGGGTTAAAAGATTAATTGTTGACAAGATTTAGAAACTACCTAACATTTCAAAAAATACCTGACTTGTTGCAATTACATACAAAGTTGAGAGTGTTTTGGTTCTCTAACAATTGTAGTAATAGAAACTATCCTGGGCATTGGTAGTCAGGTTGGATCCACTGATGTGTTTTGGTCAGGTACTGGAAAGTTCTTCGATAATGTCATAATCTGCCCAAGTGCCATTAGTCCAGCAGGAAGTTTTCAGAGCCTGTGGGATATACATGGGGAAAAAGACACAAAATAAATGGATGGAATACATATTTAGGACTAGTCAGGCAGGCAGGCAGGCAGGGAAAAGCTGTGGAAAGAACATTTGCATTTTTGATTTAGGCAAATCTACCTGGAGTAGTATGAAAGTAACTTAATTAAGGGGAATTACTCTGATCATGTTTTTCTTAGTTTCTTGATATAGAGGTTGATTTTGGTGATTGGTAAAAGAGGTGACAAAAAAGAAAGTTTGAAAGTATTAGTCACTCAGTCGTCTCTTTATGACCCCATGGTCTGATAAAAAAGAATTCTCGCATTTACTTCTTCTGTTTGTTTTGTTTTTATTAGCCACATCCATTTCCTCTAACAAATCTCACTGTCTTTGTTGATATCATACTGTTTTCCAGGCAACATTTTAATCTCTCATGACTGAGCGGAAAAGTAAGTACTGGGCCCCAAAGGAATGCTTGTAATGCAGCCAAGATTTAAGACAGGAGGCCTTAAGGTAATTTAGAGGTCAGGTGGCCTGCATCAGGCTAGAGAGTAGATGTGTTTTGTTGTTTAGTCCTTGAGTCTTGTCTGACTCTACTGACCTCATGACTGCAGCTCACTAGGCTCCTCTGGTCCATGGGACTTTCCAGGTAAAAATACTGGAGTGGGTTGCCATTTCCTTCTCCAGGGGATCTCCCTGACCCAGAGGTCAAACCTGTGTCTCTTGCTTGACGGGCAGATTCTTTAACACTGAGCCTCCAGGGAGGATGAGACGGTTCGATAGCATCAGTGACTCAATGGACACGAATTTGAGCAAACTCTGGGAGAGAGTGATGGACAGGGAAGCCTGGTGTACTGCAGTCCATGGGGTTGCAAAGCTTTGGGCATGACTTACTGACTGAACAACAATAGCAACAACACTAGGGAAGCCCCCATTAAGTTTAAAGATTTCTAATGCTTTTGGCTGCACTTAATATTCCAGCAAATTTGGAAAACTCAGCAGTGGCCACAGGACTGGAAAAGGTCAGTTTTCATTCCAATCCCAAAGAAAGGCAATGCCAAAAAGAATGTTCAAATTACTACACAATTGTACTCATTTCACATGCTAGCAATGTAACGCTTAAAATTTTTCAAGCAAGACTTCAATAGTATGTGACCTGAGGACTTCCAGATATTCAAACTGGATTTAGAAAAGACAGAGGAACCAGAGATCAAATTGCCAACATCTGTTGGATCATAGAAAAAGCAAGAGAATTCCAGAAAAATATCAACTTCTGCTTCATCGACTATGCTAAAGCATTTGATTATGTGGATCACAACAAACTGTGGAAAATTATTAAAGAGATGGAAATACCAGACCATCTGACCTGCCTCCTGAGAAACCTGTATGCAGGTTAAGAAGCAACAATTAGAACTGGACATGGAACAATGGACTGGCTCCAAGTCAGAAAAGGAATACGTCAAGTCTGTATATTGTCATCCTGATTATTTAACTTATATGCAGAATACATCATGAGAAATGCCCGGCTGGATGAAGCACAAGCTGGAATCAAGATTGCAGAAGAAATATCAATAACCTCAGAGAGGGAGATGATACCACCCTCATGGCAGAAAGCAAAGAGGAACTAAAGAGCCTCCTAATGAAGGTGAAAGAGGAGAGTGAAAAAGCTGGCTTAAAACTCAGCATTCATAAAATGAAGATCATGGTGTCCAGTCCCATCACTTCATGTCAAATAGATAGGGAAACAAAGGAAACAATGACAGACTTTATTTTCTTGGGCTCCAAAATCACTGCAGATGGCGATTGCAACCATGAAATTAAAAGACTCTTGCTTCTTGAAAGAAAAGCTATGACAAACCTAGACAGTGTATTAAAAAGCAGAGACATTGCTTTGCCAACAAAGGTCCATCTAGTCAAAACTATGGTTTTTCCAGTAATCATGTATGGACATGAGAGTTAGACCATAAAGAAAGCTGAGTGCTGAAGAATTGATGCTTTTGATCTGTGGTGTTGGAGAAGACTCTTGAGAGTCTCTTGGACTGCAAGGAGATCAAACCAGTCCATCCTAAAGGAAATCAGTTCTGAGTATTCATTGGAAGGACTGATGCTGAGGCTGAAACTGCAATACTTTGACCACTTGATGCTAAGAGCCAACTCTTTGGAAAAGACCCTGATGCTGGGAAATATTGAAGGCAGGAAGAGAAGGGGATGACAGAGGATGAGATGGTTGGATGGCATCACTGACTTAATGGACATGAGTTTGAGCAAGCTCCAGGACTTGATCAAGGACAGGGAAGCCTAGCTTGCTGCAGTCCATGGTGTCACAAAGAGTCAGACACGACTGAGTGACTGAACAACATTTCTGGCAGGAAGATCCATATTTATTACTGTGAATATATTTGAAATCTTATGAACTTGTACTCTTAAATCTTCAAAATATTTTTTAAATGAGTAAAATGATAAAATTACATTCAACAAGATGGGGTTCAGTAACCCTAACGTGGATCCAGGAGTAAAGGATATGCCATCTTAGAGCCTTTTTCCTTGAGAGGTCACATCACCAGATTTTTTGTTGTTGTTGTTAATTCTTCAACTTGGTGTGAAAAGAATTGTAATTTGAGGGTATCGTGGAAACTCCTAAGATGGACATACATAGGTGTCTGTCGTCCCGTGATCCTGCCACATCCTGTGATCCTGTGATCCTGTCAGCAGGAGCCACTGAGAAGCTGCCATGGGCCATAAATGCTCTCTCTGGGCATTTCCTAATTTTCTCTTCATACTTAAGCATCAACAGTGTGTGCCTGTTGCAAGGTTGCAGATTAGACTGTATTTCTTTTGGAATCTGTATATCTTTGCTTTCTTTATGAATATTCCTTTTTACTATTAGAAGTTGGAGGTGGAGCCTGTAGAGTCTAATGTAACCCTAAATTACTTTTTAAAACAATAAACGGTTGCTTTAAAATCACAGTATCTACTTTTTGCTTTATTCCTCTTATATCTGTGGATGCTTTTCTAGTATATCCAGAAGATGAAACACTTTTGGCATGTTTGTAGAAAGTATTATCAATTAAATATTATTATTTAAAATTTGAGATTTGTTTTGGTAAGAACAAAATTTGAAGCCATCTACTGAGAATTACAATTAGAGTAGAATATAGGAATTAATAACCTATAATTTAAATATTTTTGTTATTAAAGCCGATTATGTTTTAAAGGGCTTCTTAAACTGATACATTTGAGTTGAACACAATCCTTATTAGTTAAGCTAATTAGTTCAACATCGGGGTTTTCCTTTACTTAAAATATCTGTGAACAGTACAGAAAATGCCTAACACCCTCTTTTGGTCTCAGGTTTGAAAGAACGCATATAAATGAAGAAATAATGCTGAATTATCATCTAAAAATTATCAGTTACTCTATACCCCCAAAAGACCAAACAGATGAAAAAAAATTTAAGCTAACTTGGGCAAAATTCCCAGAGATGCCAACAGATGTATCTTGCTTTACAGTTAGTGTTACAGTGTTATTTGCTCAGTCTTGTCTGATTCTTTGGGTCCCTGTGGACTGTAGCCCGCCAGGCTTCTCAGTCCATGGAATTCTCCAGGCAAGAATACTGGAGTGGGTAGCCATTCCTTTCTCCAGGGGATCTTCCTGACCCAGGGATCGAACCTAGGTCTCCTGCATTGTCAGCAGATTCTTTATTGTCTGATCCACCAGGGAAGCCCTAGCTTAGACAACAATTAAAAAAAAAAAAAAGAAAGCAAATACTAATGACTATATAAATATTATACTTAAGAGAAATTTTGTTTTCTTCTTTGCTTAGGGTAATCTCTTCTGTCTTAAGGATCATATATTTTTATAACCCAGAATTCTTATTAAGAAGTGTAATCACATACACACACACACACACAGACATACACACAGAATAAAGCTGTTTAAAAAGTAGCCTGAAAGATCCCAGTTGCCCACTGGATAGCCTCATATTATAGTCTCAGCTCCTAGGTGGTACTGGTTCTACTTTCTTGCCCTGCCACTTCAGCCTAACTTTAAAAACTTTAAATTGCTCTTTCATTTGATAAAATGCAGAGTTTCAGCATTAAACATGATGTTACATGAAGAATTTTTTTACATGCATTTTACTGGGTTGAGGAAGACCTCTCTATTTCTGTGTTGGTGAGAGTTTTAATCATCAATGGGTATTGAATTTTGCAAACACTTTTTCTGTATCTATTGAAAAACGGTATGGTTTTTCTCTTTTATTCAGTCATGTGGCAAATTAAATTGATTGATTTTTGAATGTTAAACTAGCTTTGCATTTTTGTGATAAACCCCACTTGGTCATGTCTTAACATTCTTATATATTGTGAGAATCAGTTAGCTCAAATTTTTTAAGGACTTTTGTGTTTATGTTCATGAGCGATATTACTTTATAGTTTTCATGAATTTTCTTTGTCTGGTTTTGCTATCAAGGTAATTCTGTCCTCGTAAAATGAGTAGACAAGTGTTTATATTTTTTGCCTTTTTGTAAAGATTTTGTGTGGAATTGGTATTATTTCTTCCTTAAATGTTTTATAGAGTTTATCAGTGAAGCCATCTGGGCCTGGAGTCTCTTTGTAAGAAGGCTTTACACTGTAGTCAATTTCTTTAAAGATAGAGAGCTATTTAGAGTATTTATTTTTTAGTGAGCTTTAATAACTTGTTATTTCATGGAATTTATCTACTTCTGAATTGTAAAATTTTTGGTGTGCAGTTGTTCAGAACATTTTCTTATTATACTTTTTATGTCCGTAAGATTTTTAATGATAGTACCTTTTCATTTCTGGCTTTGATGATTTTTGTTCTTTTTTTTTTTTTTTTTAATTTCACTAGAGGTTCATTAGTTTTTTAAAATCTTTTCAAATAATTGGGGTTTTTTGGCCTGTTTTCACTCTGATTTGTCTGTTTTCTCTTACATTGATTTTACTCTTATATTTGTTATTTCCTTACTTTTATTTGCTTTGGATCTCCTTTGCTTTTTTAAAAGTTGAAACTTAGGTCATTAATTCTGAACAGTTCTTTTTTAATATAATCATCTAAAGCTATAGTTTTCCCTCTAAACACTGATTTGGCTGAATCCCACAAATTTTACTTTGTTGTATTTTCATGAAAAATGAAGTATTTTAAAATACAAAAAAATTTGTGAATTTTTAAAATTTGACCTGTGGATTATCCAAAAGTGTGTTGGTTTAATTTCAGAAAATTTAGAGTTTTCCTAAATATCTTATTGGCAGTAGTTTCTAATTTATTCACATTGTGGTTGGAGATACTATGTATGGTTTTAGCCATTTTAAATTTATTGAGATGTGCATAGCCAAGCATATAGCCTATCATGGTAAATGTACCATCTGTTCTTACAAAATTTTGTTTAGTTTTTCTATATGTTGCTAAGAAAGAGTCTCTTTACTATTTGTCTGTTTCTTCTTTTAATTCTGTCAATTTTAGGCTTTCGTTTTTAATTAACATTTTTAATCATAAATGTATATGTGCCTAATGACTCTATTTGAAAAATTGAGTCTTTTATTATTACAAAGTATCCCTTTTTATTTTCAGTGATATTCTTTATCTTATAGTTTATTTTCTCTGATAATATCAATAATATATGTACCATGTATCTACTCCAGCCTACATGTTTATTGTTTATATGATCTTTCTTTTTCTACCTGTTTTTCTCTTGTAGACAAAGACTGCTTTTTCTTTTCAAAATCCATTGTGAATATTTCTGCCTTTTAATTGAAGTGCTTAGTATATTAACATTTAATGTAATAATTAATATGATTGATTTAAGTCTGTCACTTTTCCTATTATCTGACTTTTGGCTATTGTTGTTCCTCTTTCCTCTTGTTTGATTTCTTTTGGATGAATTTTTATAGTTTAATTTTAATTTCTCTATTGACTTTTGGGATAAACCTCTTTGCATGGTTTTATGAATGATTATGTATTAAAGTATACATTCATAACTTTTTGTAATGTAGAGTTAATGTTGTGTCTACATAAAATGTAGAAATCTTGCAGATATATATTGATTCATCCATTTATCACATCCCTCACTTTATATTATATTAAGTATATGTTGTATCTAAATACATTGTAAACCTCGCATAATAAAATTATAATTTTTGCTTTAAACTGTCACAGGTATTTTGTAAATATACAGTAAAATTAGTCTTTAATATTTACCCAAATACTTACCATTTCTAGTGCTTTTTATTCATTCCTCAAGATTTGAATTCACTGTTGTATCATTAAAAAAAAACATGTTTATGTGTTTATTTGGCTGTTTTGGGTCTTTGTTGCTGCACATGGGCTCTCTCTAGTTGTGAAAAGTGGGGGCTGCTCTTCATTGCGATGCATCAGCTTCTCATTGTGGTGGCTTCTCTTGTTACATGTGGGTTCTAGGCTCACATGCTTCAGTAGTCATGGCGCACGGGCTCAGTAGTTGTGGCTCACAGATTCTAGAGCACCGGCTCAGCAACTGTGGTGCACCGACTTAGTAACTCTGCGGCATGTGGGATCTTCCTGGACCAAGTATCAAACTGGTGTCCCTTTGCATTGCAAGGTGGATTCTTAACCACTGGACCACTAGGGAAGCCCTATTGTTTCTTTTTAGCTTGAGGAAAGTCCGTCATTTCTGTCATATGATCTGGTGACAATGAATTCCCTTAGTTTTCCTTTATCAGAAAATATCTTTGTTTCACCTGTATTCTTTTTTTAAAAAAATGATGTATTTATTTTTGGCTGCGCTGGGTCTCCACCGTTGTGCACAGGCTTCCTCTAGCTGTGGCAGGCGGGGCCTACTCTTCCTCGCAGTGTGTGGGCTTCTTGTGGTGGTGGTTTCTCTTGTTGCAGAGCGCAGAGCACAGGCTCCAGGGCACATGAGCCTCGGTAGTCGCAGCTCTCGGGCCCTGGAGCTCGGTACTTGTGGCACATGGGCTTAGTTGCCCTGCAGCGTGTGGAATCTTCCTGGACCAGGGATCAAACCCGTGTCTCCTGTATTGTCAGGCAGACTCTCAACCACTGGATCTCCAGGGAAATCCTTCACCTATATTCTTGAAGGATATTTTCACAAGATGTAGGTTTCTTTAAAGATGTTATTTTACTGCCTACTTTGTTTCTGAAAAAATAGATAATTCTAATGTTTTCTTGTATGTAATTTATTGTTTTTCTCTGGCTAGTTTTAATATTTTCTCTTTATTTTTGGCTTTCGTCAGTTGATTGTAATGTGCTTGGGTGTGTGTTTATTTGCATTTATTACATTGTGATTTTCTAAACTTCCTGAACCAGTAAATTTATTTCTTTTACTGAATTTGAGACATTTTCTGTGAGGTTTACTCATTTTTTTCTCTGTTATCTCCAGTTTGCTATTAATCTCATCAATTGAATTTAATCACAAATATATTTATTTATTTATTTTTAGTTCTGTTATTTCTATGTGGTATTTTTTGTTTGGTTGGATTTTTGTTTTTGTTTTTTTGCATTTCCTCTTTCTCTGATGAAATATTCCATCATTTAAACTAATATGAGCATATGTTTCTTTACCTTACTGAGCATCTTATAATGATTTCTTTAAAGTCCTTATTTAATATTGCTGACATCTAGTTCAACTTGTCTCAGCAGATTGAGTCACACATTCCTCTTCATCCTATGTTGAATAATTCTTGAGTGTATCTTGGATATTTTAACTGTTATGCTTTGAAAGCTCAAGATCTTCTTACATTCTTCCAAAGAGTGTTTTCTTTTAGCATTCAATTAACTGGGATTCAAATTGTAAATTATCATGTCTATAGTGGGCAGAGACTGAGATCTTGGTTCAGTTCTTTATACCTTAGATCCAAGCTGCTTTCAGTTTGTTCCACACATTCATGGTTCAAGAGTCAGTCAGAGACTTAAGCTGAGTTTAAACATAGAATTTCAGGTTCTTTTTCTTTATTTCTCTTCTTTTTGGGTTTCCTCCTCATTCTCCAGCACCTTTGGTTGCTCCAGGCTTTTTCTCCCTGTTTCTCCAGTTAGAAAGGTGATATAACTTTTAGCTGACTGCCCTCCCCCAGTTCCTTTGCTACCACTATTGCCACTGCAGCTGCTTCTAGAAAAAAAAAAAAACAGGAAAAAAGAAGTCACTTAGGGAAAGACAGCAAGGAACAAGTCACTTGCTCCAGATGTTGACTCCCCTCCAAAATCTGTCTTCCTTAGTTGGATCTCCAAAACCCTCAAATAGGTTTTCACCCTAGAATGTGTATCTGTTATTTAGAGGAGAATTGGTCTGTTAGGCACTCCTCTTTACTTTTACCACCTGGACATCTTTTATTCTATCAACAAAGTTCTATCAACACAAAAGTCTGAGTCTCTTAGAATATTCAGTTTCTCCTCAACGGACTCATTCCATTTAACTAACATGTAAATTAATAGCTCAGTTGGTAAAGAATACACCTGTAATGCAGGAGACCCCGGTTCGATTCCTGGGTCTGGAAGATCCCCTGGAGAAGGGATAGGCTACCCACTCCAGTATTCTTGGGCTCCCCTTGTGGCTTAGCTGGTAAAGACTCCGCCTGCAATGTGGGAGACCTGGATTCGATTCCTGAGTTGAGAAGATCCCCTGAAGAAGGGAAAGGCTACCCACTCCAGTATTCTGGCCTGGAGAATTCCATGGACTATACTGTCCATGGGGTTGCAAAGAGTCTGACGTGACTTTCACTTCACTAAACCCAATTTTAGATTTGCATATATATATATATTTTAAAGCTCTCACTTTCACATTGGTATCCTCTCAAGCTACCTATATGTTATCTTTGTTTTTCTATGTCATTTCTTATAAGGGTTATCTATTTTTCATACTTAGAGTTCCTCACCACAAGTTTATATCTCTCTTTATGGTTTTGCATTTTCTTTTAGTGTACTTTTGATATTTCTCTCTTAAAAGACATCAGTGACAACTCATAAATTCAGAATTCCTCTTCAGTCTATCCTTCATTTTTCTGTAATATCCAAGGCTGTTGACCATAGTCTGCTGGAATCTTTTCCTTCTGTGACTTCCATGTACTTTTCAACTCTTTATTTTTCTTCCTTATCTGTGAAGTTCTCATTGCCAGCTTCTTCCTCCACTCTCTCTCTCTCTCTCTGAAATATGCTATTCCTCAAGGTTTTTCCTTGGCCTTCTTTTCCCATTATAAATCTCATCTGCTACTACTGGAGTTATTCCAGTTATTCCTATTATGCTGATGACTCAAATCCAAAGTATATTCAAGCTGTAAAGTTATATACATGGGCAGAATTCTGGCTCTGCATCTTACTAACAGTGATCTTAGGCAAGATGTGTAGCCAAGATCTTTAGGACCTACTTTGTGTAAAATAATAATACCTTATATCATACTCAGTCACTTCAGTTGTGTCTCACTCTGCAATCCCATGGACTGTGGCCCTCCAGTCTCCTCTGTCCATGGGATTCTCCAGGCGAGGATACTGGAGTGGTTGCCATTCCCTCCTCCAGGGGATCTTCCCGGCCCAGGGATGAAACTTGCATCATCTGTGAGTTTCCTGCATTAAAAGCAGATTCTTTACCACTCCACCATGGGGGAAGCCCTGTAAGTTTCCATATCACACTGGCATGCATAGTTTATAGTATACATATGATTTGGTTAATACTCAAATGTTGGTGCATGTGTGTGTGCTAAGTCTCTTCAGTCATGTCTGACTCTTTGTGACCCTATGCACTGTAGCCCACCAGGCTCCTCTTTCCATGGGATTCTCCAGGCCAAGGATACTGGAGTGGGTTGCCATACCCTCCTCTAGGGGATCTTCCCAACTCAGGGATAGAACCCACGTCTCTTATGTCTCTTGCATTGGCAAGTGGGTTCTTTACCACCAGTGCCACCTGGGAAGCCCTCAGATGTTAATAACACTTATTAAAGCTATGCATACAATCTTCATCCCTCTTCAGACTTTTGCACTACAAATTCAGTGTATCAATGAAACCAGATATCTTAAATCAGCATCTCTAAAATATCATCTGCTACTGGTGTCCCTTTTACTATTAATGACACCATCATCTTCCCAGTTATTTCGGCACAAAACATTGGTGTCATCTATCAGATGGGCTTGGTTTTGGCCCCTTCCATTCACTAGTAATTTGCCTAGACAAATAAATATTCTCTTCATACACCTCTGTTATTTATTCCCTTTTCCCCAATACTCCTTCTAACCATTTTTTATTTTAAAAAAACCTCTTATGTCTTCAGCATAGGAAATGGCAACCCACTTGAGTATTTTTGCCTTGAAAATTTCCACAGACAGAGAAGCCTGGTGGGTTACAGTACATGGTGTCACAAAGAGTCGGACACAACTGAGAATGCACGCTTATGTCCTCTTTTGTTCATCATATTTTATTTAGGTAAGCTTTTAACTTTCTCATCCAGTCTTCTGTCTTTAATTTTTCATTTATTCTTCAGTTTGTTTCTAGATTATTCTTTTGAAAGCAGAGCTTGAATCATGTTACTCTACCACATGGATAATCATCACCATCATCATCGTCCAACATTATTTTCTTATGTTCTAAGCAATATCCTAAATGTTTTATATGATATTTCATTTAGCTCTTCTAACAGCTCTGTAAACCAGATATTAAACTTTTCATCTCTTTGAACAAATGAGGAAACTGAACCTTAAGAGAGCTTGATTAACTTGTGATGTCACCCAGCTAATAAATGGTGCAGTCAAGTTCCAAGCCCAGGCAGGGTAACTCCACAAAGTCTGTGCTCTTAATTTGCTAGACTACACTATTTCACAGTTATTTCCTTATGATTACCAGTGCCTATCAAATGGGCTTCCTTGGTGGCTCAGATGGTAAATAATCTGCTTGCAATGTGGGAGACCTGGGTTCGATCTCTGGATCAGAAAGATCCTCTGGAGATTTAGTTTCAGTTCTATACTTCAGTCCTCTGCAATCTGACTTTAGACTTAACAATTCTGTCCTATTTCAGATCTCTTATATAATCTTTCACAACAAACAGAGTGACTTGCTAAACTGGCCATGAACTTCATTTTCTTACGCCTTAGATCTTGCCATGTTTTATGGCTGTAATAACCCATGCCTCATTTCTACCAGTGGGAATCATTCATTATTCATGCTAAATGACACCTTTTAAACTGAGACTTCCTGCATCCTTTTGGCGTTCAGTTAGGACTGAGGTGTTCGTCTGTAATCCCAGAAATGTTGTGTACTTCTCACACAGGCGTTGCAACAGTTTGCTGTGTGTTATAGTCCCTTGTGGAAGTGACTTGGGGGTTTATCATTCATGTTTTTATTTTTAAATTTAACTTAATTTATTGTTTTAGGTATACTCAGTGTTCAGGTAACATTTATTGAATGAATAAAATTTTGTGACTGTAGACTTCAATAATTTAGGATTATTGGCTTGGATTTCTGAAGTACATGAGCTTGAGAGGCCAAATGTGTTAATTTAATGAGATCACCTTTTTAAAAGGACTGAGACCTTCATCAATATTCATACTTTAAAATATTTGCCTTTGAGTTGGGTTTTGATTTTCATGGGGGCAGTTTTTGAAGGTTTAAAGTTCTAATATTTTAAATGGGGATTTTAAGACTAGTCGCCGTGCTGGGCCATGGTAAAGTGAGGGCTCCAAGCATCGCAGTGAATAAAAATACTCATATAGCTAATGCTAGGAACTATAGCAGCTGTTCCAAAATAAGCCCAGTTCACAGAGACTTGAGCTTATAAATATAACAATTGCAAATTTTCATTGTTACAGAGATTTGGTCAAACATTAGACTGATGTGGTTAATCATTTAAGATGTTCCATAATAGAGGAATTTTAAGCCAAAATTTAATAAGTTAAATTTAATAATTTAATAACACCTATGTTCTGATGGTGAAAGGAGGCTATTCTTACACAGGGATGGGTTAGACAAAGATTCAGAAGTAAGATACACTGATGCGTCCAGTGGTGGCTCTAGGACCACCAACCAATGGTGGTTGCAGAGGGGTGGTTTATTCCTTCTGGGTGTGTGTGCTGTGATCCCCTTTTGAATACTGATAACCATCTCTTATTGGATTATTCAGGCAGATCTTAAATATTTCAGCCATGTGCATAGTCTCTGTTTTCTTTCTGCCTCTCTTTCTCTTTCTATATGAAAGTTTTGAGGACTAGATTTTGGCAAAAATATAATTGGTGAATAGATGCATAAAGCTTGTTTGTGTTGTTTTGTTTAGTCTTACTCTAGTTTTCACTTTTAAATTTTATTAGTTTTTTATCATAATTTGTCTTCTCTCTTTTCTCTCTTCATCTCTCGCCTTTCCTCTTCGGATTCCTTTTCTCTCTTTTCGCCTTCACCCCATTTTCTTTTTCTCTAATTTTTTAACCTGGTTATTTCTTGGGAATTTATTTAGTGCCTTTTGTTCAAGGAGGTGAACACACATCTATCAATACTATTATTTTATGCTCAAGACAAATCTAATGTTAAACAAAAGTAGAAGGCACCAAAACCTACATTCCTAAAAACCAATATTCCTACAATTTTTGAGCTACAATGAATTTTATAATTCAGATTTGGGAGATTTTAGAAAACTAGCATAATTTTGTAAATGCAAATTCCTTATTATGTTACATTCCCAGTGGTGTCTAAATGAAGTCCATCTCCAATGGCAGATTCTCTGGCTGATCCAGGGGGAGGTGGTTGAGTGCTTTGGTCTGGAGAAGTCTTTTCTGGGCCTTCAGATTTCATCATGTTGGCTATAAGACTGAGTTTGACCCTTTGTTATTTATTGTGTAAATGATTTTCTGTTCACTTTCTTGCAAGTGAATTGCTTGAGTTAAAAGTTGAGATTCGTGACACAAATTTAAATCCATGTTTTTTTTAAAGTGAAATTCATTTATCAAGGAACTGAAATCATTAATTATGTTGTGGCTCCTTATCTTTTTTATGATGCACGTATTGCTGTGGGTGTAGTGCTCTAAAACATCTGCTGAATAGTCCATTATAGTGGCACAAAAATGCTTTTACATGAAGGCAATAAAGTAGCAGATGCTTCTCAATGAAAACTTCCCAATTCATTTAGGAAACAAGTCAGTTCTGGATTTGGATTTTCCTCCCAAGTGTGGCAACTGTGCAGGCAAATGTTTCTAAAGAGTTTAGAACTGACAAATCTAGTCCCTCTGTATAATTTTTTAGGGTGTTGCAAGTTAGTCTAAAGGCCTTATCTAATCGGACTTTAATAAAATTAGCATTTTCCTTACTATGCAAATAATTATCTACTATTATAAGTAACCAGGAAAATACATTAATTTAGTATTACCAGCTTAAGTTTCTTTTATTTTCTTCTTTGGAAACTTCTTTTGTATCTTGATTTATCATTAACATTCAGTTCAGTCGCTCAGTCATGTCCGACTCTTTCCATGAACCGCATCACGCCCTCCCTGTCCATCACCAACTCCCGGAGTCCACCCAAACCCATGTCCATCGAGTCAGTGATGCCATCCAACCATCTCATCCTCTGTTGTCCCCTACTCCTCCTGCCCTCAATCTTTCCCAGCATCAGGGTCTTTTCAAATGAGTCAGCTCTTAACATCAGGTGGCCAAAGTACTGGAGTTTCAGCTTCAACATCAGTCCTTCTAATGAACACCCAGGACTGATCTCCTTTAGGATGGACTGGTTGGATCTCCTTGCAGTCCAAGGGACTCTCAAGAGTCTTCTCCAACACCACAGTTTAAAAGCATCAATCTTCTTCACAGTCCAACTCTCACATCCATACATGACCACTGGAAAAACCATAGCCTTGACTAGATGGACCTTTTTTGGCAAAGTAATGTCTCTGCTTTTGAATATGCTGTCTAGGTTGGTCATAACTTTCCTTCCAAGGAGTAAGCGTCTTTTAATTTCATGGTTGCAGTCACCATCTGCAGTGATTTTGGAGCCCAGAAAAATAAAGTCTGACACTGTTTCCACTGTTTCCCCATCTATTTGCCATGAAATGATGGGACTGGATGCCATAATCTCAGTTTTCTGAATGTTGAGCTTTAAGCCAACTTTTTCGCTCTCCTCTTTCACTTTCATCAAGAGGCTGTTTAGTTCCTCTTCACTTTCTGCCATAAGGGTTGTGTCACCTGCATATCTGAGGTTACTGATATTTCTCCCAGCAATCTTGATTCCAGCTTGTGCTTCTGAGTGTTGAGTTTTAAGCAAACTTTTTCACTTTCCTCTTATCTGCATATCTTAATGATATTTCTCCCAGAAATCTTGATTCCAGCTTGTGCTTCTTCCAGCCCAACCTTTCTCTTGATGTACTCTACATATAACTTAAATAAGCAAGGTGACAATATACAGCCTTGACATACTCCTTTCCCAATTTGGAACCAGACTGTTGTTTCATGTCCAGTTCTAACTGTTGCTTCTTGTGTACATATTTCTCAGCAGGCAGGTCAGGTGGTCTGGTATTCCCATCTCTTTAAGAGTTTTCCACAGTTTGTTTTGATCAACACAGTCAAAGGCTTTTGCATAGTCAATAAAGCAGAAGGCAATGGCACCCCACTCCAGTACTCTTGCCTGGAAAATCCCATGGATGGAGGAGCCTGGTAGGCTGCAGTCCATGGGATCGCTAAGAGTCAGACACAATTGAGCGACTTCACTTTCACTTTTCACTTTCCTGCATTGGAGAAGGAAATGGCAACCCACTCCAGTGTTCTTGCCTGGAGAATCCCAGGGACAAAGGAGCCTAGTAGGAGGCCGTCTATGGGGTCGCACAGAGTCGGACACGACTGAAGCGACTTAGCAACAGCAAAGCAGAAGTTTTTCTGGAACTCTCTTGCTTTTTTGATGATCCAACACATGTTGGCAATTTGATCTCTGGTTCTTCTGTCTTTTCTAAATCCAGCTTTAATATCTGGAATTTCACGGTTCATGTACTACTGAAGCCTGGCTTGGAGAGTTTTGAGCATTAGGTTGCCAGCATGGGAGATGAATGCAAATGTGCAGTAGTTTGAACATTCTTTGGCATTGCCTTTCTTTGGGATTGGAAAGAAAACTGACCTTTTCCAGTCCTGTGGCCACTGCTGAGTTTTCCAAATTTGCTGGCATATTGAGTGTAGCACTTTCACAGCATCATCTTTTAGGATTTGAAATAGCTCAACTGGCATTCCATCACCTCCACTAGCTTTGTTCGTAGTGATGCTCCCTAAGTCCCACTTAACTTCACATTCCAGGATGTCAGGCTTTAGGTGAGTGATCACACCATCGTGATTATCTGGGTCATGAAGATTTTTTTTTTTTTTTAATATAGTTCTTCTGTGTATTCTTGCCACTTCTTAATATCTTCAGCTTCTGTTAGGTCCATAGCATTTCTCTCCTTTATTGAGCCTATCTTTGCATGAAATATTCCCTTGGTATCTCTGATTTTCTTGAAGAGATCTCTAGTCTTTCCCATTCTATTGTTTTCCTCTATTTCTTTGCATTGATCACTGAGGAAAGCTTCTTATCTCTCCTTGCTATTCTTTGGAACTCTGCATTCAAATGGGTATATCTTTCCTTTTCTCCTTTACCTTTCACTTCTTTTCTTTTCACAGCTATTTGTAAGGCGTCCTCAGTCATTTTGCCTTTTTACATTTCTTTTTCTTGGGGGTGGTCTTGATCCCTGCTTCCTGTTCAATGTCAGGAACCTCTGTCCATAGATCTTCTCCATCCATCGATCTTCAGGCACTGTGTCTATCAGATCTAATCCCTTGAATCTATTTGTCACTTCTGCTATGTAATCATAAGGGATTTGATTTAGGTCATAGCTGGATGGCATCACTGACTCGATGGACGTGAGTTTGAGTGAACTCCGGGAGTTGGTGATGGACAGGGAGGCCTGGTGTGCTGCAATTCATGGTGTCGCAAAGAGTCAGATATGACTGAGCAACTGAACTGAACTGAACTGAATGATCTAGTAGTTTTCCCTATTTTCTTCAATTTAAGTCTGAATTTGGCAATAAGGAGTTCATGATTGAGTCACAGTCAGCTCCCAGTCTTGTTTTTGCTGACTGTATAGAGCTTCTATTTTTGGCTGCAAAGAATATAATCAGTCTGATTTTGGTATTGACCATCTGGTGATGTCCATGTGTAGAGTCTTCTCTATGTGTAGCGTCTTCTCTATGTGTTGTTGGAGGAGGGTGTTTGCTATGACCAGTGCATTCTCTTGGCAAAACTCTGTTAGCCTTTGACCTGTTTTATTTTGTACTCCAAGGCCAAAATTGCCTGTTATCCATATTTCTCTTGACTTCCTACTTTTGCATTCCTGTCCCCTATAATGAAAAGGACACCTTTTTTGGCTGTTTGTTCTAGAAGGTCTTGTAGGTCTTCATAGAACCATTAAACTTCAGCTTCTTTGGCATTACCTGGTCAGGGCATAGACTTGGATTACTGTGATATTGAATGATTTGCCTTGGAAACAGAGATCATTCTGTCATTTCTGAGATTGCACTGAAGTATTGCCATTTTGAACTCTTTTGTTGACTATGATGGCTACTCCATTTCTTCTAAGGATTCTTGCCTACAGTAGTAGATATAATGGTCATCTGAGTTAAATTCACCCATTCCAGTTCATTTTAGTTCACTGATTCCTACAATGTTGATGTTCACTCTTGCCATCTCCTGTTTGAGCACTTGCAATTTGCCTTGATTCATGGATCTAACATTCCAGGTTCCTATTCAATATTGCTCTTTACATCATTGGACTTTATTTTCATCATCAATCACATCCACAACTGGGTGTTGTTTTTGCTTTGGCTCCATCTCTTCATTCTTTCTGGAGTTATTTCTCCACTGATCTCCAGTAGCATATAGGGCACTTCCTGACCTGGACAGTTCATCTTTCAGTGTCCTATCTTTTTGCCTTTTCATGCTGCTCATGGGGTTCTCAAGGCAAGAATACTGAAGTGGTTTGCCATTCCCTTCTCCAGTGGACCATGTTTTCTCAGAACTCTGCCATGACCTATCTGTCTTGGGTGGCCCTACATGCTATGGCTCATAGTTTCATTGAGTTAGACAAGGCTGTGATCCATGTGATGAGTTTTGGTTGGTTTTCTATGATTGTGGTTTTCATTCTGTCTGCCCTCTAAGAGATAAGGATAAGAGGCTTATGAAAGCTTCCTGATGGGAGAGACTGACTGAGGGTTAAACTGGGTCTTGTTCTGATGGGCGGGGCCATGCTCAGTAAATCTTTAATCCAATCTTCTGTTGATGGGTTGGGCTCTGTTCCCTCCCTGTTGTTTGACCTGAGGCCAAACTATGGTGGAGGTAGTGAAGATAATGGTGACCTCCTTTAAAGGGCAGGCACTGCTACACTCAGTGCCCCTGACCCTGCAGCATGCCACCATCCACCCATGCTTAGTAACTGGGAAATGTGTGTCCAGCAGTTGAAAGTCAAACGCAGTTCCTTCCAGGAGCAATTTCTATCACCTCAGAGCTAGACTGTGAGGCTCTGGTGGTGTCCACATGCTGCTTTGAACCATCCTTGTCCTTGGCAGGGCTGGCCTCCTTAGGACAGTAGACAGTAATCCCCTGCTTATGTTCTGAAGGGTATGAGGGAAACCATGGCAGCTGCCCCTCTCCCCCACTGTCTTTTTCTTTGTTCCATCAACTGCATGGTCACTGAGTCATTAAGATTTTTCTGTTCAGGGAAACTTCTTTTCAAAGGCAAAGACTTTTGGTAAGATTAACATGTCCCAGACTGTAACATTTACTGTAGATGAGTTTATCAAGTCCCTTTCCTCTGAAAATCAGAAGGGCTGAATTTGTAAGCCTGTACTGAAAGAGGAAAACAAAGCTATGAAAAGCTTTGTATAGGAGATGCCAAGGATAAGTTTGTCTTCTTTATAATTTTTTACTAATGGTCTGGGTCACCAGCATAGTCTTTAAAGTAGATGCATACTTGCAGGGAGCTTGCAAAATAATCTATTGAGATATGGGAAAAGATAATAGAACTAATTTTACTTTGGTTTATTTTTTTAAATGAAGGTTTACCAATATTTATACATGGACTGCTCGGGCTCTTGTCCATGGGGTCACAAAGAGTCTGACACGACTGAATACACACACACACATGGACTCATGGTAGGTCTTCATGAAGTTCATTTGCCGGAAGACCAGGAGTCCTATGTTACTCAAGGCAGCCAAAAGGGAAGAGAGAGCTGGTTACTAGGAAGAGGCTAACAGTGGTGCTTCACTCCTTCAGGCTTGTGTTATGTATCACAGTTTACTGTGCCTTGGATTTACTGGGATGATCTCATCCAGTTTTAGTTAACACAACTCCTACTTGTCAGACTGGGGGCTTTAACCATCCCTGCAAAGGAACTCTAATAAACAACAGCAAAATGGCACTATGTAAAAATAACAATATACTCAGATCTTTCAAAAAATTGACTCTCCTAATTTGAAATTAAGATTAGTTGAAAGTGAAAGTGAAAGTCACTCAGTCATGTCCAGCTCTTTGAGACTGCATGGACTGTACAGAATTCTCTAGGCCAGAATACTGGAGTGGGTAGCCTTTCCCTTCTCTAGGGGATCTTTCCAACCCAGGGACTGAACCCAGGTCTCCCTCATTGCAGGCAGATTCTTTACCAGCTGAGCCACAAGGGAAGCCCTAAGATAACTTGAGATAGGGTTTATGATTACTTGAGATAGGATTTATGTTTACTTTTATTAATGACCCTCAAGTTGTGTGTATGTTGTCCTTAATGATCATATGATGCTCTCTGTGTTGATCAGCAACTCACTGAAAAGCAATCAGAACACGAAGACAAACCTGTTAGAACTAGAGAAAGGGACTGAAACGTGAGTGTCATGATTTACCAAGTGCAGTCAGTAATACACATCTTCCTTGTGGATCTGTGGATCCTTCTCAGCTATTGCAATCATTAAAATCACCTATCAAAAACATGGAGAAAACACATAAGCTGGATCTTTGAAATACCATGTTATAATTAAGATTCGATATAGAACAAACAAAAAAATCTGTAGCATATTTAGTTAAATTGCTGTCTTCAAAATATTACTGGGAGAAAAAATGTCTGCAACATTAATAAATAAATAGGTTTTTCGGTAACACTTTATTTACTGTGTTGATTTACCCTTTTGTAACCCAGGGCTCTTTTTCTCTGTGCAGCTTAGAGCAAGGTTCTTGATGAAGAGGAAGGAAGTCACCTCTGGTTCTTCAGAGTCAGTTTTGAATTAAGGCTGTACCCCTGTGCTGGAGAGAGAGGCAGGACTACCAGGCAGGCAGCACCTAGGCATTCAGTGACCGGGAGTGTGGTCACTGAGGACTGGGATCAGGGCTGACTGCTCAGCAGCATGGGCTCTGGAGCCAGGAGCCCAGCGAAAGCCTGGCACCTCTGTGCTCATTTGCGTGTGGTTTACACGTGTGACCATTTAGGTGCTAACTTTTTCAGTGAGTACTTTAAAATCAACATTTCTGCAACTTTATGCAGCCACAGCCACTGGCCCAGAAAGCTGAGAGAGGAGATGCAGGCAGGGGGCCAGTGAAGGTCCTTTGGTGCTCAGAGCAAACAGCAGGGTGGGACACCTACTTCTCTTAGTACCCAGATCATCACCTAGCTAAAAGAATTCCTTGGAATATATTTTTCCTTCACCTTGTCTTATCCATTAAGGTTTTCAATTTTAATGTCTCTTACAAGGTATATAGTATATTACATGAAATACATGTTCATAATTGATCAGAAGGTAAATACAAACATATTAAAGATGAATGCTTAAATTTTTGATACCTGGAGTCAAAATCAAAAAGTTTATAGACCTTTAATTTATAGTACAGAAATGATAACAGATTTTATTCTCTTTGCATTTACTTATTTCATTTAACAAATATTGATTGAATGCCTATTGATTACTATTTGCCAGGTGCTGTTCAGGATGCTTGGGCATACCTGAGTAGATAAGATGGGCAAAAGCCCTGTCCTCTCATGTCCTAACGGATTTATGTGTGTGCCGTAGCATAGCCTTTCCCTGACCCCAGATCAGATGAGCCCCAAGATACATTCTTATATTCTTCTAGCACTTGCAACACTATAATCAAGTAATTGTTTATGGAGTGATTCAGTTTCCCCTCCCCTCCCTTTAGTAAAAGCTCTTTGAGAGCAGAGACTCTGTCTGTTCTGTTCACCAACAACCCTCCAGTGATGGTACCGTGCCTAGCACTTAGTAGATATTCAGTAAAGTTTAGTGAATGAGTATTTACTTTGTCTGCACACATTGTGTACCTATGTGCACATGTATGTGAGTTTGTTCATGGCAAATAGATGGGCAAACAGTGGAAACAGTGGCTGACTTTATTTTTCTGGGCTCCAAAATCACTGCAGATGGTGACTGCAGCCATGAAATTAAAAGATGCTTACTCCTTGGAAGGAAAGTTATACCAACCTAGACAGTATATTAAAAAGCAGAGACATCACTTTGTCAACAAAGGTCTGTCTAGTCAAAGGTGTGGTTTTTCCAGTGGTCATGTATGGATGTGAGAGTTGGACTGTGAAGAAAGTGGAGCGCTGAAGAATTGATGCTTTTGAACTGTGGTATTGGAGAAGACTCTTGAGAGTCCCTTGGACTGCAAGGAGATCCAACCAGTCCATCCTAAAGGAGATCAGTCCTGGGTGTTCATTAGAAGGACTGATGTTGAAGCAGAAATTACAATACTTTGGCCACCTGATATGAAGTTCTGACTCATTTAAAAAGACCCTGATGCTGGGAAAGATTGAGGGCAGGAGGAGAAGGGGATGACAAAGAATGAGATGGTTGGATGGCGTCACCGACTCAATGGACATGGGTTTGGGTGGACTCCGGGAGTTGGTGATGGACAGGGAGGCCTGGCATGCTGCAGTTCATGGGGTCGCAAAGAGTCAGACATGACTGAGTGACTGAACTGAACTGAACTGAGAAGGAAAGGATGAGGTGTTCTCAAGCAGAAACTGTCGGTGAGGGCAGGACATGTAGTGATAGAACGAAGTGTGCAAGGAAACTTTTTAGTGTCTGCAAGAAGAGTTTGTTAGGAAGAAGCTTGGGTGATTAGAGATGTTCTAAAATCTGTCTGGGTGGATGATATGGTCATTGAACTAAAAATAAACCTTGGAGAATGAGGATTAGGATGTTAAAAGGGTCAGCCCTACATAAAACTGGTTTATACCTGAAAGAGCTGAAACAAAAAAGGTTAAAACCACACACACCAAATTTATAGATACGGTAAAATTATATCTACTCTGCTGCTGCTACTGCTAAGTCACATCTACTCTGCTAAGTTGTGTTAGTCGTGTCTGATTCTGTGCGACCCCATAGACGGCAGCCCACCAGGCTCCCCTGTCCCTGGGATTCTCCAGGCAGGAACACTGGAGTGGGTTGCCATTTCCTTCTCCAATGCATGAAAGTGAAAAGTGAAAGTGAAGTCGCTCAGTCGTGTCCAACTCCTAGTGACCCCATGGACTGCAGCGCACCAGGCTCCTCCATCCATGGGATTTTCCAGGCAAGAGTACTGGAGTGGGGTGCCATTGCCTTCTCCCCACATCTACTCTAGGACTCTGCATTTTCTCTAGTAGCACTTACTGTGATGATAATTGTAGTGATTTGTGTGATTATTTGTTTATCATATCTCCTCCCTTTATGGCACAGTGTCTGCTGTTCTTTCCTCTGTTCCCAGATAGGACAGAGTCTAGAACAAGGTTTGGCAAACTTGTGGCCAGTTTCCTATTTTTGTATAGCTCATGAGTTAATGGTTTTTGCATTTTTATATGGTTGAAAAAGAACAGTGTTTCATGACACACTAAAATTATATGAAATTTAAATTTTAGTGTCCATAAATAACATTTTTTTGGCACAAAGCCAAAGTCATTGATTTACATCTTGTGTGGGTTGCTTTTGTGCTACAGTGGCATAGTTGAGTGGTTTTGACAGAGACACATGGTTCACAAAGCCTAAAATATTTACTACCTGGCCCTTTAAGAAAATGTTTGCTGACCCTTGATGTAGAATTTAGAAGATACCTCATAACATTTGATGAATGAGTGAATAAGGTAAATCATCACCTACTATGTGTCAGATAGTTTTATAGTTTGTCTTGTTTAATACACTTTAAATAAGAGTAAAGTGCCTTCGTTTAACAAATAAGTAAACTTAGGCTCAGGGGGATTAAGCGGTCTGCTCATCCAGAGAGCGCAGAGTCAAGAACTGAACCCAGATCTAACTCCAAATTCCATGCCCTTTTTTACATTTGACTATACTACACTTCTCTAATATGTAGGTGTTTTTAATCTGTGATTTGAATGTACCCATCCACCCCTGTAGAAAGATGAGGACTTTCGCTGTGTTCTCATTGTTGCTTAGATAGTACCTTTAAAGGCAGCCCCACCTCCCCGTGTCCCATCTTTGTCCTGGCACAAGCATAGGGTATGCACTCATGGAGTTCTTTAAAGGATTCTCCTAGTAAAAGAACCAACAAAGCAAACAAATAAAGCCTATTCACAGCCATACAATTCTGAGACAGTTTTGAGGAAGGAGAAGGAGCTCAGGCTCTCCTGAAGGTCCTGCAGAGGCATTCTCTACTCATTCCCAGACACGGTTCTTCTTGTGCACATGCCAAGGCAGCCCCTTCTGAAATTACTAGTGCTTGCCTTTTGGTCTGTTTATCAAGACCTTCTCAGTTTCACTCTTTAGCAATGAAATTACCTCATTTCTGGATTTGAGTATGGACATTTATGCATACGCTGAAGGAATTTGCAGTTTATTTATCAAGATATTTAAAAAATCTCACTTGTTTAAATTAGAGTAGTGCATTCTCTTACCTTAGAAAATGACTTCAGCCTCACTTTAGCCTATCAGATTCAATTATCATCATTCTTTGAAGGCTCGGAATTTATCATCTCCTCAGGAAACCTAATGGCAACCCACTCCAGTATTCTTGCCTGGAGAATCCCATGGACAAAGGAGCCTGGTGGGCTACAGTCCACAGGGTCCCAAAGAGTCAGACACGACTGAGCAACTTCACTCACTCAGGAAACCTAATGTAACATTTTAAGATAGAAAAAAATAGAAAAGCGGTAAGGTTCACCAAATGGATACACAGGTCCTTTAATAAGGTTCTGCTTACTACTTATAAAAATACAATAAAGGAAATTAAGGAAGGCCTTAAGATGGACTTGGTCTATGGACTGTAGCTGGTTTTTGTAAATAAAATTTCACCAGAGTATGGTCACATCTGTTTGCCTGTTGCCAGTGGCTGCTTTCATGCTAAAGTGGCAAAGACTTTATGGTCCACAAAGTCTAGAACACTGACTATATGTGCCTGTAAGAAAACTGCAGAGCTCTGGAAATAGGGATATAAGAAAAATTAGAAGGGGACTTCCTTGGTGGTCCAGTGGTTAAGAATCCGCCTTCCCATGCAGGGGACATGGGTTCAATGCCTGGTTGGGAAACTAAGATCCCACATGCCCCACAGAGCAACTAAGCCCGTGTGCCACAACTAGAGAGCCCGCATGCTGCAACAACAACAAAAAGATTCCATATGCTGCAACAAAAGGGTCCATATGCCACAGCTAAGACTCAATGCAGCCAAATAAATAAATGTTACAAAAGAAAACTTAGAAGAACTAGGATCATTTAACTAGGATCAGATAAATCTGAAGACAGTAAATTGGTTCATATTTTTGAGAGGATATTACATAAAAGATGACCATTGTTTCTTTATTTTCTGAAAGGATAAACCCAGTAGAAACTGATTTATCCTGTAGCATAAGGGAGAATTTTGGAGTTCTGGAGTTAAAATCTAGCATGGCTTATATGGCAAGACTTACACATTGGTGGTTACATGTGTGGTCAGACGTTTATTTTTTTTTTGGCACCTCAAATTTCACCATTAGGAATTCCTTTTGAGGACTTTCCTGGTGGTCCAGTGGCCGAGACTCCTCACTCCCAATGCAGGAGGTCCAGTTTCAATCCCTGGTCAGGGAACTAGATCCCATATGACACTACTAAGTTGGAATGCCACCACTAATGATTCCACATGCCAAAACTAAGACCTGGTACAGCCAAATAAATAAATTAAAAAAAAAATTCCTTTTGATTGGTGTTCAGATCAGATCAGTCGCTCAGTCATGTCCGACTCTTTGCAACCCCATGAATCGCAGGACGCCAGGCCTCCCTGTCCATCACCAACTCCCAGAGTTCACTGAGACTCACGTCCATCGAGTCAGTGATGCCATCCAGCCATCTCATCCTCTGTCGTCCCCTTCTCCTCTTGCCCCCAATCCGTCCCAGCATCAGAATCTTTTCCAATGAGTCAACTCTTTGCATGAGGTGGCCAAAGTACTGAAGTTTCAGTTTTAGCATCATTCCTTCCAAAGAAATCCCAGGGCTGATCTCCTTCAGAATGGACTGGTTGGATCTCCTCGCAGTCCAAGGAACTCTCAAGAGTCTTCTCCAACACCACAGTTCAAAAGCATCAATTCTTCGGCGCTCAGCCTTCTTCACAGTCCAACTCTCACATCCACACATGACCACAGGAAAAACCATAGCCTTGACTAGATGAACCTTTGTTGGCAAAGTAATGTCTCTGCTTTTGAATATGCTATCTAGGTTGGTCACAACTTTCCTTCCAAGGAGTAAGTGTCTTTTAATTTCATGGCTGCAATCACCATCTGCAGTGATTTTGGAGCCCCCCAAAATAAAGTCTGACACTGTTTCCACTGTTTCCCCATCCACTTCCCATGAAGTGATGGGACCGGATGCCATGACCTTCGTTTTCTGAATGTTGAGCTTTAAGCCAACTTTTTCACTCTCCACTTTCACCTTCATCAAGAGGCTTTTTAATTCCTCTTCACTTTCTGCCATAAGGGCAGTGTTGATTGGTGTTATCAGTTACAAATCCACTGCTGAATGTAATAATTGATAAAGGAGTATCATACTAAACCATCAATGGCCATTGATACTCTAGCAAATCAATCCCATCCCAGTACTACTGAGTTAAAAAGCAGAAGTTTGGGAGTGGAGCCCAAGAGTACAAATTTTAACATCCCCTACCCTCCCACCCCCACCCCAAATCTCATCATCTTTGCAGAGTGAAGGAGCCCTGGGCTTGAAGCCTGGGGGCTTAGGTTTGTGCTCTGGCTAATTTCTTACTTGCTGAGTGACTTTGGACCTTCCTATAGAGCAGAGGAACAAGTGACATAATGTATACAAATGTTCTTAGAAAAACTGTGAACCATTGTAACTGAGGCTGGCATTTCTTAGGTAACATGCAAAGGGTAAGCCTGAATAAAAACACCTTCAGCTGACTCTGAAACTCAGAATACTAGGTAAAAAGTCTTTCTCTCTTCCTTTAACTAGTCATGATCCATAAGGAATTTTTGGTTTTCATATCCCTTAGTCTGCTAATTCTTTTGCATTTAACTGTTCAGAAATCTTAAAAAGTAGAGGAACCTGAGTTTTCCTTTCAAAAGTCCTTCTGAGTCCTTATTTTCTCCTAGGAAAATAATGCATCTTATATATTGTTCTGATGTAAGGACAAATCATCATTGACATACATTAGGTGTCACTAAACATTATTACTGTTCCCTCCTGCCATGGAACCTGTGTTCTCTGGCCAGGAATCTCAGAGACAGCCTCTTCTGCAGTCCACCTTGCACTCAGCCTATTTGCTAGCTACCCAGCTCTGAGTTCAAGCTGTCTTCTGTCTCCTGCACAGTCTTAAAGGAAGCAGGGCCCTCGAAGCACAACATAACCAGCTGTAAACATCCAGAAAACTGCCAGATGTGCTTTGGCGGATTTCTGTGTCCCCCACCTCCTGCCTTGCCCTTGAGCGTGCCAGGCTGTGTTGGATTTAATCCCACACAGGAGACAGATTCTTTCTCTCAGTGGGAACCCACATTGGCCATGTGGATGCTAATTCGATCCCTTCTGATGGAGCTGGGAGAGCAGAGAATGGCACCTCTTTTTTTTTCCATTTTTTAAAAATCAGGAGTAGTGATAATATTACTGGGAGAGGGGGCACCTCACTGAGATACTATCCTTGGGATCAGCTAGGCACCCCGCTTTGTTGTTTCAGTGTCACCCCGGATGCTGTTAGACACTTGTCTGCCTGGTGACGAACTCTCTCTTATGTACTGGATACAACATTTACAGTTGCTAAAAGAATGCCATTGCTTGCAGAGTTCTTGTGACAGTCAGCACTCAAAAGCCACAGAGATCATGAAAAAGTCATTCTAGGAGTACAAATTGTGAAAAAACTACCCCACTTTAAAATAATGAACATGTGAGACAAACAAAAAAAGTGGGGAGGGGGCTACTTGCTCAGAGTCCCGCATAGGTTATTTTTATAGTAATTCATTTAAAATGTTTTAATAATTAAAACTCTTTCTTAAGGAATTTATTTTTCAATGATTGGTCCAAAGACTTTGCCAGTCTTTATCACTTCTAAAAATATTAAAAGGATGTTGGTTCAGGCAAATCAAGAGAAGTTTGTTACATAGTCCATCTTTCCATTGTGATTAAATGCTTCTATGTCCTCTTGTGGATGCAGCTAAAGACGGTCCTGAGCCAGTCCTGTGCCTTGGTCACTCTTTGGCTTCTTGGCTGTGATTCTGGCCCGTAACTGTTCGGTTTGAATTAAGATCCTGACTGGTGGAAGATAAACAAATAGAATCTCTTTTCCTCAAGGGACATTATGAATAAAGCTCATTACTTATGTTTGCTCAGTAATAGTAATAGAGATTTCTAGTGATAGAAAAAAAGTTTTTCTTTTTTCCCTTGCATTACTTTTCCCTGTAGGCTAAATAAAGATATGGATCTCATTTCCTAAGCCCAGTACTCTATTTGGGTTTGCTTTCAATAAAATATCTATGAAGTGTCTTCAGCATGATCACTATTTAATGAGATTTAGTTGTAAAGCTTAATTTATATCAGATTTTCTAAATGAGAGATCACTGTCAACTTATTGTTAATTGAATTCAATAAAATCAAGGTTTCTATAATTAATGTGAACCACTTAATCTTTTAGCTCCTTGAATGAATATGATTTTCTAAATACAGGTATCTTCTCATTTAATGAAATAGCAACATTGTGAGAAAAATAAATGTACATGTGACTCCTTTTTCTGTTAACTCTTAATATCAAATTAAATATACCCAAATCCTCTTTAAAACATAACAAAAGAAAAGTAAAAAATATTAGCAAACATATTCAAAATGTTAATAGTAATCCGATGGCATCACCGACTCAATGGACATGAGTTTGAGTAAACTCTGGGAGTTGGTGATAGACAGGGAGGCCTGGTGTGCTGCAGTCTATGGGGTCGCAAAGAGTCGGACACGACTGAGTGACTGAACTGAACTGAATCCAATGACATGTAGAACATCAGTCTAAATTGAATATATAACTGTTAAAAAGTGGCATTCTCCAGTACAAAGAGCAGTTATTTCAGGGTCAGTGGATATGGGTCATTGGCCTGCCTCTGCCTCTAATTATCTAGGGACATTGGGTAAACCACCAGTCTTTTGGAGCCTTCTTGTTTGGATCAGCAAGGTGAGTGTTGTGCCAGATGGAATGATTGAAGTTCCTTTCGCTATGATTCTGTACGCTGTGATTCTGTGTGTTCTCCGATTCTGTACACTGTAACATAGTAGCACAAACTATTGTTACCTTAAAATGTTTTTTTTTGAGAATTAAAAATATTCAAAAAAATAGACTAAAAGGGTATAAATAATACCTGTGGACCCATCAATCAACCCCAATAATCATCACTCCATGATCAACCATGCCCCTTCCACATCTACGTCCTCTGACACGCCTCCTGTGTAATTGTAAGGCCAGTTCCAGACATCAGCCTCTCTTTATCAACATAATCCCTCTGCCATCTGTACTGTTAGCTCTGAGGCCTTAAATATTGTATTTTGTCTTTAACGAATCTCAAACTTTCTTGCTATTTTTTTCCTTTTTAGTTTTTCATTGAAATTGTAAGATACAGATTCATAGGCAGGAGTAAGAAATAATCAGAAAGTTCCCATGTACCCTTACCTAGTTTACCCCAGTGGCAACATCTCGCAAAATTGTAGTATAATATCACAATCAGGGTATCAGCATCAATACAATCTGTTGATTTATTCAGACTGTCCCATTTTACTTATGCTGATCTGTATGTGTGGGGGTGGGTGTGTATGGAGGTGTGGTGTGTGTGTTTGGTTGTATACAACTTTATCATGCATGTAGGTTCACCTATCCATCACCATAATCGATAGAGAACAAGTCCATCATCACAAGGTCGCCTCATGCTGCCCTTTAGTAAACATAGCCACCTCCTTCTGCCCACTCCCCTCAAGACTAATCTGTTCTTTGTTCATTTCTAAAATTTTGTCATTTCAAAAATGTTATATAAATGGAATCATACAGTCTGTAATCTTTTTGGATTGGCTTTTATCACTTCATAATTACTGAGAGATTCACTCAGGTGGTTGTGTGTATCAACAATTTGTTCTTTTCATTGCCGAACAGTGTAGGATGATATGCCACAATTTGTTTAGCTACGACCTGCTGAGGGACATCTGAACTGTCTCAAGTTTTTGGCTATTCTGAATAGAACTACTATGAATATTCGTGTGCATGTTTTTCATTTCTCTGGGATGAATGCCCAAGAGTGTAATTGGTGGATTGTATGGTAATTAGACGTTTAGTTTTAGAAGAAACTGCCATATGGTTTTCCAGAGAGGCTGTACCATTTTATATACTCCAAGCAGCAATGTATGAATGATCTAGTTTCTCTGCGTCTTCACCAACATTTGAAGATGTCACTGCTTGTTATTTTATCTATTTTGATAGGTGTATAGTGATATCTCACTGTAGTGTTAATTTGTATTTCCCTGATGGGTAATGATATTGAGCATCTTTTTTATGCCTGTTTGCCATTTGTGTATCAGCTTTGGTGATCTTCTGCATTTTTAGTCCTCCATTTACTTCTTTTCCAACTTTAGTGTTCAGGTAAGCTTGCTGGTGAATCACCTACAATATTTGTTATACTTATATAGGAGGGAACAGAGTTGCTACAGATGAAGAATTGCTTACCAGGGTTCTCATCTCTGTCTTAGAGTCTCTAGGAATACAAAGATGAATGAGACAAGAACCTTGGTCTTAAAGTTTTAAAACCATCTGGCACTTTGCGAGAGGGAAACAGAAAATATGTAGAAGTCTGATTTCCAAATTGCATGATTTCATGAGATGATATTTGCGTGGGCATCATAAAGGTGACCACGAAGGGATGGAAAGATCCTAGCAGAAACAGGCCAAGAATTCAGTTCATTTCACATGAGTTAAGGATGCGAAAACGTCTTTGCCAATAGATGTGCCCAGAGCAAGGTGCTGGGTGACAGCAGCACTCCCAGTTGGAAGACAGGAATCCAGCCTTCAAGTCCCGCAGGCACTCAGCTGCCAGTGTGAATAGTGGCTGCAGTGAAACTTCTAATTGGCTCTTTAAGAAGCTTTTTCTACCCCCTCTCTCTTATTTCTCCAGCCTCCAAACTGTTCCAGAGAATCTGAATCTATGTCTAATTGATCACCAGCTGCAAGCACCTTGTGTCAACACCAACACATACCTGAGTGCTTAATTTGAGTTTGGGTAAAGGACAGTCCTGGAGAAGGCAATGGCAGCCCACTCCAGTACTCTTGCCTGGAAAATCCCATGGATGGAGGAGCCTGGTGGGCTGCAGTCCATGGGGTCTCGAAGAGTCGGACACGACTGAGCGACTTCACTTTCACTTTTCACTTTCATGCATTGGAGAAGGAAATGGCAACCCACTCCAGTGTTCTTGCCTGGAGAATCCCAGGGACGGGGGAGCCTAGTGGGCTGCCATCTATGGGGTTGCACAGAGTCGGATGACTGAAGCGACTTAGCAGCAAAGGACAATCCAGTAAACAAGACTGGGAGCTGACTGTGGCTCAGATCATGAACTCCTTCTTGCCAAATTCAAACTTAAATTGAAGAAAGTAGGGAAAATCAATAGATCATTCAGGTATGACCTAAATCAAATCCCTTATGATTATATAGTGCAAGTGAGAAATAGTTTCAAGGCATTAGATTTGATAGACAGAGTGCTTGAAGAACTATGGATAGAGGTTCCTGACATTGTATAGGAGGCAGGGATCAAAACCATCCCCAAGAAAAAGAAATGTAAGAAGGCAAAGTGACTGTCTGAGGAGGCCTTACAAATAGTTGTGAAAAGAAAAGAAGTGAAAGGTAAAGGAGAAAAGGAAAGATATACCCATTTGAATGCAGAGTTCCAAAGAATAGCAAGGAAAGATAAGAAAGCCTTCCTCAGTGATCAATGCAAAGAAATAGAGGAAAACAATAGAATGGGAAAGACTAGAGACCTCTTCAAGAAAATCAGAGGTACCAGGGGAGCATTTCATGCAAAGATGGGCACAATAAAGATCACAAATGGTATGGACCTAACAGAAGCAGAATATATTAAGAAGAGGTGGCAAGAATACACAGAAGAACTGTACAAAAAAGATCTTCACGACCCAGATAACCACGATGGTGTGATCACTCACCTAGAGCCAGACATCTTGGAATGTGAAGTCAAGTGGGCCTTAGGAAGTATCACTACAAACAAAGCTAGTGGAGTTGATGGAATTCCAGTGGAGCTATTTCAAATCCTAAAAGATGATTCTGTGAAAGTGCTGCACTCAATATGCCAGCAAATTTGGAAAACTCAGCAGTGGCCACAGGACTCGAAAAGGTCAGTTTTTATTCCAATCCCAAAGAAAGGCAATGCCAAAGAATGCTCAAACTACCACACAATTGCACTCTTCTCTCACAGCTAGCAAAGTAATGCTCAAAATTCTCCAAGCCAGACTTCAACAGTTCATGAACCGTGAAGTTCCAGATGTTCAAGCTGGATTGAGAAAAGGCAGAGGAACCAGAGATCAAATTGCCAACATTGAATCATTGAAAAGGCAAGAAAGTTCCAGAAAAACACCTACTTCTGCTTTATTGACTATGCCAAAGCCTTTGACTGTGTCAATCACAACAAACTGTGGAACATTCTTAAAGAGATGGGAATACCAGAACACCTGACCTGCCTATTGAGAAACCTGTATGCAGGTCAGGAAGCAACAGTTAGAACTGGACATGGAACAACAGACTGGTTCCAAATAGGAAAAGGAGTATGTCAAGGCTGTATATTGTCACCTGCTTATTTAACTTATATGCAGAGTACATCATGAGAAATGCTGGGCTGGAAGAAGCACAAGCTGGAATCAAGATTGCCGGGAGAATTATCAATAACCTCACATTTACAGATGACACCACCTTTATGGCAGAAACCAAAGAAGAACTAAAGAGCCTCTTGATGAAAGTGAAAGACGAAAGTGAAAAAGTTTGTTTAAAACTCAACATTCAGAAAACTAAGATCATGGCATCTGGTCCCATCACTTCATGGCAAATAGATGGGGAAGCAATGGAAACAGTGACAGACTTTATCTTTTGGGCTCCCAAATCACTGCAGATAGTGACTGCAGCCGTGAAATTAAAAGACGCTTGCTCCTTGGAAGAAAAGTTATGACCAACCTAGACAGCATATTAAAAAGCAGAGACAGTACTTTGCCAACAAATATCCATCTAGTCAAAAGTATGGTTTTTCCAGTAGTCATGTATGGATGTGAGAGTTGGACTATAAAGAAAGCTGAGTACTGAAGAATTAATGCTTTTGAACTGTGGTGTTGGAGAAGACTCTTGAGAGTCCCTTGGAGTGCAAGGAGATCTAACCAGTTCATCCTAAAGGAGATCAGTCCTGGGTGTTCATTGGAAGGACTGATATTGAAGCTGAAACTCCAATACTTTGGCTACCTGATGCAAAGAACTGATTCATTTGAAAAGACCCTGATGCTGGGAAAAATTGAGGGCAGGAGGAAAAGGGGACAACAGAGGATGAGATGGTTGGATGGCATCACCAACTCGATGGAGATGAGTTTGAGTAAACTCCAGGAATTGGTGATGGACAGGGAGGCCTAGCGTGCTGCAGTCTGTGGGGTCGCAGAGTCGGACGTGACTGAATTGAACTGAACTGAACTGAAAGGACAGTCTTTCCAGGAATTTTATCCTCCCTAGCAAGACTGAGTCTCGGTCACTCTATATCTGCAGTTTTATGCAGAAGTCATTAATGACCCAACTCAGTATTTACTTACAAACTGGACAGGGATGGTCTAAGAAGAGAAATAGCTCAATAGAGAAGAATAGAGAATAAAGACACACACACACACACAAATCTAATTTATGATAAAAGTGTGTTAAAATCAATGGGAGGAAGATGGATTATTGGAAATCATCTGGGAAAAATTCTTCACAACATACACAAAAACAAAATTTGCATGGTTTAGTGATCTAAACATGTCAATTTAAAAACACGTGTATGTGAGAGAGAAAGACATAATGAGTGTGTAGAATAAACAAGTTAACATTTGTATAATTTTAAGGATGAGATGGGACATAGCACAAGTCCGTCTAATGAAGACAGATTACTTGGAAGCTGCAAATAGAAAATGTACAGCTTTGACTACATGAAAGTAAATTATAATACATACAAGGAACAAAGTTAAAAGAAAACTGAGTGAAAACGTTTTATACATATACGTATCAGACATATATTTGCACACTTGTGTATTTCTGTAGTGCAGAGATGTATGTATTTCCAGTAATAAGTTATTTCTAATATACAAAGTTTATATAACTCAGTAAGAACAATGGAAATCAAATATCTGAAAAATAGGAAAGGAATAAGAACAGGTACATCACAGAGGAATACAAATTACTCATAAATACATGAGTAGATGTTCACTTTCATTAGTAATCACGAAACTAGAAACTAAAACAAAAAACTGATATTTAAAAATTCATCAAATAAGCAAAAGCCAAAAACAAATAATCTTCAGGATTTATAGGAAATGGGAAAGGACATTCTTTTACATTTTAACTGGGAATATAGATTGATACATCCTTTTTCTGAGGACAAATTGACAGTGTCTTTTGAAATTTAAGATGCATGTACCCTCTCATACATTAATGTTACCTTTAGGAATCTGCACCATAGAAAAATAGAGGCATATAAAAATATATGTGCTAAGATATTCATTGCAGCATTAGTTGTAGTAGCATAAAATTATAATTGATCTAAAATTTCTAGCAGTATGGAAATGTTTAAAAAAACAAAAAACTATGGTCATATAATGCGATATAAAAGAAGCAGCAAAGTCTACAGCACTGACATGGCAGCATGTGGAGATATGTTCGTGAGTGAATGAAACAAATCAAGGAACATGTATATATATCATGATTTAATTGGGGATGCAAAGGAGGGGTATAGGTGGATGTAGTATGTGTATACGTGTTTGCACATCAAAAAATAAAAACAGTCTGGAAAAATACACAGTGACCTTTTGAAAATAATTACAAATCTGAGATACTAAAGTGCTGGGATGAGGGGAATTTCAATTTTTTGTTAATATACTTGTGCAATATTTGCAGTTATTTTTAACTACAATGATTTTATAATGTTAAGAAAGAATAAAAAAAGAAAGAAAAGAAATTATAAATGCTAAACAACTCAATCTTTGAGCAAAAAGAATGAATTTTGGCTGAAAGAATTGCTTTAAAGGAAGATGTATTTATCTTTGCCTAATGAAATTTAAATAAACAGGAATAACTTCTTTCTTGCTACTGTATTAATTTTCTGTATCTGGAATATTTCAGTGGTTTCTTTTCAGTTATTTAATTCATTGTGTTTAATTGATAGTGTTTACTAGAGTTTAGTGAAAAACTATTTTGTAAATATCTTCAGTTGTGATTTATCTAGTGTAATATCTCCCCCAGTGAATTGACTGTGAGTAGGGAATTAGTAAAGCAGATAAGAGATCTGGAGAGTGGCTTTACTTATCTGCACAGGAAACCTTATTTCATGTTGATAAAGTTTGAAATCTTTCCTGTTGCTCTTTTCAATTGTTCATTGTTGTTACCATTTTAATGAAAGGTAGAAATGAGTCAAACCAACCTGCTTCTTCTGTTCAACTAAAAATTAATGTCAAAGAAAATTCTTCAGCCCATTAAATAAGTGAATGTGGATGGAATCAGTTTCTGACTCAACATGTCCAATTAATTGCTTCCAAACGTTAAGATACATTCTCAACAAACCCTACACATAATAATAAAAAAAAATCAACATGTAGAGAATGATTAGGTGAGAAGTGAACTAGCTAGAACCATCTTTGCTTACAAAACCCTGTTTATGTTGACATTGATATTTGCCATCTACTCTATTATAAATCAAGATTTATTGTAGAAATGTACCAAAGATGGCACAATAATAAAGAAAACAGATTCATTTCAGGTTTTGAAATGTACCTAACAAACTCAACCTCTTGCAAAATAACTTTTTTATTCAAAATGGAACTGGGAATTGTTCAGCACACAATGAATCATCTTTTGGCAAGTACAATAGACTCTTTAGGGACGTTTCACAGTCTCTTGCTCAATTGTTAGGATGTTTTTAGCTTTCACAGGTAGGGAAGAAGGTAGCTTGTATAGCCATCATCTTGTTGCTAAAATTGTACAGTAAAGATTTTTCAGAGTTGCTGTTGCAATAGATCTTTTCACTTTTTTCCCCCCTTCCTGTTTCTTTACTCAGAGCTGCTTTGTCTCTTAAAAACAATCTGGAATTACTTAATGCTAATGTTTTCTGGTTTTACTATTTACCCAGGACTCAAATGTTAAACATTAATGTGGGAAACTCCCTTTTCCTTACCTCATAGACATATATTTATTTAACTGTTATTTTGCATGAAGAAAACCTCAGCTTTCTCTCTGTGTGTGTTAATGTGCTTCTTTTTATTGACAGCCACATTCTGTTTTTGTATTTGCTTTTTTTCAGGAGGCTTTAGATCCCCCCCTGGATGATTTGGAGGTAAACGAGACCACCACGGCAGCCGAAGTGATTAAATATGAGTATCATGTCTTATATTCCTGCAGCTACCAAGTGCCTGTGCTTTACTTTAGGGCAAGCTTTTTAGGTAAGACCATGTTGGAAGCTAAATGTAAATTCATAACATTTACATATAAGGCAGAAAGCAGATTTGGAAAATTATTCTTGAGAGGGGAAAAAAAAAAAAGAGTTAAAAATAAGAAAACTGTGGGTGAGGTAAGGTTTTACCAGTAAATTTTCTCATGCTTTAGAAAGAGTATCAAGACTTTAGAGTGAATGATATCATCCCAGCCTTAAGTCTGATCTGCAGATTCTTGGCCTCCTGCCCAGCGTTGACTAAGCCCCCTGGCCCTTTTTCTTTTCTTTACTTTAAACAAGTAGGAACAACTTAAAGCTACAATGTTTATTTACTTCTAACTTTACAGTGAAAATTTCTTTCAATCTCAAGTGATCCCATTAACTCAAAAGTCCCCATGCCTCCTTCCCCAACACTAATTATTATTTCAGAAATTGTTTATCAATCCATTTAAGCTATGTTTAAAAATAGCACTAACATTTCCTTCAGCCATCTATACATCTCAGTGCCTCAGCTTCCTGCAGTGTTACTCAACTCACACCCCTTGCCAAGAAGGTGGAACACCCTGTCTCCTCTGAGGCCTTGGCTAATAAAGCTTATTTAATCAGCGGCCACATGAAATCCTCACCCTGCAGCACAGCCAGGGCTCCCCGCTTCACGTCCTCTGACTAAACCGGGTCAGCATTTTGAGGCCTCTCCACCCTGGGCTCAGAAGCCAAGAGGAACCACCTCCCCAGCCCACCCCTACCCCATTTCTCTTTTTCTCTCTGGACTTATCAGCAGCATTTTGCATTTTGAACAGCCTTCTAACCTTTTCTGGATAGCTAAGACATCTGAATTTAGCCAGTGATATTTTATTTTTAATTAAAAAGTAGCTTAAGCTGCTTTGAATGTGTATTTGGTAGATTTAATCACTTGCTGCCTTATATTGTTTAATGGTCTCTAATTTTGCAGTGTTGGCGGTTTAACAAGCACTTAGGATTTAAAACACAAGAACAAATTCTCATAGACTCCCTGGTGAGAAGATTTTAATCTGAGGTGCAGTTCTAAGAACTGACAATTTGGGGTAAATTTTCAACATGGGACATGGGGAATTAAGGACACTGATAGTTTACTAATTCACAAACTCTTGCTGCAGATTAATCCATATGATTATTATAGGCCTTTAAAACACTCACTTTGTTGTGATTCTACTTGATTTGGAGCCCAGAGGTTAAAGGAAGCTTCTTGTCAGTGAGCTGTGTTATACTGAAAAATAGAAGGAGTTACATTTATTTACTGGAGGGGAGAAAAATGTCCTTCTCGGTTTTGGTTTGCAAGGACTCTACCCAGTAGCTTCTGGATTCAAAGCCATGTTGAGGCTGCAGGTAAAGGAAACAGGACACTACTTCTTCAATACTGTACTTTCATGTAATTAGTATTCACCATAAGCAGTTAATCACCAGAGAAGAGCTCCCAGAGACAAAACAAGTTGTTTAGCTTGTCAGCGTTAGGGAATCGGAGGTGTTGAAACATGACTGCTTCTAGCTGGAAGTGGGTCTTGCTGAGGCTGGTGGATGAGCTCATACGTGTGCTTTGCTCTTATGTGCCAACAGCTCCCCTTACAGTACAGCACAGTAATTGTTCCTGCAAGTTCAATTATATTTTAATGAAATTTGTATACTTTCTAAGATCTTTTCTTCATGGTGGTTGTCTGTTTCTTAAAAAAAAAACACACAAAATAACTAGCCTTTTTGGATTCTGTTTATATATTTTAAGATGCTCTTTGTTTATGCTTTTATAAAGGAAACCCAAACAAGTCATTTATTTTGTATAGAAGCATTTCTTATTCTCCACCCTCCCCATGCTGTGTTGTATAGCATTAGCATTAGGAATTTTTAAATTCTGGAATCCACTTAGTGGTTTTTCAGGAGCATTGAAATATCAGATTTAATATTTGCAAAGCACACTGAGTGTTTTCTTGTGCAGAAACATGAAAAATGGTTCTTTCCTTTATCAGAGTCTGATTTCTTTTCCTTTCTCTACCTAACTTAACAGGTGTTCTAAAAATGTATCGTCCTTTCCTCTGGAGTCATAATTTTTCCTTTTTTCCCTTCGGTCCATTCCCTGTTCATATGTGGTTACTCTGGCCTTTCATCTGTTAAACAAATCTCGTCAGTGTGGTGAATGAATTCCTAACGTCTTCTTCTTATTCCAGGTCCAGATTTTTCTTTGTCTCATTCTAAGAGAATTCCGACCTAGAAACAGGATGGCTATAAAATTTCTTGCTCAGGGGTCTTTTTTTGTTATTGTTGCTTCAAAAATAGTTCACTCAGCCTTTTTTGACAGGTATTTAGATTTTTTTTTTTTTTGCATTTAAGTCTTAGTAAAAATTAGTTTCTCTGCTTTGCTCTAAATTTTATTCTAGTACCTTTTTTTTTAGGTAAAGCAAGTGGTAAGTAATTCCTATTTAAATTGATATTACCTTTTCTTTTATCAACTAGCTTAGATGTAAGAGGAAATCTTTATTCTGTTTCTTAAAGTACAAATACATTGGACTGTGATCACCTCTTATTCCTTGATATGTCCGTGTCTGCCAGGCCAACTACTGCTTGAGACTCAGCTAACATGCCATTTGTTGTTATCACCCCCGTGTCATATCCTATCACATTATATCATATATCACATGTTGCATGAGATCAGAAAATTATTTGTTTACTTGTTCCCTATAAAATGATAATCTAGAAGGTAGGAGTTTAAGGTAAAAAGAGAGAGAAAGGAAATGAATAGTGAATACTCAGCCTACAGAGTGATAAGCTTTATTCATAGATGTGTGTGGGTGTGTAATACTTATATGACATATATATTCTTTGTCTTACTAATTTTAATACCCATAGTATTAACTGTGGCACAATGACAGCAACTATTTATTTAATGAACCAATGAGATGGAATTTCTAACCATTTCTGCATACAGTCCAAAGATGGAAACCTTGAAACCTTATGATGGTGTCTTATTTGAACTTTTCTGATGAGTTATATGGAAGGGAGTAATGCACTTGTCTCCAGCAAACTCAGAACCCAAGCCATCTCTATATCTTTACTCTTTAGTTGATGCTTCCTAGAGACTGCAGGAATGGTTTGCTAAGGAAAGTGGAAAGTCCTGAGGACTCAAAGGTGAGCATTTGCACTAGCTGGGGAGCTGTTCTGCTTCTGTAAACACACATTTGCATTGTATCCCTGAAGGCATACAGCCAAGGTGGTGCAGAATTCTGTTTCTGGGCACCTCTCGTTTCTACTACTTGAGCTTATAGGAGCTCAGTTGCTGAGGGTTTAATGAATTAAATTAAGAGAGAAAATGTCCTTCCCAGTGCTCTTTTTTCCCCAGCCACTCTTGCCATTTTAGGTTTGGGAGAGGTGGTGGGGCACGCTTAATACCATTTGCTCCGCAGTAGTGGGTGAGAGGTCATTGCACTTCTCTCAGGCATTGATACTAATAAATAGCCTACCCTAAAATGGTGCTTTATTGACTATGAAGTCCATTCTCACAAAGCACTGATGTCTTCAAGTGGCTGCTTTTCTCCTCCAACTATTTTAAAGCACACTGTGTTAAAGAATTATTTGTATTGTGCAAAAGGCTTCTAAGTACTGTTCATTCCAACACCTTTTTATGTCCCAGTTTTCCCTTTGTGGGGGCTTGGCTTTGGTCAGAAGTTGATGGCAAGTGTTAGAAATGTGTTGTAAATCTTGGGCATATACGTAATAGCTTTGGGCTTCACCAGACTCCTAAGCTTACCTAGTTTTCCCTTTCATTACAACTACAGATTTCTATATTTATTTCAGCTTGAATTCTGATTAATTTCTTCCCTGTCTCTCTTCTTTTCTTTTGTTCTCAATCTCTATTGAGAAGTACACCAAGTGTTTCTTCTCATTTTCAGAATATTTATTTCTTTGGTGCTGACATATGAGTTCTTCTTGGGAACCATTGACATATTTCTTTAGTTAGTTAGAAGGGCAGCTTTGGAATAGGGAAGGAAACATTTCTTCCATTCAGCAACTGAATGTCTGTTCTTTCTCAGGATCCGTTTTATTATTGGTCTAGGGAATAAGAGTAGAGAATTAAAAATGTAACCCTGATATTTCATATAGAAAATTTACCTACTTGTTATATGCCTAAACTATGTTCAAATAGTCAAAGAATAATTCACTCTTAAAAGCAGCGTAACCAAACCAAGATAAAGGCCAGCTCAAAAGAATAAAGAAAAGATTGGAATTAGAGCAGTGTTTACATCATCAGGGAGGAGGAAGAAGAGGTTTGTCCCTGGTGCGGAGCGAGAGGGAGTCTTTGGACTGTGTAGAAGAAAATGACAGGAAAACAGGAAAGATGAGGGTTGGAGGAAGCTGGAGAATAAAAATAAAATATCCATAGCCCTGATCCAACAATTTTCAAGGAAACGCTACAGACTGGCTTTTCTGAAGAGGCTGGGAAAAGTACTAGGGAAAGGGAGGTGGGTGAGTGTCGAGCTGTAGGGCTGGAAGGCATGGCCTGTTTGGGGAATAGTGAGAAGCTGGTTTGAGGAAAATCTCTACTTCAAAGTGTTCAAGATGGTTGGAAAGATATGTTAAGTCACATTATGGAAGAGATGATGGAATGGGTTTGGAGGCTATGAGAAAGAAATGAAGTGAGAAGTGAAATGAGAAGTGAAAGAGATTGAGCAAAAGTGAATGAGATCAAGGGAGGGATTTTTCTAGAACAGAAACTATGACTGAGTAAAACAGAAAGAGAATTAATGAAGGTTGAGAAGAAATTACAAAGAATGAAATTTTGGGAAAAGGAATTTTGACTTTTTAGTGTTGTTGTTGCAAATTTTTTTAAAGAAAAATTTAAATCATCTCTTAGAGAAAATGAACTGGAAAGAACATATTTTCAGGAAAAAAAATTACCCTTCCAGTAGAGTGAGAATTAAGGCTGCTTGTTAAACAGAAAAGATAGGTAGATTAGAGAAATTAAGGCAAAAGTGATTCCAGTTAATCACCATCATGAAAATAGAAAATGACTTGGCAGATTTAGAGTCTTATTTGAATATAGAGAATTTTTAAGAATGTTCATAATTATGCAATGGAACATGACTTTTAGTGCATTAAAAAGAGATTCTAGGGGTAATGTGAAGAGCAAACAATGAAAGTTATTTTTCTTAATTACAAATAAAAATTAATTATTTAACTAATATAAATATATTCAAACTTTTTGAAAAGTTTAAATGACAGAGGGAATTTAATGAGGATTGTTTGTTGAACCAGGTGAATGTTTGAAACATTATGGGGATTTAAGGTATAAACAGGATGCTGGGGTAAAACACATGATGGGGATAGAATCCCACTGAAAAATCAGGTCTGATTTTAAACCATGTTAAAGAAAGGGGAAACAAAACTAGAGGGACACCTAATTTGCTAAAAGGTTTATTCTAACCTATGTTAGTGCAAAGCATCATGTATACAAAGTAACAGATTTTATGTGGATTCAGAGGCCAGGAAGAAGACATGAAAAGGCAGATAAATTTATTTTCTTACCTGTAAAAGGCTATACTAAAGCTTTCCTGAACAAATAAATGTGCTGTGTCCCATAATGTGTTTTGTCTACTTACTCTTGATAAGACAAGCCCTGTTTGAAACATCCATTAAAATGTACATGAGTGCCTTCTGTGTGCACAGCATAAAAATTCATTAGCCTATTTAAAAAATATGCTGAGGAAAATGGCTGCCTAACTGGAAACTAGTATACTGATTTTCTCCTTCTTTAAAGTTGTCAAAGTGGAGTTCTTCAAGTGCATATATCAGGTGCTCTGCTGAGAAGGTGGAGACTGTGTTCTCCATGGGAAGGAGATCAAGCTGGATGGGTCGTCAAGGTGCTGCTACTGGTGTTAACTGGTCCATGTTCTGGGGGGTTCTGAGATTTGAGAGAGCCAGGAGTCCAAAATGCTGAGTACTGGTATGCCAGAGCAGGAGGTTAAAATCAAAACCTCAGAACACTTTGGATAGGATTGAAAGTAGAGTGTTTTCTGCTTTAGAACCAGCAGACCTAATGTAGATATGCATCTGGTGATATGGTCTTCAGAGTTCTGATGAGTAGTTATATCTCACAGTTGGTGTCTCGGGTATCTTGTAGACCCAGTGTTGCTTCCCTTGGGACATTTTCTGAAAACAGTGATTCCTCAAGAAAGTCTTGTGTGTACTTCTTCTAGGTTAAGTGTTTAACTTAATTTAAATGAGAGGTTATAACATCATCTGCATTAATGTAAATTCTTAACACAGAATGTGAACAGTTTAAGGTGACCCCAAATTACTCTTCTATTGTGCTGTTGGGCATATTCCTCATAAAAATGGATTGTAACATACATAAACTTTCTCATGTAACTGAAAGATGTCTTACATTCATTTTCCATGTGAAATTACTAGACAAATGTATGACATTTAGAACACTGGGGCTAAATAATGATAAATATTAAGCAATACTTATATAAATCACTTATCTAGACTATATTAGTAAAGTATACTTAGTTGCAATTAACTGACCCCGACCATGATAAGCAGAAAAAGATTTACTGGAAGGGTAGATCATAGAGTTAACTGAAGGCAAAAGTGACAAGGTGAGGGAATGTCTGCCTCTCTTTGGTTTAGTGGTACAGAATGGGATTCTGCCTACTGCTTATTTCGGAATTTATCTCCCAAATAGGAACTATGTTTGGATGGTGAAAAATCAAATATCCACTCTATCTTCATCTACTTAATACTATAGATTTTATTGTAATAAAATACTAAATATTTTATTGTAAATTTTATAAGATTTTATTGTAATTTTATAAGATTTTATTATAATAAAATACTAAGTATTTTCTTGATGACTTTTTAATCATCAGTCTTTATTCTTAGTAATAATTGTGGTAAATTGCTCTAGAAATAATGTTGAACATCCATCTGTCCAAGCATTGGAAAATATTTATGCATAAGGCAAGAAAATGTTCCTGGAATGCAGAGATGAATAAAGGAATCAGGGATGATTTATGCCCTCAAGGAGCTTACAGTCTACTGAGAGAAACAAGACAAATTTGAAATTTACTGTAACAAGTAGAATATGTTAACGGCCATAAGAGAGGTAAAAAGAAAATTGTCACCAGGCATAGAATAGGTTAGTGGTTGAAAGAAGCTAGGTGGGAGGTGGGAGAAATGAGAACATGTTGGTTAAAGGTTACATAACAGATTTTCAGATATAAGATGAATAAGTTCTGGGGATCTAAAAAGCAGAGACATTACTTTGCAAACAAAGGTCCGTCTAGTCAAGGCTATGGTTTTTCCAGTAGTCATGTATGGATGTGAGAGTTGGACTGTGAAGAAAGCTGAGCGCCAAAGAATTAATGCTTTTGAACTGATGTGTTGGAGAAGACTCTTAAGAGTCCCTTGAACTTCAAGGAGATCCAACCAGTCTATTCTAAAGGAGATCAGCCCTGGGTGTTCTTTGGAAGGAATGATGCTAAAGCTGAAACTCCAGTACTTTGGCCACGTCATGCGAAGAGTTGACTCATTGGAAAAGACTCTGATGCTGGGAGGGATTGGGGGCAGGAGGAGAAGGGGATGACAGAGGATGAGATGGCTGGATGACATCACCGACTCAATGGACATGAGTTTGGGTGAACTCCGGGAGTTGGTGATGGACAGGGAGGCCTGGCGTGCTACAGTTCATGGGGTTGCAGAGTCGGACATGACTGAGCGACTGAATTGAACTGAACTGAATGAGGAGCTTGATGACTATAGTTAACAATGCTGCTGCTGCTGCTGCTGCTAAGTCGCTTCAGTCGTGTCTGACTCTGTGCGACCCCATGGACTGCAGCCTACCAGGCTTCTCCGTCCATGGGATTCTCCAGGCAAGAACACTGGAGTGGGTTGCCATTTCCTTCTCCAATGCATGAAAGTGGAAAGTGGAAAGTGAAAGTGAAGTCGCTCAGTCGTGTCTGACTCTTAGCGACCCCATGGACTGCAGCCTACCAGGCTCCTCCATCCATGGGATTTTCCGGGCAACAGTACTGGAGTGGGGTGCCATTGCCTTCTCCATAGTTAACAATACTGTATTTTATACTTGAGAATTACTAAGAGTAGATTTGAAATGTTCTAACTACACACATACACACAAATTATAAATATGTGAGAAGATGGATGTGTTAACTAACTTTATTGTGGTAACCGTTTTCCAAAATATACATATATCAAGTCATCACATTGCATATCTTAAACTTACACAATGCTAAGTATCCATTATATCCAATAAAGATGGAGAGAAAGTTGCCACCAGGGCTCAGAGGCCAGAGATTATCTTGAGCTGGATGATCAGATGAAGCCCTGGCTGGAGTGATGAGGGAAAGGGCAAGCCTGGCGTATTAAAAAATCTAGGAAAGGCAAAATTCTAGATAGTCTTAGGTTAAGCAATGCTGGTAGAGACTACTAATGACAACAAAAACAATACCACAGCTAATACGTGTGTACCACTTTATAGTTTACAAAGAGCTCCTGGTACAGGACAAAGTGGAGGGTCTGGAGCTGCTTGGTTCTGATTCCTTGCTCTGCTTCTTACTATGTGATCTTGTGGGAGTTATTGAACTTTTTGTTTCCTTTTTTTCACCATCTAGAAAAATTTGAGATAATAATACCTATTTTATAGAGTTTTGAGGTTTGTGAGCTAATATATAAAGTGGGGCTTGGCATGTAGTACCTTTCAGTAATGCCAGCTGAGTTCTGTATCTTGATCCTCACAATAACAGTGTAATATAGGAGCTGCTATTACCCTGATGTGCAGACATGCAAACTGAGTGCTCAGAGAGGTTAGATGGTTTATTTATTCTAGAGTACATATAAAATTACAGAGTTAAGATTCAAACTCTTTAGCTCCCCACTCCCAATTTTACTGCACAAAGCAGCACCAAAATTTAAGTAACATTGAAGAGAAGTTGCCAAAATCTATATTTTTTGAAATTTTCATTCAGATTTCTTGAGACTAATAAAGACTCAGAATGCAAAAAGTAGATGTAGGAATAAATAAAAATTACAGAATTAGCTAGCACAGTAGCTGATAAGAATGTACATGAACAATTAGCACTCATTTCATATCACAGTATAATTTTCTCACTGAAGCAAAAATGAATTTTCTCCTTTGATGGAGCATCATCTCTGCCTTACTGTGGAGAATGACATGAATTTTTATAGCCTTCAAAGCCCTGTTGAAGACAATACATTGAATAATGACAAATTTCATTGTGAAAAATCCACCATTTCCATTTTATTTCTACTGACCACATTCAGAACATTTTTCCTAAATTTACTCTAAATAATTTATACTCTCTCTAATGTTATTTTTGGAATTATGAAATTTTAGTGAAAGCATGCACCACAGGATAAAGGTGGCTTCAGCATGGTTGTACTGGAATTGGGTGGTGCTAGTGAACTATCTCATGATGTTATTTGATTCATGAAAATAATAGCCCTGAGAAATGTAATTTAGAAAGCTGTAGATTTTGAGTAATATATAGATTACTTGACATGTAGGTTATTATTCAATTGAGAGATTTTATATGAAAGTATTAAATGCTACTGGCAGTTGCTAAAGATTGTACTTTTTAATTATTCTATTTTTCATCCAAAGTCTCTTCCTTTTTTATCATTGACATTTTAGGTTGCTGACAGAATATTCCTTTAGCTCAAATGTGTAATATCATTCTGGATGAGAGAGGCACATAGTAGGCACCCAATAAACACTTGTTAAATAAATGACCTTAATTTACCATGCTCACTTTGTAGGTTGCTGCTGAAATTATTTTGGCTTCTACTTCAATTTTTCAAGTATGCAAGGGATTTTACTGAGCTTCTCAGCTCAGTGTGATTAATGAGATTTCTAAGCATGTTGAAATTGGTGCTATCGAATATCTTGGGTCTGAAACCAAGGAGTTGTTGATTGAGTATGCTTATGTCTCCTCTGACTAAGGCCAGACAGAAAAAATAGGCCCTCTAAACAGGGCTTAAAGTTCTTGATTGAAGATAACTTCAACTGAACATGAAGGCACATAATAATGTGTTTCATGAGTTTAACCAAGTATTTGTTTATGTCCACATTTTAATTTTAAATTAAAGTTTTGGGTCTTCAGTTTTCATAAATAGGCAGATGGATCCAAAATCACAAAGTTATTCATGTTTCTGCCATATTTAAGGTCTATTTTTATGATGTGATTTTAAAAATGTATTTGATTATCTCATTTCAATGATTTTGGTGGGATTTCTGAAGGCTCCATTTTGGTTGTGGGATAATTAGAGCCACAGTCATATTAGAATATATTATTCACATCAGTTGTATATGTCATGGCTTTGAAGATATTGCTAATCAGGTCAAATTTTTATTTTTGAGTAAAAGATCACCAAACTAATTTGTGTATGTCTTTGATCATGAAGGTGTGAGCTATGACTGGGAAAACTGATGATGAAGGCCTAGGGAAAAGAATCCACGTCACACTTGATTAAGTCATTATTGTCATATCTGTGTGTGAGAGACACAGCTATATTATCAGATCTTCTGTAGTGTAAATGGTCAGCAGAAACTGGAAAGATTGACATTCTTGTTAAAGCAGCTTGCACAAGCATTTATTTGATCATCATTGATACATGTACTTTAAAACAATTTTATAAACACATTGGAGAATGCAGTCACATTCATTCACTTAAAAAAACACTATTTCCTTCACAGCAAGCAGGTAGCATTCTTATAACCATATATAAAGGAGTATGATGCCTCTTTTGATGTTTTGAACTTATTTTTTTATTCCTTGTAATTGTCTATTATTCTAAGTTGACCAGATCATTTTTTTCTCCCAACTCTTTTTATTTCTAATTGGAGAATAATTGCTTTACAGTGTTGTGTTGGTTTGTACTGTATAACCAAATGAATCAGCTCTAAATATACATATATCCCTTCCTGTGGGAAGGAGACGAGATCATTTTTTAATTCCTGTATTTAAGGTGTTAAATTTTCTCTCTAAATTAGGTGTTGCCTGAAAACTTAGGACACCCTCAAATTCTAGCATCAAATCTGGTGAAAATACTCTATAACATTTGTTTTGGGTCTCTCCACAATGTTGCTAGGCTGCTGATTTTTGCCTTTTGCACGAATGTTTCCAGCAGAGTATGCAAGTTTTTGACAGTGGTAATATCCAAACCATTTACCCCATCCTTAGATTGTTGGCTGAAATATTTTGAGAGATAAAATTGAGATCATTACTGATTATCAGAATTTATTTTTCAATTTTAAAATTAAAACAAATTATTATGGGCAAAAAAGAAAGAAAGAAAAACTTTGTACTAGGGTGAAACAAGAAAGGTGTAGTTAGAGGCTGAAAAGTGAGAATCTGTAATGCCTGTGATTGACTTTTTTTTCATGGTTTGCTGCTCCTTACAAGTTATGATCGCTACAGGCAGCTCACAACACATAGCTATTGGCTACTCCCTCACTGTACTCTTCTAAGACTGTCTTATATAATATAATATAGTCAGAGGAGTGACAGCCATCACCATTGTTGTATTCTATTGATTAGAAGCAGGTCACAGGTCCCACCTGCACTCAGGTGGAGTGATTAACAGATTTTAAACCCAGCATTCTTCTGTGGGTCTGCGAAGCCATTCCCTGTTTCAGTGGAAATAAAGTTAAGGAAAGTATTCTCTCATTTATCATTTATTCAGTAAATATAAAGCATTTGCAATTGTGAGTGCGACTTAGAACTGCACAGCAGCACTGCGGTGGTGAAAGGACAAAGGCAGTCTTTACCCTCAGAGACAGCACGGAATAGCAGGAAGAGCACGGAATTGTGAGTCCTGAGTTCCAGCCCCACGGGAGTTATGAACTGGCTCCATAATTTTGGTAGATGTATATTTCCTGAGACCTTATATCTAAAATTAATAATTATACCAGCTGTAACATTTTATTATTCTACAACTGATTCTTTTAACTTTGACATCTGAAAATTATTTTAAAAGTATGTCAGATTTTAATAATTTGATTATTTGGTTTTCTATTTGACACTGACATACCTAAGATGCTGTTTCCCTAGCATCAGTACACACACATACACACACACACACGTGCATATTTTGAAGACGTGTAGGGCTTAAGATTAAAGTTTGGCCCTACTCTGTAAATGTGTTCAGACAACAATATAACACAGATACAGAAGGCAGCTTGTTTTAAACTTGTAGCTAAACATGACATTCAAATGTTAATTGGATGAATAAATCTTGTTCATTTTACAGACATGGAAATGTCAATGGAATAAAACTATTTATCACAAGATAATGGTCTCCTGCCGCCAGATAAATGCCAAGATGAAGATACTTATTGAAAATGTATCAAAATATTCTATTGCTATTTATTGAAAATAAAGGTTGAGGAAAAGTTCAACTTTTCAGGTCAAACATGAGAAATGCTCTGTCTATGGTATTAGTATATTGCTGTATTAAACACAATGTGCATGGTATAGAAACATGAGGAAACTCTTAAGAAATAATGGTCTATAAATGAATCTTTTAGCTCTAAGCTATGAGAATTACTGGAATAGTGCAATGGGGGCTAGGAGGAGATACCTAATATATACTAAATTGTTATGTGCCTGACGCAGTCCTGGTGTGTTCCCTGATGTAAGCCATTCACAAGGATAGAATTTGAGAAGGATTAGTATCCTCATTTTCAGGTAAAGTTAAAAGCAAAAGAGTAAATTAAGTATATTTTAATTAGAAAATAACTTGCAGTCACATAGAGAATTAAGTGCCAACACCAGGATTCAAACTCAGCATGGACTTCAGATCTCCTGCTCTTCCCCTACACTCCACATCTGTACTTATGCCTCTAAATCTGAATGCAATACCTTTTGATTCGGAGGGCTTTTGAGTAGATTATTTCTCCAAGTTGTATTGTACCTAATGACCGAATACTTCTTTGGATCTAATAGGCTGATGAGTTTTCTTTAAATGATATTGTCTACTTGCTTAAAGAAAAGAGCATACCCGTAAGTCTTGAGGACTCAGTTGACTCTAAATGAGCCAAGTAGCACTAAATTCTGAGGGTTCCCTGGCAGCTCAGATGGTAACGAATCGACCTACAATGCAGGAGCCCCGGGTTCAATTCCTGGGTCGGGAAGATCGCCTGGAGAAGAGATGGGTTACCCACTCCAGTATTCTTGGGCTTCCCTGGTGGCTTAGTCTGTAAAGAATCTACCCACATTGTGGGAGACCTGGGTTCGATCCCTGGGTGGGGAAGATCCCGTGGAGGAGGGCATGGCAACCCACTCCAGTGTTCTGGCCTGGAGAATCCTCATGCACAGAGGAGCCTTGTGGGCTGCAGTCCATGGGGTCACAAAGAGTCGGACACGACTGAGCGACTAAGCACAGCACGGCAATAAATTCTAATGTTGAGACCACCTTCTTTTCAGCAGTGTGTGGTTTTATCGTAATTCCTTCTTTCTGCTTTCTTTTCTGAACCTAGATATCTATTTCTCCACTTTACTTGTGTCATACTATTCTTCGTAAAATACATTATTTGGGTGATTATGAATATAGGTGAATAACTGAAGTTGCTTAAACAAAGAAAAGGAGGATTATTGTTCACTAAAGCTTTTACGGATTTCTTCACGGCAAGTCCTTCTCAAGTCCCTCCACCCCGAACAAGACAGTGGGTGTTAATGTCTCCCTCCTCTGGACTTTCAGAGAACTGCAGTTTTCCTCTGGCTATGACCAGTCTACCAATCAATACCAAATACTGATTTTAGTATCAATATTTACTGATATATACTTGTCCTAGTTTCCTAGTCGGGAAACACTCCTTACTAGGAGAAATTCTGTGCTTTCCTTCTATTCCTCATGGTACCCAACAGAGTGATTTGAACATTACAGATAGTCAGTCGACAGGAGGGTGAAGGAAGCACGTGGATGGTCTCTGATTTAAGGATTAGAGGAAGTATGAAGACTTCAGAGGTATCCACAGTACACCCTTGTGAATATGTGAGTCTGTCTACCTGGTTCTTTACTGATGCTTCTATTTATCAGTTTTCTCTAAAACACATTTGGATCTTATTTATTTTGTCAAATTCCTAGAGGCAATAAGTGAGCAGATAATTTTACTGCTAGATAGAGAGAAGTTTGATTATTTAAATTTCCCTCTGGAAGAAAATAGTAATTCATATAGTACTCTTTTGATATATAAATAGTATGTATACTAAGTAAAGATTTTTTTTTTAAGTTATAATATTCTTTCAGTAGTTTTAGATAGACATTAAGCACCACCGTGTCCAATCAATTACTAACTGGCAGTCTTTACTTTCACAGATGGAAGACCTTTAGCTCTGAAGGACATCTGGGAAGGAGTTCATGAGTGCTATAAGATGCGATTGCTGCAGGGACCATGGGACACTATTACTCAACAGGTTAGAGAATGTTTTCATTTTTATATGTGATTCCTTCCCTCTGCACGTTTTTTCTTCTAGTTCTCTCTCTCTTCTTCTTTTTTTTTCCCCCCTATTTCATTCCTCTACTTCCTTACAGATTTCAGTTCAAAGACACTTTCCTTTAAAACATCTTACCAGACCCAGGCTTGGTTTAGCTTCTCTGTATAAGCCCTCATAGCACCCTGTAATTTTCCTTCATAGTACATGTTAAAAATTTAAATTATGTATTTGGATTTTTTAAATTAATTTTTTCCATTATACTGTGTGCACTCTTGTGGGTAGACCTTTTTTTTTTCTCTCCATTATAGAACCAGCACCAGCACAGTACTTATTATACAGTAGATTTTCAATAAAAATGTATTAAGTGAGAACAGAAACAAAGTTGGCATATACACCAAGAAATGGATGATTTAGTGTGTGTCACCTCTTAATGCTTCAGAGTTTTACTCATAGGTGCATTTGCAGAAAAAAAAATTACTTTTGATGAATAATAGGTTTGCAATAGTCATTTTAAAAAGTTGCAAAAATAGATCTGCAAAAGTAGATATAAAAAGTATATTTGCAAAAGTAGAGAAAATTAGTTTGTTAATCATGTAAGTCATTATTACTGCCTTGCTAAAATCAGCAACTAATTATTTTAGAAATTTTCAAAAAATATTCATTACCTTGCAACCAATCATGGTCTCTTTTTTACTTATATCAAAAATCTTATTTTCTCCCAGCCTCTGTTAAGCTTAATCAAAGCTTCCTTTAAAAATGACTTTATCAGCCATTAGAATTTTTATGCCCTCTTATGTGTTTGATCATAATGACAGTTTACCTCCCAATCAACTTAAGAATCCTTAGCATCGCATATGTAGTTCTCTGACAATGATTGCAAATGACCATTTCTTAGGTTTTAATTGAGGGAAAAAACTAGTTTTAAATATATGAGTCACACACCAGCACAACCGCGCGCCCCGCCCCGCCCCCCAAATTAATCCTTTTTTTCCGTTCCTACCATCACCTTCCCGGTTCGCACCCTGTTGCCTCACCTGGAACAACTAGTAAAACCTCCTACTTTTGGTCTTCTGCTCCTTTCCTCCCTGCCCCTTCCCTTTAGTCGTGTTTTCCTAACCATGCAGCACTTATCTTACCCATGTGCAAGCCTGCAGTAGCTGTCCAAGGGGCTATGGTGTGTGATCTAAATGCCTTGCCTGGGTTCCAGGGCTGCCAATCCCTGGGTCCCGCCGGCCCTTTCCAGCTTATCTCCTCCCCCTCCACACTACACAGCCTCAGCTCCTGCCATACATGGCAGTTCACTCCCCAAACCCGTCCTGTACAGTGTGTTCTTGGAATTCTTTCCACCCTAATGCTTTCTCTGTTGCCTTTGTTCTATCTCTGTATTTCCCCCTCCTTCTTTCACATGTCCCTTTCTCGGAAACCACTTCAGCTTACAAAAATGGTCCCTTTTAAATCCCAGTTCTGTAGACCAGAAATCAGTGGATGCTATGAGAAGGATAATGTAATGAGATATATAAGCAAATCCATCAGAAAGGTTTTTGGCAAGAGCATTTTATTTTATGCAAAGTGTTTTAGACTAACCTTTAAGTATGTCAAGGTGAGTGCTAAGTGATTCAACTTCCACTGTCTTGTCAGTGACCACAAACTGTCCAAAAATATAAACTGTAGAGTCAGAATCCACAGGCCCTAGAAAATGCTTGGTTTTGAGAGTCAAAGAAGACAGCAAAGGATAGAGGAAGGGAGCATCCAAAAATATATATGTATTTAACTGTAGTGCCTTTTTTGTCTGCTTCTTCTCAATTACGTTTTATATTATGCACCTGAGCCCAAATCTTATTTTTTTCCTTTTTACGTCTCTAGCAGCCCTGTCATTAATCTCAGTGCAAATCAAAGCACAGTTCTGGATGGCCTATGTCAGTTTGGGCTTTAATTTCACATGTGTCTGTTCTGACTTGTGACATATAAATAAGATTTTTGAATTTACCCATATTTTCTTAGTTTCCTAATATGATGTTGCCGAGAGATTTTGTTCCACTGATAGGATTCCTAAGTTGCTAACCCAACCACATGACCCAATCTGTATATTGATAGTTTTAAATGGAATTGACTAGTATCTTTTATTAATAGTTTACAGGCATTTAAGCATGATACGGACTGCCTGTTAGCAGACCTTCTTTTTCCTACTTAGCAGACTATGGTAGTAATGATCAGATCTAATCACAATATGAATTACCATCTCAATACCAAGTATGAGGCCCACTTATTGGGAGGGATATTTGATACACCCAAATGGTAATCTAAGTATAACATTTAGGTGTTCCTTTGGAATGTGTCTTATTGGGATTGGTCTTGTGGACAGGTATCCCCACTTTTGATACCGCACTTTATTTAAGCTTTAGAATTGTTCATCACAGTGTAGCTCCAGACACTGAAGACGTAGCAAGGGAAACTCATTTGTTGCCATTGTACTAAGTTGGTATTTGAAACTCATTATGCATATTCACTTTGGAGGTCTTAGTTTTTAATCCCAGTTTAGCTAATGGGTTGCTATTTATGTGCTGTTCTTTGCCTGAGATCTTTGAGAGAGTGTGTCCTCATTTTTGTAAGGCCCCATGTGGAGAAAAAATAGGGTGTCCTCAGTGCCATGAGGGGGAGGGTGTGATACGGCACTGGGGAAGAGTGAGCTGATAGGATATTGGTGGCACCAAATAGTAGACACCATTTTGCAGAATTATACTAAAGAACCATTAGCTTGTCCTGTCCTCCAAAGTGGCTTAAAAACAAAAGCAGTCTTTGCATAATATAACATGCATTTCACTTCATTTTCAGGCTTGATTGTGCTCATATAGTTTGTTGCTCTTCATCTTCAGTAATCACACTTCTGTTCCCTCAGCATTTGTCTTGATGATAAGGACCTATTCATGTCAGTTACGAACTCTCTCTTTTGAAGACAAGCCACTCATGAATCTCATACATTTGATTATGGTGATTACTTACCTGCTTTTGTCCAACATCACGGACTACCTATTATCTCAACCCTGCAGCCTAATAAAGAATTTCTAGAAGAAAGTGAACAGGTGCCTAGCTTGGATCTGCCTAAATTGGTACAGTGACTGTTACAATAATGATCACTGGAAGATGTGGGCTCTGTGTTTTAGGTAAAGAACTCCTATAATCTTGGCAGAGGCTAAAATCAAAAGACAAGAAATCATACTTCCAGTTTTACTTGAAGATATGTATATTTATATATGTGAGCGTGTAGTGATCAGATAAGTAATTTTTCTTACTGTCTTCTTTTTAAATTTTTTTTATTATGGGAAATTATAAACATAATACATATGGTAGGTAATACGTATAATATGGGGATATGTATAATATGGGAAATTATAAACATAATACAAAAATAGGGATAATAGTGTAGTGCAGTGGTCCTCAACCTTTTTGGCACCAGGGAAGACAACCACTCACTTGCTATGCAGATCAGTTCCTAACAGGCCATGTACAGGTACTGGGGGTTTGGGACCCCTGTTATAGTACACTTACAAACTAATGACCAATCTTATTATTTTGGTATCTCACCTGATCTAATTTTTTTGGTAGCAAGTTCTAGACATCATATTATCCTATCCATAATCATTTAAGTATGTATTTTTAGAAGATAAGGGCTCTTCACAAATGTTTATAGCAGCTTTATTCATAATAGCCCAAATGGAAACAACTCTGAAGTTCTTCAGGAGGTGCATGGTTAAACAAACAATGGTACATCCTTACCCCGGATATTACTCAGTAATTCAAAGTAACCAACAACCTGAATGAATCGCCAGAGAATTATTGAGTGCAAAAAGTCAATTCCCAAAAGTTGCCTGGTAAATGATTCCATTTAGCTAATGTTTTTGAGATGAGAAAATTATAGGTAGGAGAATAGACTGCAGTTTTCAGAGGTTATGGGTAGGAGGAAAGTGGGTGTGGTTATAAAAGGCAAGGAGGGAATCAGGTGAGAATAGGAATGTTCTGTATATGACTGTATCAATGTCAGTATCATGGTTGTGATAATGTAGGTAGGTTTTGCAACATATTCCCATCAAGGGAACTGAGTAAAGGGTATGAGCAATCTCTTTGTATCATTTCTTACAACTGCATGTGAATCCACATTTATCTCAAAAAAGTTTATTTAAAAAAGGTAAGAATTCTTAAAAAAAAAATAACCACAATTCTATTATCACAACTAAAGTTGTTAATAATTTCTTAATATCATTAAATAAGCAAATGTTTGAATGGCATTAGCCCTTCTCCAAGGAGGTTTTCTTCCCTTTCAGAGTGTTTATCTAGGTGCTATATCAGGCAGAGTGGATTTAACTTTGGGTACCACCACTTACGAGCTATATGACCTTGGGCAAATTACAAAAACTCTTCATGTCTTATTTTTCCATTAAAATTAATGGCAGCATCTACATAGAGTTGGTGGGAAGAGTAAGAGAAAGGGTGGTATACAAAACTCAACCTGTGTCATCTCCTTTCAAATATATAGTTTCTAACACCTGAACTGTGTGCTTTAGATTTGGAAAACTGGGTATTTTGAGGTACTTTATTTTCTGATTATATATTTCTGGGGAAGGCTGTCCAGGTGCGAGTAAATGAATGAGATTGGATGGATAGAAGTGGAAAGAAACTCAATGCTTGTTTTTCCCTGTGATTTCACACAAGTACTGTGAGAGAACCAGACTAGAAGTCTTGAGTATACACATTCTGCATGCCCCAAATACCACTAATTTCACTTAGAAGATGTTAGCATGTCTGAAACATGCAAAGGTATGATAATTTTAGTGAATTTTCATTGTTTCCATGATAAATCTCTCAGGGTAAACACACACACAGCAAAAAATCTGAAACTACTTAGGTACCTTTTGGTGAATAGATTGCTTTTGACTCTCAGTGATGCAGGAAGTCACTGGTTAAGGATTCTTAAATAATGAAGCTTGATATGTTGCCTGGTGATTTATAATGATAGCTGATAAACTGTTGATTTAATTGTGCTTCCTCTAGTAATAATCTTAAGTGCTCAAGTGAAGTTCCAGTGATTGGTTTTCTTCTGAACTCAGTCTCCCTAGAGTCTTTAGGCATCTCTTTTACACAATATCCTATAACTGACTTTTAACTGTTCTATTTTAAATAATACAAATCAATTAAAACACACAGCTGTTTAACAAAACTTCTCAGTGTTGGTATAGGTCTCGGTGGGTATTTCCTGATGGCTCATAATGACATCAATTTAGTGCACCTGTTAGGATCAGCATGAACTGGAAGTGGCTTAATTCTTAAATGACAAGAAAATTAAGAAGCCTTTATGGATTGCTGCTGCTGCTGCTTCAGAATCACTGCCAGCTTCATCGCTGGCTCTTTGATGGTGGAGCTTCATTGAAATGGGACCTCAGACATCATGTGATTGTTTTCTCTGTAATTTGCTGCTAATTTGTTGATTCTGAGTTTCTAGGTATTTATTCTGGACATTAATTCATCACCTTAGTGGGTAGGTTTATAATCCCACAGTAATTACATCTATCTTGCAGACTTTTCTGTAGAAACCCTCCAGTGTTTTAATAGCACTCAGTAATTCTACCACACTCCCCTGTCTTAGGAGAATGAAATACACTTCATCGTTGTATGACCCTTTCTTTGGTATCCTAGGGTAGTGATGCTAGTGCTGTTTTTGTTTGTCTCTGTTGGTAATTATTTTTAGATTGTCAATCTATACCTGCATTGTGTCTTTAATGTTTATTGAATGTTGATGCTGTGGAGTCCATACATCATTGGAGTACTTCATTCTCCATATTCATTTTATTTTATTTTTTATCAGTTCAGAAATACCCTTTGTCTCTCACATTCTATTGTGCTTTTCTTGTTTGGGGTAAAAAACACATTTTTGTAAGTTTTATTTGTTTCTAAGACTTTCCTTACATTTAGATGTATATGAAAGTTCTTTCTCTTTAGATATTTAGTCATTATCTTTGACTAAAGAATTAATTTTTTAAAAAATTTCTTGACTTTACACCCTGAAATGTTTTAGGAAATCTTTATACTGAATGCTGTTTAGGCATTTGTATAAGATTACTTTCTCATCCAGCTTTTGATTATTAATTTCTAAAATGTTTCGTTTTATTCCATTTCAATGAGGGTTCAAGATATATAGTTAAACAAGGAATGTATTTCTTACAAGTAGCCAACTTATTCTTTTATATTTGGGTCTTATTTCTTTAAATTGAATTTTATTTCAGTAGACAATAAAAACAAGAGACTGGTTAGGGTAATGTTCTTTGTTGTATGTATATCTCATTGAGCTGAGTATTGCTTAGCTTTTTACTGTCAAAGTTGCACTTTTGACTTAGCACATGCCTTGAATTTATATGAGAGCTTACTTTAAAGAATTTTCCAGCATTTCATTGATCCTTAGAACTTTTATTCCTAAAAAAGAAGCAGCTTATAAATGTGAAAATAACATACCATTTAAAATATTTAATAATTAATTTTAATATTACTCATCTTAGCACATTTCATTTTGATAATTACCTATCATCAATTTTTAATTTTTAATAAACATCTTAGTTCCAAAACTTCAAGTTTGAGGAATATTTATATTCTCATTTCCAGGTTTTGAGTGATTAGAGGTTATTGGTGGGTGGGCAGTAAAGCAGCAGCTAGAAGCAGGTAGAGAAGCCTGGGAGGTGGGAAGGCAGGCACAGGACCCAGAGAGCATGGAAGATGGACTCTGCAGACAACTTATCCAGATCCCTGTGAGGGTATTGGGCTTCCCAGGTGGCGCTAGTGGAAAAGAACCTGCCTTCCAATGCAGGAGAGGCACAGGTTCGATCCCTGGGTTGGAAAGATCCCCTGGAGAAGGAAATGGCAATCCATTCCAGTATTCTTGCCTGGAGGATCCCCATGGATAGAGAAACCTGGTGGGCTATAGTCCATGGGGTCCCAAAGAGATGGACATGACTGAAGTGACTGAGCACAAGCACAAAAAAGATGCTGTTTGTTTTCTGTTATTTTTGGCACAATGGTCACTGCACACTCATACTCTATAATGCAATTATTCCACCTTTTAAAAACTTCTATTTCCCACCCCCTTAGCCTTTTCTTTTCACCTGTTGTGTTCCTGGTTCTTTTCCATATTAGCTGTTAAATTTCCCATATTACATTTGCAGTCTATACTTTGTAGTTCGGCTTGCTGTTCAGATTCAACCTGTAGATGTATTTTGAGTGCTTGGAAAACTTTTTGAATTTGAAAAATTGTTCTTTTTAACATGTTACAATCTGATGTCCATCAGGCTACATATTGGAGCCATGTATCTGTCAATCAATACCAAGGTTACAGATGAATGAAATGTAGGTTTTTCTTGCGGTTGATTGGGCACATACATTTTAGACATTGAGGAAGTATAGTCAGGATTAAAGGGTCTGCTTTGCATCCTTTGTGTATAATACAAAATATATAAAGCATGTTTGCAAGTCATTACAATTATTTTATTGCATGCTGATGTTATTTTTTCAGTATATCATTGCTACTTCCCTTTGTCCAGTCTGAATTTCAAAAATATTTAAAGTCATGTATATACATATACTCAAATGTAAGATTAATACATGTACTGTAAAGATTAAAGAAAGTGAACAAGAACTAAGTGGTAGAGAGGGAAAGACAGTTTTACAGAAAACCTAGGCTAAGGGACATATGGGAACTTTCTAGAACAACAAATAACAAAAATAGAGAACACCAATTAAATATGTTGCTTTCATTCTGTTATGAAATGAACATTTACCAAGAGAAGCTTTTTTCTTATATTAAATTTTAGGAAGATAATCTTACAAATATGAAAAAAATTGTCTCCTTTATAGATACTACTTAAGCTACCTTCAAGAGGTGGGGAGGGAGTACTGTTGATTTGTGTGGGAGAGTTACAGTAATGTTCTGCATGTGTAGAGATTCATACTGAAAAAGGTCCTTATTAGCGGCTTGCTGTTCAGATTCAACCTGTAGATGTATTTTGAGTGCTTGGAAAGCTTTTTGAATTTGAAAGCCTTTGGACTAGGTATATGCTCTATAGTTAAACATGATCACTTTCTTTTCCCTTTGCCTGATATCCTGTTTCACTTACTTTGCCCACCTGTCTTCTAAAGGCATTTAGGTTTGCTTGTTCCAATATTGGTACAAGATACAAAGAAAGAGTTTAGAGATTCTGTATGTATGAATCTCAATACATATCTTGGACTATCTTCAAGTAAAAGTGCTATTATATGAGTGTAAGATTTTTTAATAATTTATTTTTTCTGTTTAAGAAAGTTTTATATGCTGACCATTTTAAATAAAATATGGAATAGCATAAGAAAAAAATTAAAATTGCTCAATCTCAAACATTATAAGTTACCACTGTTAACCTTCCAGTGTATAGCTTTCTAGAAATATTGTTTATTTTTTCATATAATTATATATAATGTATATTCACACATGTATATATAATATATAAATATACACAAATGCATATGAGATCACACCTGGTTTTTTAAATTTATGTCATAGATATCTTTTCATACCAATATTTAAATACATCTAAATTTTCCTCCTAATAACTGCATAGAATTTCATTATAAGGCTATACCATAATTGTTTTAATGTTGTCAACACTGAGTTCTTTTTACAATTGTTTGTATTATAAACAGATTCTAAATGAACATACAATTATGCAGTTGTAAGATCATTTCCTTGGAATAAATTCTTAGAAGTGGAATTGGTGAGTCAATAAGCATTCACTTTTAAAGATTTTGTTAGATAATTCCCAAGTCAGTCTCATAAGAAGTGTACTAACTCCTCTTACCAGCAGGATATTAGAGAACCCTTTCCCTGAGTGCTGGCTGACATTGGACATAATTGTTCTTTTTAATGTTTTACAATCTGATATCCATCAGGCTACATATTGGAGCCATGTATCTGTCAATCAATACCAAGGTTACAGATGAATGAAATGTAGGTTTTTCTTGCAGTTGATGGGGCACATACATTTTAGACATTGAGGAAGCATAGTCAGGATTAAAGGGTCTGCTTTGCATCCTTTCCAAGCCCGAGCCATGTTTCTGCTGTGCAGAGGTGCCTGGAGGAGTACCTGCCAGCAGGGCTCAGGCTTTGCTTTGTAAAGCTTCATCATTTGCACCAATGATGGAGAGAATCCATGGGAGCACTAAGTCCTGCTCCTTTAAGCCTGGAAGATAGGCTCTTGGATGGCAAGATTTTTGTGAGCTGGAATTATCAGTCATCCACCTCACCCAAATAACAAGACACAAGTGGAATATTTGATTGAATAAAATGGTATCGGAGCAGGCCTGCCAGGATGAAGTAACTATTAATACACCTCCCTCCAGACAATAAACAATAAAAGGTTTAGCATTTTGAATGCTTTCAAAATACTATCCATTTGAGTCCTGAAGAACATCTCCTAAAACTGACACATTTGGTTTTGGCACAGTCGTGCTTGAGCTGTTCCTTCTGGCAGTAATTGGCTGTGAGATCAATGTATTCTTTAAGTAGAACCAGGTCATCACCATATAAATGGGTGCTTGTCTTTCTGTTTGCTGTCACAGGAAATCAAGTACTCACTTCTAAAAGCTGTATGAAATTGAACATGAATTTAAAAGTGTGGGGGCATGATTGCAACTCTACTATATAATCTTTTAAGCTGAGAACTTACCTTGTCTACATATTTTTCAGTACAATAGGTAACACTTAGGGAACATTTCCCAAGTGCCAGGTACTCTTCTAAATACATTTATTATTTCACTTAATCTTCTGAACACCCATATTAGGTTGATTTTATTTTATACATTTTACAGAAGGGGAAATCAAGGGACAAGGACATCAGATAAGATGCTAAAGGTTAAACATCTGTTAAGTGACAGGACCAGAAATTGAACTCACTTTCATGAACTTATGACTTTGAGAGCTCTATCATTAGCCACTATGCTTTAGCCCTCCTGTAAAGTTTATCTTAGTCTCAAGATGTTGTCATATAGATTTAATCCATTTTTGCATTGTGGACCTCTTTGAGAATCTGTTGAAAAATCTGGGACCTTTCCCTAGACACACAAAATTTTGCAACCATGTTAAAGAAGAACAATCTTTAGAATTTGTAGTGACTGTTTAGTTCAGTAGCTCAGTCATGTCTGACTTTTTGCAAGTCCATGGACTGCAGTATATCAGGCTTCCCTATCCACACCCATTCCTAGAGCTTGCTCAAACTCATATCCATCAAGTCAGTGGTACCATCCAACTATCTCATCTTCTGTCATCCCCTTCTCCTACTGCCTTCAGTCTTTCCCAGAATCAAGGTCTTTTCCAATGAGTCAGTTCTTTGCATCAGGTGGCCAAAGTATTGGAGTTTCAGCTTCAGCATCAGTCCTTCCAATGAATATTCAGGACTGATTTCCTTTAGGATGGACTGGTTTGATCTCCTTGCAGTCCACGGGACTCTCAATAGTCTTCTCCAACACCAACAGTTCAAAAGCATCAATTCTTCGGCACTCAGCTTTCTTTAGAGTCCAACTCTCACATCCAGACATGACTACTGGAAAAACTATAGCTTTGACCAGATGGACCTTTGTTGGCAAAGTAATGTCTCTGCTTTTTAATATGCTGTCTAGGTTGGTCATAACTTTTCTTCCAAGGAAAATTGCCTTTTAATATCATGGCTGCAGTCACCATCTGCAGTGATTTTGGAGCCCCCAAAAATAAAGTCTGTCACTGTTTCCCCATCTATTTGCCATGAATTGATGGGACTGGATCCCATGATCTTAGTTTTCTGAATGTTGAGTTTGTAGGATTATAACTCAACATCCATTCCACCCTCCTTCTCTTGTTCCCTTCATGTACTGCAGACATTGGAGAATTAAAACATAATTCTCCATCTCCCTCTTGGAGAGAGGTCTGAATTTGATTAGGTTCATCATATTGGTTGCATTTGTACAGGGATTTGGGAGGTAGAAGTGTTGGAGTCTGTACTGTGTTGGAAGCACTGTGGGTCTTGAGGGTTGTCTGTGTGACTGTAGTGTCCAATCACTAGCTTTGAATGTGTCAAGAGGCAGTGGATGTGGCAGCTGTTTTGCTGCTGTGAATTGTAGCTGGTGTGGCATTACCATGGAGGAGCTGGCATAGAAGCAAGTTCTAATCATGGGAGTTGGAGGTATGATTCTAAAATGGCAGATTCCTAATCTGAAAAGAGGCATTATATCATTTGGTCTCTAGTTCTCCAGGATGGCTTTGGGAATTGTTTCTAGAAAGTCGTCTAGAATTTGTTGATTGATCTCTCCTAATGAGGGCTTCAGTCTGACAAAGGAGGCCCTGTTTTTTGCAACTAATCTTGATGGATACAATAATTTATAGCTGGACCTAAAAATAGCTTTTTCAACAGGGTGGGAGTTTGGTTCTGAAGACAGAATCATTTGGGTTCTTACTCAAGTTCTACTTATATGACCAGAGGTAAATTATTTGATGTTTCACCTTTCTCTTTCACAAAATGGGAAATTATTTCTATATGGGGACTACTATAAGGAGGACCCCATTGGGTTGTTATGAGAATTATGTGGGTTAATGCCTGTGATGTGCCTAGCATGATGTTTGACACATAGTTGGTGCTAAGAATATGCACTCTTATTAATCCATAAATACTGTGAAAAGGAAAAGCAGTGGGCATAATTTGTGTTTTGGATAAAATACAGCACTGCAGTGGTCAATAGAATGATTGTTGAGCTTCAAGTTTCCTGCCACAGGCTCAAACTGACTGTTTATTGAAGAAGAAGCTGGTATAGAGTACTTAGGGGTCATATTCGCTTAGTTAACTAGTTTTGTAGTTGTCATTCAAATAGCATTCAAAAATCCTGGTAGTGAATTGCCTTCCTCAGGAGAGACCTTCAGCTTTAGATGGCTATTTCAACATGCTGTTTTTTTACATGATGGGGTTGGCAGAGCACAGGAGGGATGTCCCAAGGCTATAAAGAGCAGAAGTAGCCCATCTGGGCCTGTGAGAATCCATCTGCAGTGCTTCTCCCAAGCCATGCCATGAGCATCTCCCGAAGCCATGCCACAAGCATTGCACGGTACAATCTGTAGTTGTTATTGCGCTTGTGGCTAAACCTACAGCTTCCCACTGAGATACAGAAATGTCTTAGCATGTCTTACAATACATCTAGAGTTGAGTTTTTAAAGACTTTTTTTACAGTTATGCTGGGAATAAATGTTTTTAAAATTTGTTACATATAAGAAAGTGAAGTGGATATTAAGGCTTCTTTTCTAGTAGCATTAAAGGGTAAGGAAACACAATTCAGGTATGATTTGTTCAATTATAGTGAATAGCCAACAAGGCTAACTAAATTTTAAAAATAAAAGAAATGTTCTTCAGTTTATGGGCAAAATATCTCCAGAAACTTAGCACTGTTTGTGCAGTAAAGTCTGGTTCATTAAATCGCTACAATATCCCCAGCATTGTACCGGTAATTGTGATAGAGCCAGAGGTAGTACAGGGTATTGTACTTGACTAGAAAAGCTTGTATTATATACTGAAGAGAAAATGGTAATATACATGGATGCTGTGAGGTAAACCACTTGCTGGTTAAAGAGGTTAAACTGAATACATGTCTAAGTAGCTTCCTCTAATCAATAAGCTCCTTTCTGCCAGACTTTTGCCCCATCCCACCCCCACTCCACCCCTCTAACCTTATTCAAATAGACTTTAACAGCCAAGAATGCAGTGGCCTGTCCCTTATACACTCACATGGCAATACAGGCAAGTTTTTCAAACTTAGACTTGTTAATATACAGCCAGTGGGGAACTCCACATAAGGACAGCCAGACAATCAATGTTTTAGACCTCAGAGGGTTGCTTATATAACCTGTTTAAAGGTTTCTAAAGCCTTCCCCTTCCACCGTGACTTGAAGGCGGTCATTGCAAACAGCTGTTAAAGGAGAACATATGTGTAAGAGTCCTGTAAAATCCATCTCCTACGTAGAAATAATCAGCAAATTGCAATTATTTTCCATATTTTATTTGAATTTCTTCTCAGGTATGTTTGACATCAATGTCACCACCAGAAAAGGCTAAGTGATCAATAGTGTTGGTCTCTTGAATATGTGAATGATGTTTCCCCTTGGACTTTGATTTAGGAAATTTAAGTTATTACTGTGACACAAGTTTGGCTGTTGTTTTCCCCATTGATCAAAATGGCCACCCCTGGAGGTGTGGACCACATGGAGACAGTCTTCTCAAAACAGGTCTTTCTTCTACTGATGAAGCTTTAATCAAATCATTATCATTTTGTATAGTCTAATCTCCTAAAAGTATGGTGTCAGCTAATTTGGGTTTTCACAGTGTTCAGGAAGCCCCACGTGTGCATTGGGGTATCTTGAGGCCATTCTGTGTGTGTTAGGATGTATATGAGGGTGTGAGGGGGATGAGGGGGTATTTGGGAGAATCCAAATAAGGTGAATAGGTCTTTGGAGCTCTGCACGTTACTTCAGTCAAAGCACCTCCACTTGCTTCTGTTTTTTTTTTTTTTTTCGATTTCTTGTAAGGTTTTATTTGCAAAAAGTGTTCTGCTGCTTTAAAATGTTTGAAAACGTCTGAGCTAGAGGACATATTTCCAAGATATAATTCAAAAGACTGTCAAGTTAAAGCTATATAACTAACAGTGCTTTGTTCCCTGACAAGGGGAATTTTAGACATGTCAGGTCTATCTTTTGAGAGAGTTGAATCAGGAATATATAAGTCCATATTGTTTCCAGCAGGTTGCTCAGAAAAAGATCCTTTTGGTCTTAACTGAGATCAGTGTGGCCAGGCTTACCTTTGCATCTGCTAAAGTTATTTTGTGAAGCAGCTGAATAAAAATAGTTCTTAGAGCCTACAGCCTTGGATATGACAGTTCATCCTGTCAAACTGAGGCAACTTCTAACAACTCACCATATGGTCCAGAAGGAAGGTGATCAGGATATTTGAATTGAGCTCTCCATCTTGGCACTTCCTAGGAGACAGACTTTTGGCCCTCTGGGTATTTTATGGAGATCCTTTATAATCAGAAAATGTAGCCAGTTAACTTTGGAAACTAAGGATCTTAAGTTTCTATAGCTGCCAATAGTGTCTCCCCGGCTAACTCAACCTGTATACACACCAAAATGGTTCAGGGCAAACATCCGGGACACCGCTTCTCCCTTGCTTGCATGCAGTCTGCTTTTTCCCTTCTCTCATTCATGCCTGGCCAAACTCTTCAGCCAGAATCAGAGGTTTTCCAAACCAGTCTAAGGACAGCAATGACTTTGCAGGTGAGGGTTTGGAGATCTTGGGTGCCCTTATTTCATGTTTATCCATCTATATCTAGTGAGAACACTTTGTGTGATTTGTGTGCCCATACTAAGTTCTTGGGGCTTCCCAGGTGGTTTAGTAGTAAAGAATCCACCTGCCAGCGCAGGAGACACAAGAGACACGGGTTTGATCCCTAAGTCAGGAAGATCCCCTGGAGAAGGAAATGGCAACCCGCCCCAGTATTCCTGCCTGGAAAATCCCATGGACAGAGGAGCCTGGCAGGCTATCGTCCATGGAGTTGCAAAGAGGCAGACATCACTGAGCAGTTGAGCACATGCACACACACCAGATTCACATTTAGGGGTTCAGGGGACCGACCTCAGCTAAATCAAGTGCCCCGAGCACTCTTGCCAAGGTCAGGAAGTAAAATTCATTTCCTATTGAATGAATGTTCTCTCTAGGTCCTGGTTACTGCACAGTATTACATGCCTTGTCCATGAGAAGGAGAAACCCTTACATATTTTGGAGTGAAAATATGAGGAAAATTGGGAGACAGGGAGAGCCTGGGCCTGAGGAAGGTTGATTAAGGGGATTCAGCTGGAAATGAAGTGTATTTCCCTTGGGATTTTCATTTAATTCACCTGCCCAATTCTAGCTGCAATTTGTAGACACTCTAAGTAATAGCAGATCAATAGAACTGAGCAAAAAGAAACCAGATTTGCATTTAATAACCAATATAGAAGCTAGGATAAAGACACATTTTTTTCTACATGTTTTCTGTAGTTTTGACATCAACTTTGAAGTCACTCCCAAGAGCAAAGATTTCACAAGCTGAATTCTTGGTCTAAGAGGTTATTCCTCTCTCAGTTTTCAACATTCTAAGGACAGGTAGCTATTGTATTTTAATTGAAAAAAATTCTCAGAGGGAAACAGTACTAGAATAGTTTCTTGGGATTTGGGGACCTGCTTGAAACTTCAATTGCTGTTTTGTTTGACTTTTCACATTGACTTTTCTGAAGACCAAACACCGTAATTCCATCAGTGGAAGTATTACTTAATGGTTCATATGATCACTGATTTTTAACATCCTGTAAGGAATATGATATACCCTAAATGTTTTCAGGTACATGGGCACATTCTGCTCACACTATGTTATGTAATTAGTTTTCCCCTAGTTTTTCCTGCACATGTTTCTGTTCAAAGTAGGCAGGTTCCTCTGATCATTCATCTTAGCTGCAGAGATTCTTCAATTCTAAATGTTAGTATTTATTTCTTCTTATAGAGAAGTCTGGTAGAAATTTTCAAGTTTTAGGTGGAATTAATAGATGACTTCTATTATTATGAAAGAAAACAAAGTAAGAAATCTCCAAGTGAAACAAAAACAGTTTCTCTGATATTAAATAAACATTTTTTTCCTGAATATTTACTGCCTTTTCTCAAACAATGAAAACTGCATGGGAGAATTTGTGCAAGAATGTCTCAGACTTTTCTGTTTTAATTAATAAATTTCCTACCTCTTGATAAGTAGAATGTAAGTTATTAAGTTACATTGAAAATAGCATAGAATGCATATCAAGAAAGAAACAACTTAAAGGTTGAATCTGCCCCTTACAAGTTATATGCCTTGAGTCAAGTTACAAAAAAATCACTTTGCCTAGTGTAATATAGCAACACCAACTTTCTTTTGGGTAGTGTTTATCTGATAAACTTTTCTCTGTCCTTCATTCATCTTTCTCTGTTGTTCTTGACATATAGAACATTTAAAAAATTATATACATATGGAAACTTGCTGTATGATGTAAGGAGCTCACTGAAAGATGAATTCCCCAGGTCGGTAGGTGCCCAATATACTACTGGAGATCAGCGGAGAAATAACTCCAGAAAGAATGAAGAGATGGAGCCAAAGCAAAACCAACACCCAGTTGTGGACTGGTGATGGAAGTAAAGTCCGATGCTGTAAAGAGCAATATTGCATACAAACCTGGAATGTTAGGTCCATGAATCAAGGCAAATTGGAAGTGGTCAAACAGGAGATGGCAAGAGTGAATGTAGACATTATTTGAATCAGTAAACTAAAATGGACTGGAATGGGTGAATTTAACTCAGATGACCATTATATCTACCTGTGTGGACAAGAATCCTTAGAAGAAATCCTTAGAAAAAATGGAGTAGCCATCATAGTCAACAAAAGAGTCTGAAATGCAGTACTTGAATGCAATCTGAAAAATGACAGAATGATCTCTGTTTGTTTCCAAGCCAAATCACTCAATATCACAGTAATGCAAGTCTATGCCCCGACCAGTAATGCTGAAGAAGCTGAAGTTGAACACTTCTATGAAGACCTACAAGACCTTCTAGAACAAACACCCAAAAAAGGTGTCCTTTTCATTATATGGGACTGGAATGCAAAAGTAGGAAGTCAGAGATACCTGGAGTTACAGGCAAATTTGGCCTTGGAGTACGAAACAAAACAGGTCAAAGGCCAACAGAGTTTTGCCAAGAGAATGCACCGGTCATAGCAAACACCCTCTTCCAACAACACAAGAGAAGACTCTACACCTGGACATCACCAGATGCTCAATACCAAAATCAGATTGATTATATTCTTTGCAGCCAAAGATTGAAGCTCTATACAGTCAGCAAAAATAAGACTGGGAGCTGACTGCGGCTCAGATCATGAACTCCTTATTGCCAAATTCAGACTTAAATTGAAGAAAGTAGGGAAAATGACGAGACCATTCAGGTATGACCTAAATCAAATCCCTTAGATTATACAGTGGAAGTGACAAATAGATACAAAGGATTAGATCTGATAGACAGAGTGCCTGAAGAACTATGGACAGAGGTTTGTGACATTGTACAGGAGGCAGGGATCAAGACCATCCCCAAGAAAAGGAAATGTAAAAAGGCAAAATGGTTGCCTGATGAGTCCTTACAAATAGCTGAGAAAAGAAGAGAAGCTAAAGGTGAAGGAGAAAAGGAACAATATACCAATTTGAATGCAGAGTTCCAAAGAATAGCAAGGAGAGATAAGAAAGCCTTCCTCAGTGATCAATGCAAAGAAATAGAGGAAAACAATGGAATGGGAAAGACTAGAGATCTCTTCAAGAAAATTAGAGATACCAAGGAAACATTCATGCAAAGATGGGCACAATAAAGGACAGAAATATCTTCTAACAGAAGCAGAAGATATTAAGAAGAGGTCGCAAGAATACACAGAAGAACTGTACAAAAAAGATCTTCATGATTCAGATAACCACGATGGTGTGATCACTCATCTAAAGCCAACATCCTGGAATGTGAAGTCAAGTGGGCCTTAGGAAGCATTACTATAAACAAAGCTAGTGGAGGTGATGGAATTCCAGTTGAGCTATTTCACATCCTGAAAGGTGATGCTGTGAATGAAAGTGCTGCACTCAAAATGCCAGCAAATTTGGAAAACTCAGCAGCAGCCACAGGACTGGAAAAGGTCAGTTTTCATTCCAATCCCAAAGAAAGGCAATGCCAAAGAATGCTCAAACTACCACACAATTGCACTCATCTCACACGCTAACAAAGTAATGCTCAAAATTCTCCAAGCCAGGCTTCAACAGTACGTGAACCGTGAATTTCCAGATGTTCAAGCTGGATTGAGAAAAGGCAGAGGAACCAGAGATCAAATTGCCAACATCCGCTGGATCATCAAAAAAGCAAGAGAGTTCCAGAAAAATGACTACTTTTGCTTTATTGACTATGCCAAAGCCTTTGACTGTGTGGATCACAACAAACTGTGGAAAATTCTGAAAGACATGGGAATACCAGACCACCTAACCTGCCTCTTGAGAAATCTGTATGCAGGTCAGGAAGCAACAGTTAGAACTGGACATGGAACAACAGACTGGTTCCAGATTGGGAAAGGAGTACGTCAAGGCTGTATATTGTTACCTTGCTTATTTAACTTCTATGCAAACTGCATCATGTGAAATGCCAGGCTGGATGAATCACAAGCTGGAATCAAGATTACCGAGAGAAATATCAATAACCTCAGATATGCAGCTGACACCACCCTTATGGCAGAAAGTGAAGAGGAACTAAAGAGCCTCTTGATGAAAGTGAAAGAGGAGAGTGAAAGCAGAGGCTTAAAACTCAACATTCAGAAAACTAAGATCATGGCATCTGGTCCCATTATGTGATGGCAAATAGATGGGGAAACAATGGAAACAGTGACAGACTTTATTTTTTTGGTTTCCAAAATCACTGCAGATGGTGACTGCAGCCATGAAATTAAAAGAATCTTGCTCCTTGGAAGGAAACCTATGATAAACCTAGACAGCATATTAAAAAGCAGAGACATTACTTTGCCAAGTAAGGTCCATCTAGTCAAAGCTATGGTTTTTCCAGTAATTATGTATGAATGTGAGAGTTGAACTATATAGAAAGCTGAGCACTGAAGAATTGATGCTTTTGAACTGTGGTGTTGGAGAAGGCTCTTGAGAGTCTCTTGGACTTCAAGGAGATCAAACCAGCCTGTCTTTAAGGAAATCAGTCTTGAATATTCATTGGAAGGACTGATGTTGAAGCTGAAACTCCAGTACTTTGGCCACCTGATGCGAAGAGCTGACTCATTTGAAAAGACCCTGATTCTGGGAAAGATTGAAGGCAGGAGGAGAATAGGAAGATAGGGGATGAGATGGTTGGATGGCCTCACCAACACAATAGACATGAGTTTGAGCAAGCTCCAGGAGTTGGCTATGGACAGGAAAGCCTGGAGTGCTGCAGTCTATGGGGTCGCAAAGTTGGAACTGAGCGGCTAAACTGAATTCAACATTTCAAAAATTATGTACAGTAAAATTCACTTTTTTTTTGCTGTACAGTTCTGTGGAACTTGAGAAATGTATGGAGATGTTTAACTCACTACAATCAAGATGCAGAGCAGCTCTTTTACCACTGCCCCAGATTCCCCGGTGCAGCCACTTGTACTCAATCCTTTCTCCTGCCCCAGCCCTTGTTTTTGGTGCCTGTGTTTTCCTCTTCTAGATATTGTACATGGATTTTACTATATACAGTATTTGGAGTGTGAAGTCTGGCTTCCTTCACTTACCACAATGCATTTGAATTCATCCATGTTGCTATATATCTATAGTTTACTTTTTATTGCTGAGTACCATTCCATTGTTTAAATGCACAACATTTTCTTTATTTCTTTTCCACTTGAAGGATCTTTGAATTGTTTCCACTTTTTATTGATTAGAAATAATACCCTGTTACAAAATTCTTTAGCATGGAGATAGTATAAAATTCATTGACATGTTTTTTGGGTTGATATAAGTTTTATTTCTCTTGGGTAAATACTTAGAAAAACACCAGACTGTTTTCCAAAAATGTTTGAGCCGCTTTGCGTTTCAGCAGTTTCTGAGAGTTCCAGTTGTTCCGCATCCTCACAAGCACTTGCACTGTCAGTTTGTAAATTTATTTCGTCATACATATTAGTGTATCGTTGTGTCCCAGTGTGGTTTTATTTTGCATTTACTTAATTACCAACTATGTTCATATCTTTTAATGTGCTTCTTTGGACTTACAATATTTTCTTTAGTTAGATGTCTTTTCAAATCTTTTGTCCCCCCCCCCTTTTTTTTTGGTTGGATGCTTTATATTCTTTTTGTTGGGTTTTTAAGGGTTCTTTATATATTCTAGATACAAATCCTTTACTGGGTATGTGATATACAATATATGCTCCCAGTGTATAACTTCTCTTTTTATTCTTTTAACAGTGTTTTTCACAGAGCAAAAGTTTTAAAATTATACGAAATCCAATTTATCGAAAAACATTTTTAATATACTATACTTTTAGTATTATCAAATAACTCTGCCAAAGCCAAGGTCACAAAGACTTTTTATAGACATTTTATACTTATGTCTGTGATCCATTTTGAGTTAATTTTTATGTAAGGTGTAAGGTGTGAGGTATGAGTTCAGGTTGATTTTATATTTTACATGTGGACGTCCATTTGGTCCAGCATAGTTGGTTGAAAAGACTAATCTTTCTTGATGGAGTTGCCTCATACCTTTTTTCAAAAGTTAAATTGACCATATATGAGTGGATCTATTTTTAGACTCTCTTTTTTGTTACATATATCTATTTTCTCTTCTTTCACTAATACCACACTGTTGTGCTTATTATAGCTTTATATTAAGTCTTGAAGCTTTATATTAAGTCAAAGTCTCTCAGCCTTGCTGTTTTTTGACAAAATTGTGTCAGCTATTCCTCTGCCTCACAGTCTTTCCTAGGCCGGTTTAGATCTGTCCTGGACGTGCACCCAGTGAGCCTGGGGTTTCTATTTGTGTACAGAATGAGGGGCCCCATTTCTCCAGCTCTCTACAGTTTCTCCCACATGCTCTGGACCTCAAAGACTTCTTTTCCTGGTCTTCTGGCTAGAAAGAGAGGGTTTCTCTTGGAATTTTAACTTCTTGCTCTGCATGTAGTTTCGTATTACTAGGACTACCTTTCGGACAAAACAGCAGAAGAAAAGAGAGAAGAAGGGGGAAAATATAATCCAGATAGTCCCCCATATCTTCAGACCACAGTGTCTCTTTTTCCCAGTTCCTCTGGCCAGAAACATGGGTGTTTTTTGTTGTTGTTGTTGTTGTTGTTTGTTTGTTTCAAAGTTTTAGGCTGTCCATGACTGTGGACACTGCAGGTCCATGACTGGGGCCATCCATCCTTGGGGCAGGACTGTGAGAGAAGAAAGAGGGTAAGAAAAAAAGTCACATAGATCTTCCCCGCCCTCTTCAACTCACAGGGACCCCTTTTCTTAGCTGTCTGGCTAGTGTTTTTGTGGCCTGCAGTCTTTGCACAACACCACACTGGGCCACCCCTGGGTCAAAGCCAGGAGATATGAGAGGAAAAGCCAGGGAGCTTACTCCCCTAGAAGTTCTTCTTCAAGTTTTGGCTTCTGTCTCCAACCTGCTACTACTGTTAACTTTTCAGAGTCGTAGAGTAGTTGCTTTTAAAAATTTTGTTTTTTTGGCTTTAGTCAAATGGAGAGATTGGCTGTAGTGGGCTTACTCCATCTTGGCTGGCACCAGAAGTATAGAGTCCTTATGTTTAAGTGCTATTTTTATATTTTTCTCATACTGCTGTACTTTAAAAATCCAGTCTATAATTTTTGTCTTTAAACCAGCAAGTTTAATCTGTTTACTTTTATTGTGATGACTGATATGGTTCATTTTTTTCCTACAGCTTATTTGTGCTTCTGTTTGTCTTTCTTTTTGTTTTCCTCCTATAGTATCCTTCTCATTTTAAAGAGTAATGTAACTTTTAGAAGATTCCTAATTTTAAACTCTAAAATGGAGATAAAGGGCTCTAACTAGAGTGTTAGAGATTAATAAGATAAAATATTTAACATATCTAACACAGGCCCAGGTACAGTAAACATAATTTAATAATATTAACCTGTTATGTGTTCAGTAACAGAGCAAATATAAATTACTGCTCTCCATGGAACTCTACTCAGTGTTATGTGGCAGCCTGGCTGAGAGGGGACTTAGGGGAGAATGCATACATATATATGTGTATGTATATGTATCCCTTCTCTGTTTACCTGAAACTGTCACAACATTGTTAATTGGCTATTCCCCAATACAAAATTAAAGCTTAAAAAAAAAAAATCCTGCTCTTATGAGCTTACATCTAGTAGGGGAGACACCAAAAAACAAAATAAATAGTAAACTACATAGTCTGATAGAAAATGAAATTGCTGTGGAAAAAAATAAAGCAGGGAAGGGGTTAGGGCGAACATGTCGGGGTAGAGTTGGCAGCTAGGAACTGGCAATTTCATTCCCTTCAGTATAAGAAATAGTACTGCTTTGTTCTTTGCACATTTCATCTACACAGCATTTTGTATGTCATTTTGCAGGGCAAGTTAATATCTCTATTTTATTTTTATTCTCATTCATAGATTAAACAAATGTAGGCCTGATTTGTGCTAAACTCTGGGGTACAATGAAGAGCAAAACTAGACCTGGCATCCCTGTGAAGTCTTCAGGGCTTTTTCTACATTATTTTCATATTAGGTGAAGTCAATGATGCAAATGTCTTTATCTTTCATAATATTTCTTGAATTATGCTATATAACAGGATGCTTTAGTAACTGATAGTTTAGCAAGATAGGCATGGTCCCTATTCTCATGAATCTTACAGTATTTAACGGGAAGACAAATCTTTAAACAAAGAGTTGCAGCTTACTCTGGCTATAGTGTGGAAAAGACTGGAATGGAGCAAGACTGAAGGCAGGAGACCAGTTAGGAAGAGAACACATGAGGGTGGCCTGGATGGGGGTGGGGTGTGTGGAGATAAAAAATGATTCTAGAGATAAAAAGGAAGTTTTATTTTAGGAAGTGGAATTGACAGTGTTGGGGAAATTGGGTATGGATGATGCCAGTCATAGAGGAGGGATGGGGTGAATTCAGTTTTCAAGATCCTAAAAGTTTAAAGATCATGCAATATATCCAAGTGACATGTCTCTGAATCTCATGAGACCACATCAGGAATATAAATGTGGATTTGGAAGTCGTCAGCAATAAATAGTAATTGAAGCCATGGGAATAGATGAGGTCACATAGCCTAATATAAAAATCAAAACCCAAAAATGGCCTAAGAGAGAATTCTGCGTATACCATCATTTAAGAGAACAGTAGAAGACACCTATGTAAGGCAATGAGAAAGGGTGGCCAGAAGTGTAGGAAGAAACTCAGGAAATTCTGAGGCCCTAGAGCCTAGAGGGGAATGGCTTTCAGCTTTGTGAGCTAGTCATGTTCAGAGAAACCAGGTGAGAAGAGATTGAAATGCGCCCATTGGGTTCAGCAACATGGTCATTTGTACTTGTGATGAGTAAAAAGATTATTATGAGTTGATACCTGAGTGGGGAGGTGGGGAAGTAGACAGAGTTAATAATTCTTTCATTAATTGGGAGAGAAAGATAGGATGATTATTGGAAAGGAAAATGAAAGGGAAAGAGGGATTTATTTTTCATTGTAGTTGATTTATTTGTTTTTAAGATGGAAAGGACTTGAGTGTTTTAAAAACCCATAGGAAACAGCCACCAGAGAGACAGAATATAGAAGAGAGAGAATTTAGAGAGCAAAGTTCCAGAAAACGTGGGGACGATGGAGGGACAAGAGATGGTTCTTCCTTTTAACAAAAGTAGAGAACAAGATATGGTTATGGATTCAGATGTATTTTTAGTTTGGCAAGAAAAGGATATTTTATGGTTTTTACATTTTCTATAATGTTGGAAACACATTCATCTGCTGATTTCAGAGCTTTAGAAAGAAGGGAGATTTGACTTCCTTCCATTGTGGATGGAAAAGTAGACTAGAGAAATAGGACAAAGAGGAGGCATGGAGGGTCTACTTGAGGTATGCCAAGTTATATAATCTTCCCAGACTGTGCTTGGCAACTTGGATGAAAGTGCAAAATAGAGTCATCCACAATTGGGATTTTGCCAGATGTTAAAATAGGCAGTAGATACGGTTGAGAATTTGGGTAAGCACGTGATTGAAGTGACATAGAATAGAGTCTAAGTTTAATAAAGAAAAGAGGAGGTGAGCTCATAGAAAATGTGGACCAGAGGTTCCTATGAGATCAAAGAAACTGAAATCTTTGGAATTTTCTAAGAGATCTGAAAAGATAGGATATTTTGGTCTGAGACTGTTTTAGAGGAAGAATGACTCTTGGTGTTGATAAATTCCTCAGTGTGGCTGCTGGAGTGTTTAGCTGAAGTAGAAGACAAGAAAGAGAAGTCAGAGTGTTGTGTGAATCGTCCACATGGATATAAAGTCACCTTGGATGATGGCAGGACTTGAAGCAGAAGGAAAGACTGTGAATCAAATGCTAAACACTTAGGCTACATCAAGAAATGATGGCAATGAGAAGGGGGAACAAATATAGGAAAAACATTTAGGAACAGATAGAATATTCTGATGATAAAAAAATTGAGACAGTGGAGAAATTTTGAATTTTTGTGGATATTTGATGATATATAGAAATCACTGTTAATTTTTTTAGATGTCATAATGTCATCATTAATTTTTAGAGATATATGCTGAAATATTTCGGGCTTCCCTAGTGGCTCAGTGGTAAAGAATCTACCTGCCAATGCAGGAGATGTGGGTTGTATCCCTGGATTGGGAAGATCTCCTGGAGAAGGAAAGGGCAACTCACTCCAGGATTCTTGCCTGGGAAATCACATGGACAGAGGAGCCTGGTGGGCTACAATCCACTGAATCACAAAAGAGTTGGACATGACTTAGCGACTAAACAACAACTGAAATATTTATGGAAGACGTGAAAGAGGGTCTGAGATTAGCCTCAAAATATTCCTGGTGTAGGGGACAGGGAGTGTTGAGTAGGTGGAGGTATAGATGAATCAATATTGTACAGGGTTTATAACTGTTGAATCTAGGTAATGGTTATCAAAGTTTCCATTCATGATGCTCTCTGCTCTCTACATCTTTGTGTGTTAGAATTTTCCATAAAGTTTTTCTCCATAAAAATATTGAATATACAAACAAGACCAAAGCGTCCTAAAACAAAACAAACAAGCCCAAACACTTTCCATCACCCTCATAGTATTTAAAGGCACAAACTCCAAGAGATAATTCTATATAAATTGTTTATAGAGTTAAAATTACAAGAAATGTGCCTTATTTTTATAGTCTTTATTTTGCTAGTAAAATTGGTATTCCCCTTGTTTATACACTTCAAAATTTCACAGAATTCATTTATATCCTCTTGAAACTTCCTTTTCTGGCTCATTTCTTGCTATTTTTTTCTGTACTTTTAAAAGTTCTTTTGATATGAATAACTCTGGTACTTTGGACATTTAAATGGTTTGCTTTTCCTTCATTCAATGACCCAGTATATGTTTCTTAATGAAATGTATATCAGATAATAAACATATAAGAACAAGGAAAAAAATAATAACAGCAATGGGGAAGAGGTAGAAGGTATTAGAACCCAATGACATGTATATCACAGGAGCTGATTTTCTAAAAATATTTTCTTATTGAAGTATAACACACATTCACAAACATACACAAATCAAATGTATACAGATCATTAACAATAATATATTGATTCTGCCTGTGTAGCCACCATTCAACTGAGAAATACGTTCTAAAATCTCAGCAGCGCCCACCTCATACTTGCTCGGCAATCACTGTCTTTCCCTCCTCCATAAATGAAGCTGTTGTCTATGTTCTCAAAGTTTACATTAGTTTTGCCTGTTTTTTGAACTTTATATACATAGAATCATATACTATGTGTTTTATTCTTTTAATTCTGGTTACTTAAGCAAAATATGTTTTTAAGATTCACTGATGTTGTTGCATATACCAGAGGTTTATTAATTTGCATTGCTATATAGTATAGTATTTCACTGTATGACTGTATTACAATTTACAGTATTTATCTTTCTACTGTTGGTGGGCATATGGGTGCCCACCTCATGATCATGTCTTTTGATACATATACATATGCATTTCTCTTGGGTGTATACCAAGGATAAAATTGCTGGATCATGAGGTATGAATATGTTCAACTTTTGTAGGTTATACCAGTTTTCTAAAACTATTGAATCAGCATAGACTCCTATCAGCAGCATAGGGATCTCAATTCCTCTGTATTCTGACTGCTATTTGAAACTCAGTCTTTTAAATTTTAATCATTCTGGTGGATGTGTTTTGGTATTTCACTGTGGTTTGAATTTGATTTTCCTGATGATTAACGAGCTTAAAGCATTCTTTTATGAAGTATCAATTTAGGTCTATTGCCACTTTTTCCATTGGGTTGCCTGTCTTTTCGGAGAAGGCAATGGCACCCCACTCCAGTACTCTTGCCTGGAAAATCCCATGGGTGGAGGAGCCTGGTAGGCTGCAGTCCATGGGGTCGCAAAGAGTTGGACACGACTGAGCGACTTCACTTTCACTTTTCACTTTCATGCATTGGAGAAGGAAATGGCAACCCACTCCAGTGTTCTTGCCTGGAGAATCCCAGGGACGGCAGAGCCTAGTGGGCTGCTGTCTATGGGGTCGCACAGAGTCGGACACAACTGAAGCAACTTAGCAGCAGCAGCAGCAGCCTGTCTTTTTCTTACTGATTTGTAGGAGTTTGTAATATATTTGAGGTATGACTCCCTTGGTGGACATATGTATAGCAAATACCTTCTCATACATAGTAGCCTGACTTTGGATTTCCTTACTGGTATCTTTTGATAAGCAGACATTTTTAGTTTTATAATGTAATCTAATTTATGAATCTTTTCCTCTATACTTTTTGTATGCTGTTTGAGAAAATTATCGACCCCAAGGTCATGATGATAGTCTATGTCTAGTGCTGTCCAGTAACTTTTTGCATGCGTGCTTAGTCGCTTCAGTCGTGTCCACAACTCTCTGTGACCCTATGGACCATGGCCTGCCAGGTTCTTCTGCCCATCAGATTCTCCAGGCAAGAATACTGGAGTGGTTTGCCATTTCCTTCTCCAGATCTGACCTGAGACAAGCCAAAACGAGATGTAAGTGTTTACCTCTGTACTGTCCAGTGCAATAGTCAGTAGCCACATGTTTCTACTGAGCCCTAGAAATGTGACTGGTGTGATTCAGGAAATAGATTTTAAATTTTACTTGACTTTGATAAACTTAAATAGCTTTTTAGCATTGTTAATTGGGCTATTGGGCATCTTTTTAATCTAGATGCTTTATTCTTTTAATTTTCAGATTATTTTAGTGAGCCACTGGGAATTTGGTTTTGTTTACAGTATTAGGTATGAGTCAAATTTCATTTTTTCTGTGTGAATATCCAAGTGGAACTGCACTATTTGTCAAAAAATCATTCTTTCTGCACTGCTGGGTCATCTCGGTTACTTGTTAAGTTTCTGAATATGCATAGTCTGTTTCTGGATTTGTTGTTGTTGTTGTTGTTCCATTCACTTGTCTATCTTTGTGCTAATACCATACTAACTTCATTACTGTAGATTTATGTTAAATATTGATATCCAGTAGAGAAAGTTGTCTAATTTCATTCTTTTTCTTAACTACTCTTGACTCATTTAATTTCCATTTAAACTTATAAGCAGCTTGTCAAGTTCCACAAAATCATTCTGGGATTCTGGTACTAAATTGGATCTAGAGATTAATTTGAAGAGAACAGAAAATTTTATAATATTGACTCTTCTTATTCATGAATATGGTTTATCTCTCCATTATTAGTTTAAATTTTTTCTTTAATATTATTTTATAGCATTCCATTTATCAATCTGGCATAGCTTTGGCTGAATTGTCTTAGCTTCTTGCTTTGTCTAAGGCCTCCTAGTACATTGTTGAATAGAAGTGGTGATATAAGTATCTCATTCCCAATTTCAGAGGAAAAACTTTCAATATTTTAAATGCAAGGTTTGCATTAGGTTTTATTGTAGATATTCTTTATCTGATTGAGGAAGTTTTCTCCTATTTCTAGTTTTTTCAGTGTTTTTGAAATGTTGATTTTTTTAATCAAATTCTTTTCTGCATCTTTTGAGGTGATCAAATGATTTTTCTCTTTTACTCTTTAGTATAATAAATTATGGGCTTCCTCGATGGCTCAGTGGGTAAAGAATCTGCCTGCAATGCAAGAGAGGTAGGTTCGATCCCTGTGTTGGGTAGATCCCCTGGAGTAGGATATGGTAACCCACTCCCGTATTCTTGCGTGAAAAATCCCATGGACAGAGGAGCTTGGCAGGCTACAGTCCATGGGGTCACAGAGTCAGACATGACTGATCAACTAAGCACACAATGTAAATTACATTGATTGATTTTCAAGTGTTAAATCAATCTTACATCCCTGGGGGGCGGAATCCAACTTGGTTTTAATACACTGTCCTTTTAATATGTTGCTGGATTTTTTTTGTTGTTGTTAATATTTGTCCTAACATTTTCACCCATATTCATAAAAGAAATTGATATGTAGTTTTTCTTTCTTATAATATCCTTGTCAGTTTTAAATATCAAACATATGTTATCCTCATAAAATGTTTTGGAAAGGGATCTTACTTTCTGCTCTCTTGAGGAGTTTTTATTATGTTGGTGTTATTTTTTTCTTTAAATGTTTGGGAGACTTAATCAGTAAAGCCATCCAGGTCTGGAGTTTTCTTCATGGTAAACTTTTTAATAATAGATTTGATTTTTTAATAACAGGATACCATCAGCTCATTGAAGGTCATCTTTCTTTTATTCTGGATCTTTCCAGGATTAACTTCTTGGTTTTTAACTACTATGTATCTATATGTTATACTGTTTATGTGTATCTTCCTTGAAATTTATGGCTCCTTTTGAATCAGTGGCTTGATGTTTTTCATTGGTCTTTGAAATTTCTTGGCCATCTCTTCTGCCCTAAGTTCTCTATTATCTTGTGACCCCAATTACAGGTGTTGAGACTTCCTCATCATGTCTCATATCTGGTAGGCTCTTTCCCTCCCCACCTTTGTTTCTCTGTGCTTCTTTCTGGATTTTTTTCCCTGTGACCTGTCTTCCAGTTTCATCTATGTAAGTCTGCTCTGAAAGCCTTTCATTGAATTCTTAATTTGAGTTATAGTATTTTCAGATCTAGCATTTTAATTTGATTCATTAAAAAAACTCAGTTCCCTACCAAAATGTTCAAGCTTGTCTTAAATGCATTAACAGAAGTCTAAAGACAATGTCTGCTAATTCCTGGTTCATGTGGGTTGTTTCTATTGTCTGTTTTTTCCCTTGGGTTTTTGTCAAGTCTTTTCATTTATGTATTTAATAGTTTCTTTTTATTAGGAGCCAGACATTGTGCATATAAAAAATTTACAGGGGTAATTTAAGTCTCTGTGAAATGTTATTTTTCTCCAGAGAGGATTTATTTCTTCTTCAGGCAGGACACTAACAGTTTCAGGCTCGCATTGATCCTGCTAAGGATTGAGATGTTTCAAAGCTGGGTTTTAGTTGCTATAAGGGCTGATCTGTTTTCAATATCCTTACTTTTGAAGTGCAGTCCTTCCAAATCTCTTTCAAAATCTTCATGTGCTCACCGGGGCCCCTCTCCCTTGGTAGATCCTGACCTTTCAGAATCAGCAGTTACAAAGGAAAAGGCAACTCCAAATGCCAGGCTCTCTTCGCTGAGCTTCCTTCTTCTCCAGATTCTTTGTCCTACAATCCCATATTTTTGTAAGTCTTTGATGCCTTCAAAACAGATACTGCTAAACTTCTTTCCACATTGCCTAGTTCCTAGTGGGAACCTTACTGGACACAGAACTCATCTCAATTGGGGCTTTTGAAGAAGGTTGGAGGGAGGAAGCTGTTTGGAGTTAACAGTGGGGAAGGATCACCCCTGTCTGACCTCTAGGCACTGAGTTTCTATTTGACAGGACTGCAAGGGCAAGAGACCTCAGAGGTTGTCAGATTTTAGTCAGGGCAAAAGGATTTACACTGAGGGGAAGCTAAAGAAGTTGGAGAGTTTGGAGGAGGGGAGGGTTCATATAAAAGTGTTTTTTGTTGTTGTTTTTTTTACTTTAGGATAGGTTGGTTGAACTAGACATTTAAGTTTCCATGTAATTTGAAATTCTAGGATTCTATTAAATGAGTTGGGCTTCCATTTAGGTTAATTTAGAAGTTTAATTAGAACTTAAAATTTCTCCTATAGAGATAAGGAGGCTTATCATCATAAAGAAAACTTCCAAGTTTTAATTTGAGCACGGTAATTCCCAGTTGTAAACTGCTGAACTAGCCTCTTTCCATAGTGCACAATGGGATTCTAAAATCTGAAGTCCAAAGGGAACTAGTTGCAATATTATCTACTAGGAATTTACTATTCTATGGATCATTGTGTAGTATACATTTATGGAAACATCCTCATTTCTTTTTATCTTATACTGTATTATGATTTTGTTGTTTCTTGTATATAGTGTACAGGTTCTGGATGGTTCTTTGTTCAAGTGTCTCCACTCACCTAACCTCTCCTGGGTCCTCATACTCGTTCTTTGATCCTTTCTCTCCCCTAACTCTGTTTACCTCTGTTCCCTCCATGGCATACTTTACACTATGCTGTCTAGAATTTCTCTTCCTTGGGGGCAAAAGCTTCCAACATTCTCAGCCTTTCCACTGAACATTCCTTTCAGCTATTTTGCTTAACTAAATCTTGGCTGTCTCAAGAGGATCCTGCTTCTGCAGCCTTCTCTTTCCTACATATCTTAGACTGTCTTTTTGGCTCATGACTCCTTCATCCTTGTGTGAAATCTCCAGCTCCTTTCAGGTCAGGGCTGATGCCATCTAGCCTCTTGAATGCTCTGATATGCAACTTCCTAGGACTCCCCCTCGTTCACATACTCCTGCTCAAGCAGTCTCTCGACTTTACTGAGTCCTTTAGTCCAGTCACCTCTCCACTTCTTACTGTCAACCACCGCTATACCTTAGAATTCTCACATCTCTCCAGATCCAGTGTAGGTTCCACGGCCCAAGTCAGTAGTCATGCTTCTTCAAGTTTTTTATTATTTTGTATCTCTCTCACGTTGTGCCTACATCTCTGTGGGCAAAATCACACAAACACATTGCCAAGGTTCACTTCAAATTGATGATCCCAAATCTCAAAAGGAGAATGGAGAATAGCCACCCCTCTAGTAAATCCCATTCCTCAAGGGCACTGTTTCTCACCTTTTTTTCTCACAGCTCAACTCCTCTTCTCCACTCTTACCTCACGGTGAGAATATAGATCAGGAGAGAGCCCCCTCATCTTTTCAGCATCAGTGCCTGAGCCTACTGACACCTGTACCCACACCCTCTGCCTTAACTCCTGTCACCACGGGAAAAGTGGACCTGCCTCTTCCCAGCACTAACCCCTACCTGGGTCCTAAACCCTCTGCCTTCTCGAGGATGTGACTCCTGCAGTAAAGCCCTTGTCCCCTGGCATCATCATGTACCTGTGCTGCAGGGTCCTTCCCATTGCTGTACCAGTATCTTTGTTTTCACCTGTCTTGAGAAACTTCCTCTTCAAAGATTATGAACAGGCAATTCAAAGATAGGCACACACAAGCATGTTAAATATTTGAAAAGATGCTCACACCCACTCACAAAGAGTAAAGTAAATTAAAACTATACTGAAAGGACATTCTTAACCTACCATATTAGCAGAGATATAAAAATTTGAAAACATAATAATAAGAGTATGGGGGAAAGGGTGTTTTCACACTGTGGAAAGTGGGAGCAAATAGGTACTACCTCATTGGAGGTTGGGGCTTCCCTGGTGGCTCAAATGGTAAAGAATCTGCCTGCAATGCGGGAGACCTGGGTTCGATCCCTGGGTTGGAAAGATACCCTGGAGAAGGGAATGGCCACACACTCCTGTATTCTTGCCTGGAGAATTCCAGGGACAGAAGAGCCTGGTGGGCTACAGTCCATGGGGTTGCTAAGATCAGACACGACTGAACAACTAACACTTTAACGCTTTTCAATGGAGATCAATCTGACAATATCTAAAAAAAAATTACCAAATGCATATGCCCTTTGACCAACAACCCCACTTCTGGAGCTCATTCTATGTTAGATCTAAAAACATTAGAGCACTTCCAGAACTTTTTGGACCTTCTGGGTCTCCATTCTCTTCCTAAGTTGGTTCTACCCAGTTCCATGTCTTTAAGTACCATTTATACACCAGTGACTCTAAAGTCAGACCTTCAACTCAGAGACTCCTGTGCGCTCCAGACTAGCTCATCTCAACAACCTCTACATGATAGTTTGATGGTATTTCACACTTGAGATGGATCAAAAAGGATTGATTTTTCCTCCTCCCTAAATCCACTCCCCATTTCACCAAACCTTTTTAACTTCAGGCAATGGTTTCACTACCCTCCCTGTTTCTCAGGCTAAGACAATGCTCAGTGACATGCTCAGTCACTAGTCGTGTCTGACTCTTTGCACCCCGTGCACTGTAGCCCGCCAGGCTCCTCTGTCCACGGGATTTTCCAGGCAAGAATACCAGAGTGGGTTGCCATTTCCTTCTCCAAGAAAACCAACAACGTATTTGATTTCAGTTAACCCTGCACTTCTGGCCCCTATTTCTTGACTTTATTCCATTTTTAACTTCTTTTTTGGAGAAGGGAATGGCAACCCACTCCAGTATTCTTGCCTGGAGAATCCCTTGGACAGAAGAGCCTGGCAGGCTATAGTCAATGGAGTCGCAAAAGTCGGACACGACTTAGCGACTAAATCACCAACTTCTTTTAAGTTGAAGATAATTAACTTTGCTTCTCACTCTTCCAATTTCTGTTTTAAACTTCATCCTTGGGCTGGAGAGATTACCATTTTCCAGGCTGAGAGTTTGGTTTCTCCTGTCCATGGCACTGGCTTCTCATCTCTCCCTGCCTTGGCTGTGTCCACCTACCTATCCCAGTCCTACCTGGTAACCTTCTTTCCTCGGGCCACCACCTTGCTTCAGGTCTTTGGGGAAAATGAAGATACCAACCAGAGTCTTAAGTGACTGACACGGAAAACTTAGAATGCCAGTGTATTAATTTATAAATATGTGTTGTAATTGCCATGTGAATGGGAAAGCTAGTGTCAGCTAATAAGCATTGAAGAGGATTATTGGAAGCCACCTTATAATAAGAATAATATCTAATGAGCCTGGAACCTCAGCAAAGGAGAGTTAGATGATTTTAAAGGTAACATCTAGCCTCGTGTGGCCAATTGCACCATGCATATTTCTGCCAGCTATACTGGTCACTTTGTCATCTGGTCTAATAGGATGTAGGATTCATGAGAATAGAGTCTGTATCTTTCATTCTCACCATTAAATCCAATATCGAACCCATAGATGGATATGCCCAGAATTTCCTATTCTGGTTGGTGCTATATGAGCACTGCCAAACTCTGCTCTCTGTTTTCCATTTACCCCTGATCCTTGCTAATTCTATGTCTTCTGTTGATACAGTCTTTCTGGATCATTCAGATGAGAGTTGTGCTTTCTCCACTTTGGGCTTTAGATACTGTCTTTTAAGGTATGTGTGCCTGCTCAGTCACGTCTGACTGTTTTTTACCCCATGGACTGTAGCCCTCCAGGCTCCTCTGTCCATGAGATTAACCTAGCAAGAATACTTGAGTGGGTTGCTATTTCCTTCTCCTGGGGATCTTCCCAACTCAGGAATCGAACCCATGTCTCCTGCAGCTCCTGTATTGACAGGCAAATTCTTTACCACTGAGCCACCTGGGAAGCCCTGTTTTTTAAGGTAACTTTTGTACAAATTTAATTCCAAACATTTAGGATTGATTTTATGAGTTTAATTATGAGTTTCTGCCTCACTGTCACCTAAACTACACATTGGCCTAATTGTGCATCAGAAGCTGGAAGCATAAGATATCTGTTCATATCCATGGATTTCCACCTAGTAATCTTTGAACACTGCTTCATAATCCACAGATATTTAAAATATGAATGCCTTATGATATTTCTAAAAATGTAACTAATCTTCAAGAATACTGATTTACCACCAAAAAGAATGTGCCACAAAATCTGAAGGCATTGAGAATATAGTTGACTTTTTTGATAGGTAAAACTAGAACAACAAAAAAAGGTATGATAATGAGCTAAATGTATGATATTTTGTAAGCTTGATAAAGATAATTTTGTAGAAGCAGATGAAGACTACTAATTTACAGAAGATTTGCAGTTGCATTGTTGTTGCAACAATTATAATTGGGTTCCAATTATAATTATTATGATTAGACTAATGAGATACATTTTTTAATATGAAAAAAATTTATTCAAGAGTTGTTCTCACCCTTCATGTGTAAAGAATCTGAGTAATAAGATTCTCTTATTCTCATATTATCTACATATGCCAGTGCTGTGTTGTACCTAAGAAGATAATCAGCCCCTTGGAGCTGAGTTAATTGCTCAGACCAGGCTATAGCTTACCTAAAGCCTTCTGCAGGCAAGTGTATCTCTCGAGGTAGAGGGGCTCCCTCATCAGATGGCAGTCAGCACCGTCAAAGACCCTGCAGGGGACCAAATGCAAACTAGCAGCCAAGGAAGTACACACAGGACCATCTTCCTCTGTTCCAGAGGACAAGGACCATGTGTGTTTCGTTCTCCACAGCATCCCAATACCTAGCCAAGTGCCTGGTGCATTAGAGGCTCTTACAGTTTTTATTTGTTGTTCATTGCAGTATAACAGATTATCCCAAAATATAGTGGCTTAAACATTTGTTACCTTCCATTTTCTGTGGGCCAGGAAAACAGCGTGGTTTATCTAGGTCCTCTGGTCCTGAATCTGTCCCTGGGCTGCTGTGGTTCCAAGACTCAACTAAGAAGGATCTGCTTTGTAGCTCACTCACATGATAGTTGGCAGGACTCAGTTTCTCACAGGCTGTTGGATGGAGGCCTCCCTCTTATCCTTGCCACGTGGGTCTCTCCATAGAGCATCTTACAATATGGCAGCTTGCTCCATCAGAGCTAGGAGATGAAAGGGCAAGAGAAGGAGAACTAGTACATGGAGGTCAGAACCTTTTGTTCGGAACCATCCATGTCCTGTCATACACATGTATATGAATTCTTTCCGTGGAGATGATAGTCCCTCACTTTGGCCACAAGCTGTTTGTTAGAAACAAGTGACTATATCCAGCCCACATGCAGGGAGAGGGGACTACACAAGGGAATGGATACCAGGAGATAAGAATTATTGAGCTATTTTAGAAGGCTGCCTACCAGAGAAAAGAATATTAATTTTCATTTATCTTTTTAAAAATTGAATTAAATATGCCATATTTATTCAGAAACATTCATTTTTTTCCTGAAACAAAAAAACAAAGGTTAATACCATTAAGTAGAGTACCTGTATTGACCATATTTTAAAAATATTTCCAGATTGTTACATTGTAATAAATAATGACCTTCTGAGAATTCAAAGACCCAAATACAAGGGAGTGTATTGCAGCAGGCTTAATCAATGTTTAGTGATGATGGAATGTAAAATCGAAAAGCCAAGGATAGAAATCAAATTGCCTTTCTACAGAAAGATCCTCAACAATTGAAAAACTGCTCTATAAAACTCAAGAACAGCTTGATGATTTAGAAAATAGAAACTGCAGAAATATTCTGTAGATCCTAGTTATGTCCCCACTGCTTATTAGCTTGTCTGTTTGAGAACAAAGAGGAAAGGCGACCAAAAGAGATTCAAATTAGTGAATTTTGCTCTGGCCCTGAGCCATACTGGCTTAAGACTATTAATGCTAAGTATACCCTGGACTAAAAATAAATCTTCTGCCCTTTTATTTTCAAGTAACTTTCTTCCTTCATATCCACCAGAACACAGACACATATTAGAAATCTATATTCAGACTTATTTGATGGACTCTTTAATGAATGGAATTTGATGTTCTGATATGGTAAAGAATTATTCATTATAGCCACAGTAATGTTATTGTTTTAAAATAACATAATCAAATTAGTCACCTCAGCAACTTGTACGACTTCAAGAATGCTAATTGGATATGTATAGAATAATAGATCAATGACAGACTGGCAACACTTCAGCAAAAGCCACTTCTAGATACTTAACCTATGACCAGGAAATGTCTTAGCCTACCAATAGATTATTCTAAAATGTCTAGCCAATAAAACTCATACTATTAAGAGTTTCCATTAGATTTATTTCATTATATTTATTTATTTATTTTCTTACAACTATAAAAATGAAGATGGTACCAGCAACTACATTCTCTTTTTATTTGAAATCCATCTCACAGAAGCAAAATGCTTAACCCTTCAACAAAAATGGTTACATTTGGAGTGAAATTGTAACAGTCATGGGCTTTGCAGTTAGACAGGCATCAATCTCTGCCTATTTTCCTGATAGCTGTGTGGCCTTGAGTAAGTTACCTAGCTTCCCTGGAAACTCACTGTCTTCCAATATAAAATGGGAGAAATGATCATGATGATTATGATGATGATGATGATAATGATCACAGCTAACGAGTTAAGTGCTTGTTCTGTAGCAGGCATTGTTATTTTATATGCATTAGTTCATTTACCCTCATAGTAACCTTATGGGGTGGTATAAATGCAGTTCTTATTCCATCCATGTCCTGTCATACACATAAATATGAATTCTTTCCATCTTTCCATTACATGGTGATTTTACCATTTTCAATGTTTCTGCTCTTAATCCAGAACTATAATCACAGATTTTGCATAGACTGTAACTCTCTTCTAGTGAAAGAGGGAAATTCCTTGTGGAAGTTTATAGTCCAACAGGTTATTAGGGACTGTTTTTGCTTTCTGTACCATGGTGGTTCTCTTCTGCTACAGGTTCTCAATGCTTTTTCCTCTGTTCCTGATACTGTTTATCATACTGACTTCTTTCGTGTGAATAACTTTGAATTCATGTGTCTTATTTTCACCTTCGGAGCACATGTGCACGTGTACAGAATGACCATTGCTATTATAGCTTGCTTATATTAAAGAAGTTCAGTTGTTTTCTATATTCAGAAGGGAATAGTGGAGAAAGACCCATTAATCACAGGAATATGTCAGTTTCCTCCATCTCCTATTTACTATCCAGATCTGGGGCTTTTTTACATGAATCCAGAGTCTGTGCTTTTTCTAATATGTAGTTAACAATCTGACTGACACGTTCTTTATAGTACCACAATAATTCCGTCCATTACATCACTTAATTTATGGGAGTGCTAACACGAAAATCGATAAACATTATTTCTGAAATGTCAAGAGTGTTAATGGTGTGATTAAAAAAGAAAAAGATTCTAAAAATCTCTCTGCACAGAATCCTTTGATATACTGTTGTTGAGGCGTACCTACCCAAAGCTGCGATATGGAAGACTTAAATCATTAAGACTCTGTCAACTTTAAAAATGTGTGTGAGAAGCTATTTTTAGCCACACGAATCTCTTGTGCCATATTGTGGAATTCTGTTAGCAGAGAAAGGGAGAGACTATATGTCTCAGAGAAGATTGTCTCAGGTTGTTTTGAGACATATCAACAGTTGCTAAGGAACCGTCGCTAATGCTTCTGGGAAGTTCTGTAATATTTCACTTAGAAATTGGGAGAAATTTTTATAGAGCAAAGCTTCTTAGACAAGGAAAGCATATGAAGGGTGATATTAGGGAAGAGCTTCAAACTGGAAAAAAGTATTTTAAAGTTTCCTAGAAGATTGAGTTTAAATGGGGTTTCTCAGCACCATATAATCACCTCTTACAGAATCCTGGAAGCTTTCATTTACATCTGATTTTAGAACAAGTAGCATTTTAAAATCTGGTCACATTTCAGTTTATTTTCCATGATTGATGTTTTAAAATGGAGATTAGCACTTCTTTTCACACAGAGAATTAATTAGCATGCCAGGGTGGTGGTTCCACTGATTCCTCTTTTACTAAAAGGCTATATTAATAGTAAGCATTTAATAGGCACTGACTGTTTACTAGGTTCTGCAGAGACACAGTCTTGGCATGAAATAGTTTTAAAACCCAAAGAGTCCTCTCTGATTAGCTCTGGCATTGTTGATAGTGAAGAGACTTTCAGCAGCCACTTTCACAGAGACTTATGTTGCTCGAGGAGTCAGGCTAGCAGCCTAACAATCAGCTCAGTGCACCATCCCAGTGAGAACTGTTGGGCTAGTCACTTGCCACATCTCAGCATCCTATTATCTGTGGTCTGCCTAGCCACAGAGAGATGGTTTGCTTCATATAGGAGCATTACTTTTAGACAAGCTGACTTTAACTGTACTGTTTGGTTTACATGCTTTATTACTTCTGGACTTATTAGAATCTAAGGAATTTCTGTCATGACAGAAATGAAGCAATAATTCATCTTTTTCCTTTTCTCTCATTCATTCACAAACATTAAATAAACACCTATTATAAGCAAGGAGCTATGGTGAGTGTTGGGGTTAGGACACATTTAATACACTGTCCTTGTCTTCAAAGTACTTATATTCTGGTGAGGTGAAAATTCTACAAACAAGCAATTGCAAAACAATAGGATAAGAGTCACCATAAGAGTGTAAGGAGCTGGGGAAGAAATGAGTCCAGTTTTTCTGCCTGGGCAAAGTCTCATAGATGGAGTTAAATAGGAGTATGTTCATCATACACACAGGGAACAGGGGGTGAGAGGGAGTGAGCAGTGTACACAGGGTCCCACAGGCATTAACAGGAAACAGGCTTCCATCAACCCTTGATGCTGGTGCCTGGGACCCCATGAGTGGATTAGAAACAGAGCAGGACAGTGCACAGGGCCCCTCCCCTCGAAGGCTTGTTCTTTCAACACATTAAACCCTCCTTTTTTTTGGTTAGAAGACTACTGCAGTGGGTCAATAATAAAAGGGATGGAGGAGAATGTGTTAGGTTGGGAAGGAAATAATATTAGAGAGAAATAATAGGAGAGAAGATATATGACTTGGTGAAGGGTTGTGGGTGGGAGTACAGGTTGAGGAGATAAATATATGATCCGACCTTCCCCCAGCACACAGACAACTTCCTCCTGTCATATTCTCCATCTTTATACAGCCCTCTCCGTGCTCCATGCTGCTTCATTACTCCAGGCCTCTGCTTCCATGATTCTGTCTCTGGAACACTTTCCCACCTGGCCTAGTGATCCTCTCAGAGCTAGCATGGCTTGTCCTTTTGATGCCTCTGCATTTCTCTATTTAGGCTACCACCTGGAAACTGTTCAAAGAGATAGCTCTCCTACTTAAGTACAGCCTCTTCCACAATAGGGGCTATGGTTTATTTTTATTTGTATAACATGCATAAGCAGGATATAACTTTTGTATAAATAAGAGCTTATAAATGTTCACTGATGTACACCCGTGGCTGATTCATGTCAATGTATGGCAAAAACCACCACAATATTGTAAAGTAATTAGACTCCAATTAAAATAAATTAATTAATTTAAAAAATAAATGTTCACTGATGTGAACTGGTCTGATAGAGTTTTTCTTTAAACTACTATGTAAATTTTTTGCCTTCAGATTGCAAGTCAGATGCCAAGTGCAGTGATAATTTAGAAACACCCAGGTGTCAGATAATCACAGGGACAGGGCAACCCAGGCAACATGTCTTGGTGTTGCCACTTGTCTTATGTCTGTTCACTCTGAGGTTCTTCTAACATCTGGAGAAGGCAAAAGTCAGCAGCATCAGGCCATTTGACTGGACTCAGAATCCACAATCTAGAGCTGGTTCAAGAACTTGATGCTGGCAGTGTAAGATATAGGCATGCAAAAGTGTAGATACAAACAAATAAAATTAATGCTAGCAGCAAACAAATGCTAAGTATCAAATGAATGATTCAGACTGTTATGTGCTAGAGGACTGTTGAGGAGATGCAGAAGGCCAATAGCCCTTAAGTATACAGTCAGCAAATTCAGCATAGTGCTGAGTCCTAAGCCCTAACTTTGCATGCCTATCAGAAGATTCACCAAAGAAATGTTTTGCTAGTCTTTTAGTGCATCTGTTAGCAGAGAAGCTTATATCAGAGTTGCATTAAAGATCATGCTTGAAGTAGGCCAAAATGTGACATTGAATAGTACTTTTCTTTCTACTTTAGAAAGTGGAAGCTATCAGAGAAGACTGTTATTGTTTAACTAGTACCCTCTCTCCAGGTTTACAGAAAGTGTCACAGTATTCTTGATGATTCTGTGCTTGTTTTAGCTGAATCCATCTAGTCAGACAAATCACTGGCCATCACAAAATCCATAATACAAACAATGGCATGGAGCATGTTTTGTTGCAAAGGTAAAATTTCCTTGGATGTATGGAGGAAAACTCAGAATTATTAATAGTAGACACCTACCCTAAGGTCAACCCATTGAATACCATATACAGTTGACCCTTGAATGACACGGGGTTAATTTATGCATAACTTACAGTGGGCCCTCTGTGTCTACAGCTGCCCCACATCCATGGTTTCAGCCAACCATGAACCATGTAATAGTGTTTACTGTTGAAAAGTATCCACATGTAAATGGACCCATGCTGTTCACACCCACATTGTTCAAGAGTCAACTGCATATGGAGTCATGATAAATATCTGACACTATTTTTCTTCTGATGTGGCATGACAGGATATAGTTAGTAATGCCTCAACATCCCAATTTAAGACTAGAACTAAACAGAGTTCTTATCACAGGGATAAAATTATTTTGTTTTTATTTCTTTGTATCTATATGAAATGATGAATGTTAACCAAATTTATTATGGCAAGCATTTCACAATATATGGAAGTCTAGTCATTACACCTTAAACGTATACAGAGCCATATGTCACTTGCTACTGCTAAGTCACTTCAGTCTTGTCTGACTCTGTGTGACCCCATAGACGGCAGCCCACCAGGCTCCCCTGTCCCTGGGATTCTCCAGGCAAGAACACTGGAGTGGGTTGCCATTTCCTTTTCCAATGCATGAAAGTGAAAAGTGAAAGTGAAGTCGCTCAGTCGTGCCCGGCTCTTAGCGACCCCATGGACTGCAGCCTACCAGGCTCCTCCGTCCATGGGATTTTCCAGGCAAGAGTACTGGGGTGGGGTGCCATTGCCTTCTCCTACATCTCATTAAAATTGGGGGAAAAAGAATGAAAGAAAATAAATGATAAACAGTATAACATACTGATGAAGACTATTTGATTTACGGGACTTCCTTGGTACAGTAGATAAAAATCCATCTGCCAGTGCAGGGGACACAGGTTCAATCCCTAGTCCGGGAAGATTCTACATGATGAAAAGCAATGAATTCTATGCTCCACAGCTACTGACCCCTTGCTCTAAAACCCATGAGCCACAACTACTGAAACCCTTGTGCTGCAGCTACTGAAGCCCATGTGCCTCGAGCCCATGCTCCCCAACAAGAGAATCCACCGCAATGAGAAGCCTGTGCACTGCAACAAAGAGTAGCTCCCCCTCGCTGCAACTAGAGAAAGCCTGCACACAGCAGTAGAGACCCAGCACAACCAAAAATTAGTTAATTAATTAAAAGAAAAGTAGTGTTTAAAAAAAATTGATTTAGTGCCAAAATGCTTAGGTTCCAGTGCTGGATTTTCAAAATTAGTTGTGAAACCTGGACCTAGGTAATGATTCTCTCTGTGCCTTCGTTTCCTCATCAGTTAAATGGTGACAATAGTAGTACATACTTCATGGATGTTACATGGATCAAATAAAGTAATAAGTATAAAATGTTTAGAATAGATTGTAGCACATAGTATGCCATCACACAATAAATGTTAGCTATTATTGGTATTAATGATTTTATCTCAAGTTGGTGCTAAGCATAATCTCTCTTAATTCATTCAACAAATTCAAAATTAACATTACTATGTGGCTAGTATGGGACATAATCTCAGATAACAAATACCGCTATACTTATGTAGAAATAAATTCATATTATTTTACCATCCAACAGTCAGGGTGGGATTGGTCATCAGGCAGTGATTATCACTTTGTGGAAATCTGTCACTGGGATAAATAGCAACCCATGTGGAGACTGCCCTAGGCTCTAGGAGGCAGGTGTTCAGAATTTTAGAGCACTTCAACTGTGGGTTGCATAGGAATGGGTGGAACTGGACATGCCAGGGTAACAATCAGGACACATTGTTCTTTCAGGCTTCTAAGAAAACACATATCATGCTTAAGAAATTTTGTTGCCTCATGTCTGATACAGTCCAAAGAATAGCATTATAATTTGTATGCCACCTACTTGATTTTAACGAGGCATTTGAGTATTATAAGCATGTTGGTAGGTTAGAAAATTCTGTGAAAACAGTCTGTGTGGGGAAGTTTATAAGCCACATTTGTTTACTCTGCTAGGAAATGATGCTGAGGGTTGTAGATGCAGACAGAGATAGCGAATGCATTTACAGTGACTAATAGCACCAAGGAAGGTGCTATTATATACCTCCACATATATACCATTACTGTCTGCTTAGGAAGGTGCCATTATATGCCTCCACATATATACCATTACTGTCTGCTTGTTTTAACATGTGTTTTTGGTTTGTTTGTTTGAAGGTGCCCTTTGTTGCCTTCAAAGATTTTGATTCATGTATCAACATGAAGGTTAGGTCAGATAAGAATGCATCTAATCTATGCCATATGTAGACGGCAAAAGCAAACTATTATTTGGAATATAAACAACCTTATTACATACTGTCTGCATGCCAGTGAGTGCACACAGGTGTCTCACAGTCAGAATGATGAATAACAGTGGTTGGGTGGGTTTGCTAAGTTGTGTATCACTTTGGTCATGTTATCAATCCCCAAGCAGAGAAAGATACTCTGAAATTTCTCTGGATCACCCTTGAAAGTTAGAGATACTTTTCATCATCTCAGTGGCATCATCTTTTGCAATCAATCAGCAATAACCACCAAAGAGAGATTTAGTGGTGGTGTGTGTAAAAGGCACAGTGATAGACAGCATTGTTTGGGAAGGAAAAATCAATAGCATGGTCCCCTTTACCAAAGATGTGGCGATAATGCACAGAATTAATCAATAATAATAAGTTATATAGGAAGATAACTCTTAAGAGGTGCTACAAGCAGTATATGAAAAAGTGCCAGATCACTGATGGAGATATAGAAGAAAGTTTGTTCATTGTGAGCTGAAATGGTTCTAAAAAGACTTTTTGAAAAGAGAGAGATAGAGATGGAAGTGGAGCTCAAGATGGGGAGAATGGGGAGAGAGAGGAGAGAGAGATGAAGGATGGTAGGGAATACCAGCACAGACACGAGGAAACATAAGGTATACTGAGAGTAGAAAGCAAACCCAACTAATGACAGTATAAACGACCTGAAGAGCCAGGTTACCAAAACTCAGAATTGCATACATTTGAGAATATGCAGTAGCAGGTCAGGGTGTAAGAAGACACGGGATAACTGTGGGTATCTAGAATATGTATAGCAGAAGAACCTTTGTTGTCTTGCTTGCTTTGCTGTTTATTTAGGGCTTAGAATATTCACTGGGGTGTGGTGGGTGCTCAATGAAGGCTTCACTCTTGTCTGTGATTAGGGTACCCTGATAGAAGATAAGCCTAGAAAAACAGTTTGATGCCAGTTTGCAGGGAAACCGAATAGAGAGAGGACCATGCATTCAAACTTATACTATATAGATTTGGATATATATATATTTTTTTACCTAAGGGTCACAAATCCCCAGGCTTCAGGATATATCATAGGCAAAAGCCTGTGCATTATTCTAAGGTCTCTCGCTCTTATCGGATATTGAAGGACATTCATTCCCCCCTCCAAATTAAGCTTCCCTTAATAAGTAATGGGTAGTAAGGAATGATTTTGTGTAAGTGTGATATAAAATTGTTAATTGGGATGATGATTCAGGTATCTGTGCAGGGTGAGGGATAAACCAGAGAGACAGGAGCAGAGGACACCAGCAGGAAGCTGTGGCAGATTGGAGGGGAAGAGGTGTCTGTGAGCTGAAGTGTCTGTCAGGTGTCTGTCAGCCCCATGGGGGGTACTGACAGTCTTCAAGGAGGTATAGGGGAGAAGAGATGTTTTAAAGGACAGCTGTGCTTTGGGGAATACTGATGAAACATTTGCAGAGAAGCTGGGGAAATGGGAGGTAGTGAAGTTCAAATCAGTTTCCAAAGAAATCAATCAATTAACATTTATTTATTCAAGCCTCTTGAGTCTTTACCACGTTGATGTAAGGCTTTCGTGTAAGAACTCTATTCCTGTCACAATGAGAACTTAGACTTTCCTTGCAAGGCCTAATTGGAAAGATGTGAAAAATAAGGATAGTAGTGAATCGTGAACTGCCAACTCATCTGAATGCTGAAATTCAGATAGTTTCTTTCTGAATTACCTGATTTGACATTCCAGTCAAATTCATGGAAGCTGAAATGTCTTCAAATATTTTGGGTACCTCTGTTGTTGCAGGCATTTAGTTGACCCGTTGAATAACTAAGCCCTTTCGCTCTCTTAATGTCACAGACTCCAAAGTCAAGAGACTTCAACTTTTGTAGGTGTTTTAGAAATAGACAAGTCGCTCGTTGTCTCAGTTCAAATTATTTTGGGTTGATCATATTTAATGAGAGAATATTAGAATTCTGAAAAATAACACATTCCAGCTGACCATACAGTAAAACAAACAAATATTGTACCTTACCCTGAGATAATATGAAGGCCTTAGGGCAAGGTTCATATTTGATCTTGATCACCTGAGTTAGTAAGGAAAATAAACCTCCTGGGCTCTAAGTTAATTCCCACCCAGCTGTTTGTAGTTCAGCACATCTGGGAGGCAGAGGTCAAGAGGGACCTATGGAAAGGAGACACTGTCTTCAAAGATGAAAGCACTTTTGCTTTCCATGCAGATTTCAAGTCAATTCAGCTGCCATAAGTGGTCTCAAAACCAAAATACCTTGGTCCCATTATCTGATATGGCTGTGGCAGAGCCACTCTTCAGGGTCTCTGCTGCCTTCTCCTATGCTGAAGCCAGTCTCAGTTGGGTGCCTTCCATGCTGATTTTCACACAGCAAGTATGTTAAGGAGCATCTCCAAGCCTACGGGTGATTGGATGGCTCTTTGGCGGTCTCTGGTGGTAGATATTAGATATGCTTCTAGAGGGAACAGCACACTATTTGGCTTCATTTGAGCAAATGCAAACCAAACATTTGAAAGGATCCATGGGATCACTGAGAGTCGGACACGACTGAGTGACTTCATTTTCACTTTTCACTTTCATGCATTGGAGAAGGAAATGGCAACCCACTCCAGTGTTCTTGCCTGGAGAATCCCAGGGATGGCAGAGCCTGGTGGGCGGCCGCCTATGGGGTCGCACAGAGTCGGACACGAAGGAAGCGACTTAGCAGCAGCAGCAGCAGCAGCAGCTAAAATTTTCTGGTGTGAACTTAAGTCTGAACTCTAACTTCTACATATAACTCAGAAGGATCACTATATTGTTGAAATTATTGATAGATCGGATCAGATCAGATCAGTCACTCAGTCATATCTGACTCTTTGCGACCCCATGAATCGCAGCACGCCAGGCCTCCCTGTCCATCACCAACTCCTGGAGTTCACTCAGACTCATGTCCATCGAGTCAGCGATGCCATCCAGCCATCTCATCGTCTGTCGTCCCCTCCTCCTCCTGCCCCCAATCCCTTCCAGCATCAGAGTCTTTTCCATTGAGTCAACTCTTCGCATGAGGTGGCCAAAGTACTGGAGTTTCAGCTTTAGCATCATTCCTTCCAAAGAAATCCCAGGGCCGATCTCCGTCAGAATGGACTGGTTGGATCTCCTTGCAGTCCAAGGGACTCTCAAGAGTCTTCTCCAACACCACAGTTCAAAAGCATCAATTCTTCGGCCCTCAGCCTTCTTCACAGTCCAACTCTCACATCCATACATGACCACAGGAAAAACCATAGCCTTGACTAGACGAACCTTTGTTGGCAAAGTAATGTCTCTGTTTTTGAATATGCTATCTAGGTTGGTCATAACTTTCCTTCCAAGGAGTAAGCGTCTTTTAATTTCATGGCTGCAGTCACCATCTGTAGTGATTTTGGAGCCCAGAACAATAAAGTCTGACACTGTTTCCACTGTTTCCGCATCTATTTTCCATGAAGTGGTGGGACCAGATGGCATGATCTTTGTTTTCTGAATGTTGAGCTTTAAGCCAACTTTTTCACTCTCCACTTTCACTTTCATCAAGAGGCTTTTGAGTTCCTCTTCACTTTCTGCCATAAGGGTGGTGTCATCTGCATATCTGAGGTTATTGATATTTCTCCCAGCAATCTTGATTCCAGCTTGTGTTTCTTCCAGTCCAGCGTTTCTCATGATGTACTCTGCATAGAAGTTAAATAAACAGGGTGACAATATACAGCCTTGACGGACTCCTTTTCCTATTTGGAACCAGTCTGTTGTTCCCTGTCCAGTTCTAACTGTTGCTTCCTGACCTGCATACAAATTTCTCAAGAGGCAGGTCAGGTGGTCTGGTATTCCCATCTCTTTCAGAATTTTCCACAGTTTATTGTGATGCACACAGTCAAAGGCTTTGGCATAGTCAATAAAGCAGAAATAGATATTTTTCTGGAACTCTCTTGCTTTCTCCATGATCCAGCGGATGTTGGCAATTTGATCTCTGGTTCCTCTGCCTTTTCTAAAACCAGCTTGAACATCAGGAAGTTCACAGTTCACATATTGCTGAAGCCTGACTTGGAGAATTTTGAGCATTACTTTACTAGCGTGTGAGATGAGTGCAATTGTGTGGTAGTTTGAGCATTCAGAGTTATCTAATTCAGTCAGTTCAGTCACTCAGTCACATCCCACTCTTTGCTACCCCATGAACTGCAGCATGCCAGGCTTCCCTGTCTATCACCAACTCCCAGAGCTTGCTCAAACTCATGTCCATCGAGTCAGTGATGCCATCCAACCATCTCATCCTCTGTCATCCCCTTCTCCTCCTGCCTTCAATCTTTCCCAGCATCAGGGTCTTTTCCAGTGAGTCAGTTCTTCACATTATCTAACTGGTATTTAACTCTGTCTCTGTCGCATTATCTAATTGGTATTTAACTCTGTCTCTGTCCTTCTCTTTCTGTCTCCACCAAAACCTCACATTTCTCCAGGGGTTCTTCTAACAGGCAGATCCTAAGATGTGCCTGTGTACATGTCTGTGGGTATATGTAGTTGTGCTGCTAATTTTTTTTTTGATTACCAGATCTTCATAGATATGAGCATTAAAGTTCTTAATTATCACAATTACAAGTATCTATTTGGTGACTTGCTGCCTTGTATCAGTAAATGAATTGGATATGCTGAGCTGTTATAGCAAAGAGAGCTAGTATGTATGCCTCAAAACATACATTTCCACACTTCATGCTACTAGGTACATGAAAGTTCTTTTCACTTTTTTTCTTTTTAATTCTTGGTAGAGCACGTATAATCAGCGACATAAACATCATCCATTAGTCAGTTGAGCCTTCCCTGAAGTATTAGTATTCTAAACAATCCTATTACCAAAGCATTATTTTGATACTTTATTAAAAGTCCTACAGCTCTAGCATTGCTATACTCAAACACAGCTTTATGCAATTAGGATTATAATGGAAGCTTTATTACAATGATATATAACTTGTATCATCCTAATAAAAGTTCCTGTACATAGCAATGCTTTAATAATGTTGTTTCTGTAACAGTGATTCCTTAGTAATGGAGCTTCTCTCATGGCAACTTCATTATTAGGAAATGATTTCAGTAATAGAAATGCAAATAAAGATTTTGAGAGGAGCATTTGATGCATGGCTCTATTACTGACCTGCTATCTTTTCATGCATTACATCTAATCATTATAAACCTATCATGTGGATTATAGTTATGCTTATTACTCTCCTATAACATTTTAGCATTTGTGTCCTTCCAAATTATGAAAATTAACTGCCATTTTAAAATAAAATTCAAGGGTTAAAATAATTTAAATTTTAATTAAATTTTGTTTCAAAGGCATTCCAAATGTTTCACAAAACCTTCTCTAATTTTTATTGTGTCAGAGATTGAGTGGACCAATGGCATTCAAACTGGAGTATATGTACCCCTGAGTGGATGTGAAGTCATCCCAAAGTATATGTGGGTATACAGGAATTAATTTCCAGATCTTCTACTTCCATATGTACGCTCTCATAAAATTCATCTGCCTGAAAGATCCTTATGGAGATTTTCCTCCCCCACCTCCACCTTTTGCCTTTCTCCCACTGTGAATGAGAGGCATACAGCACACCCCATCCTTTACCATGAGCGTGTTGCTTCACTCTCCAGGACCCAACCCATATTTTTAAGAGTCAGGAACACTGAACTGTGGTCAAGTGCCTGGACTGTAGAACCAGGGAGCATTGTGGATACAGGCTCTGAGACCTTGAGGAGTCTAAGCTTTTTCAACCTCAGCTTCTACGTCTATAAAATGGGGATAATAATAATAAGGGTATTGTGAGAATTAAGTAAATTCAAACACATATATAAAAAAAAAAGTATGACCTATAGTACAAACTGATGCTGTTGACCTATGATTTCAAAAAATATTTCACTTTATATGTTTATTTATCAAATTTTATAATATTTTGCTTTGCTCAACTGAGTGCTACTAATAATTATAATGACAACTCAATCATACATTTTAGTTGATACCTAGAGCAAAATGGTCACAGGAAATCTTGGAAAATAAACTCCTTTCTCTCTATTTTTTATCTTTCTATTTTTTGTTTACAAGAATGTGATCAATAAAAAGCTTTTAACCATAAAATATACATTAGGATAAAGTTCTTTGAGTGAAGCAGAATGGAGATGAATTCAAGGAGAAAAATATAAAATATCCATTTGTTCATATATTTTTAAAATGAATGATGATAGGAATCGTCAATAACACTGGGGCATTTATTTTTGATTGAATGCTTTTAGGAGAGTGACAATTGTATTATTTAACATTGAATGCTTAAGTAAAATAGTATGCTTTTAAAATTGTTCATATTTAAAATATACTGGAAATTATATCCTTTGCAACTATTTAATGAAAAATTTTAGAGAACAACTTTGTGCCTTGGGGTTTGTAGATACATATTTTTAAAATGTAGGTGTGTGCAAGCAAAAACATCAGTCACTGGAATAAAACACTATAAATCAGAGTAATGGTGTAAGTGAAAGTAGAGGTATAAAATTACCTTTATAATTTATGTTTTCTGAATACTAGATATTAAGAATATAGATTTTAAAATATTACAATATCATCCTAATCAAGTATGGAAAGTAAAATTCTAGAATTTTGATATTCTTCTGGTAGAAATTCAGTTTCTGTGTAGACCGGTTTGGCTGAGTATCTCTGGTGCTTCACAGTAGGTCAGTGTGGAGGTTGCACATTTGTGCTCCCAGGTTGATTAGTAATGCCTGGGAGAGAGCCCCTGCCTTGAAAGGGGAGCTGGGTTTGTCATTTGATCTACTTATGGAAGGTCCCCTGTCAGACTGGATCCTGTTGAGGCAGAAATGGGGAGGCTGTACTGTTGGATCGAGGCTCTGTGAATTTTACTTCATGCTGGAAAAGGCAACTGTTACTGCTTCTGGAGGAGTACCAGCTAGGACAGGAAAGAATGAATGGCCCCCTCATGAGGTACTTGGTACACATGGGCTGTTTCCTATGTAAAAATAGTTAAGTATTGAAGAAATGGTGTATGCCCTCAGGTGTGCGTACTTTCAATTATATTTGTATCAATTTGATGTGCACAGTTTTAGTTTTCATTCTTATTTCATGCCATGCCTCAAAATGAAAGTTTTAGATGCCATTTTCTTCCTGGGTAAGTTTCATGTCATCATATTCATAGTTGTAACCATAATGAATGTACAATTTTGCGTGCTGGTTTTCTCACTTAACATTATCTTCCAGACCCTTGCCAAGGAAAGTAGAGCTCTTAGAAGAGTGATATGATAATACTGTAGCCATATTTATACCAATTGGCACAGAATCTGAGGAGAGCATAAGGTTTAGTTAATGTGATTTCTGCTGGCCTATTTTCATGACCCTCTGAGACCCAAGTACCAACTTGCTGGAGACTCAGTTCGGATAATGCAAGCCCACTCTGAGAGCTCAGGCGTTGGCACACCACTCCTCAAAAGCTGCTGACCCTCCCTCAGCCAATTTGGAAAAGCATCATCCAGGGACATGATGTGTTTACAAACCTTCAAGAGAGTTACCCAACCCCATTCTGAGCCCTAAGTCTTCTTCCATATGCTCTCCTGAATCAAGTCAGTAATTCCCAAAGGCTGCATCCTATGGCCAAGTCAGAAGTGGCATAAAGCCTAAGCTGATTGCTTCAAGTCTTTGTAGCATCTGTGATGTTTTTGTGAAATATTTCAACGGATGGTTTAATTTGTAACATTAGGACAGTGCTACTTGAAACAGTGAGGGAGTAGTGGAGCAGTGTGTATTGGTGGAAATATTAGTTTAATCATTTTGGAGGGAAATGTGATAATACAGTAAATATCCTCACTGTTTTTACTCCTTCCTGAAATTTTATTTTATGCACATACATGCACACAGTTTGTAACAATATAAACCTGGAAAATAATCTAAATGTCTCACAGTGGAATATCTATAATGATATATTAGTCAGATGGAATGTTTTATAGCTAAAAGTGAAGTTATGAGGATTATGCAAAATATAGGAATATATTTCATTATATGAAATAATGTTAAGAGATAAAGGGAAAATTGAATCATAAAATTATATATTCACTGTATACATAACTTTGAATGATAGAATGGTGGGTAGGTAGATATCAATGAAATTGAGAAGAAATCAACCTTTAAGAGGAAGGAAAAGAAGGAGTCGAAGATGACCTAGTCTGAGGTGGTCATGAGATTTATTGACTTTGCTGGTCTGAAAGACCATGGGGAGGAAATAATGGTGAGCTCAGTGCTCAGTCTTTAAATCCAGATTCACTCTTGAGTTCATGTGGAAAGTGTGTGTATTTCCTGGTACCAATTTTCTTTTTCAATTTTAGACTCTTTTTTGGAGTCCTAGACTTTATTGTCAAAAAAATACAGAGCTAGATCCAAACTATAAAAATTAGTTTTTAAGATTCTGACAAGTTACTATGGAGAAATGTTTGGTCAAGAAATCGGACTAGAGTGTAATTTTTTTTTCTCTTAACATTATTAAGTTGCTTATATTTTTAATATAAAAAATCTTTAATCTTTACTATGAAAAACTGCCATTCTTGCCCATATGTTTCATTTTCTTCTCTTTCTTACCTATGTTTGCAAAATACCAGGATATAGTTATTGCCTGAAAAAAAAATCTATGATTATATTTTTATATTGAAGAGTATGATTTTGTAATACTGTAGTTTATTTGTAATACTGTAGTCTATTAGTAGCATTTTTCTGTTACCTGGTTTCAAACGGTAGTCTAAAATGGAGAAATATCTCATTGTGGCTAAATTAACATTTTTCATTATTAGATGAGTAACAGGTTTTTTAATGAGTTTATCACATCTCTTAGGAATTTTCTTTCATATATCATTTCTAAAGAGAAAAACTGATTTTAACTTAAATCACTCTCTGCTTCAGGTGTCTGCTTCTGGGAATAAAATGAGTATTTTTATTATCAAAACTGGGTAAGAATCATGAAGGAAATAACTGTTACCTATGAATGGGGGTGCTTTTGATAGAAATTTATATTGATTATATAAATAAAAGCACTGTGGAATTTTAGAAATCCATCTTAAAAATAAATCTGTATGTTTTTGTTGTTTAAAATTTTGATATCACCCTAAAAAATAATTCTGCTAATAAATTGCTATTTTTTTTGCTCTAAAAACATCTTTCTATGTGATATTTGCCAGACATTAATATCTAGTTATCAATAAATTAGGCTGTTTGTGAGTTTGTTCTTGAAAATCCTTGACTTTTCTGATTGCTGATTCACCACTTTATTATAACCTCAACATCATCTAAAGTGGTGTCACTGTTTTAGTGAGTATCCCAGAAATAAACTTAGTAAGCCCCAAATGTCACTGTTATATAATGTAGGTAGGGGGGGTGGGAATTAATGCTTGGAAAGCACAGGCTCCCGATTGTTTTCCTTTAAGACAAAAACAGAACAAATGTAATGCCTGCAAGTTGTTTCATGTTCAAGTGCTGCATTTACTCTTAGCAGGCTTGGCATTGGTAGGGAAAGGCTAAGTTCTATTCTTGAGTCTGGACGTGAGTCTTGGAGCCATAATTTCTGAGTGCCTGAGAGGTCGATAAGACACCTCTATGAGCAAATTTCTACAAAATGGGAGGAGGCTGAGTGAAGGTTCTGTGTGGCCCTCCAAACACTCAGGGATTTGACTAGAGAGAGGAGAGTGAGTATGTCCTGTACTGCCAGTACCGCCCATCGAATATCTTTGAAAAATCGGTGTTTCTAACCGAACAGAACATTTTAATAAAAACATTGATATGGAACTTAACAAGGGTTTTTAACAGAGACTCAACGTCCTTTTTGTCTTCATTTAAATCTACTTTATTTTTCTTTCCATGATGCTATATAAAAATCTCATCAATATACAACATCATTCTGAGCTCAGATTTTCTCATTTTCTCTGGATGAGAGCTTTGATTAGCTTTTTTACAACTTCTTCATTAGTAATTGGCTTGTGTTTTTGTTTTTGGCTGTTGTCTCTAATAAGTTTACGTTCTATCAAAGACTTCTTTGAGGCTGGTCTGAAATATGCTACTGTGTTATGTTACAGAATATTACAATTTAACATTCTTTATAAAATGCAACCAACAAGTGCTATTAGGGTTAAATGTTCATTTCTTCCTTTTGATGCTGATGACTGGGGTGGGTTGTTCAGTCTTATCATCACGCCTGACCTAGTTGTGCAGCCGCTCCTGTTTAATTAATAGACATTTACATAAGCTCTTTTCCCCCAGCAAGCTTTATAATGGTCGTGTTGGTTATCTCCTTTTGCTCTGTGAAGTATCAGCAGTGCTATTTCCATTTCCATATCAAAATACAGAGAGATTAAATTATGTACAACAAATTGATAACTGAATAAGTCTGAGAACTCAGAGTTCTGGCATATTAATGGTGTTGCTTAAAGCAACAACTCATATAGACTCTATAAATATATTAAAACTCTACTCTGTAATCCAGGGGTTGCAGTTGGGGCTGTTAGCAGCCTAAAGAGGGAGCCCTTTGTAGATTTACGCAGGGGTAGGAGAATTCGTTTCTGGACTCCCTTTGGAGCCATGAAAGGAAAGTTTTTGTTAATAGAGGAGATGGTGTCTGAGGACTATTGCTCTGATGACTATAATTTTTAATAAAAATTCTAGGAAGCCTAGTGGCTTCTGTGTAACATACGAATTTGATGAACTGTCCTATTTTTTTTTAATCCACCTTCCCAGACACCATTAGAATTTTATTCCCAACTAACTGGTCACAAGGTATCAACAGGTGCAGCTAGAGCAAAGCATAGCTTGGGGACTTTTCTTGAGTACTTGGGCAAGACTTTCATTTCTTTCCACATTTAAAAAAAAAAAATTTCTCACTGTCTTTCTAACTGTATCTTCATGCACTTAATAGGGTTAGAAGTGTATACTAGGATATATCTTCTTACCCCCCTTTTCCCTGTCTCTTCAAGGTATAAGAGAGGATTGAACTTCAGACCTTGCTTCTTTGTCCTGTGCCAGTGTTGATTACTTCCAGTAAATACTGCGGAATTTACAGGGATTGCCTCAGTCATTTAACAACACATCAAACAAAAGAAAACAAACAAATGAGAAACCCAAGCAGACAACAACAAAAAATAATAGGCATTTTTTTCTTCAACTTACCAAACTTGTTAGTTTTATCCAAAAGATGGTAGGTAGTCTATGTGCCCCTCACTTCGTTCCCTTCCCGTTACACTGAGAGTAGCCCCTTTCTGTCTCCAGCTCTGTGGCTGCACTCTGCCCCTGCTCCAAGTCCTCCTGGATGCTCCAAGCCCATCCTCTAGGGTCTGTACCAGGTTAAATACCACATCTTCAGGAAATCTCTGCCACTCGTTTCTCCTTCATCAGAAGTGAGCTTTTCTTTCTCTGAGTTCCCATATTCCTGGGTTTGTGCCTTTTAAATGTTGTATTATAGTGTGATTTCTGTAATCCTTGAATTAGATGTCCTAACGCAGCATGGAGAGAAATGAGGAGAAGAGATGGCCTGTTTCATTTGACTCAAGGTCCCTCTCAGTCACGAAAATGTATACATCTTGTATTCAGCTTGGTGTTTCCCACTGCAGAGCATTCAACACGGCATTATAGATGTTGCACAACTACAATAAGCATTAGATCTGGAGGGTGGAAACAGTATTAATAGTGATACTATCTCATGATACCTGGATTCCATGAGTTTCACTCCATGTGTGGGGTCTCAGGCCTGACCACCTCTGTGTAATGGTTTTCCTTTAGTTTACTGATAAGCTCCTTTCTGGCCTTAGGCAATTACCCGCCTTTCTCAGGACACCCTCCATTCTACAATGGGGGGCATTTCATTCTATGCCAGTGCCACTGTGACTGCCTACACAGTTTTCTGTGGAGGAGGAAGCATCCCCAGGCCTCCTTTCAAAATGATGGGGGAAAATAAATCTCTCCACAAAAGGTGTCCCTCTTACCAGTTTTTCTTTTTCCGGGTCACAAGTCCTGTTATCCATCTCCCATCATTAGACCAGATGACATTGCTGTTCTCCCTGGGGATCTGCTTTTCCATTCTCTTTAGAAATCCTAAAGGAAGGGAAGTGAGTAGTGACAAACTTGTTTTATCTTTGGAACTCTGCCCTAAATCTGGGACTTTCAGTCCTGGGTGTGTAACAGAACCTCAAGGACTGAGACAATAGAATGTTGTTTTATATCTTTCTAGTACCTCAAACTAGATATAAACTCTGTGAGAGCAGATTTTGCTTCTGTCTCAAGTATGCTTATGTTTCCAGTGCCTAGAATAGGGCCTGGTGCATAGAATAGCTCTGTAAATATTTTTGAATAAATGAGTGGCTGGATGGATAGATAGATAGACAAGTGTTTAGCATGGTGTCTTACCCACAATAGGCATTCAGTGATGTTTATTGAATGCATGGGCAAAATTGCATGAAGGAGTGAGTTAAGTAGAATGGCATGATCTTACTATATATTTTAGTAGTATTTGATCTGCTCCTTAGCCTGAGTAACAAACTTAGGGGAATAAGATGGTATGGCAGAGGGTAGGCTAATTCACAGAACTGAAATATGTATCTTGGATCAGCTTTTTTAAAATGACAATAAAGGATATTATTTTTATGTAGAAACTGGTAGATTTTAGAATATATTGAATAGTTGACAGAAGTTTTTTATGTAGAGAGTTACTCCTAACCGTGCCCTCAAACTCTTTCCTTTGTTCTTAGATATATTTTGGAGGAAATATTTCAGAAAACAGATACTGAAGTTCTTATCTGAGGACTCTTATAAGTGTACAAGAGGTGATTTCCCTGGTTTTGTGCCAAGGAGAGAGAATGTCTCGGTCTCTTTCATGTTCCCACAGAGTCATAGAGGTCATTGGTGGTTCCTGTACAAATATTCTCCTTTATGGGACAGGCTGCACATGCCAGTATCTGTTTACATGGGCACAGGAGGATGTCTTTGTTTATGCAGTAATTCTACAAATAATTGTTGAGTGACTACCAGACGAAAGGCACTGTACTGGATGCTGAGGTTAAAATAGTAATAAGAATATTTCTTCTGCCCTCAAGAAATTAGAGGAAGATTCCTGTAAACAGTCTATTTCCTGCATAAGACAGTGTAGAATTAAGCAGTAGACTTGGGCGTGGGTGCAGTGGGAACACAGAGGGAGGGTACCTGATTCAGGGCTGGGGAAAAGAAAGCTGAGATCTATAGGGAAGCAAAGGACATTAGTAGGTAAGACATGAAGGAGGGCTGTTCAAGGCAGAGACAAGTATATGGTCAGAGCCCTGGAGGTAAGAAAAAGAATTGTCTTTGCAAACGACAAGTCGTTTCATGATAAACTATACATAGATGTAGGTAAGTGTCTGGTTTTCTAATTCTACAAAGGATTTTTTAAGCATAAAAATGATGAAGGAAGAAACAGGAGAAAAATTATTGATTTAATTATTTAATATTGCATTTCGTATCTAAATTATCATGAACAAAATTTAACAACAAATAGCAATCTTGAAATAAAAAATATTTTGAATATTTCAGCAACTTCTAGAAGATCAGGGGTAATCTGTTTGTGTACCATTGTGTTATTAACATTTGACCCAGGGCTTACTATGATTGTTGAATGAATGGAAAGAATCAATATCCTCAAAAGATACTAAAGAAGTAATATAAATGAATAAGAAAAACCAAACAAATTATATGAAGGGCAAAGTAAAAGAGGAGAGTGAAAAAGTTGGCTTAAAGCTCAACATTCAGAAAACGAAGATCATGGCATCCAGTCCCATTACTTCATGGCAAATAGATGGGGAAACAGTGGAAACAGTGGCTGACTTTATTTTTCTATGCTCCAAAATCACTGCAGATGGTGATTGCAGCCATGAAATTAAAAGACGCTTACTCCCTGGAAGGAAAGTTACGACCAACCTAGATAGCATATTCAAAAGCAGAGACTATTTTGCCAACAAAGGTCCATCTAGTCAAGGCTACGGTTTTTCCAGTAGTCATGTATGGATGTGAGAGTTGGGCTATAAAGAAAGCTGAGCACCAAAGAATTGATGCTTTTGAACTGTGGTGTTGGAGAAGACTCTTGAGAGTCCCTTGGACTGCAAGGAGATCCAACCAGTCCATCCTAAAGGAGATCAGTCCTGGGTGTTCATTGGAAGGACTGATGTTGAAGCTGAAACTCCAGTAGTTTGGCCACCAGATGCGAAGAGCTAACTCATTTGAAAAGACCCTGATGCTGGGAAAGATTGAGGGCAGGAGGAGAAGGGGACAACAGAGGATGAGATGGCTGGATGGCATCACCAACTCGATGGACATGGGTTTGGGTGGACTCCGGGAGTTGGTGATGGACAGGGAGGCATGACGTGCTGTGGTTCATGGGGTCACGAAGAGTCGGACACGACTGAGTGACTGAACTGAACTGAACTGAACTGAATAAAAATAAATGATGAAAGTAGTAAAACAGAAGACAAAGAAACTTAGAGAAGATCAGCAAAAGACACATATGACAGGGATTTGATTTGAAATTTTAAAAATAGATATTTGAAGAAGTGGACTGTAGAGGGCAGTCCTTGACACTAGCTCTGATCAGTGGGATGAGAGGGTGCTGGGTATGGCCGTGTACTTTGGATGCTCACTTGGATGACTGTAAGGCATAATCTCTTGGAACTAGTTCTCCACAGTGGCAATACTAAGGCCTGTCTCAAAAAAGATTCCCTGGAGAAAGAAATGGCAACCCACTCCAATATTCTTGCCTGGAGAATCCCATGGACAGAGGAGCCTGGTGGGCTACAGTCCACGGGGTCGCAAAGAGTCAGACACGACTGAGCGAATTCACTTTCACTTTCAAAGAGTTACTGGGAAAGGTGACCCTGCAAAGCTCTTAGCACAGTACCTGATAATGTAGACGTTCATTGGCCATTTTCCTTGCCTCCAGGGGAAGGAATGGGGAGATACCCTTATTTCTAAGGAACGTACCCAGAGTGGAAGGCAAATTTGATCAGTCTGGAATATGAAACTAGATGAAAGCTTAGCACGTGAAATTATATTTGTGATGTCCTAGAGAGCCAAGAAAATTAAGAAATGAACCAAGTAACTCATCATATTTATTAGATGTAAGAATGAAGGTGCAGTATTATCATTTCCTTGTGATAGTCGTATCTAATAGTTCTGAAACCAATTCACAGTATTCATGTCAGACTTATTTTATGAGACATTTAACCATTGCTAAATTAAATTTTCTAAGAGAATGTGCCACTATAACTTCTCTGGAGTTTCAGAGATAGAAATCTGACCCATCATTTCTATTTTCATGGAAAACCATTTAGCAGAACTTTGTTCCAGTAGAAGTGTTTATTGAGTTGTAAGCCTAACACAGTTCATTGGCTGCATGCATTTCCACACTGACATTTTTCTCAGTGCAGATTTGCATCAGTTCATTAGTACTGACAGCAGATGGTAGCACTTTCACACAAATTTACCTTCTGAATTGATCTAAGAAATGTCACTAAAAAGATCCTGACAGTTTTGATGTTCTTCCATTTCTGAAAATGGTATGTTAAACAAATAAGGTGTAGGATTTTAGATTTTCTTGAACTCCAACACATAATTCCTAAACCAACTAAAGATGCTTTCATCTCTGATTCTGGCTGTCTGAAGGAGAAAGTAGAAAATGCAGATAATCTTTCCTGATAGCATAAGCCTTAAAAAATCACTATTGCAGAAAAATGGCTTTTGAAGAATATTATCCAGATTGTCTACACTGATCAAATGCCTCAAATTATTTGTAAATTCTCTACCTTACTTTGTCTGAATTCAAAATTGCTTGGCTAGCAGGATCAGCTCATTGACTGTTACTGAAAAATAGTGTTAGCTTAAGTCACAAGGCTAACTTTAAATTCTTTCACTTCTGCCACAGTAAGATATCCAGAAGATTAACTACATTTAAAAATTATAGATTTTTTGCCTTTTAGTTAGGGTTAAATCATTATATAAATTATCAGACAAGAAGACTTAATGTTTGCTAAGTGAATGAATGAAGGAATATATAAATTCTAATCACATTGAGGAAACTATTTTCTATATTATATACCTATTATTATATTCTTAATAACTCAAAGCCTTGTAGTGTTCAGTAGTATTATGTATATAAACAAGGATTTATTTTGAGTATTTTAAAAATTATTTTCCTTCTGCATTTGAAAAGTAATTAGTGATTTGGTTAATTTACCAAAAGAGAAGCTGATTTGAGAAAGCATTTGGGTGTTAACTAAATTATTTAACCACATAATTAAATATAGTACATTTAACATGTTGCTAGAAGAGTGGTCATGATTAATAATATACTTCAATGATTTATTTATCAACAAAAAGGACCTTTTGGCTTCTGTTGTTCAGTCGCTAACTCACGTCCGACTTTTTGTGACCCCATGAAGTGCAACACACCAGGCTTCCCTGTCCTTCACCGTCTCCCTGAGTTTGCTCAAACTCGTGTCCATTGAGTCAGTGATGCCATCCAACTATCTCATCCTCTGTCACCCACTTCTGCTCTTATTCTCAATCTTTTCTAGCATCAGGGTCTTTTCCAGTGACTTGGCTCTTCAAATCCAGTGGCCAAAGTATTGGAGCTTCAGCTTCAGCACCAGTCCTTCCAATGAATATTCACAATTGATTTCCTTTATGATTGACTAGTTTGATCTCCTTGCTGTCCAAGGGACTCTCAAGAGTGGTGCTTTCTGACTGCACCACAGTTCGAAAGTATCAATTCTCTGGCTCTTAGCCTTCTTTTGGGTTCTAAATGCTCTCAAAAACAATACCCTTGCTAACATTCTAACACTAGAAATATAAGTTAATACTGACTTAATTTGGCTAAAATAATAGTGACTTCGTTCAATATAGTTCTATTCCCTCCCTTCCTTTGTGCTATAATTGTCACATATACTACATCTATGTATGTTATAAACCCAACACTGCTGCTGCTACTGCTGCTAAGTCACTTCAGTCATGTCCGACTCTGTGTGACCCCATAGACGGCAGCCCACCAGGCTTCCCCATCCCTGGGATTCTCCAGGCAAGAACACTGGAGTGGGTTGCCATTTCCTTCTCCCATGCATGAAAGTAAAAAGTGAAAGTAAAGTCGCTCAGTCTTATCCGACTCGTAGCGACCCCATGGACTGGAGCCTACCAGGCTCCTCCATCCATGGGATTTTCCAGGCAGGAGTACTGGAGTGGGGTGCCATTGCCTTCTCCGAAACTACAGTATTATAATTTTTGCTTATATAATCCTATCTATTAAAGTAACTAAGAGAAGAAAAAATACTTAGTTCACCTTTTATATTTACCATTTATGATGCTTTTTATTTTTTCCTGTGGATTTCAGTTACCCTCTGGTATTATTGCCTGCAGAACTTCCTTTAGTATAAGGCAAGTGAATTAGCAAGGGATTCTCTCAGCCTGTTCCTTTGGAATGTATTTATATTACCTTCATTTTTTTAAAGGACAGTTTTGCTGGATATGGAAATCTTGATTGACAGGTCTAGGGTTTTTCCCCCTAAGACTTTGAATATATCTTTCTGCTGCTATCTGGACTGATGAGACACCAGCCATTATTGTATTTTTATATCTCTTTATATGATGAATTATTACTTTCTTGCTACTTTTAAGATTTCCTCTTATCTTTGGCTTTCAGGCATTTAACTGTAATATGTCTAGGTGTGGATTTCTGTGTTTCTACTTAGGGTTTGTTGGTAGGCTTGTATCTGTAGATTAAATGTTTTTCATCAACGTTAAGAACTTTTCAGCTAGTGTTTCTTCAAATGTCTTCCTTGCCTCTTTCTCCTTTCCTTTTCAGACTCCTACTTCAGGTTTGTTGATATGCTTGGTATTGCCTCATGGATCTCTGAAGATTTGTTCTTTCGTCTTCATTTTTTGTTCAAATTGTAGAATCTCTATTAATATATCTTCCAATTCATTAATTCTTTTTATTGCCATCTCATATCTACTGTTGAGCCATCTAGTGAGTTTTTTACTTCTGTATTATACTTTACAACTCCAAAATTTTATTTGGTTATTTTTATAGTTTGTGTTCCTTGATTGAGATTAATTATGTGCAGTCATTATCAAAATTTTTTCCTTTTAACTCTGATCATGGTTTTCTTTAGTTCTTCAAACGTGTTTTAATAGCTGCTTTGAATTTTTTTTAATCCAATAATCAGGCCCACTCAGAGTCAGTTTTTATTAAAGGACTTTTCCCCCTTAGTGTGCATCTGTTTTGATTCTTTGATGTCTCATAAATTTCTTTGAGGGCTTCCCTGATAGCTCAGCAGGACATTTTAGATAATACAGAATAGCAATTCTGGATTCCAATATTTTTCTCTGAGGGTTGCCTTTTTGTTGTTGTTGCTATTATTTTTGTCTGTTTATTTTAGTCACTTTCATAGATTTTATCTTCTGAATTTGCCTACTCTGTAAATGTGGCCATTGATGTCTCTATTTTGTCTTTTATTCTTAATGTTCATGCTCTTGCCTGGTTTCCATGAAGTCTCCAGCTTCGTCTGCTTACCTTGGTTAGCCAGCGATCAGACAGAGGTTGTGCTTATATACCTCAAGCCTACAAGGTTTCCCTCATTTATTTATGGCCATGTATGTGGGCTGGGAGCCCATCCAAATTTCGTTAATGTTCAAGTCATCATCAGCTTTTACTTTTCATCAGGCCTTCTTGTATCTCCTTTGCACATGTGCATGTCAGCCCTGCTGGCAGCTCTGCTATTGGTTCTCTAGTCGCTGGCTCCACTCCCACAAAACCTCCCTGTTGATGGAGCCGGGTTGGGGGTGGAGTTGGTATGGGAGTATTTCTAGGCAAGAAGATTGCAGACTGTCTCTGTGTCTAACTTGACGTTCTAGCTGCTTTTCATGAATTTAAAAAGCTATCAAAATTTTTATTTGCCTTTGGTTAATTTTCACATCCCAGAAATGATTGTTTTTTGACAATTTTGTTCTGTTTCATACCTGTTTTTCAAGGAGATTTGTTGACCTCTATGTCATCCTGCTTGGAGAAGGAAATGGCAGCCCACTCCAGTGTTCTTGCCTGGAGAATCCCATGGATGGAGAAGCCTGGTGGGCTGCAGTCCATGGGGTTGCACAGAGTTGGACACGACTGAAGCGACTTGGCAGCAACTTGGCAGCATGTCATCCTGCTGTAGTTAGAAGTCCACTACTACTGTTATTTATTAATAAAACTTTTCTCAAAAGATTACAAAATATCCCTTTTTATAGTTCCTGACAAGATCAACATCTCCTTGTTTGGCTTTTTCAAGCCAAAGCATCTTACCAAAACAATATAATTTTTATTTTTAAAATACTATTTAAACATTTGATTTTTAAAAACATTCATTTAAATATATTTTGTCTAATTATACAAATTATTAATTATAGTAAAAGACAAAGAATTTCTTAGGTGGTTAAACCTGCGTTAACAAACTGTCTAGGCTGTTCTAAAAACTCTTCTAAGGCATGAAGTGAAAGTGTTAGTCACTTAGTCATGTCCAGCTCTTTGCTACCCCAGAGACTGTAGCCCACCAGGCTCCTCTGTCCATGGAATTCTCCAGGCAATAATACTGGGGTGGGTAACCATTCTCTTCTCTGGGGGATCTTCTCCACCCAGGGATCAAACCCAGGTCTCCTACATTGCAGCCAGATTCTTTGCCATCTGTGCCATTCAGCAAAGCATGAAAGTCCCTATTATTTAAAAAGGTGTTTTGCACAAGCATTACCATGCATTTTATCAGCATATAACCTTAAATACTAATGTAACTGTTTTTATGTGAGGAAAAATGAATATTAAAATGTTGTATATTACTGAAGTGTTTTTGAAGTGCCTGAGCTATTATTTTAATTTAAATTCATTTAAATTATTTTCCATTAATTTGTCCTATCAATGTATTGATAATTCTAGTGACTATATATACCGTTGGGCTTCCCTTGTGGCTCAGATTGTAAAGAATCTGCCTGCGATTCAGGAGACCTGGGTTCGATTCCTGGGTCAGGAAGATCCCCTGGAGAAGGGAATGGCAACCCACTGCAGTATTCTTGCCTGGAGAATTCCATGGATAGAGGAGACTGGCAGGCTGCAGTCCATGAGGTCGCAAAGAGTTGGACACAACTGAGCAACTAACACATCAATATATTGATAATTCTAACTGCTATATGTACATAGACTTTTTACTAATTCAGACTTTTCCTATCCTTGGTTATAATTAGTTATCATGTGTTTCTAAACATTTAGACACTAGTCAGTGATGTTTTAACTATGCTGTGTAACTACATAGGAGCTTTTTATTTTTGGATATTTGTTGTAGGGCATTATAAAAACATACTTGAGTCATATTATGGATGTCTAGGTGTTATTCTTATCTATTTAAATATCAATAAATTGAGTAGTAATAGCCAACTAAGTGCTTATTTTATGTTAGGCATTATTTTGAATGGTTTTCTGGCATTTTTTTCATTGAGGATCACAGTCAATCTATGAGGTACATGCTGTCATTAGTCCCAGTTATCAGATAAGGAAACAGAGATATGAAATGATTAAATGGTTTGCCTTAGCTCAATTTTTAACTACAGATCCAAAGCCTGCTCTTATCTACTTGCTATATGGAATGAGCAATAGATGTGATTCAAGTGCAGGTCTTTAGTAAGCACCATCTAATGAGCAGAGCTGCAAGGTGACACAGGCCAACATCTGCTTAGAAAATGACCCTCTGAACTTTAATTGTTTCTGTATCTCTTAGAGATGTCTTATATACTGATATGGTTATTCTTTGGAGATTTTATAAAGGTTATGCCACAGACCTATTATAAGGAAGAGGCAAGGTCTTGTGTATGTGATGAAGCCATGATTCATGAGAGTTTCCAGCTCCTCAAGGAGACTGAACCATGGATGGTTAAGATTTTTGGAGGACACTCTTGCATAGTGATTGTGAGTGCTTCCATCCACCATGCAGGCCAGAAAGGGAGAGCCCAGCCAAGATCTCTTCCTAGTGTCCCCCATGCTTCAAATGGGCCTGTGAAAGTGAAAGTCGCTCAGTCGTGTCTGACTCTTTGTGACCCCATGGACTATATAGTCCATGGAATTCTCCAGGCCAGATTACTGGACTGGGTACCTTTCCCTTCTCCAGGGGATCTTCCCAACCCAGGGATCAAACCCAGGTCTCCCACATTGCGGGCAGATTCTTTACCAGCTGAACCACAAGGGAAGCCCAAGAATACTGGAGTGGGTAGCCTATTCCTTCTCCAGCGGATCTTCCTGACCCAGGAATCTAACTGGGGTCTCCTGCATTGCAGGCGGATTCTTTACCAACTGAGCTATCAGGGAAGCCCTGATATTATAACACTCTGGATCTTTTAGAGCCCTGTTGTTCTGTGTGTTTGTTACCCTTTCAGTATTCCCAGGCTTTCAGTAGAGTCTTGTTTGACTAGTCCATTCTACCTCACCTACATGAAGCTTGGGCTCAAGTGTTTAAGTTGGAGAGTTTCCCCATGGAGTGGCCATGATAATCAAGAGCTGCCAAGTGGGGAATGCATCCTGGAGGAGTGGAGACTGCATGATCAAGCTGATTCTCTGCTTTATGAGTGTTCCATGCAGCGCTATCCTTAGAGGTCTTGGTTTCATTTTATTAAGGAAGGTGAACATGTCTTCACAGATTTGGTTACAGGTTTTCATTTCTTCCATTGGTTACTATACAAGTAATCCAAGAAGGATTTAGACTAAATTTAGCCTTTTAAATCCCAGCTCTATAAACAGCAATTATTTTTAGTTCAGAATAATTCTAAAATTCTTTCACATTTCCTCGGCACATTTCCTGTACTCATTTCCCTTTATGGTCTCTGCATTTGTCCAGTTTCTCTGCACAGTTGGATTTTTCTTGCTGATTTCTTCCTGATTTCTGTTTAAAGATCACCTCTTCAGTAAGGCCTTCCCTTTCACCAAATCTGAATTATTACCACCAAAGTTGTATTACCTTGCTTTGTTTTATTCATAGCATTTATTATTATCTGCTGCTGCTAAGTCACTTCAGTCGTGTCCAACTCTGTGCGACCCCATAGACGGCAGCCCATCAGGCTCCGCTGTCCCTGGGATTCTCCAGGCAAGAACACTGGAGTGGGTTGCCATTTCCTTCTCCAATGCGTGAAAATGAAAATGAAGTCCCTTAGTCGTGTGCGACCTTCAGCGACCCCATGGACTGCAGCCTTCCAGGCTCCTCCGTCCATGGGATTTTCCAGGCAAGAGTACTGGAGTGGGGTGCCATTGCCTTCTCCGTATTATTATCTAGATTATCCTATTTACTTATTTGTTCTATGTGTTTACTGGCTATCTCCTGCACTGGAACGTAAGTTCCATGGGGTCAGGGACTTGGTTTATCTTAGAGTGATCTCTGTAACTATTGATAGATCCAGAACTATTCCTGGCAGGTATGTAAGTGACGATCACTAGATATGTGATGAATTAATAAATATTAGTTGAAGGCTAGTAAGGGGAGCCAGAATCAAATTGGACATGAGGACTTGGTTCTAAGCATAACATATCTGGGCTGTGGTCACAGTGTCAGGTTAGAAACAGGAATGAGAGGTAGGAGAGAGCAAGAGAGTGGAGGCTCGAGCTCTGTATATAAATCAGGACCCTGGGCAGAGATATCTGGAAGTGGCCCCTTTAGGGAGACATACTCATACTCCAGCCTACTCGCAATGAATAACTCAGCCCTGTCCCCCCCCACCCCACACACACTTACACTCATCTCTTCACACCCAAGGTCACCCATACACGTGGAGCTGTACCTCCTATTTATTGTGGATAGGGTGTTCACTTGTGCACAGACATAGTGGAGGATGTAAGATGTAATTCTTCCCATCGACAGCTCTGAGTTCAACTTCTCCTCGGACTGGCTGAGGAGAGAAGAAGCCAAGGGAAGAAGCCAGGCAGCCCTCAGTCCAAATCCAGCCTACGGGCTTGTTTTATTTGGCCTGCACCATATTTTTAACAAATGGTGCCAGTATTTAAATTTAGGAGGTTTTACATAAAAATCTGGTGTCTAGGTTATTTTGACAAGTGGGAAGACCTGGGAAGACCAAGCGCGCGTTCCACCTGGCACAACTGGCCGGAGCAGAGCAGCAAGCTCAAGCTTGGCGGGGCACGCTCTCCAGGTCCACGTGGCCCTTGTCACCTGCTGGTGCATTTAACTGCCTTTCCCCTTCGGGTCACCTTCCTGGTCTTCATGGGTGGTTGTCTTAGTCTGTTTGGGCTGCTATAGCAAAATATCACATCTCAGGTAGTTGATATACAACAGTTCTCGAGGCTGGAAGTCTGAGACCAGGTTGAGATCTCCAGCCCTCCATCATCAGGCCCTTTTCCAGCTTGCAGATTGCTCACTGTGTGCTCACATGGCAGAAGAGGACAGGCCAGCCCTCTGAAGCCTCTTTTATAAGGGCATTCATCTCATCTTGAGGGCTCTTGACCCTCACTTTCATGACCTAAGCACTTCCCAAAGACCCTACCTCCTCCTACCATTGCACATTAGGGTTTCAACATATGAATTTGTGGGAACCAAACATTCAGATCATAACAGTATTGGAGTTTGTGGTCTCTGGCATAATGGCTAATGCACAATGTAAACAACTGATAAATTTATCAACAAAAACTGTTTTCAAGTTGGTTGAATTTATGCATAGATCACTCACCACATAGCAACCATCTCGGGATCCCCATTGCTTACCAAATGATGTCTACATCCCTAGTCTGCTCGCAGTCTGACCTGTATCTTATATCCAATCATTCTCTTATAAAGGCAGTGGAGTTCTGTCTTATGGACTTGGAACTCATAGAAACAGCTCCATAAGCTTGGGAGAGACAAAAGGAGAGACATAGATAAGCAGAGAGACTAAGGGAAAGAGAGAGACAGACAAGAGCAGTACAATTTAAATGAAGGTGTTAGTTGCTCAGTTGTGTCCAACTCTTTGTGACCCCGTGGATCGTAGCCCATTAGGCTCCTTTGTCCATGGGGTTTCCTAGGCAAGAATACTGGAGTGGGTTGCCATTCCCTTCTCCAGAGGATCTTCCCAACCTGGAGATCGAACTTGGGTCTCCTGCATTGCAGGCAGATTCTTTACCATCTGAGCCACCAGGGAAGCCTACAATTTAAATAGTGCCAGTCATTCCCCTCTTCCACCCTCTCCTCTACTCTGTCTACTCACTAGTCATGTGCCTGGATGCAGTTAGGCCTGAAAGAATTAACATGTTGACAAAATGTATGTAAGAAAATATGTGAGGACTTCCCTAGTGGCCCCGTGGTTAAGAATATGCCTGCCAATTCAGGGGACATGGGTTTGATCTCTAGTACAGGAAGGTTCTACATGTTGTGGGGCAACTAAGCCTGTGTGCCACAGCTACTGAAGCCTGCAAGCTCTCAAGACTGCGTTCCACAAGAGAAGCCTGCAGTGACAAGCCTGTACACTGAGATGAAGAGTAGCCCCCACTTGCCGCAGCTAGAGAAAGCCTGCATGCAGCAATGAAGACTCAGTGCAATCAAAATACTCATTTAGAAAAAGAAAGAAAATATGCGAATGATTTTGGTTCCCTTACCACTGACTGTTGCTGAAGCTGAAACTCCAATACTTTGGCCATCTGATGCGAAGAAATGACTCATTTGAAAAGACCCTGATGCTGGGAAAGATTGAAGGTGGGAGGAGAAGGGGACGACAGAGGATGAGATGGTTGGATGGCATCACTGACTCAATGGACATGAGTTTGAGTAAACTCTGTGAGTTGGTGATGGACAGGGAGGCCTGGCATGCTACAGTCCATGGGGTCACAAAGAGTCAAACATGACTGAGCGACTGAACTGAACTGAACCATTGACAAACAGGTGAATGAAATGCATTGTTCAAATGGTCAGACTCCTGAACTTCATGGACATCCTTGAGTTAAAGCTGAAGAATAATTATAGGCCAAAGGAAACACCAGCTAAAGAACAAGATAAAGTGTATCTGCAGTTTGTATTGAGTGCCGTCCTCTATCAGTAAATGATTTCTTCTCACCAACCTTTTTCTCATGTTTGTGTTATGAATTATATTTTAAAATAGGAATCAGTCTATATCTTAATTTAATAATTTAAAATTTATATTTTAATAATTTGAAATTTAAAATAAACTTTTATCTTAAAGGAGTAGACCTGAGTGTGGGTTTTAACTTTTTCAAAGTAATTCACGCCAGCAATCCTGGGCCAACTCTGATTCTTCCAGGAGCATCCAATACTTGGACAACCCTTTTTTGTACTTCATCCCTGCAAGACGAGTGAATTCATGACTCCTGTGTTAAAGAATTCTCAAAAAATCAATAGGTAAGAAATATCATCAAGATACATTGGCTTCAGTCTTATTTTAAAAGTGTAAATCTTTTTATGTGATTCTAAAAGCTAAACTAAAAAAGAAATATTCTTTGTCATAATAATAATGGCTAACATTTATTGAATTTTTTTACTGTGTTCTAGGCATTGTTCTAAGTATTTCAGATATATTAACACACTGGATTTCTATAACACCCCTGTGAGCTAAGTACTATTATTTTACCTGGTTTACAGAGGAGGAGGCTAACGTACAGAGGGCCTAAATAACCAAGGTCACATATCTTGTTGAGTGGTGGAACCTGGGGTGGGAACCCAGGCACTCTTGCCTCCGAGCCATACTCTTCACCACTGTACTCTGCTACCTTAGCTAATGCTGTCAGCTGGGTCAAACTGGAATCATTGAGGAAAGTCAAGAGCATCAGTGCCTTGACCCCCCCTCCCTTAAGCTGCTTTAGTGGGGGCTCCTCAGCCTCTTTGGCCCCCAAGTCCCTGTCAAGCAACAAATTGGCATTGGGAAATGCTGAGATTCCAAGTGACCAGCACACTTCTTTGAAGAAAGCCTCATTTCTCTGATTGTTAGTAAATGATTTTCTACCACTCAAACAAGCACAATGGAAACAGAGTTTTCTGTGTTTCACTTACTTCCCAGGAATGTCAACTACATCACGTCGTGGCTGAGCATGGTAGGGCCAGCTGTTGGGCTGAATGTTCCTCTGAGTTACGCCACAGCAGCCTCTCAGGATGAAGGCAACGTCGATGGACAAGGTAAAAAGAGAAGCCTGCGCTCCACGTTTCCTGTTGCAAAGATCCTGGAGCCTCTTTTGCATTTGGCTATGTCGCCCCTGCTGGCCCCAGCATTTATTAAGTCTGCTTTCATCTCTGACAGACTGGACGCTGACTTGTTTGTCTAGTTTTCCAACCAACCAGCGTCCACTCATTTAGGAAGCTCTTGACTTTCCTATAGTAACACTCACCCAACCACAGAGCTGAGTGGTTTTATTTTAGAATTTATATTCTTGAAACAAGTCTTTACTGCTCAGTTAACCTTCTTTCATTTTCTTGGCTTTTGTTCTTGTTCTTCAGATTCTTCTATTGAGCGAAAAAGCTTAGAAGAACACTGAGAGTTTATGCGGCTGGCCCTGGTTTTAATGGGGCCGATATGGTGTGAGATTTCAGCTCACCGAGACTCTGACGTGGATTTTTTTCCCCTTGGAAGTAAATGTCTGCAGCAACTGATATGCTCTATGTTTAGAAGAAACACTGCAAAGACACAAATTACTAAAAATAGCCAAAAAGGGCTCTAGCTCAGTAATAGAAACAATGACATCATCAGGGCACTTCCAGGTTCTTCTCTGATGTCTCTGAGGCTCATTCTCTTCATCTTTGATTTGAGAATAACAAGATACCTCATAAGGTCGCTGTGAGAAACACATGAGAGCCTTAGTGTGTGAGAAAGTATGGGAAAGTATTAAGCAACTATTCATTAAATGGTCACCTTTCTTATAATTGATTGTCATTCACTAATCTGTCAATAAGTTTAATAGTCAGTAAGGTATTAAGATGAACCCTGTAAAGTTTGGTTTGGGGTTGCTGTTTCGTTTTTCGTTTTAACTTGCTAAGGTCTTAAACTAAGAGAAAAACATAATCACCTCTTTAGAGCAACTAGATTAGTGCCTGTCAGTGAGGGACACACTTTAGAGTCATTTGAGGATCTTTCTCAACTACAGGCACTGCCACCCGCTGGAACTGCCCCTCCAGGTGATTCTGAGGTACCTGCTCCTGAAGAAGTTCTGCTCTGGATGTAACTTTTGAGCCGCATTTATCTGTATTGTTTTGGTCTCCCAATAGGCCTTTTCCAGTTCTGTGCACATAACTGGACTTCAAGCTAGACTTACTTCCTAACATTGTCCAGGTCTCACCCAAGAGACTGGCTAGCAAGGAGTCTAGGAGGCACCTGGAGAGGCAGCCCACTTTCGGGGAGCAGTTAGCATGAGGGGATTATCTGCTGGCGAATCACAGAGGCCCTGCCATCCCCGTTAGTCTCTAGGTTAAGGGCTGCACTCTCAGGCAGGGAGCAGAAGTAGAGAAGGGGTTAATTCAAATTGCTGGAAAAGCTAAAAGTAAATTTTAAAACGCTGAGCTGCACATATTCATGCTGGTATGAGAGCCTGCTTACATGCTTGCTGGGCATTTTGGTATTTACCACTTAACATCTTTTCAACTTCTGCAAGGGATTTTTCCTCCCCACTCTCCCTAATGTAAACACAGATTTCTTAGCAAGTCATTTCTCAAGCCATGTCATTTCTGGGGTAAAAAAAAAAAAAAAAATGTAATAATGTGTCCTGTGGATGATGTACTCATCTGGAAATATTAGTTGTCCTTTGTGAACAGATTCTGAGGTGATAGTAGTCTGTCAGCTTGGGAGCAGTGTGTAGTTTCTTTTTTTTTTTTTTAATTTAAAATGTTTTTTCTCTGATAAAGATCTGAAAATTCATCACTGGCAGAAAAAAGTTCTGAAGAGCTCCTCTAAGGCTGTGGAGACCACCCTCCTCAGGTCCTTCTCCTCAAGCAGTTCTATTTCTTTTCAGAATTTTTTCACTTAAACTTTTAATTTTTGGTTGATAAAAATTACCTTTTTAAAAAGAATGCAGTAAAATAACAGACTGTTATCCCAACAGTCATAAAATTAGAAAAATGTTTTGTCAAAGTAACAGTTCTTTCTCTGTAATATGAGAATTTTTTCCCTAAGGGTTTCCTGTCCAGCTAATATGAAGGCAGAGCTCCTTCAGTCAGCAACAAGACTGGTTACAGCTGCTGCAAGCCAGTCTCCTAAACTCCACTTCTGTGTGATCTTAGTAAACCCCTTTCACCTCTCTGATCCTCACATTCTTCATATGCACCATGAGGAAGCTCAGCCATGTGACTTGTGAGGCCCACCCAACTCTTGGGTCTGTGAAATTGGGAGAATTCTAGAGAGCTGAATGGTGAGGTTGGTTTGCTACTAGCTGCATTGCTTGAGCTAATTTTCTTAATCTCTTTTAGTCTGTTACCACTTCTTTTTTAAAGTCCATAGTATCAACTCCACTCACCTAACAAGGGCACAAAGATCAAAATGGTAAGTATGTCTAATGTGCTTTGTAACCAACTCAGTGCCTTGTGGAGTCATGTGAACAGGGGATAATCAGCCTATTGAGGCATCATACCTGCTCCCTCCCACCTCAGTTCTGGCCTGACTCCTTCCCAGGCAGGTGATCAGGCACGCCTTCTCTGCCCATAGCCTGTCTGACCATTGCTTATGCTGGTTCCCACCTGGAAGTGCTTCCTTCCCCATATTTCTACCTGATTCTCAACCTGCTCCATGTGATTCACTCTTTACAAAACCATGTCTGACCCCAAAAGCCCCCACTGGGGGACTTCCTCCTTTGCTATCACTGTACTTAGTCATAGAAGCTTGTAATTGTCTCCTTTTCACTCTGATTGATGGATAGTAAGTAACTTACTGAGCCAATTTTGGGGGGTATGTTGTAAAATGGCATGCACAGAAGAGTTGCTATCTGCCCTGTAGGTGATCCAGGGCATGCTGTCAGTCTGGGGACCCAAGTAGGTGGGCTTTTTCTTTGAGTGACCATTGAAGGGCAAGAGGCTGTGCTGATCATCAGGTACTAGCCTACAAGCTACAGATTACAAAAAAAGAAAAAGAAACTACCACACTGCATCCAAAATGTGTAAGATAAAGAGGGAAAAAAAAATCAGAAGTGAGTTTTTGCATCCATTTCTCCCTGGATAGGTATCAGTTCAGTTCAGTCGCTCAGTCGTGTCCGACTCTTTGCCACCCCACGAATCGCAGCACGCCAGGCCTCCCTGTCCATCACCAACTCCCGGAGTTCACTCAGACTCACATCCATCGAGTCAGTGATGCTATCCAGCCATCTCATCCTCTGTCGTCCCCTTCTCCTCCTGCCCCCAGTCCCTCCCAGCATCAGAGTCTTTTCCACTGAGTCAACTCTTCACATGAGGTGGCCAAAGTACTGGAGTTTCAGCTTCAGCATCATTCCTTCCAAAGAAATCCCAGGGCTGATCTCCTTCAGAATGGACTGGTTGGATCTCCTTGCAGTCCAAGGGACTCTCAAGAGTCTTCTCCAACACCACAGTTCAAAAGCATCAGTTCTTCAGTGCTCAGCTTTCTTCACAGTCCAACTCTCACATCCATACATGACCACTGGAAAAACCATAGCCTTGACTAGACAGACCTTTGTTGGCAAAGTAATGTCTCTGCTTTTGAATATGCTATCTAGGTTGGTCTCCAAGGAGTAAGCGTCTTTTAATTTCATGGCTGCAGTCACCATCTGCAGTGATTTTGGAACCCAGAAAAATAAAGTCTGACACTGTTTCCACTGTTTCCCCATCTACTTCCCATGAAGTGAAGGGACCAGATGCCATGATCTTCGTTTTCTGAATGTTGAGCTTTAAGCCAACTTTTTCACTCTCCACTTTCACTTTCATCAAGAGGCTTTTTAGTCCCTCTTCACTTTCTGCCATAAGGGTGGTGTCATCTGCATATCTGAGGTTATTGATATTTCTCCTGGCAATCTTGATTCTAGCTTGTGCTTCTTCCAGTCCAGCGTTTCTCATGATGTACTCTGCATAGAAGTTAAATAAGCAGGGTGACAATATATAGCCTTCATGTACTCCTTTTCCTATTTGGAACCAGGCTGTTGTTCCATGTCCAGTTCTAACTGTTGCTTCCTGACCTGCATACAGGTTTCTCAAGAGGCAGGTCAGGTGCTCTGGTATTTCCATCTCTTTCAGAATTTTCCACAGTTTAAGTTTTTCTTAATACTCTCAGTGTATTAGGAAATGGAGATCTGCATTGTCAAAACTAGCTTTTACATAATTCAGAGAGCTGATACTCCAGTGAGTTGGAGTTTTGGGGGGATTGAAATTTAAGAATATGGGGATATTCGCTTGGGCAGATACTTACTGAATTCCTCTTATGTGCTGAGCCCTAGGCTAGGTGACAGGGTAGCAAATGCAGAGCCTTGACTCGGCTCAGACGAATGCCCAGTCCAGTGGAGAAGACAAACGAGGGCAACACAGGGATGGTAGGATGCAGGCTGTGGCAGAGGTGTGGAAAGCAAGCCTCTGGAAGATTCGCAGAAAAAGAATATAAGTAGAGTTGTGAAAAACTTACGATTTAGCCAGGTCAAGAATGGAGGAAAGAAAGACCTTGAAGGTACATGTGGGGAAGTGGTAAAGAGAGACCTGGCAAGCAGGACTGGGGCCAGGTCTGGAGGAGCCTTTATTGACACACCGATGATTTGTATTTGGCCTGAAAACCACAAAGAGCTGCTGAGGGAATTCAAGTAGAGCAGTTAAAGTAATCACATTTGTATTTTTAAAAGTACTTGTATTTTTAAAATGACTAATCACACGTACACTTTGTCAGATTTTTCACCAGCAGGTACTGGCCCACAGACTTTAGAAGATACAAGAGTGCGGAAAGGGCTAGGAATATGTCAAGGATGATCTTTGATTTTTGCCTAACACCTTTCAAAGCAAAACCTGCCAGTATCCTGAAAAGTTTGAGTTCTGGCTTACTGTGTTACTGGGGGCAACACACTGCACCTCTCTGAGCCTCTGCTTCCTAACATATTAAATGGAAAGAAGGGTATTAGATCAAGTAAAACCAGTTTATTGGTTTATGACCAGTATTTTTTATGAAACAGAATATGTCAAAGAAAAGCAGTCCCTGTGTTTCCTTTACTGTCACAATACTATCAGACTCACAGAACATCTGACACTAGATGTGGGTTTTCCACACATCGGACATGTCTGCAACACCAGCTACGTGTTCTCCATTTCGGTTCAGTTTTCATACCATCTACCATAAGTTAGTAACAGCTCCTCCAGGTTAAATGTTCAGTCTCACAAAACTGCCCCACTTGAGACAGTTGCAAGTCCCAGATTGTCACCTATATTTCTAACTGACCAGCTATATGTCAGGGTTCCCATGACTTCCTCCTTGGGTTTCAATAATTTGCTGTAATGACTCACAGTGCTCACAAAAACACTTATCCTTATCAGTTTGTTATATAACAAAACATAATAAAGGATACAGATGAAAAGCTGCTCAGGTGAGGTCCAGCAGGATTCCAAGTGTAGGAATTCCTGTCCCCATGGAGCTGGGGTGCACCACCCTCTTGCCATATATAGATGTGTTCACCAACCTGGAAGCTCTCTGAACCATGAACCTTTGGAATTTTTGTGGAGCCTACATCACATAAGCATGATCAATCATTAACTCCACTTCTAGCCCTTTTCCCTTTCCCAGATGATGGATGGTGGGGCTGAAAGTTCCAAGCTTTTAATTAGGGATTGGTCTTCCTGGTAATCAAGAAGCTCCCTTCCTGAAGCTATTCAACCAAGAGTCAACCATTAGCACAAAGCCACTCCTATCACCTAGGAAATTCCAAGACATTTAGGAGCCCTGTGTCAGGAACTGCGGCAGAGACCAAATATTGGGACAAAAGATGCTCTTCAAACTTTCACCACTTGGGAAATTTCAAGAATTTTAGAAGATCTGTGCCAGGATCCTGGGGGCAGAGGCTAATATATATTTTTTATTATTTCACAAATACATGGAGAAAAAGTACATTACACACAGTGAGGGTATCACTGTTTTGTGAACTTTGATTTCAACTAGATGCGTAGAAAATCTGTGCTTGTGTGTGTGTGTGTGCTAGTTTTGATGTAAATATAGCTGTAACTCCAGGGAGCAGACTGGAGATTTTATTTGAAAATTTGTGGACAAATAAGCTCCCTTCTAATTCTAAGACCTCTGCTTCCCTTCTTATATGGCTGATCTGTAAGTTGCTAAAAGTTGCTTTAGAAGGTATCAGTTCAGTTCAGTTCAGTTCAGTGCTCAGTCGTGTCCGACTCTTTGTGACCCCATGAATCGCAGCAGGTATAGTAAATACTTAAATATTAGCTTGCCCATGGCACTGGGGTATGATGCCATGGGCACTACTTTGATATGCACATAGGTTCCTGAAGGGTCCCTTATAGATTTTTATAGGATTTGTCTATAAAAGTGCTTTCACATTTTTAAATCTTAAATCTCATCAGTTCAGTTCAGTCGCTCAGTAGTGTCTGACTCTTTGTAACCCCATGAATTGCAGCACGCCAGGCACCCCACCTCAGTACTTCTGCCTGGAGAATCCCATGGATGGAGGAGCCTGGAAGGCTGCAGTCCATGGGGTCGCTGAGGGATGGACACGACTGAGTGACTTCACTTTCACTTTTCGCTCTCATGCATTGGAGAAGGAAATGGCAACCCACTCCAGTGTTCTTGCCTGGAGAATCCCAGGGACGGCAGATCCTGGTGGGCTGCCGTCTACGGGGTCGCACAGAGTCGGACACGACTGAAGTGACTCAGCAGCAGGCCTCCCTGTCCATCACCAACTCCTGGAGTTCACTCAAACTCACGTCCATCGAGTCGGTGATGCCATCCAGCCATCTCATCCTCTGTCATCCCCTTCTCCTCCTGCCCCCAGTCCCTCCTAGGATCAGAGTCTTTTCCATTGAGTCAACTCTTCGCATGAGGTGGCCAAAGTACTGGAGTTTCAGCTTTAGCATCATTCCTTCCAAAGAACACCCAGGACTGATCTCCTTCAGAATGGACTGGTTGGATCTCCTTGCAGTCCAAGGGACTCTCAAGAGTCTTCTCCAACACCACAGTTCAAAAGCATCAATTCTTCAGCGCTCAGCTTTCTTCACAGTCCAACTCTCACATCCATACATGACCACTGGAAAAACCATAGCCTTGACTAGACGGACCTTTGTTGGCAAAGTAATGTCTCTGCTTTTGAATATGCTATCTAGGTTGATTATAACTTTCCTTCCAAAGAGTAAGCGTCTTTTAATTTCATGGCTTCAATCACCATCTGCAGTGACTTTGGAGCCCCCCAGAATAAAGTCTGACACTGTTTCCACTGTTTCCCCATCTACTTCCCATGAAGTGATGGGACCGGATGCCATGATCTTCGTTTTCTGAATGTTGAGCTTTAAGCCAACTTTTTCACTCTCCTCTTTCACTTTCATCAAGAGGCTCTTTAGTTCCTCTTCACTTTCTGCCGTAAGGGTGGTGTTATCTGCATATCTGAGGTTATTGATATTTCATAGTGTGTTCTTTAAAGCAGTTCTGTAAAGCTCTTGCTTTTTTTAACTTTTGTGTTGTCAATAGCGACATCTAGTGATAAAATGGCCCTATTGCAAATACCTTGTATTCTAGACAGAGCTGAAAAATGATTTTAGAGATCACCAAGTCCCATTTTGTAAATTACTAACGCAAACTAGAAACGCACATGTATCTGTACATTCACATAAACTTTACATGAAAATAAAATCTGTGGCTAGGTGGTGACTTCTGGGGTTACTTTAAAGCTTTTCAAATACCATACAATCTCATAGTTACAACTATGAGACAGAAGTTAAAGCAGGCTTAACAGAAAATCATAGTTCAGTATATTGACAGTGTTTGGTGCATTGGTATTTACATGTTCATGCCAGATCTTCAGGGCTTAGTATGGTGGTGGTGGTTGTTTAGTCACTGATGGGATTTCCCAGGCAAAAACACTGGAGTGGGTTGCCATTTCCTTCTCCAGGGAATGTGGCCAACCGAGGGATCGAACCCACAGCTTCTGCCACGTCTCCTGCATTGCCATGGGATTCCTTACCCCTGAGCCACTGGAGAAGCCCTAGTATGGTGCATGCGTGCTAAGTCACTTTATGTCTGACTCTTTGCACCCCTATGGACTGTAGCCCACCAGGCTCCTCTGTCCATGGGGATTCTCCAGGCAAGAGTACTGGAGTGGGTTGCCATTTCCTACTCCAGGGGAATCTCCCCAACCCAGGGATCGAATCCATGTCTCCTGCATTTCAGGCAGGTTCTTTACCACCTGAGCCCATCAGGAAAGCCCATGGTACTCCATAAGTATTTGTGGAATGGTTGTGTGTGTGGGTGACCACTGTGCCCAGGGGAAGCTTCGCATGGTGCCCTTCATGCAGACGCTGAGGACTGGATCTGCTTTGCTCCTGGGAACTACTACCCACTCTGTCCTTTGAGCTTTCTTTCTCTTGTTACCAGCAGCAGAGTGGGATGAGGTTTTTGCAGCCCTTTCCTTCAGCAGATTCAGATTCAGAGAGCAGATTCTACCCAAGCCCTTTCCTGAATGTTTTATCTTGTTTTTGTTTTTTTAAAACAAATTCACTCCTTTTGGGGGAGGAGAGCGAGGCATGTGGGATCTTAACTCCCCGACCAGGGATTGAACCCGCACCCCCTGCATTGGAAGGTGAAGTCTTAACTGCTGGGCCACTCAAGAAGTCCCCTTTCCTGCATATTGATAGGGAAATGGTTAAATAAAATGTGATAGTGTACAGTGGGGCTTCTCAGGTGGCGCTAGGGGTAAAGAACCCGCCTGCCAATACAGGAGATGTAAGAGACACAGGTTCAATCCTGGATCAGGAATGTCCCCTGGAGGAGAGCATGGCAACCCACTCCAGTATCCTTGAATACTCCAGTAGCCTGGAGAATTCCATGGGCAGAAGAGCCTGGCAGGCTACAGTACATAGAGTCCTAAAGAGGAGCCTGGCAGGCTACAATCCATAGGGTCCCAAAGAGTCAGACACGACTGAGCGACTTAGCACACACACACAGTGTACAGTAGTTAAGTAGAGTGAATTCATCTCCATATATCAAAATGGGCAATTTCCATGGATTGTTGCGTTAAAACAGAAGACAAAAACTAGATGCTAACTAGGCATGCAACTTAACACTATATCAAAAATACACTAACACCACACATGTTCTGTAGTACATATATACTCTGTGTATCTAAAAACATTAAAATGGTGTAGAAGGACACTCACCAAACTTGTAAGAGGGGTACCTCAGAGGTGGAGAGTGGGAACTTGGATTGGAAATGATCGAAGAAGACCTGGGCTCTTTTTGTATTGCAGTGGACACTTACGTATCCAGAAAATGCAAAACTAAACATTCATTAAAAAAAAAAAAAAAATTTAGTTTTTATGGATAATTTGGAAGTTGCAGAAAAATTTGAAGGAGAAAATTTAAAACATACTTGTGTTTATCACCCAGGGATATTACAATTAAAATATTGATATATTTTCTTGCACTAGTTAAATATATTTAATTATGATCATTCTGTATATGGTTTTATATCCTGATTTCTCCCACTTATCATTTCATGTGCAACGTTTTCCCCATGTCATTTAATGTTCTTTGAAAAAACAAGTAATATTTCTTTCATATCAAAATATGACAAATAATTTTAGGGCTTTTAGGTTGTTCCTAATTCTTCACTGTTTATTTAAATTGCATTCATTGAGCACTTATTTCCTGAATGGTCAGGACCTCTGCTAGGGTTACAGGGTTCAGTAGGGCATCCCAAGCTTCCCCTCCCCTCCAGAGCTTCCAAATGTAAGGTAAGATATGTGTGCAGAAATAGCTGCTCATATTCTGTTTCTTTGGGTTACACTGTTACTGAAGGAATGAAGGGATCAAAAAATGTGGAATGTCTTAGGTTTTTGATTCATGTTGTTACTCTGTTTTACCAGTAAAGTGAAAGTGAAGTCGCTCAGTCATGTCTGACTCTTTGTGACCCCAGGGACTGTAGCCTACCAGGCAAGAAATTCCTCCTTGGAATTTTCCAGGCAGGAATACTGGAGTGGTTGCCATTTCTTCTCCAGGGGATCTTCCTGATCCAGGGATTGAACCCAGGTCTCCTGCATTGCGGGTGGATGCTTTACCGTCTGAGTGGTAGGGAAGCCTAATAAGGCTATACCAATTTACATTCCCCAAAGCAGTCTGTGTTTTACCATTTCCTAAAATCTTTGAAAATTATTTTAGTTTACTGTGCTTTTTATTATTGAACTGATCATTTTTCTCAACTAGTCTTGCAATGCATGGATTCTCAGCTTTGCTTCTTCCTGATGTATTCTGTGTTTCTCAGTGCTGCTAGCGTTAGTTGATCACTTCTGTACTGTCCACGTGATTGCTCCACGTCTTCATTTTGCCCCTATAAGAGCTGACTGTACTGATTCTAGTACGACCAGAGACTGTGGCAATTAAACAATTAGGACGTGTATGTCATTAAAAAAAATTATTATGGGAAATTTCATCATACCCAAAAGTAAAGAAGATATTACAATGAATTTTAACATACCTATCAATCAGAATCAGCAATTACCAAGATTTGCCCTATTTGCTTCATTTAACCCTTTAAAAAAATTTTATATTTGCTTTAATATTTTAAAGCAAAGACAGATGTGTCAATTTGTTTTTTTAAAAACTGCACATTTTTTATTTGATCTGTCCTGTCAAGTTTTACATCAGTCTTAGGTGCTGAAGTGCCTTTGGGTTTTTGGTCCTCTGCTTTTATTCCCGGGTATCTTTTTTTTTTCTTTTGGTCACGCTGCACGGCATGTAGGATCTTAGTTTACTTGACCAGGGATCGAACCCAGGCCCCCCGCATAGGCCCCCCGCATTGGCAGTGCAGAGTCTTAACCACTGGAACATCAGGGAAGTCCTAATACTCTCTGATTCTGCATTTACCAGCAACATTGGGTAGCTTTAATTTAAAATGACTCACTGCTCCATGCTTACATTAGCTGGTGCCATCAGAGCTAATATGAAATGTGCAGGTTGCAGGGTGTGCAGCCTGGATCGTGCATCCACAGATCCTCCCCATACTGGGGACATTCCATAAATCATGTCAGACCACAGGCAACCTCTCACAACTGTTCTCAGCTGTGAGTAAATTGGAAAATTATGTAACAATTGCTATAAAGCTTAAACAGTAGTTGGTTTCTTGGGAATAAACCACTTCAAAAAATCTGAAAAAATGTATAGATCTCCTTTTCAGAAAAATATTTATGTGTGGGTGTATATGTGTATATGTATGCATACGCTCATGTACATATTTATATCAGAAAATTTTGCATACAGCTTCAGGAGGTTTCTAGACCCGCTGAAATCTAATCCAAGATCAAGATTCTTGGTCAATAAATCTCATTCACAATTGCTTTCTTCTGTTACACACACACACACACACACACACCCCTATGTTATGTCATGGGCAGGAGGAAGAAGGATAATGTGACAAGGAGGAAAAAACTACCTAATTATAAACATAAGAAAATGTGTAAAATATAGAATGAACACAGTCAACTATTGTATATACTGGAACTGAAATTCTAAGGAAATACTTGAAATCTGTTGGGAAGCAAAGGAGAGGCAGTATGGTCCAATTTACCTGCAAACTCACACAAAAACAGAATACCGGAAGCTGTCAGGCTATATAGAAACAACAGTCTCAGTTGCTCATCGTGCCTGACTCTTTGCGACCCCATGGACTGTAGCCTGCCAGGCTCCTTTGTCCATGGATTTTCCAGGCAAGAATTGGGTTTGCTTGGAGTAGGCTGCCATTTCCTTCTCCAGAGATGACAGATCTTCTCATAAACTGGATAAACAAATTCACAAAGCTGTTGGGTGGAGAAAGATGTGACAAAACATCTATTTCATGTCAGTTCCAAAGCAGGTGTTAATGGACAAAATGTGTTTCAACAAGAAAGACTTCCCTCAACTGTTCTCAGCTGTGATTGGCATAAAAAAAATTACTTAGAATGTGGCTCACTCTGCCCACTATTGTACAGTTTTAAACATTTGCTGGTTGATAAAGTGTTATGGAAGCATTATATTTATCAGCAGCTAGACTCAACTTTGAAAATATGGGTATGCTCAGCATGTCCTACACTTTTAACCCAGCTAGGTAATATGACCCATTGTTCTGCTGCCAGTTAACTCCAGTGAAAGAGGTTTAGAAAGCTAAACAAATGAACTCCTACACTGTGAGTAGATCAGACAATTCATGTTGATAATTTATTACCACAAGTTAGCAGATTGCTGGTAGGAATGTGTGGAGGAAGCTGACACTTCTGACTGGAGGGTCTATCTGAAGAGTGATCTGGGGCCACAGTTTTGTCCTCTCCCTCATACAGGAGGAGCTCTCCTTAGCGTCAGAATTGCTCTTTGAAAGCTTCAGGGCCTCTGGGAAGCAGGGGAGGTCAGTGATGCTCCACAAGCCTGGCTCAAGCTCTAAGGGCTGTATGGCTTCCTCATTTTGAAGAAGGCTTAAATGACAGTCTGAATGAAATGGCAACCGTTCGTGTGCTTATTTGGAAATACTGGTTATCTGTCACTTCTGGAAAAAAGTGAAAGTGTTACTGGGTTCCTTCAAATGATCACTGTAAAAATGATTTTCCCCATGAGACAATGTATGCTTAAAAACATTCAACTGTTAGATGTTTTAATACTTTGCTTGAAAACTCCTGTGGTGATATTACCATGACAATACGCTTTAAAAAGTCCACTTCTTTTCCTCACATACTAATAAACATAACGTCATTTTACCAAATAATGTGGATAGAAATTGTGCTAGAAACCAAGAATGCTTAGTACAACCTGCCAAGTCTATCCCCTCAAGTATAATATCATAAGAATTGTGAGTTAATACTTGCAAGATCCATTTAAACAGATTTTATAGGTTAGAATAAAGATTATACACGTAGCTGTTAGTGAATTTTATTATAATATGGTAATTTATGATCTTAGTCTCTTTTCTCAACTTTATGTAAAACCAATAAAGAAATGTTAGCTACTTTGACAATCTTGAAACAGAATCCAAGAATGTTATCCACAGCATGATTATTATAACGAAATGAAGACATTAACCTTGAATGAAACACAGAAAATTCATATATAGACACACATTCAAATTTTCGTAGCTGTCAATTTAGAACTGTCTCTCAACTCCATCGAAAAATAAAAGCAAAAAAACGAATGTTTCAAGTACTATTTCCCTAATACAGTTTAAATTTTTTTTGAAGACCATCAGTAACTGGTGTTTTAACACAGTTTATATGGAAATATAACACAGTCTAACACAGTTTATATGGAAATATAAGACCATAAACTGTCTCTCAACTCTATCAAAAAATAAAAGGAAAAAAACATGTCTCTCAACTCTATCAAAAAATAAAAGGAAAAAAACTTATGTTTCAAGTATTATTTCCCTAATACAGTTTAAATGTTTTTTGAAGACTACCAGTTGACACTGGTGTTTCAACATTTCCTTATAAACACACGTAGTATGACCCAGTTACCAATTGTGTCGTACTGTCCCCTTCCTTTCATAAGGCATACAACTAAAACTCTTATTAAATACCCAGTATACATTTATTCCACAATTTGCTAAGCAGCCACCTGTAAGGCAGTCTTTATTATTTTGCTGTGAGGTGCATCTCCAATAGGAATATCTTAAAGGATAGACTGTTTCTGGTTTCAGCTATACTGATTACTTGGAAAAAATGTTTCAAAAATACTTAACAGCTATCTTTTTTGGGCTTCTGACTTATGAGGTGGCTGAAATACAGCAGTGGTATCCCCGTAAGTGAGGAAAGCACCCTTGGCTTCATAAAGAATGCCTGACAGCTGGTCAATAAGACAAGTTTTCCTAGAAATACCATAAAGATTGTTTCCCAGAAGACCAGGGGTATTTGTACAGTCTAACAAATGCCTTAGGGACTCTGATGTCCTGGATTTGGGGACCACAGGATTACGTGGTCTCCAGATTCTTTTTCCATTAACAGTTTCTGATTTGTTTGGAGTTTGCTAACCAAATATAAGGGGAAACAAAAGTTAAGTAATTACTTATTCACAATTTTTAAACATTTTAATTTGTAACTGAGAATCACAAGAAGTTGCAAAAAAAGAATAGTTTGTATACTTCACCCAAATTCAGCTTAATAGCATATTTGATAACCAAGGGTGTATTTTCAAAACCAGTAACATTGACATTACAATAGTATTAACTAAATTACAGAACTTACTTGCATTTCATCAATTTTTATGTATACTTTTGGGGGACTATGAAATTCCATCCCAAGTATTGATTTGTGTGAACACCTCCACAATCAGGACACAGAGCTGTTCCATCAACACACACACACATTCCCTTCTGCCACCCTTTATAGTTTGACTCTACCCCCATCATTCATCCATGGCAACCACCCATCTCTTCTTTATTGCTGTAATTTTGTCATTTCAAGAAGTTTATATAAATGAAATGATACAATATGTATGTAACCTTTTGAGACTGGCTTTTTGTACTTAGCATACCACTAGATTCAAAGACGGAGAAGGCAATGGCACCCCACTCCAGTACTCTTGCCTGGAAAATCCCATGGATGGAGGAGCCTGGTAGGCTGCAGTCCATGGGGTCGAACTCCTTATTGCCAAATTCAGAATTAAATTGAAGAAAGTAGGGAAAACCACTAGACCATTCAGGTATGACCTAAATCAAATCCCTTACAATTAACAGTGGAAATAAGAAATAGATTTAAGGGACTAGGTCTAATAGAGTGCCTGATGAACTATGGATGGAGGTTCGTGACATTGTACAGGAGACAGGGATCAAGACCATCCCCAAGAAAAAGAAATGCAAAAAAGCAAAATGGCTGTCTGAGGAGGCCTTACAAATAGCTGTGAAAAGGCAAAGGAGAAAAGGAAAGATATATCCATGTGAATGCAGAGTTCCAAAGAATAGCAAGGAAAGATAAGAAAGCCTTCCTCAGTGATCAGTGCAAAGAAATAGAGGAAAACAATAGAATGGGAAAGACCAGAGATCTCTTCAAGAAAATTAGAGATACCAAGGCAATATTTCATGCAAAGATGAGCTCAATAAAGGACAGAAATTTTTTGGACCTAACAGAAGCAGGCGATGGCACCCCACTTCACTCCTCTTGCCTGGAAAATCCCATGGGCAGAGGAGCCTGGAAGGCTGCAGTCCATGGGGTCGCTCAGAGTCGGACACGACTGAGCGACTTCACTTTCACTTTTCACCTTCATGCATTGGAGAAGGAAATGGCAACCCACTCCAGTGTTCTTGCCTGGAGAATCCCAGGGATGGGGGAGCCTGGTGGGCTGCCATCTATGGGGTTGCACAGAGTCGGACACGACTGAAGCGACTTAGTAGCAGCAGCAGCAGCAACTGTATGTTAACCTTCTAAGAAATTGCCAAAATTTGCTAGAGTACTACCATTTCAGAGTCCTACCAACAATCCAGTTGCTCGCCAGTCATTGGTATTTTTTTTACTTTAGACATTTGGTACTTGTATTCTGATATCTCATGTTTTTAATTTACATTTTCTAATGGCAGATGATATCAATCTTTTCATGTGCTTGTCATCTCTTCAGTGAAGTGTTTGTTCATTCACCCATTTTGCAATAGGATTGTTTTCTTACTTTGAGATTAGCAAGTTCTTCATATATTTTGGATACAAGTCTTTTATTGGGTATATGATTTGCAAATATTTTTCCCAGGCTATAGTTTCTTTCATCCTTTTAACAAGGTATTTCACAGAACAAAATATTTTAATTTTGATGAAGACCAAATTATGTTTTATTCTTCTGGAATGTGCTTTTGGTATAATGTTGTACAACTCTTCACCTAAGCCTGTCATGAAACTGTTCTGCCTTCTAAAGTTTTTATAGCTTTCTTATATTCAGATATATGATCCATTTTGAGTTAATTTTTGTGTAAGGTGGGAAATTTAGGTGTAAGTCCACTTTCTTGCTAATCAAAGTCTACCACCCATATACTGAAAATATTGTCTGTCCACCACTTAAAAGTGCTGTTGTATCTCTGTCAAAAATCAGTTGGTCATACCTGTATAAGTCTACTCAGTCTCCTAGTTTACTGATCTGTGTCTGTCCCTCCTCCAAGATCAAACTCTCTTGAGTTCTGTAGCTACAAACTAAGTCTTAAAACCAGTTTGTGATTCCTTCATTGTTATTCATTCTCAATGTTGTTTTAGCTAGTCCAGTGCCTTTCCATATAAATTTTAGAATTAACTTTTCTATTTCTACCAAGGGCTTCCCTTGGTAGCTCAGCTGGTAAGGAATCTACCTGCAATGCAGGGGACCCCGGTTTGATTCCTGGGTCGGGAAGATCTGCTGGAAAAAAAGGAAAGGCTACCCACTCTAGTATTCTGGCCTGGAGAACTGCATGGACCGTATAGTCCATGGAGTCGCCAAGAGCTGCTGGGATTGTTTAAAATATGCACCCAAGGTTAGTGCCTCATTTCTCTCCTTACAGGAGGGTCAGGTTCAAGAGGATCCAAGAATGAAGGGGCTTTGATCACAAGGTGCTGGGGGACTAAGGGGTAGGATGGTGGGACTACACAGGAGGCAAAGAGAACTCACATCAAGATCAAACATTTGGGTCCGAGGCACCTGTGTGGATTTATGGGTCAGTCAGTTGTCACAGGACAGGGCATCCTGGGGCACCCAGGAGACAAGCACGAGCCTTCATTGCAGGGTATCTTAACTCCATCGAAGCTTGTTCATCTTGACTTCTCAGGGCTGCGTGAGCTAGATGCTGGAGGAGGTGCTTGTCTGTTCCTCTAGGCCTTCATCCTCTGACTCCTCCACATTTCTGCACACCCCACTGGAGTAGAGCTTCCTGCTGGCAGAGCCACGCCCTCCTACATATTCCTAGGACTGAGTCCTGGGGTGAAACCACAGGGCCCTCCACAGCCTCCTTTTAGTCCAGGTGAGTGAGGCCCAGGGGCTTCTGGTTTGGATCAGTTACACCCATCCAGAAGCATATGGTCAGCTTTTAGGAATGGTTTTTAACCAGTGACTGCAATTGGAGGCGCTACAAAGAGCTGGAATGGCAACCATGAACTGTCTGTGTTAGTCACTCAGTCGTATCCAACTCTTGGTAACCCCATGGACTGTTGCCCACCAGGTTCCTGGGTTGCCATTCCCTTCTCCAGGGGATCCTTCTGACCCAGGGATGGAACCCAGGTCTCCTGAATTGCAGGCAGACAAAATTAACATGTACATCTTATGTTAATTTCAATTAAAAAATACCGTCTCTACCGTCTTTCATTCCAATCCCAAAGAATGTTCAAACTACTGCACAATTGCACTCATCTCACATGCTAGCAAAGAAATGCTTAAAATTCTCCAAGCCAGGCTTCAGCAGTACATGAACCATGAACTTCCAGATGTTCAAGCTGGATGTAGAAAAGGCAGAGGAACCAGAGATCAAATTGCTAACATCCAGTTGGATCATCAAAAAAGCAAGAGATTTCCAGAAAAAACATCTACTTCTGCTTTATTGACTATGCCAAAGCCTTTGTGTGGATCACAACAAATTGTGGAAAATTCTTCAACAGATGGGAATACCAGACCACCTTACCTGCCTCCTGAGAAATATGTATGCAGGTCAAGAAGCAAGTTAGAACTGGACATGGAACAACAGACTGGTTCCAAATTGGGAAAGGAGTATGTCAAGGCTGTATACTGTCACCCTGCTTATTAACTTATATGCAGAGTATATCATGCGAAATGCTGGGCTGAAGTGCAAGCTGGAATCTAGATTGCCAGGAGAAATATCTATAACCTCAGATTCGCAGATGACACCACCCTTATGGCAGAAAGTGAAAAAGAACTAAAGAGCCTCTTGAAAGTTAAGAGGAGAGTGAAAAATTAGGCTTAAAACTCAATGTTCAGAAAACTAAGATCATGGCATCCAGTCCCATCACTTCATGGCAAACAAACGGGGAAACAGTGTCAACAGAGACTTTTTTGGGGGGCTCCAGAATCACTGCAGATGGTGACTGCAGCCATGAAATTAAAAGATGCTTGCTCCTTGGAAGAAAAGTTATGACCAACCTAGGCAGCATCTTAAAAAGCAGACATTACTTTGCAACAAAGGTCTGTCTAGTCAAAGCTACGGTTTTTCCAGTAGTCCTATATGGATGTGAGAGTTGGACTATAAAGAAAGCTGAGCACCGAAGAATTGACGCTTTTGAACTGTGGTGTTTGGTTAGGGTTAGAAGACTCTTGAGCGTTCCCTGGACTGCAAGGCTATCAAATCAGTCAATCCTAAAGGAAATTGGTCCTGAATATTCATTGGAAGGACCGATGCTGGAGCTGAAACTCCAATACTTGTGGCCACCTGATAGGAAGAACTGACTCACTGGAAAAGACCGCCGATGCTGGGAAAGACAGATGGCAGAAGGGGATGAGAGAGGATGAGATGGCTGGATGGGAAGTTTGGGTAAGCTCCAAGAGTTGGTGGACAGGGAGGCCTGGCGTGCTGCATTCCATGGGGTTGCAGAGTTGGACAGGACTGAGCGACTGAACTGAACCCTCGTGGAAAGACAATCACACAGTTGTGACAAGTGTAAGCACAAATGTGAATTTGCAATCAGTGGTTTGTGTTGGGAGGAGTAGCAGGCAACCTACTAGATGCTTCCTGAAGATAGATGGGGAATGCAGGTTTGAGCAAGTAAGAGGTCAGTGATGCTAAGCAGGCAGAAAACACAACAGGGTCTCCTATGCCACAGTAAGGATTCTGTTCTTGATCTAAAGATAGAAAGCCTAAAATCTCCATTTTCCAAATATCCTGAAAGTCGCTCAGTTGTGTCCAACTCTTTGTGACCCCATGGGCTATACCAGTCCATGGAATTCTGTAGGCAAGAAAACTGGAGTGGGTAGCCTTTCTCTTCTCCAGGGGATCTTCCCAACCCAGGGATGGAACCCAGATCTCCCATATTACAGGTGGATTCTTTACCAGCTGAGCCACAAGGGAAGCCCAAATATCCAAAACATAACCTAACACTAGACTTTGACGAGAGAACAAATTAACTTATACCTGATGTTGCCAAAAGCACTTCTTCAGATCACAGATTTTGTAAGGCTAGTTATCATTTCTTCCTATGGAAATTTTGAAAGCAATCTGTGGGCAGGGGATCCCTATGCACCCAACTAACATCTAAGCTTCAATTATCAAAATGTAAGCCATCTAGACCATTTCTACCTAGACACTTCCATTAGTGTGCCTCAAAGTAAATCTCAAGATCAAAAATCTACTTTAGTGACAAGCTCAAGACACGTAAAACCTAGACCTTAACTGGTCTCCCTTACTTTCCCTCTCTGCCTTAATCTGCTTGGCATACACATTAACACCTACCTACTACATCGTGTAATGCCTAAGTTTTGCTACTGTAAACTCAATTACAACATGTTGATGGCCTTTAGGTAAAATGAAATCAGTAAGAGCAGAGAGTAACCTGGGCATAGTATATACAATATTGGATCCTTAAGGAGGTAAGATCCAATGTTTCTCAAGATTTCAAAATGATTCCTACTAGCAACTCTTTTGAGTTTTCTCAACATACTGTACATTTATTTCAGCTTTAACTAATATGGTTTATTCCACAGAGAAAAAAATTTTATGAATCCCATTTACTCTAGAAATAACAGTTTTTCTTGGGTAAGGAAAATAGGACACAGAACGTATTTTTGGTATAGGAAAATTTATTACTATCGTGCTTTCATCATCAAAATTTATGATCTTGGTCTTTCCTTCTTGCCTTTGTATAAAGCCAAAAGAGAGACATTGGCTACTTTGACAACCTTAAAGCGGACTCCAGGAATGTCACCAACAGCATGACCTTTGCGACCAAATCCAGCAACCAGAACTTCATCATTTTCCTGGAATAAAACCAACAGTTTACTTCTGGTGTAAGTGGCAATCACCCAAAACACGCATCCATCCTATAAACAACTGTGGGAAACTCCCCTAAAAATAGAAGATAACTAAAACACTCACCTCAATAAAATTCAAGCAACCATCATTGGGAACAAAAGCAGTGATCTTTTTGCCATTCTTGATTAGCTGAACCCTGACACACTTCCTGATTGCAGAATTTGGCTGTTTGGCTTCAACTCCTCTGAAACATAAACAGCACAAGAGTGACTTGGCTTTCTGAAAAGGGACACATTTTACTTCGTGAAGTACAAAGCTTATTGGAAACTGTAGTATTCCTACCTTTTCAACATAATCTTAAATCCCTAACTTACAGCTAAGTTTTCCTTTAGTGTTAAATTCATTAGACTAATATCAGGGCAAACTTATGGCCTCTTTACAGCGATAAAACATGAACCAAGAGCTAGAGCTAGAAATAATGGATTCAAATCCTCATTACATTTGATGGGGCCACACAAAATTATCCTTTGGTAAAGTCAAAAAACAGTTGAGTGTTGGCAAATCCATGTGGCTCAGTCTTAGCTGTATAACATTAGGCAAGTAACTTCTCTCCATGTTTTGTCAAGTGGAAACTTGGGGAGTACCAAGATGAAGCAGCTGATGGGCGCCAACTGCTGAAAAGTTCCACACACACTAAGCTCTCAGAATGTCCCTTGTTTATGGTTACTTTCTCTCCTCCGATGTCACCCCAATTCCTTTTAAAGTAGTATTAAATGCTTAAAAATCTTCCGGGCTTATCTAACGTTCCAAAAAAACGTGGACACACAAAAACCTAGAAGTTACATCAATCTTTAAGTGCATTTATCCCGAGTTACCATACTAAAACCATGAAGGAGCCAACAATGGACTTTCACTTACACTTTTTCCAGCACAATTCCCTTAGCGTGAGAAGCGCCGCCAAAAGGGTTGGCCTTCAGGGCTGTGCCCAGATGGGCTTTCTTGTACTGCTTATCATGCCACTTCTGGTCTCGTCGGTGGCTACGGAGCTTCCTGGCAGTACGAAGACCGCGACACTTGCCTAAAAATCACAATCACCTTAGATTCCCCAGTAAAATCACCCACGTTTTTTTTTCCCACATTATCTCAAGTACTAGCCTCACCTAGACTACCGGCTGGTAGGCTCTGACATCATACCTTGCCCCATGGGCCAAACCACAAAGTTCCCCTTGAATCAACTAAGACGTGGAAACAAGTGCTCCAACGGCTACACTTTCTCAGAGGGACGAAGCCCCGCGCCATCGCTCGGGGGAAGCTGCGGCGCTCCGGCTCCCCTCTTAACTCCGGCTCTGCGACGCCCAGGCCCCTTTCCCGCCGGGCCATGTGGCTGCAGCAGCGGCGCTCCCCCGGCGCTTCCCACCGGCCCTTCCCATGGCTCTCCCTCACCGCTCTGTTTCCTATTTTCCCGCCGGTCCCCGAAACCCCAAGCTGCACGTGCAGCCCACTCTGCCCAGCAGAGAAGACAACTCACCCATCCTGCCGGCGCCACGGGCCTGAGCGAAAGAGAGAGGAAGCGCAGGAAGGAGCCACAAGCCCCCGCGAGCAAGCCCCGCCCATCCGAGGGCCCTTGAGGCTGTCTGCGCCGCGCCTGATCCCGGCTGCCGCCCCTCGGTACAAAGCGACAAGCCTGCACCACTTTCCAGAATCTGCGTCTTATCTAATTTGTGTGCGATTCGGGGATATCTAATGTTCGCTATGGTTTATTTCTTTTTATGCGAATACCGCGGACGGAGGGAACCGCGACTACCAATCCCAGAAGCCTTTGCATGAGCCCGGCGTCCGGCGCAGGCGCTCTGAGCAAACGCGCGGGGCGGGCTCTGAGGCGCTGAGTGAGAGGCCCAGGGCGACTGCGTGTGGTGGGGTGGGCACCTTGTGCTTGTAGTTCGGAAAATTAGACCTCAGAAGACCCTTAACTCCTACTCAACAAGAAGCACGGTAAATTGAAAAACATTTAGTGAAGCAAGGTGATGTAGTATTTAAAAGCTCACTCTTAGTGAGAGACCAAACCAAAGCTGCTGTTTTAGTTGTGGAACCTTGATTCTTTCGGTGAACTCAGCTTGTCCTGGAGAGTGAAATAGATATAAAAGTTTTCTGGAGCCTGTCATATTCTGAGATGGCCCACATTCTGTGGAGCGTGTTTCTCTCTAAATAAATCCACTTCTTACCATAAGAAAGAAAAGAAAGCTCTCTGGGGTGTTGGTTCATATCACAACTCTTTATAAAAATGTCTTAGATCCTGCCTGCTGTTCCAGGCACTTGGTGATGTAACAGTTAACAAAATAATTAAGGTTTCTGCTCTTAGAAAGTTTATATTCTAGGTATGAGAGGACAAAATATGTGTACTTAAACATAAAAAGATACTTTTACATATTGATAAGTACTATGGAGAAAATGCACCTGGTTCAGTGATTGAGGCAGGTGGCTGCTCTGGGTAGGGGGTGTTAGAAGTTGTCTCTGGAGATTACATTTGAGCTGAGATGCTAAAGAAAGACAGCCGTCTAAATAGGTATATGGGTAAAGTCTTCTAAGAAGAGGGATCCTCTAAGTATAGAATGAGGCTGGAACTTTTTAAGAGCTGAGGGATCAGGGAAGAGATAGCTGAGTGCTTGAAGAGTAGTCAACTCTTCGCATGAGGTGGCCAAAGTACTGGAGTTTCAGCTTCAGCATCATCCTTCCAAAGGAATCCCAGGACTGATCTCCTTCAGAATGGACTGGTTGGATCTCCTTGCAGTCCAAGGGACTCTCAAGAGTCTTCTCCAACACCACAGTTCAAAGCATCAATTCTTCAGCACTCAGCTTTCTTCACAGTCCAACTCTCACATCCATACATGACCACTGGAAAAACCATAGCCTTGACTAGACGGACCTTTGTTGGCAAAGTAATGTCTCTGCTTTTGAATATGCTATCTAGGTTGGTCATAACTTTCCTTCCAAGGAGTAAGCGTCTTTTAATTTCATGGCTGCAGTCACCATCTGCAGTGATGCGAAGAGTTGACTCATTAGAAAAGACTCTGATGCTGGGAGGGATTGGGGGCAGGAGGAGAAGGGGACGACAGAGGATGAGATGGCTGGATGGCATCACTGAATCGATGGACATGAGTCTGAGTGAACTCTGGGAGTTGGTGATGGACAGGGAGGCCTGGCATGCTGCAGTTCATGGGGTCACAAAGAGTTGGACACGACTGAGCGACTGAACTGAACTGAACTGAAGAGTAGTATGGCAATAGGTGAGGTTTGAGAGTGCACAGGGACATGTGGAGCCTGTAGACTATGGTAAAGACTGTTTACTCTTCCTGTGATTGGATACCTCTGAAAAGTTTTCAGCAGGGGAGTAACGAGATAGGGTTTATATTTTTATGGGTTCACTCTGGCTGTTGTGAGGAGAAACAAACTAAGAGATGAATCTGTGAGGCCAGTTGAGAGAGTGTTACCCTACTTCAGTTGGGAGATAATGCACGTCTCAGTCCAAGGTGGTAAAAAGTGGTGAGATTAGATTTATAGTTTGATGGTGGAGCCAACAAGATTTGCTCAGGACTGTAGGCTGTGAGGTGGCACTAGTGGTAAAGAACCAGCCTCCCAATGCAGGAGACATAAGAGACCTGGGTTCAGTCCCTGGGTTGGGAATATCCCTTGGAGGAGGGCACGGCAAACCACTCCAGTATTCTTGCCTGGAGAATCCCATGGACAGAGGAGCCTGACAGGGTATAGTCCATAGGGTCTCAAAAAGTTGAACAAGACCTAGCATGCAAGCACGCATGTAGGCTGTGAGAAAGGAGTTAATTATGATTTGCATCCTGAGCAATTGAATGATTTGTGTTATTTACTGTGTGGGAAATACTGGGAAAGGAGTAGATTTAGAAGGTGATATTAAGGGTGCTGTTAAGGATATATTGAGTTTGAGATGCTTGTTAGACTTCCAGGTAGGGATGCTAGATGGTCAGTTAGATACATGGCTATGGTGTTCAAGAGAGTCATCAGTGAATAGATAGCACTGAAAGCCTTGGCTCTGAGTGAGATCATTTAGGGAAGGACTGTAGGTAGGACAGAGAAGGGCTTCCCTGGTGGCTCAGCAGGAAAGAATCTGCAATGCTAGAGACAAGGGTTTGATCCCTGGGTGGGGAAGATCCCCTGCAGAAAGAAGTGGCAACCCACCCAGCATTCATGCCTGAGAAGTCCCATGCACAGTGGAGCCTGGTGGGCTACAGTCCATCCATGGGGTTGCAAAAGAGTTGAACATGTCATAGTGACTAAACAACAACAAATACAGGACAGACAAAGGTTGGAGGCCCGAGCCTTGAGCACACACTTAGTGGTATGACAGAGAAGCAGATGAAGCAAAATAGACTGAGAAGTAGCTAATGCTGTACTTTAACAACAGCCAAGTGAAGAGGGTAGAAGGGAGCAAATGTGAAGGAAGGGTAAGTGAGGACTGAGAATTGTCTTTTCGATTTGGCAATGTAGAGGTTATTGGTGCCTTGTCAGGAGGGGATCCCATGAAATGGTGAAGGTGTAAGCTTGATTGGATTGGAGTCAAGAAAATATGGGAAAGAAGGAAGTGCAGACACCAATTATGGACAGTTTTTGTAAGGAGTTTTTCTATAATGTGCAGGGAAAGGGGGCCACAGCTGAACAGGGTTTGTCAGAATGGGTTTAAGACATCACATTTTATGATATTTTTATATGCTGATAAGATTATTCCAGTCAAGAAGAAAAAAAGAAAATTCACAGAGAAGAGGGATAATTGCATGAGCAAATCCTTGAGTATACTAGAGGGGTGCCTAAGTGGAGGAATTTTTTTTTTTTCTTTCCTGCACCATGTGGATCTTAGCTCCAAACCAAGGATCAAACCTGCACCCCTTGCTGTGGAAAAGCCTTAACCACTGGACCCACCAGGGAAGTCCTCAAGTGGAGGAATTGATCTTAGGAATTGTAACAATTTACCTATAGTAATAGAGAAGGAAGAGTATAGGGGTACTGCTGCTGCTGCTGCTGCTGCTAAGTCGCTTCAGTCGTGTCCGACTCTCTGTGACCCCATAGACAGCAGCCCACCAGGTACCCCCATCCCTGGGATTCTCCAGGCAAGAACACTGGAGTGGGTTGCCATTTCCTTCTCCAATGCGTGAAAGTGAAGTCACTCAGTTGTGTCCGACTCTTCACGACCCCATGGACTGCAGACTACCAGGCTCCTCTGCCCATGGGATTTTCCAGGCAAGAGTACTGGAGTGGGGTGCCATTGCCTTCTCCGGTATAGGGGTACAACTGCAAGTAAATTGGAAGATCTGTTGATAGGAAGATGTGGAACTTCTCTTTTACTACTCTTATGTCAATGAAATAAGCAGGATCATCAGTGAAGAGAAGGAGCAGGAAAAAGAGGTTTATGTAGAGGGGTAAGATGTGAAATCATCATTAGGATAACAATGCTAGCATTAAATAGTATTTACTGTGTGCCACATATTATTTTGGGCTTCCCTTGTGGCTCAGCTCGTAGAGAATCTGCCTGCAATGGGGGAGACCTGGGTTCGATCCCTGGGTTGGGAAGATTCCCTGGAGAAGGGAAAGGCTACCCACTTTAGTATTCTGGCCTAGAGAATTCCATGGACTGTATAGTCTATGGAGTGGCAAAGAGCCGGACATGACTGAGCAACTTTCACATATTATTTTATGTGCCTTACATTTATTAACTCATTTAATTCTTATAATGCTAAAAGGTAAATACTCTTATTACCTCTGTTTATAGATGCTTTTGAACTGTGGTGTTGGAGAAGACTCTTGAGAGTCCCTTGGACTGCAAGGAGATCCAACCAGTCCATTCTGAAGGACATCAGCCCTGGGATTTCTTTGGAAGGAATGATGCTGAAGCTGAAACTCCAGTACTTTGGCCACCTCATGCAAAGAGTTGACTCACTGTAAAAGACTCTGATGCTGGGAGGGATTGGGGGCAGGAGGAGAAGGGGACGACAGAGGATGAGATGGCTGAATGGCATCACTGACTCTATGGACGTGAGTCTGAGTGAACTCCAGGAGTTGGTGATGGACAGGGAGGCCTGCCATGCTGCGATTCATGGGGTTGCAAAGAGTCGGACACGACTGAGCAACTGAACCGAACTGATAGTGTCTTAGTCCTTTCAGGATACTATAACAGAATACCATAGACTGGGTAGCTTATAAACAACAGAAATTTATTTCTTACATTTCTGAAGACTGGAAAGTCCCAGGTCAAGGTGCTGGAAGATCTAGTGTCTGCTGAGAGCCCACTTCTTGGTTGGTAGACTCTTTTGCAATAGCCTCAAAGGTTGAAGGCAACTCTGGGGTCACTTTTATTTATATTTTGTTTTTTTATTTTTTTCTCAGTTTTATTGAGATATATTTGATATATTGGGGTTTCTTTATGAGAGTTCTAGTGAAAGTGGAGAGTGAAAAAGTTGGCTTAAAGCTCAACATTCAGAAAATGAAGATCATGGCATCTGGTCCCATCACTTCATGGAAAATAGATGGGGAAACAGTGGAAACAGTGTCAGACTTTATTTTTTTGGGCTCCAAAATCACTGCAGCCATGAAATTAAAAGACGCTTACTCCTTGGAAGGAAAGTTATGACCAACCTATATAGCATATTGAAAAGCAGAGACATTACTTTGCCAACAAAGGTCCATCCAGTCAAGGCTATGGTTTTTCCAGTGGTCGTGTATGGATGCGAGAGTTGGACTGTGAAGAAAGCTGAGCACCAAAGAATTGATGCTTTTGAACTGTGGTGTTGGAAAAGACTCTTGAGAGTCCCTTGGACTGCAAGGAGGTCCAACCAGTCCATTCTGAAAGAGATCAGTCCTGGGATTTCTTTGGAAGGAATGATGCTGAAGCTGAAACTCCAGTACTTTGGCCATCTCATGCAAAGAGTTGACTCATTGTAAAAGACTCTGATGCTGGGAGGGATTGGGGGCAGGAGGAGAAGGGGACGACAGAGGATGAGATGGCTGAATGGCATCACGGACTCGATGGACGTGAGTCTGAGTGAACTCCGGCAGTTGGTGATGGACAGGGAGGCCTGGCGTGCTGTGATTCATGGGGTCGCAAAGAGTTGGACACAACTGAGCGATTGAACTGAACTGAACTGAACTGAATCCCATTCATGAGGGCTCCACCTTTATATCTAATCTACACCCAAAGACATGCCCCAACACACACCTACTAATGCTGCACATTGAGGATTAGGTCTTAACATGAATTTTGCCTTCCAATTTAGAAGTGTGGGAGGATAGGTTGACAAGAGAATTTTGCGGACCCATTTGAAACCATAGTAATGAAGTTACATCAGTTAGCATGGCTTTGTGTATTCTTCAGATTCATTTGATATAGTGACTGAGTAGATAATTGGCCTGGGCGTGGGGTCTATTTACAGTAAATGTGCCCGAGGAAGGGCAAAGGAGTTGAGAGTGATTATAAGGGAAGGATTACAATGAACCATGAGATGCTGGAGGAGTAAAGAGCCTTTTTTTTTTTTGCTGAGTCAATTCAATCGTGCCCCTTTATTTGAGACCCTATGGACTGTAGCCTTCCAGGCTCCTCTGTCCATAGGATTCTGTAGGCAAGAATACTGGAATGGGTTGCCATGTCCTTCTTCAGGGCATCTTCCCAACTCAGGGAAGAACCTGTGTCTCTTAGGTCTACTTGCTTTGACAGGAGGGATCTTTACCACCAGCACCACCTGGGAAGCCCTAGTAAAGAGCCAGGGATAGGCAAAACAGTTCTGAAGGCCTGGCCCTACCAGATATGAGAAATTTCTGTGAGGCTAATGGGCTTCTCAGGTGGCACTAGAGGTAAAAAACCTGCCTGACAATGAAGGATATGTAAGAGACAAGGGTTCCATCCTTTGGTCTGGAAGATCCCCTCATGGCAACCCATTCCAGTATTCTTGCATGGAGAATCCCATGGACAGAGGAGCCTGGCAGGCTGCAGTCTACAAGGTTTCACAGAGTCGGACACGACTGAAGCGACTTAGCATGCATGCAAGTAAGATAGAGTAGTGTTAGTACAGAAGTTGATAACTTGACTAATGAATAGAATACAGAGTCCAGCAAAAGACTCCTATAGAAGGAGTATAGAATGTTATTAAGTGACAGAATTAGATGTCAAATCAGTGTGTAAAAGAAGAATTGTCAAACAGATGGAGCCACACAAAAAGTGGTTACCCAGATTAAACTGAGTCACCATTTCAGGCTAAAAACAAATATCAGTTCCAGGCAGATTGAGACACTATATGTCAACAGTAAAATTTAAAAATTCTGAATAGAAAACAAAGGTATCTCCATGAACTTAGGAAAGGAAACTATTTCTAAATAAGAGGAATGATAAATTTGACCATATTAAGAACCTTGTTTAAAAAAAAAAAATACACCTGAAAGAAAGAAAAAGAAGTTACAACCTGAGTTGATAGTCACAGGAAGTGTTCATTTAAAGTTGGGATAGATTATTTCTTAAAAGTTGAGTAAAACATCCTGTAAAATCATCTGGGCTAGGTGCTTTCTTTGTGGAAAGGTTATAAACAGCTTAAATATCTTTTAAATTAAATCTGATGTAAACTGAATGTCTAGTTACAGAATGATTCAGAGAACCATGATTTCTTCTTGAGTCAGATTTGGTAAGTCATTTTTTAGAGTTTGTCTATTTCATCTAAGTTTTCAAAATTATTTCATAAAGTTGTTATGACATTCTATTATGCATGAATGCATGTGTTATATATACTTGTTGGAAGTTGTTTTAACAATGAGTGTAAAATGCTATATATAGTACTACACAGGTTATCTCTTTTCAAGTGAGTTTTGGTAATGTGCACATTTCAAAGTATTTGGTCTATTGTTATCTAAGTTGTCAAATGTATGGGCATAAAGTTGTTTGTAGTTCCTTTATAATCTTTTTAATATTCGTAGATTTATAATGATGTCTCATCTCCCATTCCTGATATTGATAATCTGTATCTTCTTTCTCTTTTTTTTCCTTTTTTTCTAATTTTACAATAGCCACCCTCAGTTCAGTCAGTTCAGTTGCTCAATTCAGTTGCTCAATCGTGTCTGACTCTTTGTGACCCCATGGATTGCACCACGCCAGGCTTCCCTATCCATCACCAACTCCTGGAACTTGTTCAAATTCATGTCCATCAAGTTGGCGATGCCATCCAACCAACTCACCCTCTGTCGTCCCCTTCTCCTCCTGCCTTCAATCTTTCCCAGCATCAGGGTCTTTTCCAGTGAGTCAGTTAGTCACATTGGGTGGCCAAAGTATTGGAGTTTGAAGTTCAGCATCAGTCCTTCCAATGAATAGTCAGAACTGATTTCCTCTAGGTTTGACTGGTTTGATCTCCTTGCTGTCCAGGGGACTCTCAAGAGTCTTCTCCAAAACCAGAGTTCAAAAGCATCAATTCTTCAGTGCTCAGCTTTCTTTATGGTCCAACTCTCACATTCATTCATGACTACTGGAAAAATCACAGCTTTGACTAGACAGACCTTTGTCGGGAAAGTAATATTTCTGCTTTTTAATATGCTCTCTAGGTTTGTCGTAACCTTTCTTCCAAGGAGCAAGCATCTTTTAATTTCATGCCTGCAGTCACCATCTGCAGTGATTTTGGAGCCCAAGAAAATAAAGCCTCTCACTGTTTACATTGTTTCCCCATCTGTCTGCCATGAAGTAATGGGACCAGGTGCCATGATCTTTGGTTTTTGAATGTTGAGCTTTAAGCCAGCTTTTTCACTCTCCTCTTTCACTTTCATCAAGAGGCTCTTTAGTTTCTCTTTGTTTTCTGCCATAAGGGTGGTATCATCTGCATATCTGAGGTTATTGATATTTCTCCCAGCAATCTTGATTCCAGCATGTGCTTCATCCAGTCCAGCATTTTGCATGATGTACTCTGCATACAATTTAAATAAGCAAGGTGACAATATGTAGCCTTGACATACTCCTTTCCCAATTGGAACCAGCCTGTTGTTCCATGTCCAGTTCTGTTGCTTCTTAACCTGCATACAGATTTCTCAAGGGGCAGGTAAGATGGTCTGGTATTCCTATTTCTTTAAGAATTTTCCAGTGTGTTGTGATCCACACAGTCAAATGCTTTGGCATAGTCAACGAAATAGAAGTAGATGTTTTTTTCTGGAATTTTCTTGCTTTTTCAATGATCCACTGAATGTTGGCAATTTGAACTCTGGTTCCTCTGCCTTTTCTAAATCCAGCTTGAACATCTGGAAGTTCTCAGTTCATGTACTGTTGAAGCCTGGCTTGGAGAATTTTGAGCATTACACTGCTAGCGTGTGTATGTGTGTGTGTTAGTTGTTCAGTTGTGCCCAACTCTTTGCGACCCCGTAAACTGCAGCCTGCCAGGCTCCTCTCTCCATGGCATTTTCCAGGCAAGGATGCTAGAGTGGGTTGCCTTTTCCTTCCCTAGCATGTGAGATGAGTGCAATTGTGCAGTAGTCTGAATATTCTTTGGCATTGCTGTTCTTTGGGATTGGAATGAAAACTGACCTTTTCCAGTCCTGTGGCCACTGCTGAGTTTTCCAAATTCACTGGCATACTGAGTGCAGCACTTTCACAGCATCATCTTTTAGGTTTTGAAATAGCTCAACTGGAATTCCATCATCTCCACTAGGTTTGTTCATAGTGATGCTTCCTAAGGCCTACTTGACTTCGCACTCCAGGATGTCTGACTCTGGTTGAGTAATCACACCGTTTTGGTTATCTGGGTCATTAAAATCTTTTTTGTATAGATCTTCTGTGTATTCTTGCCACCTCTTCTTAATATCTTCTGCTTCTGTGAAATTCATACTATTTCTGTCTTTTATTGTGCCCATCTTTGTGTGAAATATTCCCTTGGTATCTCTAATTTTCTTGAAGTTTTTACATTTTTTAAAAAGTATACTTTTCTTTTTTTTTTTTTTTTTGGCCATGTGGCATGTGGGATCTTACTTCCCCAACCAGGGATTGAACCTGCACCTCCTGCATTGGAAGTGTGGAGTCTTAGTCTTCCTGGAAGTCCAGGAAGTTCTCTTGGTCACTTCGAAGTTTAGTAATCTTCTTCTAATTTTTCTGTCTTCATTTTCATTGATTTCTGGTCTTATCTTTTCTTATTTATTTTTTTCTGCTTGTTTTGGAGTTAAAGGGAAGCTTCTGTTATTGATTTGAGATCTTTATTCTTTTAAAATATATATGGCGGTATGACTATCCCTCTAAGTATTACTTGAGTTTTGGTATGTTATATTTTAGTTTTAATTCATTTTAAAACATTTACTAATTTCTCTTTTGATTTCCCTTTTCACCTATGGATTATTTAGAATTGCATTATTTAATTTCTAAATACTTGGATAACTTCTAAATATCTATGTTATTTAGTTCTAACTTAGTGTCATTATGGTCTAAGAATATCCTTTTTTGATTGTAGTATTTTAAAAATTTGTTGAGGTTTGCCTTATGGCCCAGATTTAGTCACTCTCAGTGAATTCTCCTTGTACACTTGAAAAGAAAGTATATTTGCTAAGGAAGAATGTACTGTCAGTGTTAATTAGCCCCAGGTAGTTGATAGTGCTGTTCGGGTCTTCTGTGTCCTGTATTCAGGATGATACTGACATTGTGTGGAGAGAGTGGGGATCATAGTGGGATGTTGGGTTGTGTTTACTTTATACAGTAGGTTTAATTATTATATTATTATAGAAACAAACAAATAAATAAAGCATGAACCAATGGTTAGGATGTGCTGTGAACCAAGGATTTTGATTACTATAGCCATGAATACAGTTTTTAAAGGATTTGATGTCTGTATTTGGAGGTTTGAATTTTTTAATTCCTAATAAAGAACATATTATGTAATTTGGAGCCTGAAAGGAGATGGAATTTCCTTTGACCTTGGGCCCTAAATTTTCTAAAAGGGTACTCAAACAAGAATCAGCTTGAGGAACCAAAAGAAAAGAAAGCTGTCCTGGCTAAAGGGTAGTGAACCAGCCAGAAAACTGAGGAAGGTGAAGTTCAAGGGGTGTGCAGGACCAGCTCATGTCCAACCTATAGGCCAAAACAAGGAGTCTGGGTTTTATTCTGAGTGTGATGAGAAGCCATTGGAGGCCACAGATGAAAGAGTGAAATAGTGAAAGAATATGATGTGCATAGCTAAGGTAGGGCACCACAGAGGGACAAGAGAGCCTTGGCTTTCCAAGGAGGGGACTGTTGCAATAGTACAGGTGAGATATCAGAGGTCGTGGTATAATTGGGGGTTATATCATGTTGGAAAGAGCAAAATCATTGACATCATCATCATCACTACCACCACCAGCACCACGATTGTCTCCAAGGCATACTGAGTACTGTTTAGGTGCCAGGCTTAGAATTTCACATGCATAATTTCTTTTAACCCGCACAATAACTCCTATGTGGTAGGAGTTATTTATTTTACCATTTAAATTGAGACTTAAAGAAGTTAACTTTCTTAACCAGAACATGTTTGTTGGTTTCCAGGTTAGTTATAAGACACAATTTTGATTTTTAAGGAGCTAAGGAAAAAATTTGATGAATGTAAATATGGCACAGAATTGATGGGAAATAATTTTCTAGCCAGCGCTAGAAAATAAGGGGTATAGTTCTTAAGGTTAAAGTATTCTTATTATAATTTGTAACTGGATGTCCATGGGTTACTAAAGGTATGTAAAAACCAGTAGACACTTTGTCACAAAAGATCCTATTTGGTAGTTCTAAAAATGTTAGGGGCATGGAGGGAGGAAGGAGAACATGTTTTTGTCTTTCCTAGTATTTCCTCCAACAGAAGGACTTAAATTAGTGTAATATCTCTGCCATTTACTCATTCCATGCCAGGTGGGGAAAAGTGACATCTCTCTTCAAGTGTAAGTTTAGAAAAAACAGTTTAGACATGTTCAGCTTTTCCTGTTTTCCTTTTTGGGACCTAACCTGCCCATGGAGCACACATTTCCTTCTGTTTCTTCTGGGGCAGTCCTCTCTTCCCTGTGAGAAACCAGTACTACCGTGATAGGCTGCTGTGTCTGTCTTCTGCAAGGAGGGGTTCAGTTACAATCTATTTTGCTCCTTCACTAAGCTTGTCCTCCAGTCTGGCCTTTCATAGTAATAAAGGTGGTATTTAACCCTATACTTGTCTAACATCTTGTTTTTGTGGTTTAGTCACTAAGTGGTGTCTGACTCTTGTGACCCCGTGGACTTGGGGACATAGCCAGCCAAGCTCCTCTGTCTGTGGGATTTTCCAGGCAGGAATACTGGAGTGGGTTGCCATTTCTTTCTCCAGGGGATCTTCCCAATCCAGGAGTCAAACCCAGGTTTCCTGCATTGCAGGCAGATTGTTTACTGACTGAGCCACCAGGGAAGCCAAGCTCTTGTTTAATTTCTCAGTTATTAATAGTTTAACACTCAGGTGGGTCAGGGTTTCCCTAATGGCTCAGTGGGTAAGGAATCCACCTGCAGTGCAGGAGACACACAAAACTTGGTTCAACCCCTGGGTGGGGAAGATCCCTTGGAGAAAGAAATGGCAACCAACTCCAGTATTCTTGCCTGGAAAATTCCACTGACAGAGGAACCTAGCAGGTTACAGTCCAGGGGGTCTCAAAGAATGGGACATGACTGAGCACAAGGCACAGGTGGGGCAGAAGAGTATTATTATTTGACTTCTCTCAGAGCCTCCTACCCCAACTAGAAAGAAAAATTGATCTTCATAAATTAGATCAGTTGATAGGGAGACTTAAGTCAAGGGTGATGCTGATTCTTTGTACTGTATGAAATAGAAGTTAACTTTTGGGGAAGAATGGCTAAGGGTTTTAATAATGTTGACAATTAATATTGGAGCTTTTAGAATGGTTAGAAGTTATTCCTAGTGCTTTAGCTATGAAAGTTGAGTCATTAGTTGCTATCAAATGTGACAAGATAAAATAACAGCTTTAAGTGGGCAAGGAGAAGCAGGAAAAGTGAGACAGATGCTTACATGCTCTGTATAACTACTAATGATGAATATTGAGTGCTTCATTTTTCCTGATTAAATTATTAAACCCAACTTTTCCTTTATCCAAAATTAATGAGATTTCTTATCCTCTCATTCTAGCTGCTTTTTGGTATAGTTGTTATTTCTTCTCATATCTATTCTGTGGAACTAAAGAAATAGTGTATTGCCATGTAGTCTTACTAATACTCAAGGTTGATCTTTAAAATCTTGTTATTTAGTTAAACCTCTGTGTAGGATCTAGGGAGGATTGACAGTGCTGTTCTTTGATGCCCTTTTAAAATTCCTGGAAGGGAGTTATCATTTTAATATGCATATTAAAAGGTATTCTCCAGGTGTTCTCTAACTTGGCTGAACACCAAACAAAAGAAAATAGGCCTCTATTTCAGCAGGGACCTTTGAATTATAAGAAATGAAAGATAATTTTTCTCACCAGGAAAAGAAAGATGATTTTCTTCACTCAGTGGGATGTTAAGTTTTAGAATCTCATTCCTGGAGAGGTTTAAGAACCTGTAGATGATTCTTAACCAGATCTGTGCTGTCTGTGTTCAGTAGGGACCAGATGATCTTTGTGATGGAGAATGGCCAGGGTCACTCTTTTGCCTTTGCATTCTGTAGTAAAATGAAGATTCACCAGGACTACTTCTAGGTGATTTAAATGTAAGAATATTATAATATAAAAATGTAAACTTTTATAAAAGTAAGTGTGTAAAATTTTGAACATTTTATATTACTAACATTTTATTGTTTAAAGGACTTTAAATAAGGTAAAGCAAGATTTTTTCCCCATAGATTGGGGGAAAAAAACACAAGAGAGAAAAAGTAATGAGGGAGTGGAAGGAGTAGAAGAAGAGCAGAAGAAAAGAAGTGAGGGGTTCTGGGTTTCTATAGCTACACAAATAACAGTGATAATTCTTCCACTGATCTAAAGCATTACTTTTCAATCTTGGTTCTGGCAGTCGTTACTGACTATGAAGATAACCCAAATGAATAAATCTATAACAAGTTCATATATAACTGGTTCATTTTTTGTACTATGTGCCAGTGAATTTTGAAATTTACTTAGGTTTTCAGTTAAAAAGTCTGGGTTTATGTTAATTATGTAGCAGACAGTATCTTGGATTTTTACCAAGTAGTTGTACATAATGCTCTGTGAAGTATTAATTTTTGTCCAAGGAATCCATTTTTCTCTTTTTATAAATGGCAGCATAAAGTATAGGGCAACATCAAATAGTACATACTCTCAGTTTGAGTTTTAGTTTACTGAATTAAAACTCTAACTCCTGTCTCTGTTGAGGTGAGGACTTTGCAGGTGCCTGCTGAGAGCATTTTTGAGAGTAATGGAAGCCTTTTCCTCCCTAGTTGCTTCACCTCTTCGAAAGAGATAGTTATGACTCATCTCTTGTCTCTTTATCTATTTCATAGCTGTCTCTCTTTCCCTATCTAATTAGCCATTGTTTGGAGTGGAGGTGGGACCTTCAGAGAAGGTCATTAATTTGCTAGGTGAAATATCCCAAAAGTGTTTACCCCAGCAAATATGTGTTCACATATCACTTGTTTGGGATCTTCTTGGGGGCAAAGATTAGGTCCTTTTTACACTGTATTCATGGCATCTAGCACATGACAATCAATGTTTGCAAAATGCACAGATTTATGAAACAGCAAGCCTCCTGTTTCAGTTTAGCTTGAGAAACAAGAATGTAAACATGTGCCACTAATTTAACACTTTATCCATGTTCCATGAAGTCAAAGGGAAATCTAAAGTAAGAAACATTTAACATTTAAATCAAAAGCATTTGTATTTCATTTGCTTACCTGATTTTAATCAACTCAGAAAGTAATTTGATGAAAATTGGTAGAAATTATGACAGCAATTAGGCTCTGAACTTGCTAAGAGTCTGTACTAGTCTGGATTTGCCACAAAAAACCAATAGGAGATATATACATATATATGCACATATATACTGGAGAAGGAAATGGCAAGCCACTCCAGTGTTCTTGCCTGGAGAATCCCAGGGATGGGGGAGCCTGGTGGGCTGCCGTCTCTGGGGTCGCACAGAGTCGGACAAGACTGAAGCGACTTAGCAGCAGGAGCAGCAGCATGCACATATATGAATATATGGTTTATTATAGGAATTGGATCATGCACTTATAGAGGCTATGAAGTCCCTACATTTGCAGTCACCAGCAAACTAGAGACCCGGGGAGCCGATGTTATAGTTCCAGTTGTAGTCTGAGTCTGAAAGCAGAAAAGGACTGATGTCCTTGCTGTAAGACAGAATGTGCAGTCTCCCTTACGCCACCTTTTTGCTCTAGTTGAACCTTCAGTGTATTTGATGAGGACCACTCACCTTGGAAAGGGCAATTTGCTTTGCTCAGTCTACTGAATCAAATGTTCATCTCATTCAGAAACACCCTGAGAGACACAACCAAGTATATAGGCACCTCACAGCCCAGTTACATTGACCCACCTTAACCATCACGGAGTCATACCTTTGACAAGGAGAGTACATACATACTATATGGTATTTTGCTAATAAACTGATGTAACATGGGTTTTGTCTATTTGCGTTTTCAAGCTACTAAAGTTGATGGAATACTTGAATTAGTTTATTTTCTAGGTGCAGGTACCTAAATATTCAAGCCCTGGAGTCACAACCATGTGACATGAAGTGAGAAATAATTATGTAATATTTGTGATAGGTTTATTCATTTTCCTCTACATTTTATTTAGCACCAACTTGGACCAGCAACTTCTTGATGTACATCAGTTTAATTAGACATGGTCTCTGTGCTCATGGAGCAGGCCTTCTGATAAGGAAATGAGCTGTAAACAAGTAATGAGAAAGTAAATGTCTCAGTACAAATTGTGATATATGTTATGATGAGAGTGAACAGAAGACAGGGAGAATTAGAGGAGTGTGAAGTGATTCCCACAGCCAGAAGAATATGTACAGAGTCACTGAGGTGCATAAAAGCCTGGCATGTGGAGGATGTTGAGAGGCTGAGTGCAGGCAGAGTGCTGTAAGCATGGTGGGGAGAAGGGTGAGAGAGACCAGCAAGGACCAGGTCATGCAGGCTTTGTAGGAGGTGCTTGGATTTGGATTTTGAATCAGTTTGCAAAGACCACTGTAATCAATTTGAACATTTGACTAATGGGATTTTCAGTCTGAGAGCATTTGCATGAATAGAGACTATAGTCTGATAAATGCTAGACGCCCCTTAAGGTAAATATTAGAATTTAGATAGATCCATTTTTTTTCCCCCATGAGAACTCAATTCTGTATTGTCATATATGATTATGAAAGATAGGTTTTTTATATTCACCTTTGTAGGTAATATTTTATTTAATAATATACAGCAAATCAGAATATGAAGCAAATCCAAGTATTTTCAGTTGAAAGCAGTGTGGATGAACAGCTTCCTATTCTCTCATGGAAAATGTTGAGGGAATATTTTCCATGCTCCTCTGCATTTTCTGTTTGTCTTGTACATCACTAATTGCTCTTTGTTCTGGAATAGCTTTAGGATGTTTGTAAAACAAACAGCCTTGAAAGGTAGAAATAGTATCTTTCTCTTTAGCAAAGAGGCAGGTTGGCTTATAGCCTTGGAAATTTGAGTTTCTCTCCTGAAATGATACCCGCTGTGGGTATGGGTGTCCATCTGCACCCACCTGTATTACTTTATGGGCAAAGGGATGACACAAATAGACCGATGCTCACACTGCTTGCTCTTTGGTGAGTAAAAAGCATAAAGTCCTTTGTTTCTGACCCATGAGTCTTGTCTTTTGCTAGCATCCATGAAGCCCTAACAGGCTACCTCATTGGCTTCCAAGTTGGGGAAAACCTCAGACCTTCACAGTTTTGGACAGAGACCCCTCAGCTGTCTGAGCAGGCAGGTGCAGTGCCCCACATGTGAGACCCCAGTGCTTTGTAGCCTGCACACTATCATATTAGCATTTTTTTTTAATCACTGATTTTCTCCTCCAGAGTCACAAGACAAGCTGTTCTCAGACAATCACATCTTAAGCGTGATTTCTATTTTAAAATGCATGTGTGAAACCTACTAACTACTAATTATTCTGCTTTAAATATTCTTCAGCAAGTGGGAGAAAATTTCAACAACAGAATGCTATATTAAAATTTTAGAGGCATCATGTCGTAAAATATATCAAGATGATACTTGACTTAAAAAATGGTGCATGTGTGTGTATGTGCCTGAATATATAACTGAAGCATATTTTCAAGAAAGTTTGCTACATAATAAGCACTAAGGGACTACTACTGTGGTTTCTGAGTGTTCACAGAACCGTTATTCTCATGGTACAGGATCATCATGGCTTGGGTTCTCACCTCCTAACCAGGAGTTTGAGGAGCAGTGCAGTCAGGTACTACTTCTGCTACTGTGTGAGACTACGAGGGCTTGCTCTGGCAGCTGGAGATGTTCTGTGTTTGCACAGGCCAATACAGTGGCCACTAGCCACATGTGGTTACTGAGCACTTGAAGCTTGGTTATTCTGAACTGAGATATGCAGAAGTATAAATTATACACCAGATTTCAGGCATAGGGCAGGAAAGGACAGTAAAAGATTTTGTTAATAATTTTAAAAAATTACTTTTCTGTGTGAAATAATATTTTAAGTGTATCAGGTTAAATAAAATATATTGTTAAACTAATTTCACCTGCTTATTTTTAACTCTTTCAGTGTGGCTACTAGACAACTTTAAATTACATATGTAGCTCTTGTTTTGTTTTGATTGATCAAATAGAAATTAGATCTTTGCTACTCACAGCACAGCTAAGAGTCCTTAAGACTAGGATTGCCAGATGTAGCAAATAAGAATGGAAGATATCCAATAGAATTTAGTTTTCAGATAAACAACAAATAATTTTTAGTATATTATGTCCCAAATATTGCATGGGGCATATTCATGAATAAAGTTATTTGTTTTTTTTAATCTGAAGTTCAAAGTTAACCAAGTGTCCCAAATTCTATTTGACAGCACTATCTATGATGAAAATCCTCATGCCCAGACCTGTCTTGCTCCTTGAAATTCCATGGAATCAGGAAAAGGACAGAAAATTGAGTGCAGTGAAAGAAAAGAGAAGAAAAGAAAATATAGTGAGAAATAGAAATAAGATGGAGCATGGATAGGCCTTTTATATTTTATAATTTTTGTTAGCAATTTTCTTCCTTATTTCTGTTTTTTTTGCCACTTCTCCAAGTGTTGTGATTTTATCTCCTCATTTTCTATAGGGCTCCCTAGAGCCACATTAAAAGATGCCAATTGTGCACAGTGGGCAGCAAGGAAAGGAGTGTCTCATCAGGGTCAAATCCCCAGCTTTCCTATAATCCATCATCTCTGAAATGCCACTTAAAATGGGCCCTTTTAGCTACCAGTACTTTGTCATTAAGGAGGTCAAGTTTCTTAAGTGTCAAAAATGGTGACACTTTGATTTTAGAGGATTTTGTTTATTGTGCTCTTTTAATTGTATGTTTTCAGGTGGCTCAGATGGTAAAGAATTCTCCTGCAGTACAGGAGACCTGTACTGTTTGATCCCTGGGTTGGGAAGATCCCCTGGAGAAGGGAATGGCAACCCACTCCAGTATTTTTACCTAGAGAATTTCATGGACAGAGGAGCCTGGCAGGCTACAGTCCATGGGGTTGCAAAGAGTTGGACATGACTGAAGTGACTTAGCACATAAACAAACAACTGTTAATAATTTATTTGTGTTATACTTTTTAGGTGGGGGTGGTGGGAGTGGAGGCTGACAAAGAAGGAAAAATAATAGATATTCTAGATATTCTTTATTTTTTCTAGTTCTTGAAGTAAGAAAAGGCTTTCATCTCTTATTTATTTATTTAAAAATTTATTATATAGTGTCCTGGGTGTTCATTGGAAGGACTGATGTTGAAGCTGAAACTCCAGTATTTTGGCCACCTGATGCGAAGAGCTGACTCATTTGAAAAGACCCTGATGTTGGGAAAGATTGAAGGCAGGAGGAGAAGGGGACAACCGAGGATGAGATGCTTAGATGGCATCACTGACTCAGTGGACGTGAGTTTGGGTAAACTCTGGGAGATGGTGATGGACAGGGAGGCCTGAAGTGCTGTGGTCCATGGGGTTGCAAAGAGTTGGACACCACTGAGCAACTGAACTGACTGACTGACTGATAAAAGCACTTAAGATGAAATTCACTCTCTCAACAAATTTTTAAGTGTATCCTACAGTAGTATTAGGCTTCTCTGATAGCTCAGTTGGTAAAGAATCCACCTGCAGTGCAGGAGACCCCAGTTTGATTCCTGGGTCAGGAAGATCTTCTGGAGAAGGGATAGGCTACCCACTCCAGTATTCTTGGGCTTCCCTGTGGCTCAGCTGGTAAAGAATCCTCCTGCAATGCAGGAGACCGGAATTCGATCCCTGGATTAGGAAGATGCCTGGAGAATGAAAAGCTACCCACTCCAGTATCCTGGCCTGGAGAATTTCATGGACTGTATAGTCCATGGGGTTGCAAAGAGTCGGACACGAGTGAGTGACTTTCACTCACAATATTTTTAGCAGTCTAGAGTCCATGGGGTCTCGAAGAGGCAGACACGACTGAGCGACTTCACTTTCACTTTCACAGTCTTATACCGAAGATCTGTAGAATTTGTTAATCTTGCTTAACTGAAATTTTGTGCCAATTAATTAGCAAGTTCCATTTCCTCCTTCCTTAGCCCCTGGAAGCCACCATTCCACTCTTTGATTCTATGAATTTTCCTGTGTTAGATACCTCATATAAATGGAATCATGTAGTATTCCTTATTTCACTGACTTATTTCACTTAGCATAATGTCCTCAAGGTTCACCCACGTTGTCACATATTGCAGAATTTCCTCTTTTTTAAGCCTGAATAATATTTCATTGTATATATGTATCACATTTTGTTTATCCATTCATCCATAAACAGATAACTACCTCTTGGCTGTAGTGAATGGTGCTGCAGTGGACACAGGAGGGCTAATAGTTCTTTGAGATCCTGATTTCAGTTCTTGTGGATAATTATCCAGAAATGCAATTGCTGGATCATATGGTAGTTTTGTTTTAAAGTTTTTGAGATTAATCTGCATATTGTTTTCCATAGCAACTGCTATTTTTCCATAGCAACTCCATTTTGTATTCCCACCAACAGTGCACTTCGGTTCCAGTTTCCTCACGTCCTTGACAATGCTTATTTTTTGGTAAACAGCCACCCTGATAGGTGTAAGGTGATGTCTTTGTGATTTTGATTTTTATTTCCCTGATGTTTAGTGACACTGAGCACTTCTCTTATGCGTATTGGCTATTTGTCTTTTTTGGAGAAATGTGTATTCAAGTTGTTAGACCATTTGAAAACTGAGTTATTTGATTTACACTATTGAGTTGGAGGAGTTCCTTATATATTTTGGAAATTACCCTATATCAGATGTATGTTTTGCAAATATTTTCTCTCATTCTATAGTTGCCTTTTCACTCTGTTGATTGTTTCCTTTGCTGTGCAGAAACTTTTCAGTTTGATGTAGTCCTGTGTCTGTTTTTGCTTTTATTGCCTGTGCTTTGGCAGCATATTAATGAAATCACTGATGAAACCAATGAAGCTTTCCCCCTATGCTTTCTTGTAGGTTTTAAGTCTTTAACTCATTTTGAATTGATTTTTGTGTATGGTGTGAGATAAGGGTCCAATTGCATTCTTCTGCATGTGGATATCCAGTTTTCCAAGCACCATTTGTTGATGAGTCTGTCCTTTCCCCTTTGTACATTCTTGGCATACTTGTTAGCAACACTAACTAACCCTGGTCAGTTGCCCTGATGTGCATGTATTTATTTCTGGGGTCTCTATTCTGTTCTATTGATCTCTATGTCTGTCTTTATACCAATACTGTACTGTTTTACTTACAGGAAAGGAATTGTGATCCCACCAGCTTTATTATTCTTTCTCAAGGTAGATTTGGCCATTCAGGGCCTTATCTAGTCTTCACAACAATTCTTTAAATACTTTGTCTCCACTCTGCAAATGAGGAGAAGTAACTTGTCTAATAATACTAGATAGCTAGTAAGAGCTAGAGCTGGGAATGCTTTTGAATGCTGTCCGATTCCATAGTCAGTACCCTTTACCATTGCATTCTCTGCCTCTCCGCAAATGAAGAGTCATGAATTCAGTAGGAAACTATGTATTAGGACACATATGTAAAATTAGGTTAGCCTCAGGGAGTTTTACTTAGTCACTTGAAAAATGCATATGATATTTGTATAATTCATAGATTTTTGAGGAGAATTTAATAAATTCCTGAAAAGTATAATGAGATTCTTAAGAGTACCAAAACTATGCCAATTTCTAAAAAGAGCTTAATAATCTTTCATTGAGATGAATAATCGAAGAACCAAAACAGATCCATTAGTTTCATTCTATACTCTAAATTCAGCAGTATCAGGCTCCTCCTTCCACCCTTCTCCACACATAATACATCCTGGGAATGCTCTCTTTTTATTGGATGAATGTATTAGTCACAAGACATAAAAAGTACTGCCTCTGCTTGGTTTGCATTTATGAATTAACAGATGTGCCTAGTTTGAAGAAACAGATTCATTTCTTGATGGGAAGAAAAATCTTGTTTAGTTTTTCACTTATTTTTTTATGTATCGGATTTTCACTAACTTTGGACCAGATACTTTCCAGGAAGAATGTAAGGTGAGTAACTGCACGTCTTTAAATATAATGCATCTGTGAACTTCAGTCCAAGTGTGAAATTAGATGATTCTGTAATTTTTTATGATAGATATATAGATAAATAACTGAATCACTTTGCTGTATACCTGAAACTAATACAATGATTGTAAATAAGCTGCACTTCAATTAAGGATTTAAAAACAAACAAATAAACAACAAGGATATATTGTGTAGCACAGAGCAATATAGTTATATTGTAATAGCTTAAACTGGAGTAATAATTATTATTGATTTAATACTTCACACATCTGAAACCAATATTGTAAATCAACTAGATTTCAATAAATTAAAATAAAAACATATATTGTTATAAAAAAATTTTTTTATGTTGTTGCACAGCTACATTTGTTAACAATTCAAAACAGATATACTAGATTAGATCATTTGATAGTTACTAAAATCATTGAACTAGAGTTTATAGATGAGATAAAATATAGTCTTTATTATAAGAGGGAGGATTTATTTATGTGTTAAAAGTATCCAAAAAACATTTGTATTACATATCGAAATATATGAGAAAATGACTCAAATCAGTGTTCATATTTCTTTTATACTCATAAGTACTGTTAATTTCAGTTTATCTTGCTGTTTTTATGTGAGAAGAGAGTAAGCAAAATTTAAAAACTAAGAAATATATAACCTGTCCCCCAAAGAATAGATGTTAAATCATTTTACCTAGTAGGAGATGGTAATTGTGTGGAGTACACATTGCTTAAAACTAACAAGCAAAATATCGGTTTCTATTTCCTTTGTCCTTTTGGCTTCTCTCTATACCATATAAGGGAACATATAGAGATTTCTCTATAAAGAAGAATATTCAAAATCTGAATAGCAATTAACTTATGTCATGTCTCCCAATTACTCATTATGTGCAATCACAACAAATCTGTTGGGGGTTAGTGTGACCACAAAGAAAAGTGTCAAGCAGGATCATCTGCCAAAACTTGTGTTAAGGAATTCTTAAGTCATCAGCTAATAAAAACACTAAGGACAGGCATTTTTTAACATCTGTTTTCCCACGTTCCAAATCAATTAGTTCTTTCCTTCAGGTTCACTTTCAAGTAATTTAAGTGACCCATACTCCTTAGGTGGTTAAAGCTTAGTAATATTGCCTCACCTGGTTTATATAGAAGTGACTGATTTGTGTATTACACTGATAAAATGTGCACTAGAAACTATAAAAATCCCAGTTCAGTTTTTGAAGCAGTATTAATGGTTTTAAATAATTTTAGCCTCAGAAGAGACCTTAAAAATCACACAAATCAATCATCATTTGTATCTAATAATATGGCATATTAACTCATTGTGATAGAAACAACAGTTGCTCTTTTGTGAATGTTCTTTCAAATCATAAATCTGGAATTTAAAATATTTTTCACCTCTATGGGCAATTCAAGGTCCTTAAGTCTCTAGGAAGGATAATTGTGTTTTAAGCCTGATACATGTTTCCGATGCTTAGAGAAAGAAGGGATCATCCCTCTTCCTTTACATATTCATTCCTGAAATTGGGTTTATACTTAAAAAGAAAATCTCTTCCCTTTCACACAGCATTTCCTGTGATCTCCCATTTCCCACTTCTCTTTGGAAGTTTGTTCATTAAGTTGTTAGTTCATTTGTGTATGTAACACATAGGTTTTTAATACTTGATATTTTTATATAGGCACAATGCTAAGTGCTGGTTATGCAGTGGTGGCAAAACAGATAAAGTCTCTTCCTTCATGAACCTGTAAGTCTAGAGCAGAGGCGCTCGTTAATCAAATGCACAGTGTTATTACAGATAAACTGTGAAATGTTCTTTGAAAGAAAAGTATGGTAAACTGGAACACATATAATAGGGGGACCTGAATTAGTCTGAAAAGTTAGGGACAGCATTTCTGAGGGAGCAATATTTGAGCTGTGATCTGGAGGAAATGTAGGATGTGATGAGGAGGTAGGGGGAAGGACAGGCTGGAGAATATTCCAGAAAGAGGGAAGAGCAGGTACTAAGACTCTTAAGAGGGAAAAAGGGAACATGAAGCATTGAGGGAATTGAACTAAAGAATGCTAGTGTAGCTGTAGCCAGAGAGGAGGGGGGGAATGAGCACAACGACTAAGGCCAAGGCCTTTCAGGGCCTTGTCGGCCTTCGTAGGAACATGGTCTTCAGTCCTGAGCAGAACGTGAAGGAGCTGCGTCACCTTCACCTCCATGAAAGCGTGCTTGGGAGACTGAATGGAGCACCTGGTAAATCAAAAATATGGCACCAGCCACTGCAGGCCTAGGGCTCTTGGTTACTTTTCATATATTGCAGAGATCCCTTTTACTGGAAAGTTTCTGAATATTTTAGTGCTAACGTAGGTTTACTTTTTTTTAAATTAAAAATCTATGTTTCTTAGTATGTTCACACAGATAATTTTAACCAGATAATCCTTTAGTTCTACTTTAGTTCAGAGATCATGTAGTGAGTGAAAATGCATGAGTAGAGTATTTTGTCTTTGGTTGAGATTATGGCTTCCCTTAAAGCCTCATTAGTTGAGTGGGCAAGGCCAATTCAAATTAGAGTTTATCTGAAAAAAGAAGTACACCAGCATTATTGTATGTCCATAGAGTCACTGAAATGAAAATAAGCCTGTGTTGTGTGGTAAAAGCTTTTCATTAATGAACACATGGATTGGTTATGACTTGACAATTACTAAAGCTGGATGATGGGAACAGGAACTTAGGGAGGGTGAGGGAGCTTATATTATTCTGTTTAAATCTGTGTATGTTTGCAATATTCCATGGTAAAAAGATGTATATCTTTTAACATAGCAGTTTCACTTCTAAGAATTTATCTTAAGGGACTTCTCAGGGTTATGAACAAATAATCCAAGGTAATGTCCAATATTATTAATTGGAAACAACTTAAATACTTAATAGGGATTTAGTTAAATATATTAATGCATTCATATGATGTTATACCAGATGAAATTTAAAATTATGTCATAAAATATGTATATTTTTAAGTAAAAAATTACAGGCTTTAAGATAGTATGTTTATAAAAATCTGTTTTTAAATAATATAAAAAATAAATTACATTTGTGTATAGGGTGTATGTGCATGTATGTAGAGTAAAATGCTGGAAGGACATACTATTATAATTTATATCTTCATAATTTTCAGAAATACTTTTTTGGCAATAGAATCTTTTTTTTTTTTTTTTTAAATAAAAACGGTTGAATATTTCTGCTTCAATATGCTAACAGTACAACATGGTTTACAATTTCACTGTAAAATATTTTATTATATTTTATAATTTAATTATTTAATGTATTCTTGGTTATTATTTATTTTGGTTAAACCTTAGTGTCTAGCATACTGCTTGTCTAGCATACTATTCTTTGAGTAGACTGTTTATCAATGAATAAAGATTAAGATTGATATTTTAAAGGTTTTTTCTTATTTAAAATTTCCAGTCTTTTCCTTATTTCCTTTGAAGAACATATATACTATTACTTTTTAATCAGAAATTCACTATTCAAAAGTGAACTGTTTTATAGGCTGTGATTCTCCTCCTCTTCTCTGAGATATAGTAAACCAAAATGTCCTTCTTAAAATTTCATGTAAAATCTAAAATGTATATATTTACCTACCATCTTTTTTTTTTTTTTTTCTAGTTTCATCTCTCGAACATCTTCAAATCAAGAAGTGGTTGTAAACAGTGGTAAGACTTGTAACTGCCCTTATGGTTCCCTCCGGAGTTGAGGAAGGGTTCTGTCTCTGATGGGCTTCCTTGAACACTAGTACTTGCACCTGGAGTCTCTGATGTGAAAAATCTCTTAAATATTGTATTCTAAATTATGAGCCAAAAGAGTCTCAAGCCTGGTACATTTTACAGTGCTTGGCATATTATTGTCACTCAATTACATTAATAAACCAGTGACATTTTGCCTTTGTACTCATGTCATTTTATTTGGCAGATCGACAGAATAGTGGAGATGTGAAGCCAGTGCAGAATTTCACAGTGATGCCAATCACACAGGTATGGATATTTTGGGAAGCTAGACTGAATCATTTAAAAAGAGTAAACACATTTCATCAAGTCAGAGCCACTGTGAAAATATAAGTAACAATTCTGTTAACAACTAACATTCTTGGTTGAACTTTGGGTCGGGAAACGTTATGGTAATCTTATAGTTGATAAAGCACTGAAGTTTTCCTTGTTTTCATATATAGTATTTTCATTACAGTATTCAGTTTTACTTTGTTGCCTTCCAGACAGGATCACTATAGTAACAATTTATCTTTGGTTACTGATAACTTGAGTTGCTGCTGCCTGTTTAATTTCTCTCATCTTTATTTACACCTGGAGTTATTGGTATGAAATAGTTGATCTAGATAAGTGAACACCTCTTTCAGATCAATATTGCTTTTGTGACCTCCAGAATGATATGCACCAAAGTGCATTGTCTTGGGCTTCATAGAAATCTGAAAAGGTTTCATAAGATGTAGAACAAGGTTAGAATATCTTGCTAGACTATGTATATTAAATGACCTGGAACTGCATTCTCCAGGACAGTAGACACTAGCCACATGCAGCTATTTAAATTTAAATTCAATTTAGGTAATATTAAGTAAAATTAAAAATTAAGCCCCTCAGTTGCACTGGCTACATTTCCAGTACATAATAGCCAATAGCACAGAATGTCCTGTTGGACATTAATGGTCTGGAGGATTACGTTGTATTTCTATAAACCTCTTGTTTTCTTTGTTTAACATATTAATTTATTTAAAGTTCTGAATTATTTGGGTTCTAATTATTTTAGAGATGATTACTGCCATTAGTGAATTTTTTTGAAATATTAGTAGACATTTTTTTGTGTGGTTTTAGGTTTATAGAAAGAAAATTGAACAAAAGTAGAGGATCAGAGAAGGCAATGGCACCCCACTCTAGTACTCTTGCCTGGAAAATCCCATGGATGGAGGAGCCTGGTGGGCTGCCATCTATGGGGTCGCACAGAGTCGGACATGACTGAAGTGACTTAGCAGCAGCAGCAGCAGAGGATATTCCCATATACTTCCTCAATCTACAACCCACACCATTTCTAATTTTCTCTATATTTAGAATCTTTAAAATAGATTTGATCTAATACTTATATAAAAGATTAAATTAAATCTAACACTAATTTAATCTTTTAAATCAGTGTTAAAACTGTTACATTTGTTAAAACTGATAATTTTACCTAAAATTGATAGGTTATATTAGCATTCATTCTTTGTATTGTATACTTTATAAGTTTTAAGATTAAAAAATTATACATTGTAATTTGTGGAACTGGGTTCATGTACCTTCAGGTATACCTATATTTTTAAGCTTGTTAGGTCTACCCATCTCCTTTTACCCACAATAGCATGGGCTGAGGAGCTAGCAGAGTAACAGGCTTTGAACTGGCTCTTTTGCTTCCAAGAAGCCTTCTGTACTATGGAAACAAATTCATATCTTTAATTTATTGGGTTCATTAGGCTCTCAACTACAATCTGAGCAGACGTTTAGAAAAAGAACCTTGGAATGCGTTCAGCCATCATAGCCCAGTTAATGTCTCCATGGATGGAATTCCCTGCATTCTGTTTTGGGCCAAAAGAATAACAATTAAATTTAAGAATCAGACCTGGCTGGACCTTACAGATGAAGCTATTGGCCAGAAGGCAACAGTGGATGCTGGCAACTCAAACTGCAGTGAAGAAAGTGCCATGTAAGTTGACTGCTTTGCTGGAGCAAGTCCTTAGGGCGAGTGTAGCCTGTTAACTGGGTGGTCCAGTTTGCTGTCATTTCAGAAAGTAAAAGTAGGCTCTTTTGTACGTGACCATGACATACATTTCTGAGTAAATGTCTAAAATGAAAGAACAGGTTAGAAATCAGTTGTTTTAGTTTCTTATTTTTTCCCCAGTAATTTTCTTCTGAACACTCTAGCTAATTGTTATATTGTACTTTGTAGAAGATCAGAATTTTGAAAATGAAGCTTCCCAAACTCATTCTGAAAGAGTGGATGGATTCCAGGCTCTGTGTCAGCTTCAAATGTAAAGTGTCAAACTACTTTTGTCCTAGCAGGGAGGAAATTCCATATCACTGAGCAGAGTCATACATATTTTAGTGGGTAAAGCAGAGAAAGCTGACTCTATCTAGCCAGGGTAGGTATTCGATTCTAGGAAGTGTTCTGAAGTTGTAGAACGTTGCCTGTTTGCAAATGTGCAAGGGGCAAAATTTCAGAGAATTCTTTAGAACATTAAAAAATGATTAGAATAATTATTTTTCACTTGAGATAAGCATATCCCTTTTGAAGAGGAAATTAGTTTCCACTGCCTTTCTTTGCTTTTCAGTCATCCAAGCAAATATTGTTTTGCTTGTATTTGTTTTGGTCCAGAGGGAGGAAGTCTGGCATATCTCACTTGCATTCTATACAACTCCTTGCTTTCAACATTTATTGGTATAACAGAGGCTTTTGGAAGATTTTCTGCATTTGTTCTGGCCTGGTTTAGATGGGCAGAATGCTTCGTATAAAATCATAACATGCTCTGTGTGGGTGTGTGTGTATGTGTGTGTGTTTCTCTGTATTCTCCTTATATACTTCATAGAAATACTTTTTTATTTCTGAACTTGTCATTTAAAAATTCTTGATGATGGGTAAAATGGATTATATTCATGTACACTTACAAGTTACATTGCAAGTTTTAATAAGTATATTGCTATTCAGAATGACTCTCTTTATCAGAGAGCTAGGGAGTTGTAAGCAAAACAAGAGTCCGCCCAGATTCGTTTATTCTGTTACAGCACAACTATTGAAGAGATTTCAACATTGCTGAGCACTCAGGACTTTTCCTCAGGCTCTAATTAATTCCTTACAGGGCTCTTTATTTGTGGTCAGCTGCAGGGAGAGAGACTGACTGCCTGAGGATCATCTTGCCTGTCCATGGCTGACTGGCCCCCCTTGATTCCATTTATCCTGACCCCAGGGGGTTTGTGGGGAAGATCAGGGCACCACAGATTTTTGCTGGACTTCAGAAACTTTAATTATCACTGGGAACCTAGAGACAGAAAGAATGAAAACTTAGCTTCTAGGTCCAGTTCTGCCAGTGAGCTCTGTGACTTTACAAATAGGGGCCACTGTAGGGTGAGAAGGCAATGCTGGCATCTGGTAATAGCAACTCACGAGGCTTGAGCCCTTGGCCTTGGTCAGGCACCTTGTGAGGACTTCACAGTCACGTCATCTGTTATCCCTTGTAATGCTCTTGTGAATACGTCTCTGAGTCACAGGTACAGTTATCACCTGTGTTTCAAGTGAGAAAATCAAAGCTCATGAGGTTAGGAAACTTGCTAAGATCATACAGCTTGTATGGTAATAGAGCTGGGGTCTAAAACATCTTTAACAACACCATTTTCCCTCCTCTCTTGGCCCTATCTAATAGGAGTGTGAAAATCAAATGAGGAAATGTACATGTGAGAACTTTGTCAAGTGCTACTCAAAGTTCTAGTATTATTTTTCCAAGATACTAATGATAACTAGAGTAAAGTAGTGTCTAGTTACCTGGTAGAGAGACCAAGGGAACCTTTGGTTTTTGCAGTACACAAATTAATGATGTTTTTTCTTTGTCACTGCCCAAGAATTCTAGTGGGTGAGTCCCAAGTGTGCATCACCCACCTTTTGGGGTCCTCGGGTGAGTGTGCAGGCAGGCTGGAGAGCCCACCAAGGGCATAAGTGGGAGGCTTCCCAGGATGTGAGGCATTCAAGGACCAGCTGCTGACCCTGTCCTTGACTCCTGTGAATTACACAGATTAGTGAGATGCTTTTGTCATGCTGGCAAGGAGATCTTATATTCAAGAATCAGAAAGGGAGTTGCAGAAAGAACAAACCCAAGCAAAGACATAACCATGTAAGGTCAAAAGCACAGATTAAAAAAAGATGACCACATTTTAGTGCCTGGAAATAACATGTTCAGGGAAAAGCAAATTGTTGGCAGACAGATTTGCTACGGAAGTCTTTTTAAATAGTGAAAGCCTTACAAATAGAGCATAATCCCAGCATCTGTGTGTATTTTGAATTTAGGCAATTATAGTCTCAAGAATTCAGAATCTGCTTTAAACATGGGGAGAAGAGGGTGCTTGGAAAAGTAAAAGAAGCTCTTTTTTGAGTGAGTCCCTAGGTTGTATTTCCTCTTTATGGTGCATTTTATGGTGCATGGCTTGACACATCAAAGAATCTCATTGAATGATTGCTGAATTTACATTGTTGAAAACAGGCCTCCTGTCGTTTACTCTGCCGCAGAGCATGTTAACAGCTTTCACTGAAACCAGGGCTACTGGAGAAAGCTCTTGGGGCATCAGAAGCATGGGGGCTGTTGAGCTGCTCCACCAGAGATCTGAGTGGACACTACATGGCTCTGCTTTGAACTTTATTTAGTTCATTAGCTGGAGAGACGGAGAAGGCAATGGCACCCCACTCCAGTACTCTTGCCTGGAAAATCCCGTGGATGGAGGAGCCTGGTAGGCTGCAGTTCATGGGGTCACTAAGAGTTGGACACGACTGAGAGACTTCGCTTTCACTTTTCACTTTCATGCATTGGAGAAGGAAATGGCAACCCACTCCAGTATTCTTGCCTGCAGAATCCCAGGGACAGAAGAGCCTAGTGGGCTGCTGTCTATGGGGTTGCAGAGAGTCGGACACGACTGAAGTGACTTAGAGCAGCAACAGCAGCAAGTAACCAGTCAAATTTATAAAGTACAGTCTAACAAATGCATTTCATTTCTTTAAAGTGTTTTTAGTCATTTGTAACAGATTATCAGAATACTGTTGGAGAAAAATTCTCTTGAAAACTTGCTTTAGTGAGCAAATTAGCTTATAAAGTGTAAATTAGTGCTTCTAAGGTATCTAAGCTCATGATGTTATGAAATAAAGATATTTCTTTTAGTGACCTTTTTAATATGGTTTATTTTATAAATATTCCTTCCCTTTCTCCGTAAGTAGTAGGAAGATAAACTTGAGCTCAGTCACTGACATTTCTGTTTCTTGGTGAGTGTGACTGAATTATGAGATTATATTTGTGTGAGTTTTCTCAAACTTGTAATTGGATATTTTATAAACATCGACTTTGATTTTTTAGACTGTATATTGAGGTAGTATAACTTCTCGATGTTACAACGTCACATATCAGCATCATCCTTCATATATCTAAATTTCTCACATTTTCCCATTTCAATTGTATTCAGCATTTCATCATCCTTATTTTTTAACCCGATTGAAATTTAAATGAAATACACTAAACTGCACATATTTCAGTTATACAGTTTGGTCTGTTTTGACATATGCTTGTATCTGTGAAACCATCATCACAATCAAGATAGCAGACACTTTCATCACACTCAGAAGTTTCCTTGTGCCCCTCTGTAATCCATCCCTGTGCATTCCCACCTTGCCAGATAACTGCTGTTCTGCCTCTTGTCATTGTAGATTAGTCTGCATTTTCTAGAATTTTGTATATTAATAGCTATAATAGAACAGTGTACACTCTTTTTTTTAGTCTGGCTTCCTTCACTCAGTGTAACGATTTTTATATTCTTTTATGTTGTTGCACGTGTCAAAGGTATGCTTCTTCTTATTGCTGAGTAGTAAGTACTCCTTTGTATGGATATACCACAGTTTATCTATCCATCTACTTCTTGATGGAAGTTTGTTTTTTCCTCCAGTTTTTAGATAACTTTCCAAATAAAGTTGCTCTGAACATTCATGTACAAGTCTTTGTAGGAGCATATATTTTCATTTTTCTTAGGTGAATATCTAGGAGTGGAATGGCTGGATCATATAGCATGTGTATGTTTAGCTTATTAAGAAACTGCCAAACTGTTTTTTTAACTATAGCTATAACTGTAGTTATAGCATTTGCCTTCCTACCAGCATTGTATGAGCGTTCCAGCTACTTCACATCCTTCCTAACCTTAGGTATGGTCAGTGTCAGACTATAAAGAAAATATTATTAATGTTTCTGTATGGTTAGCAATTTATGAACAAATTTTGCTGAGATTTGGGTTAAAAGATAAATCTTGGTAAGAGATGTACCTCCTCAGAGGAATGTGATTACATGTCAAGAAGTAAGGAAGCTAGTGCCACTGAGATATTCCAGGATTTGTAAACCCCGAGGCTTCTTATAATCTCCTTGGAGACATTTATTTACATACATGGGTATTAGACATGCAGCCATTTGTTTCCTTTATAATGAGCTGTTTGCTTCTATTCAAAGACTAATAATATAACTCATACACTTTTATTTTCCCAAGGAAAATTTCTGACGCTAAGGAAGTAAATGTTTCTCTCCTTCTCGCAGGAGATGAAAAAGAAAGCCCTCCAATATGAGCTTCCAGATTCATAATTTTAGTATTCCTCACCTACGTTATAAATCCCTGTATGTGCAGGATGACATCTGGTTCTCGGGAGGGGGAAGAACTGGGCTAAAAGGGGAATCAATATGGTTATTGCTCTGAGTTAGTAATAATCTGTTTCTGCTCCAGGAAATCTTATGTTAACTTTCAGAAAAATGTGATTAAATATAGATAGTAAAAGCTTAAGAGTGGGCTTTTTTTAAAAAAAAGTTTTAGCCATACTGATTACTGTACCACGGCATCTTATTGTAGTTTTATTTTGTATTTTCTGGATGACTAATGATATTGACATCTTTTCATGTATTTATTGGTTGGTTGTATGTCTTCCTTTGTGAAATAGATCTTTTGAACATTTTAAAGTTGAATTGTCTCCTTATTGAGTTGTTAGTGCTATTTGCTGTATTTAAGATACAAGATTTTTTGGTATATATGTTGTGAGTATTTTCTCCCATTCTATGACTTGCCTTTTTCATTTTCTTAACATTATTTTTTGAAGAGCAAAAGTTTCAAAAATTTAATATAAATTTATCAGTTTTTCATATTTTTTTCAAGGAACTTTCCAACCCCAAGATTGCAAAAATGTTTTCTTATGTTTCTTCTATGTTTTATAGTTTTAGTTGTTACATTTAGACTTGTGATCCATTTGGGGGCGATTTTTTAGTACAGTGTGGAGTAAGGGTTATTTTTATCTTGATAGACTGTATTTCTGTTTTCTTAGGTTGTCTCTGAAGTTTGGTGATGCTGAAAATCCCAGAGGTCTTGATATAAGGTAGGTATGGATACCACTTTGTAATACCATAGGCTCAAAACTCCAGATTAGCTCCATATAATTTATCCATTCCACATATATGTATCAAGGGCCTGCTGTGATAAGCACTGTAACACACGAAATGCCACATTTATCTAATTTCACTGACAAGTCAGTGGTGTTACGATGGGATCCTATAGTAATACTTTCTTTAGTTTCTATAGTACCAAAGCATCTGTATTTTTTCCTTCGTCCTTTAGTGACCTAGAAAATATACAAATCTGAGACTGTAATACCTCTTTCCTCTGAGCAAAGAATAAAATATGTTTAAAGCTCCAGAGCTGAGGCTCTAGTTTCAAGTTATTTTCTACATAGCTTACAACTGAGTCACACTTACAACTTAACAGTAACTAAAAATTCTCTGTTAGCTGAATTCCCCAGCAGACAATCAACATAGGTCTATATTTTTCTGTGTTTATGTATGGAATAATACCTCTGCTAACGGTGGCTTAGCAAGCAGTTAGGAACAACTTCAGGAATGGGGAGCAATTTGAAGGTATTTACATTTTTTCTTATAAAATTATAATGTTTCCTTTCGTACAGGACCAGCCTTTTAGTGGAGACAAACACCTGTGTCTTTAACATTACTTGAAAAACCAACAGATTGTGCTAGGGCAATCTTTTGCAAAGCTGTGTTCTGTGGAGCACTTTTGCTCTGTGTAAATGTTTATAAAATTCCCAGAAAGGGGGTCCTATGGTTAAATGCATTTGAGAAACACTGCACACCATGTCCTCTTGGAGATTCACAGTAGAAATTTGTATATTGAAGTTTCTGTGAAGATATGCTCTTAAAGAAAAATGCTGTACTTGGTGACTTTGATTAACCAGTCATTTCCTGGCTTTTTTTTTTTTTTTTTTGTCGATGGTTTTTCTTCACTTAGATGTGATTTTGGTGTCTTTGTGAGAAGAGATGAGCTTAGGTTCTTCTATTCCACCATCTTTTCTCTAATGCTTTAAAATTACAATCTTTTTCCTGATGATAAAGCTATGTGGCTACTTTCCTCAAGGTAAAAAAAAAAGTGTTATTTGAATAAAAAATATTCCCCATTCCTATATCAAACAGATATTTATATGTGTTTGGCCACCGTGTGAGATTCTATTTTCCTTATAAGGTTTCTCTGAAAGATGATGGCATGTATGTTCTAAATTATGACCAATGAAACATTAGTATCCCATGATATGCAAGCAGATATTGAGAAAAGAGCTTTCTAAATTTAAACATAGGAAATGCTAGGTTAGAGGCAAAAAGAAAGAAAGAAAGAAAGGGGGATTGGAGACAAGATGCATGTCTTGAAGGATTTTTTGAACAGTTTCATTGGTGTGTCACTGCTTCCACCTCACTGAGGCTGTCAGAACAGTCTCAGGCCGTTATCTGAAACAGGGCTGCAGACAACGTGGCAGGCTCTACTGTAGCCCTAGCTCAAGAGAATCACTTCCGGGGATTCCAGAGGCAGCTTACCCTTTCTGGGAATGGCTCTTGCGGTCTGCTCTGGAATGTCTGACTCCAGTCCCATCTGAGATGTCCACCACCTTCTGGCCTTCAGCGTTTTCGGTGGGATTATTGCGGTGGACAGGGGTGGCCAGGCTCAATTGCATCCCTTAAGAAACCTTTTTGTATCTGAGTCAGGAGCCCAGGGTGAGCTGCAGGTGTCCTAGATAACATCGAATGTTTTACAGCACCAGGCCCACACAGGACACTCGCCAAGCATGCCTTTCAACTTAGACAAGCCCAGCCTATTTTACAGATAAGGAAAGCTAGACCCAGAGAGGTTGTTGAACAGCCCTTATCGTTACCACTAATAAGAACTGTATTTGTGAGAACTCTTTTGGCTGCATAAAGCCAAAAGGTAACTGATCGATGAATAGGATTGAAAATGTTAGCTTTAGACGTTTAACTGACCTCACCAGGGCAGCGTCTTTCTCCATCTCTTGGCTCTGCTGTCCTTGTGTCAGCTTCACTCTCAGGCTGGCAAGACGGTGGCCAGCTGGCAGTTATTCACTTAAGCAATATGAAAGAGCTCTGTTGCCCGATGCTATAGCATAGCCATAGCAGAAGCACCAGGACTGCATCTTCTCGACCCTGCCTGGGGTGTATGCCCTCTCTAAACCAATCACAATGATTAAATGGCTGCAGTACACTGACTGGCAGGACCAGATAGACTTCACTGAGAGGGGAGAGGGTCAGCCCTAATACACCAAGTTGCCGTTCCCAGAGGGAGCGGGAACGTAAACTCCAGGTGGGCAAAGCCAGAATAAAGCCCACGCTTTTACCCTGAGTTATACTGATCTCAGCTGCTTTCTTGTTAAAAATTTAAATATTGTTGATTTATAATGTTGTGTTAGTTTCATGTGTATAGCAAAATGAATAGTCACATTAACATTTTGATATCTTTCTAGAATTTTTTTCTATGCAGTCACACTTTTTTTAATGAAAAGAGTGATCATGACATATGCATATTGCACCTTTTGTATTGCTAGAGACTATTCCATTCCAAAATGGCTAAGAGTAAGAGCTCTTGTCTCAGATGGGATTCTAAGCCCAGCTCCAATGCTCCAATGCTCCAGTGCTTACTTGTTAGTCATTTAGCCCCTCTGTATCTTAGATTTCTCACCTGTGAAATGAGGATATTATCATTCTTGAGATTATCATGAGATACTATCTATCTCATGGTGTTGCAGTGAAGATTAAATAAAATACACATAAGGAACTTAGAAAGATGCTTGACACATTGTAAGAACTACTACTTTTATTTTTGACCATTATTTATTTAGTTAATTCTGTATTATTGTCAACTCAATTTTCAGATTTTTTTCAATAATAAAATTATTTTAATTAAAAAAAAGAAAAAAAAAACACAAAGAGTGTTGTATTTCCCCTTTTGTAAGAATTTGTCTTCCTTACTTTTGGGGGCTGCTCTGTTAATTGGTTTCATTCCTGCCCACGAAGAGCTCTAGTTTGGAGCTAGAAAGTAAAGCCTCTTTCTGAGCCAGTTCTACTTCCTGACAAAAGAGGGCGCAATTGTACCGTTCGTAGACAATGCCCTGCGTCAGCAAATGTAAAAGTGCTTTTGGGGTAATACTGTTTTATAATCATTTTCAGATTCACCCTTACCAGTTACAAGTTGTCTATCCAGAGATGGTATAGTTTGCACCGAGTCGAGGTTATTTTTAATAACTCAATTCAAGCAACTTTTAATGCAACTGGCATTTACGCTCCGTCAAGTTACTCCTACCATTGCCAGCGCGTCAGCAGCCTGCAGGCATACGATGCCCTCTTGTTGCCCAGCGACACCAATGACATGTCAAGCCTGTGGGAGGTCACTTTTGTTGATTTCCAGGTAACAAACTAAAACCTGTGCTCAGTGGCCCTGTGTGTTTGGTGCCAAAGAAACTCAGTGTGTGTTTGAAAACATAGACGTTTAAGGAAAAGAAAGGAGTAGATATCTTTAAAATAATATTGGTATGAATTATCTTATTAATCTTCTAAGGTATGAAATAGAAAAGGATCAAGTATTTCCTCTTCTTGCACAGTGATCCCCCCATGCCCTCATCCCAAGAACTTGCTTTTACATTCTGGTTTTTCCAGTCCCTAGTAATTATCAGTGAGGAATGCCAGCAATCTAAGCCAGAGTGAAGCTGTGGCATGAAGCCTGGTGACTGACACTTCCTGGAGTGAGAGGCCCTTTTGGGGAGAGGAACTGTCGGACAATTATTTTATTTCCTTCAGGGAGAGGAGTAGTGATCTTATCAGGGCAGATAAGAAGTACATCTGCAGTGTGAATGACAGCTTTGGCATTTGGCATAGGAATGGAACTGTCAGCCAGGGAGTCAAACATATCCCAAAGATCCTCTTGAAAGTATCTGGGGAAAGTCATGGAGACACAAGAGGTTCCTTTTCACCACCAGAATCTCAGGCTGAGAGACATCTGTCAACTTCATCCTGTTTACCTGTTAAAACAGCTTAACTTGTTCTTCTAACTCACTGAAATAGGCAGGGTTTTACATGTCCCTTTTCTGAGTACTTCTTGATTTTTTCCACATGTAAATGTATATTTATTCCCCTTGCCCCTAGCTTGGAGAAGTGTGGTGTGGTTGTTTGGGGGTAGGGAAGGGCTTTCCATTTCAGGATTCGAAAGACATGGTTTTGAGTTAACTTCTCAGTAATTTGGGCTGAGCTTCTCCACCCTCTTGATTTCTGACCTGTCTTTATGGATGTAAAGAATTCATGGCCTAATATATGCGGCAACACCCAGGACCATGTTAGGCATGGATTAGCATTAGGCATGGATTAGCATGGATTACGGAGAAGGCGATGGTACCCCACTCCAGTACTTTTGCCTGGAAAATCCCATGGACGGAGGAGCCTGGTGGGCTGCAGTCCATGGGGTCTCGAAGAGTCGGACACGACTGAGCGACTTCACTTTCACTTTTCACTTTCAAGCATTGGAGAAGGAAATGGCAACCCACTCCAGTGTTCTTGCCTGGAGAATCCCAGGGACGGGGGAGCCTGGTGGGCTGCCATCTATGGGGTCACACAGAGTCGGACATGACTGAAGCGACTTAGCAGCAGCAGCAGCATGGATTAACAGTGGCAATGTTGTAATTATATTACATACTTTGTCTTAAAAACTTACCATAATGCTGCAAGATAGCTGGTATTATCCCTGTTTTACAAATGAGATGACTGAAACGCTGGTGATTACAAAACTGTTCAAAGTGGTATAATTGGTAAATGGTAGAGGCAGAATTTGAATTGTGGACTGTCTAGCTCCAAAGATACTTTGTAATACATATAATGTATGTATCTATTTGTATAATACTTATAAAGTATATATTATATCTATTTCTTTCTCCTGCCCTTTCAAAAAAGAAGCAGGCAGAAAGGGCAATGAAGAGGTAATCATGAAAAAAGGACTAACTCACACATAATCTTTCCTAATTAGAACAAAATTAACTGATTTATACTTCCACCTTGGTCCAGAAATGACTTAAAATGACTATAGAATACTTCAAGAAAAGTAATTTTGAAAAAGAGTCAAGCCACTTCACATCAATTAGGATGATTATTATATTATTATATATTATATAATATTATAAATAATATTATTATATTATATTAGGATGTTAGGCAAAGTGTAGCCGGCATTACAATATTATTATATTATATTAGGATATTAGGATGAATATTAATAATATTATATTATTATATTAAAAAAAAATCTCCCAAACTGAAAATAACAGCTATTGGCAAGGAGGTAGAAAAATTTGAACCCTTGTACATTGCTGCTGGAAATGTGAAATGGTGCAGCCACCATGGAAAACAGTGTGCTAGGTCCTCAAAAAATTAAACATAAAATTACAGTGTGATTCAGCAGTTCCACTTCTGGGTATATACCTAAAAGAATTGAAAACAGGCACTTGAACAGATATTTGTGCACTCTGCATTCATAGCAACAGTATTGACCATAGCTAAAAAATGAGAATAACCCAAATGCCTGTCAGTGGATGAATGAAAAACAAAATCTAGCATATATATACAAAAGACTATTATTTAGCCTTCCCTTTAAAAGGAAGGAAATTCAGATACATGCAACAGCATAAATGAACCTTGAGGTTACTATACTGAGTGAGATAAACCAGACATAAAAGGACAAATGTTTGTATGATTCTGTTTATGAGGTACTAGAGTAGTCACATTTGAAGACAGAAAGTAGAATGGCAGTGACTAGGGGCTAAGGGAAGAGGGGACTGGAGAGTTAGTGTTTAGTGGGTACAGATGGGTTTTTGCAAAGATGGATGGTGGTGACGGTTGCACATGATGTGAATGTACTTGATGCCAGTGAACTCTGTACCTAAAAATGGTTTAAAATGGTAGATTTCATGTATATTTTCCAATAAAAATATAAAACAAAAAATGGGAAGAATAATAGAATAGATTAGTTAAATCCTGTAAAGCTGGTACACAAAAGCACACAACCATCTGTCTGCCCTGGCTGGAAGCGGCACAGTAATTTGGCTTGGAAGCTTTTGAGCAGCCAGCATAAGAAGGACTCACCCCTCACATGTTCATGGGATCCACAAGGCTACTGAAAATGTGCAGTGACAAGCACATCCATCCTTGTGTGTGATGGGTGCCAACATCGTCAACAGCAGCCTCATAGTGGACAGAGCACTGGGCGTCGGAGGCGAACCTTGTAAAACACCTTTTGTGTGGGCAGATGCAGAACTCAAGCCCAGTCCAGGGAAGAGGCAGTGGTGATGGGGCTTCAGGTACGTATGCAAAAGGCTGCATTCCACATACGCAGCTTTGCTGCTCTGTCTTGTTCTAGGAATAGAGTGAAGTCACATTCATGCTGAACTCAGATGCCTCAGGCAGGCCAGCTAGGGACTGTGGCAAAGTGTAGCCGGCATTACAAGCAGTATATTTTATTCAACCCCAGATGATTTTTGCTTTGTAGGAATGCAAGCCCAATATTGCCAGATCTTCTGACTTTTTGATTAAAGATAGAAACCTAGCTTCCTGGGGGAGGCTTTTAGGATGTTAGGAGCAAACAGAACTTACCTGTGGACTAGATAGAGAGGATCTGCAACCTCTAGTCCAGAAAATGGATAGACAGCATATCCTTCAGGCCTCCTCCACAGATACTGTTCTCAATAACGAGTTGCCAGTCCAGGTTCGATGCACGATGCTGGATGCTTGGGGCTGGTGCACTGGGACGGCCCAGAGGGATGGTATGGGGAGGGAGGAGGGAGGAGGGTTCGGGATGGGGAACACATGTATACCTGTGGCGGATTCATTTTGATATTTGGCAAAACTAATACAATTATGTAAAGTTTAAAAATAAAATAAAATTAGAAAAAAAAAAAAAAGAATTAAGTGGCAGTCCATGTGAGGACATTCTCTTTGGCTGGAGCTGTAGCATCACCTGGAGAAGGGATAGGCTACCCACTCCAGTATTCTTGGGCTTCCTTGGTGGCTCAGATGGTACAGAATCTTCCTGCAATGCAGCAGACCTGTGTTCAATCCCTGGGTTGGGAAGATCCCCTGGAGGAGGGCACGGCAACTCACTGCAGTATTCTTGCCTGGAGAATCCCCATGGAGAGAGGAGCCCGGCAGGCTACAGAGAGTCAGACATGACTGAGTGACTAAGCACAGCATAGTAGCATCAAACGAGGCCATCTTTTATCATTGAGTAGCTTGACTCTTCAGGCTTGTGCCTGAGGAGGTCACTTTGCCTCTTCACAGAGTGGGCAGGCCAAGTATCCCAAAAGCTAGGCCAAGAGTCTCCTTCAGGAGTTGTTTTGGCTCAGTCTAAGCACAGATATTAATAGTTGGGTGAGCAATAGTTCTATGGTATGATAGGGGGGCTACAATCATTTTAACATAGAAAATGCTAAGGAGCCCCCTTAAGACATAAAAATGAATCCTCAATAAAGCATTCGTGGATAATTCAATTTTCTTTTAAACCACATAGGTGATTGAATGAGGTAATACTATTGGTGATTATATTCTAAAAGCCAGCTGAATGTGAAAGCTGCCTTCCACAAACGATTATTCTTATTTGAGTCTTACTCTGTAGACTCTGTAGCTCCTGTTTCTCTCATTGTGATGGTACTTAGATATTGGGGCCAGTTGTTGAGTTGAATCTCTCCTGTGTGTGCATGCATGCTAAGTCACCTCAGTTGTATCAGACTCTGTAAGACCCTATGGACAGTAGCCTGCCAGACTCCTTTGTCCATGGGATTCTCCAGGCAAGAATACTGGAAAGGGTTGCCATGCCCTCTTCCAGAGGATCTTTCTGACCCAGAGATTGAACCTTTGTCTCTTATGTCTCCTGCATTGGCAGGAGGGTTCTTTACCACTAGAGCCAACTGGGAAGCCCTGAACCTCTCTTAGTTCTAATTAATTAAATCACCTCATTTGTATATATGAGAAAGCTTTTCTTTCTGTTTTCTGGGCAGATTACAAAAGGGTATATAGCTCTTCCAAAAATAGTACCAAGATTGCATGGTACGACTGATAAAGAAGGAGAGTTAGTGATGGGAGGAAGAAGAGACACAATATACCAGGAGTTCCAGAGTTGTAAACCAAGAAGTGACTCTGAAGCCGGACTGCCTGGTTTGAATTACAGTGTCACTGAACTTAATATTGTGTGACTCCAGACAAGTTGCTTAACTTTTCTGTACCTGTTTCCTCATCCATAAATTAGGGTAAAATGGTAACTTATTCATAGGCTTTTGTAAGTATTAAATGAGGCAGTGTTTGGTAAGTAAAATAAATATCTTCAGTGAGTTTTAGCTTTTGTTATCTGTAGTTGACCTCACTAGGAATCATGACGTTGGCCCCTAAAAGACTCTTCCTATCTACTTACTGTCAGCAGAATCAAAGGCAGAGGAACTGAGAATTAATATTCTTTGTGAAATTTATATTAACACTTGTAAAATTTTGAGTAGACTTTTTGAATTTTAGAGACACCAGACATTTTGGTTTTAGATGAACTAAGGATCAGATTAAAAGAGAATTTATTTCAGGGCCTTGAATTTCACTGGCCTCCTAATTATGACAACCATATACCCCAGAGTTTCTGGATCAGCCTTGATTTAAAATTAAGTTTCACTAGCATTTTTTAGATAATGTGATTAGATTATTCAGCGAATATGGCCCAGTATTTAAATTTAAGTAATCAGGGTCCAGAACCCCTTCCTTGCCAAGCTCTTAAGTAGATCTTCTAAGAAAAAGAGTACGCCACTTTAGCTCTTTTCTGTCTCCTGACAGATCCAAGGCTTTCCCATCAAGGGGGGACAGTTTGCCAAGGCCCGAGACTGCACCTCTTCCTTCTCGCCAGCCATTCTGATCGGCCTGGTGATGTCTCTGCTGCTGCTGTTGGTCCTGGCCTACGCCCTGCACATGCTCATCTACCTGCGCTATCTGGACCGGCACTATGACCTCATTGCCTCCCCGGCCCACTTCCCCCAGCTGACAGCTCAAGACACGGCAGAAGAGAAGGAGCTGCTGAGGAGCCAGGGAGCTGAATGCTGTGAACTGAGAAGCCAACAGATCTGCAAAATTTATGTTTAACAGCACAGCTCCCTTTCCCTCAGAAGGTCTGCAGTAGGCTTCGAAAGGAGTTGTTTGTGTTCTATGCTGTTTTCTTTGTGATACAAGGTCTTCACCAAAAGTCTTGGTTTTTATAAAAAGGAAATACATGCAAAAAATACATTTTGGAGCGTCCACTGTCTTTCTTAGATAGACTTGGAGCAATGAAAAAGGCATCTTAATCTCACAGAGATAAATATGATTGCTGCCCCAAGGTGCTTTGACAGTAGAAGAATATTTCAAATTAGGGACACCTCCCCCCCAAAAATGGAGAAGGAAATGGCAGCCCACTCCAGTATTCTTGCCTGGGAAATCCCGAGGACAGAGGAACCTGGTGGGCTATAATCCATGGGTTAGCAAGAGTCGGACACAGCTTAGTGACTAAACCACCACCCCCCACGCCCCCCCCCCCCCGCCATAAAAGAGAATGATGCAATATAGAGAAGGGAAAACACACTTGGTCCTCCTTGCCTGTGCCAGTTTGGATGTGATAAATATATAAATGATAAATATAAGGTTATCTGGAAGTTCAGAATTTAACATTTTTTAACATAGTTTGCATTTTTCAGAAGTTATATCCCAATTTTGTTTTAAAAAGTAGTCCTTTTTTTTTTTTCTCCCTCTTTCACAGAACTGTTTAGGGAAGACTCCTGTCAATATGGTGGAATACTTTATTCAAGGGCATCCTTGACATTTGCTCTGCTCTTCAGAGGCAGCCCAGTTCAGTCTCTGAAGGACCAATAATAATCTTGGCAGGATCTTACCTTTCTTATTTAATTCTGGTGCCAGGGCTTGCCTCCTTTGTCTGATTTAGACTTCCATTAGCTCTCCTAGGTACCGCTTGAAATAAACAACTAAGCTAAGTGAAACCAATGTGCGCTATGCAAACACAGCTCCAAGCCCCCTTCCCATGAGAGAGTTTCCCCCAAACTCTTTTCTAATAGAAATTCTGGAACCACCACTAATCTTATAATCATTTTATTCCTCATGGATTTCCCCATAATGCTTTTCAGTTCTTGTTATACTGAAGAATGGCTCACTCTGCATCCTTACCGAAGCGTTTCTAATATGCTTTCTGTGTGAAAGCTACGTTGCATTTCCTTAGCTAGGGTTTCACACATGAACTAGGTTCTACTAAGACACCCTGTCCAAAAATTAAAAAGCATCTGAGAACAATGTGGGGTAGGGAGTGATGCACAGAGACATTGGATCCTTTGGGCAGCTGTGGTCTGGGGTGATGGGTCTATAGTCTAGAGTCACCTTTGATGCCAAGTGTAAATGATAATGACTGTGGGATTGATAAAACGGTCTCTTGTTGGACATTTCTTTTTTTTTTTTTTTTTTCCATTTATACATTTATTAACCTCCACTTGCTCTAAATCAGAAGCCATACTAAGAACTGGGGATCCCAAGAATAAAACAAGGTATTCCTGCTCTTGAGCAGCTCTCAGTGTTGAGTTTTATTTGCAAAAATGTAATATTTTAAGCCATCATTAATTCACAATTGAAGTAGGCACTTACTCATGCTGCTGCTGCTGCTAAGTTGCTTCAGTTGTGTCCGACTCTGTGCAACCCCATAGACGGCAGCCCACCAGGCTCCCCCGTCCCTGGGATTCTCCAGGCAAGAACACTGGAGTGGGTTGCCATTTCCTTCTCCTGGACATTTCTTTTGGTTGCGTTATTCTTGGTTGTGAATGTAGATTTGGTTGCAGCCCTCTCAGAACTCTGTAAGTTCCTACTAGTCTGTAGTGAATTACTAATTGTTTTTTAATTGAAGCATGGTTGATCTGCATTCTTTCTGTTTTAATAGCTGGATAGATTCTTTAGTCTGCAACAAGGAGTCTTGATTTATGTACTTACTTGTAACAAAGGTGATTGCAGGGAACACACCTTCAAGAAAACAGGAATCTACGATTGATTATCTGACTCTCTTTAGCTTTAAATCAGGGTGGGATTTGTTAGCATTAGAGGATGGGAAACTGATCGCCATACCATTCCATAAAAAATTAATTATGGTTGCCTTGAGTGTCCGTTGGTGGTAGAAACAGCTGCTGTGAGGGACTGTAGATACATGAAGGGTCAACATAATTTATTGTTCAAGCTGGGACACTTTTGAAAGTGAAAATGAATGTCATTAACCATTCTAAGATAACAGATATAAACGGGATCACTCCAGGCAAACTAGGGTGTATGTATATATATATAGTTACCTTAGGCATGGTCTGGTGGCTCAGAGGTTAAAGCGTCTGCCTCCAATGCGGGAGACCTGGGTTCGATCCCTGGGTCGGGAAGATCCCCTGGAGAAGGAAATGATAAACCACTCCTGTAATCTTGCCTGGAGAATCCCATGGACTGGAGAAGCCTGGTAGGCTACAGTCCACGGGGTCGCAGAGAGTTGGACATGACTGAGCGACTTCACGTTCACCTTAGGCATGGTGATCACCGTGAAAGGTAGGCTAGCTCTTTCTGGCTGTGTTGCAGGGCTTACAGAAAGAAAATGATAGCTCAAGATTGTAAATTCACAGCTCAAGGCATGGTATAAAATCCAGGGAGTGTCTATATAACTGATCTGCAAGGATCTCTTGAAAGTGAAAGTGAAGTCGCTCAGTCGTGTCCGACTCTTAGCGACCCCATGGACCGCAGCCTACCAGGCTCCTCCGCCCATGGGATTTTCCAGGCAAGAGTACTGGAGTGGAGTGCCATTGTCTTCTCCACCCTTCCTTCCTGCTGCTGATACTGCTAAGTCACTTCAGTCATGTCTGACTTTGTGCGACACCATAGATAGCAGCCTACCAGGCTCCCCCGTCCCTGGGATTCTCCAGGCAAGAACACTGGAGTGGGTTGCCATTTCCTTCTCCAATCAAAAGGCTGATGTAGTTGAAAATCAGACACAGGTCTGATCCTGCAAATTGGTAAACTTCCTTGCAAGTGGAATTCATAGCCTTGCCAGGTCTCATGAGAACATTTATTTCAAAATAGAAAATTGAAATCAAAATGGTAACTGTTGGGAGAATTTAGACAACTTAAAGAATATAAAATTCCCAAACTCCATTAAGTTTTTCTTGGCAGCAGAAACATCCTCTCTGAGATGAAACTATCCTTGCCTTGCTTGAAGGTCCTCTGATAACCTTACCAGAGACAGTTACCCTGCCCATTTTCCTCAATGCTTCTAGACAACTAGTGTTGTGTTCTAGCATATCCCAGGGGACCAATAGCAAAGTCAAATATGGGAGAGTAAAATTGCAAGATTTACTAATTTATACAGAATAAGACTTAGGGAATATATGTGCGAATGGGTTCTGGAGGCACTAGCTCAGAGTGAGGTATATAATTTTAGACCAGGCTGAGTCTTTTGAGATAGGTTCTCTTACCAGATTTTGGATTGTGCTGACTGAGCAGCTGAGAGTATTTCTAACAGCTTTCTCAGTTGGTTGATTATAATCTGAATTCAACAGCATCAGATACAATGAAATAGGCCAGAAATTTCTTGGTATGCTATAGAGGAAAAAAAAAGTTAAACTTAGAAAATTGGGATATAGGAATGGATTTGTCATGTATAATCTGTTCTCCATGCTCATAACTGTTTTCCTCTGCAAAGGACAGGAGGAGGATACTCCTTTTGCCATAGCACTGAGAAATACAATGGGAACATAGTGTCAGAATTTTGAAAAGTGTTCCAGCAACTGTCCTCTAGGCTATGGGTGAAGTAAGAGATGCTATCCTTGAACTGGAATCCTTAGTCTCAAAGGAGTGCTGGGATCCTGGGGTAGGAGGGGTCAAATAGCAGCACAGCAGCCTTAAGGGGCTAAGCCCAGGAGTGTTAGTCAGATTATATTATGTTTATTAATGGTAAAGTGTTCTATGGCAGATGCAGCTAGACAGTCCACTGAAATACTTATTTATCTGAATAATAATAACACTAAACGAGCTAGTTCTGGTGTAAGAAGACCTTACTTGAGCCATCATGGTGGGTTCATGGAGCTGTCTGTTAATGACTTAAGAAGAGAACTCTTGACTGAAGAAGAGACCTCCTAAAAGATGATCTTTAGTTTTAATATCTAATGTTTGAGCACTTTTATGCTTTATCCAGTATCTGACTTTTTTGTATCACTTCTGGTATGTTCTGACTTTTAGATAAAGAACTGACACTATTCCCCTGGATACTTTTTTATTAACCCAGTAGGTATATGATTGGAGAAGGAACTGGCAACCTACTCAGTATTCTTGCCTGGAGAATCCCATGGACAGAGGAGCCTGGAGGGCTAGAGTCCATGGGGTAGCAAAGATTTGCACACAACTGAGTGACTGGCACACACAGGTATGTGATTATTGTCCTGTGATTGTTAGTGCTGCAGAAACACAGCCTAGCCTGGTTGGCAACTCACAATTGACCGGTAGATAACTTATTCTGGGTGCTGGTGGAAGGTGATCTCTGTAATCAAGGAAAAACAGGTAAGGGTAGGAGTGGGAGTGAAAAATGGGAGGTTCCTGAAAGCCATCCTGTAGTAGAGGTCCAAGTAGGTGGGTGGATGCATGAATGTGGGGCAAACTAGAAACAGAAACTTGTAAATTTAACAGATGCTGTCAGTGTCCACCTTTACACCTTACCATTTCTGTGCACCTTGTCTCATCTCTCCATTGGCAGTAAGTACCCTCAGAGTCTGCTCTGCCTGTGTTCATGGGAGGTTGGAAGTGCTGAGGATATAATGCCCCCTGGGAATAGCCTTCATGCAGTGACTCTCAGGAGTTGTGTATAGTTATCCCAGCTCATTTACCCCTTGTTTGGAATAATTCTACAATGTATTTTGTACCATTACTTGGATCTCCTCAGTAGGACTATGCTCTTTTGTCTGTTGGAGTATCTTTGCTTGATAAAGTTCACTTTATTAACTCCCTTCTTTGCCCTGCCTTACTTCAGTTCAGTTCAGTCGCTCAGTCATGTTTGACTCTTTGTGACCCCATAGACTGCAGCATGCCAGGCCTCCCTGTCCATCACCAACTCCTGGAGTTTACCCAAACTCATGTCCATTGAGTCGGTGATGCCATCCAACCATCTCATCCTCTATCATCCCCTTCTCCTCCTGCCTTCAATTTTTCCCAGCATCAGGATCTTTTCAAATGAATCACCTCTTTGCATCAGGAGGCCAAAGTATTGGAGTTTCAGCTTCAACATCAGTCCTTCCAATGAACACCCAGGACTGATCTCCTTTAGGATGGACTGGTTGGATCTCCTTGCAGTCCAAGGGACTCACAAGAGTCTTCTCCAACACCACAGTTCAAAAGCATCAATTCTTCAGCGCTCAGCTTTCTTTATAGTCCAACTCTCACATCTATATATGACTACTGGAAAAACCATAGCCTTGACTAGACGGACCTTTGTTGGCAAAGTAATATCTCTGCTTTTGAATATGCTGTCTAGGTTGGTCATAACTTTCCTTTCAAAAAGTAGCGTCTTTTAATTTCATGGCTGCGGTCACCATCTGCAGTGACTTTGGAGCCCCCCAAAATAAAGTCTGACACTGTTTCCACTGTTTCCCCAGCTAGTTTCCCCAGCTATTTGCCATGAAGTGATGGGACCGGATGCCATGATCTTCGTTTTCTGAATGTTGAGCTTTAAGCCAACTTTTCACTCTCCTCTTTCACTTTCATCAAGAGGCTCTTTAGTTCTTCTTCACTTTCTGCCATAAGGGTGGTGTCATCTGTATATCTGAGGTTATTGATATTTTCTCCCAGAAATCTTGATTCCAGCTTGTGCTTTATCCATCATTTCTCATGATGTACTCTACATAAAAGTTAATTAAGCATGATGACAATATACAGCCTTGATGTACTCCTTTTCCTATTTGGGACCAGTCTGTTGTTCCATGTCCAGTTCTAACTGTTGCTTCCTGACCTGCATACAGATTTCTCAAGAGGCAGTTTCAGGTGGTCTGGTATTCCCATCTCTTTCAGAATTTTCCACAGTTTATTGTGATCCACACAGTCAAAAGCTTTGGCATAGTCAATAAAGCAGAAATAGATGTTTTTCTGGAACTGTCTTGCCTTTTTGATGATCCAGCGGATGTGGCAATTTAATTTTTGGTTCTTCTGCCTTCTTTTCTAAAACCAGCTTGAACATCTGGAAGTTCACAGTTCATGTATCGCTGAAGCCTGGCTTGGAGAATTTTGAGCATTACTTTACTAGCATGTGAAATGAGTACAATTGTGCGGTAGTTTGAGCATTCTTTGGCATTGCCTTTCTTTCGGATTGAAATGAAAACTGACCTTTTCCCATCCTGTGGCCACTGCTGGGTTTTCCAAATTTGCTGGCATATTGAGTGCAGCACTTTCACAGCATCATCTTTTAGGTTTTGAAATAGCTCAACTGGAATTCCATCACCTCCACTAGCCTTGTTTGTAATGATGCTTCCTAAGGCCCACTTAACGTCACATTCCGATGACTGACTCTAGGTGAGTGATCACCCCATCATGATTATCTGGGTTGTGAAGATCTTTTCTGTACAGTTCTTCTGTGTATTCTTGCCACCTCTTCTTAATATCTTCTGCTTCTGTTAGGTCCATACCATTTCTGTCCTTTATCGAGCTCATCTTTGCATGAAATATTCCCTTGGTATCTCTAATTTTCTTGAAGAGACCTCTAGTCTTTCCCATTCTATTGTTTTCCTCTATTTCTTTGCAGTGATGACTGAGGAAGGCTTTCTTACTCTCCTTGCTATTCTTTGGAACTCTGCATTAAAATGGGTATGACTTTCTTTTTCTCCTTTGCTTTTCTCTTCTCTTCTTTTCACAGCTATTTGTAAAGCCTCCTCAGACAGCCATTTTGCTTTTTTGCATTTCTTTTTCTTGGGGATGGTCTTGCTCCCTGTCTCCTGTACAATGTCATGAACCTCTGACCATAGTTCATCAGGCACTCTGTCTATCAGATCTAGTCCCTTAAATCTATTTCTCACTTCCACTGTATAATTGTTAGGAATTTGATTTAGGTCATACCTGAATGGTCTAGTGGTTTCCCCTACTTTCTTCAATTTAAGTCTGAATTTGGCAATAAGGAGTTCATGATCTGAGCCACAGTCAGCTCCCAGTCTTATTTTTGCTGACTGTATAGAGTTTCTCCATCTTTGGCTGCAAAGAATACAATCAATCTGATTTTGGTGTTGACCATCTGGTGATGTCCATGTGGAGTCTTCTCTTGTGTTGTTGGAAGAGGGTGTTTGCTATGACCAGTGTATTCTCTTGGCAGAACTCTATTAACCTTTGCCCTGCTTCATTCTGTACTTCATGGCCAAATTTGCCTGTTACTCCAGATATTTCTTGACTTCCTACTTTTTCCTACTTTTGTTTCTTGACTGTCTTGCTTCTATGCTCCCCTAACGATGTTTCCTGGCATCACCTCCAAAATAAACTACTCGCATTCAAATCCTTGTCTCAGGATTTGCTTCTCAGGAAACCCAAACTAAGACAAGCAATAATGGTCACTTGTGTAAACAAGGTGGTAGTGGTGATGGAGAAATGAATGAGATCAGCCAAGGAAAAAGGATAGTTTGATAATAGATCTCTAGGGAATACCATTATTTATGGAGTAGGATGAGAAGGAGAACTCTGTTAAAGGATCTCCTAGGAGGAATCAGAAAAGGAAGAAGATAAACCAAGAAAAGAATATTGTCTTAGAAATCAAAGCAAAAAGTCTTTCAGGATGAAGGAAGTAGTCAGTTATGCCAAATTCTGGAGAAAGATGAAGAAAAGAATATAAGTATTTTTTCCCTGGATTTGGTCAATAGGAGGTCATTGATGAATATCATACTTTATGGAAAAGAGGGACCAGAAATAGGTCATGGTGTTTATTGCCCCAGTTTTCTCCTGGAGGGAATAACTTGGGCTGGTTGTATCCCTTCTCTAAAGATCACTGCTTCTCTTAACCTAGCCTCCTGCACATGACTCCTGGCTTTTGCTGCTAAGCTGCTAAGTCACTTCAGTCGTGTCCAACTCTGTTCGACCCCATAGATGGCAGCCCAGTAGGCTCCTCTGTCCCTGGGATTCTCCAGGCAAGAATATTGGAGTGGGTTGCCATTTCCTTCTCCAATGCATGAAAGTGGAAAGTGAAAGTGAAGTCACTCAGTCATGTCTGACTCTTAGCGACCCCATGGACTGCAGCCTACCAGGCTCCTCCATCCATGGGATTTTCCAGGCAAGAGTACTGGAGTGGGGTGCCATTGCCTTCTCCTGGCTTTTAGTCATTTCTTATTCCCTTGTCCCTTTGGACTCCATGATGGTATCAATGCTATTGATCGTAGCTCCAGGTTACTGCACTCTGTCTTATGGATCTCCTATATGCTACTGAAAGTGAAAGTTGCTCAGTCGTGTCTGACTCTTTACAACCCCATGGACATGGGATTCTCCAGCCAGAATATTGGAGTAGGTAGCCTTTCCCTTCTCCAGGGGATCTTCCTTTTACACTACTGGGATCTGTGTAAATGGTCCCATGGTCCCTTTGTGAATAAACTCTCCTTAAATTATGCTATTTTGAGGGTGCCTACTTCCTGTTGGGAATTAGACTTATACAGAGATTTAGAAAAATTAAAATTTATTTGTTGCAATTTTTTTATAGCTAATAGTTTCTCAGAAAGAATTTAAAACAGATATTTTAATCAGATAGAAGAAACTTGAGTATGTTGTAGGATAAGTCAGCATTTCTGAGGTTGTGGTGGATATTTTTTGCCCATTGTGACTTTATGAACGATGATGTTCACACGTGTAACACTCTCCCGTAGACGTGCCCACATGTTGTTACTCTGTGCCCCATTTTTCAGGACCCTACAGCCTAGTGATTGTTTGAGATCCCTGCTGCATAAAGGTCCTTTGGTAGGTGAAATAGATAGTTACAGGCTACAGACAGTTCCCAGGTAACAAACTGAGGCTTTCTCATTAAAAAGGCATATTGGAGTGTGAGAGTGGTATTATTGTAGTACAGCCCTTGACTGTTCTCCAATTTATGCAAATGAACATCCATTTACAAACAACCATCACCAACGAGTTGTATGGGCATCCTGTCAAGTCGAATGCCTCTGCAGCTAGGAGTGCCTGGACTGGAAGTAAGGAGCCAGACTATAGAGAAAGGTTAAAAAGGTATACTCCAGAGAGGTGAGAAAACTGTATCAAGTTCCTCAATGTTATAGATTTTCTTCTGGGAAACCAATTGGAGAAGCTACTTGCCCTTCCTCAGTGGAGACACAGAGAAGGAACGCAACCTTCCAGGGAGAATACTGAAGAGTTGTCCCTTCTGACTCTGTCCCTGCTCTTGCTTTTCATGCCCTCATACCTTAAGAGTCAGAAGGTAATGAAATGAACAGATCCAGTTTTTCTGTAGCTCTTTGGGACAATCTGTCTTTATTTCAAATTTCTCTTTTTATGATAGAACTTGTAATGTTTGCTATATGATGGTTTCAGTTACTGCAATGAGATCAACAGCATTTTATAAGGACCAAATGATACTCGAGTAAAACTTCAAGTTCCAAATAAATGGAACTTAAAATGCAGTTTGGACATTCTGATATTTTATGCGGGGAAAATAGGACACATGTTGGTAAGTAAAATTTAGTTGTTGTAACGGTTATTATTTTGTTACACCTATACCCTTGAGAGTGGCCACCTGCCTGTCCCCAAATCCTCTGGAGTCACCCTTTAGTTTATTCTCCTTATAATGTAGTGTGAGTCGCTTTAACGGGAGAAACGTCTGTTCCTCTATAGCTGACAGTTCCTCAGGAGGGTGGATTGGTGGCATGAGCAGTAGTGACTTATATTCTTCTTGTTCCTTCAAGTTCTGATTTCTTGCCTCTGTTGATTTTCAGACTCCTCCTTGGTGACCTCACCTTTTCCCATGGCTCTCAGTTCCTGGAGCTGCTGTCTGACACTGGCATGAATGTCACAGACTTTTACCGAAAGTTAGGGAATATGATGTAGCTCTTAAAGAGTCTTTCTCCCTCTTCAGAATTCTTTCTTTTCAACCTACCCAGGCCAAACTACAGTCAAGTTTAAAGTAACAGCTCTTCATCTATTGATGCATCTCTCTCTTTCCTTTATCCATCTAGCCTGGTACATATATAAAATGAATGTAGTTCTTTTTAAAAGATGCTTTAAAGTCTATTTAGGCTATAAAAGATGCATACTAGCTTTTCAAAATTTATCACAGAAAACCTTAGAAATATGAAACAAATTTTTTGTGTTCTTAATAAAATACTTAACTGTAAAATGAACATTGTCACAGTTTTTAAGAAGCTAAATTTTACTTCCAACCCTATTACAGTGATAAAGTGTTCATTTATATCAAGCAATGGCATTCTGAGCAGAACTCATCTCTGGCCTTAAGAGTTTGTTGTCACATTTATGTGAGGCACTGGATTTAGAAACCTACTCCATAGTCTCAAATTCTCCTTAAACAAGGCATATTCTTGTTCCTACTTCAATGAATCATTCCAATGAGATCTGAAAGTCTCTTTTTGTGTTACGAATGTTTCTGTTCTTCGGGAGGATCCAGGGTCCAGGAGATTTGGCTTGTGGAGATTTGGATAAATGTTCTAAATTAGTCATTCTCTGGTTTCTGCCGCTCCTGTGCTCTTAATTAGTCTTTCTCCCATTTCTGGAGCTCCCAGGCTCTCAGTTCCATCCCTCTTCTTGTTGAGGATATGCATGTTCCAAGACTGAGCCTGATTTTCCAGTACAACCCTCCTTCTTACAGTGATATTTTCCTTAATGTAAGCTGAAATGAATTTACTTCATGTGTAAATGCCTTGTGGTCAGAACTCAGGACTTGCCAGGCTTCTCCATTTGTTTGCAGTTTCCATCTATTTCATCCTGCAGCTGCAAAAGGTTTTCTGATTTGTTTTCAGAGAGATTGATTCTGAACTGACCTCGAGTGCAGGGAGACCTCTGCAGGGGCTTTGCTGATTTTGAAGCACTATTTAGAAGACCCTCTTTGGGGAAATGAATATAAAGTTATAAATTTAAATTAGGCATGAAGGTGATTATCTATCTATAAAGAGAAAACAGATAATAACATGAAAAAATTTTAAGTTGACTGAGTTTGAAACAGTTTATTTTTACAAGTTTTTCAAAAAAATACTTTCATGAGAACATAATGCTTGAGATCCTTCTAGGGCCGTGGAAAATGTGGTAGGCCCTAGATAGGGCCTATATAAAATGTGGTATGTGTGTGGGGGGAGGGATTTTTACAGAGATCTGACATTATGTACAACTGTGCGTGTGGTTAAATAGACTCTTTGGGCCTATTGTCTTCATGTTGGATGCTAAAACTTGAAGTCTACATTGCAAACAGTTGGGAAGGGAAGATGGATGTAAAGTGGGGGAAAGCAAGAACAAGCTAGAATCCATGAAGAGGAGCCAGGATCATGAGAATGAACTGGGACCTGTGTCAGTTTTCACTGTCTCCATCCTTTATTAAATAGTGCTTTTGTTACAGAGCTAGACAAATGTCCCAGGAAGATGTGGAAGGAAGATCCCAGGAAAAGGTAGAGCAGCTGCAGGCCTGGGTGCTGCCCTGTGCCAACAAGGTAAACCAGCAGATAAATGATAATATGCTTGAGCTATAAATGCACCCAACTCTATCTTTTGAAGGTTAAATATAATATGGTGGCTGCTGCACTTCCGCTTTCTAAATCTCCTGCAAATAGTTTCCTCAGATATGGTTCACCTTAACCAGACACACAGGGAAGTGAATGCTAGGAAACACAGTTCAGCTGAGCTATACTGATGTTTACAAAGCCACCATAATCTGCCCTTTGCCAGCGTGGCACCCATATACATCTCTGTGCTGCTGCTGCTGCTGCTAAGTCGCTTCAGTCGTGTCCGACTCTGTGCGACCCCATAGATGGCAGCCCGCCAGGCTCCCCCGTCCCTGGGATTCTCCAGGCAAGAACACTGGAGTGGGTTGCCATTACATCTCTGTAAAACATGCTTATTTTAAAAATAAGTACTTTAGCAAAGTCTTGCTTCTGCCTGACCTGATACAACTATCCTGTGTACAACTGAAAATATGCTAACTCTTTCCTCCTAAGTGTATACTGATTCCCTTTTGTGTTTTTGATCATGTTCATTCTTCTCTTAAGTTGTTCAAACTCCTGCTTTGTTACCCTGTACCTTAATACAGAGATATAAGGTTAACAACTATCCATATATCTTATGTTAGTTGCTCAGGAAATGGGAGAAGCAAGGAACATAAAAGTTATTTAGTGTGTACACAGATGTTCATATCAAAATAAGGAAGAAATGCAGGAATATTTCTCATTTCCGCAGTTAGTTACATGGTCTAGCTGGTGTTTATAACTGCCTTTTTCTGCAATTGGAATTCCCTTCCTGGTGAGGTAACCTAAACATTTATTCCTGAAGTTTCTGGACCATTAGTAATCTTGCATGAATTGACTTGTTTTAGTTTTCCACGGATTTCAATCACACAACAGCAATGCCGATGGGCTCCCCAGAGTTCCTCTCTACCCGCATTGTGCAGTAGCAACCTAATTTCCCCTTGATAGTGAGGGTCATTCACCAGGATCATCTGAGCAATGCAGGATTCCCATATTTTTGGCATCTTGAACTAGATCATTCTTTGTTGTAGTGGCTGTGCATCATATGATGGTTAGCAACATCCTTGACCTCTAACCATGAGGTGCTAGTTCACTCTCCTCCTGTTATGACATTTATGGCAACAAAAGTGTCTCCAAATGTCCTCTGGATAAAATTGCCCCCCAGGAACCTTTTTCTTTTGGCTGTTGATTCGAAGACATAAGGACCCCAAAGTGTCTATATGATCATCTCAATTTCCAGTTCAGTGGAATCACTGTTTTGTCTCTTGCTGAAAGCATTCCTCTTTTGGGAACTATTGAGTCCAAATAAGCTGAGCCTAAAGTTTCAGGGATGAATAGCAAACACTTTGTTAGTGAATCACTAGGGGTATTAGTGAGAGCTGTTAATCCTATTTCTATTCCTTGAATCTTAGATTCATGAATTTTGCTAATGGGAGAAACAGAACTATACGTTTGTTGTCAAGTTATATACTACCTCCTGGTCCATAATGCCCCAGCTTTGAAAAGTACTGTCACCCTTCGGGCACTATAACTGAGTGTTCAAAAAGCCATTCTGTCGTTCTGTCAAGTTGGCTACTCCAAGACGGCATCATGGGAAAACCAGTGAATTCCATGGGGATGGGCCCATTGACTGCATTTCATTTGTTGTGAAATGCAGTGCTGTAAAATAACATGGTAAGACATTCCATAAGTCCACGGACAGTGGCAGAAGCATTGTGGGCGAGGGATAGAAATCCATGCCTCTGGTAAGTACTGATCCAGTGAGACCACGCCTGGAGAATGGTGACATTCTGGGGACTCGTTGTCATCTTGATTTTAGGACTTGTGACCTCCAGAACTATAAGATAATGAATTTGTGTTGCTTTAAGCCACTAAGTTTGTGGTGATTTGTCACTGTGACAATAGGAAATCTTGATGTGAAACTGGACTCAAAAGGAAATTCCAAGTGTCTGGGCAGTGTCCTCCCCTTCTGTGTACTCCTCCTCTCCTTGCCAGTCTCCATCATTCTCCACAGTACTGGCTCCAGGCAAACCACCGAAGGACACAGAGTCATCACAAAACTCTTCCTTCTACTCTTTCTGTGCTCTGTGTCCCTATGTAAACCCGTGTCTACTCGAAGTTCCTACTGAGTTCTTTCTTTCCCCCATCTGCTTTTTTCATCAAGACTTCCTTTTTTATTTTCCTTTTGCTCAGGATTTCAACTCTAATAGAAACATGATAAATTGTTAATAAAGCAGTGACTTCTTTTTTAAAATATATTTGAAACATTTATGTTTTTATAGTGATTTCTTGCAGACTCTTAAGTCATAGAATTACTCTAATAGTGAAAATTTCAGGTTTTTGGTTTTTTTTTTTAGTTTTCCCCACCTAATCCTGGGAAATTTGATGTCTTTTGAATTATATCAGGTAAATGCCAATCTACATGCAGGGCGTTTTCTGGCTCCTTATTGATTATCCCCAGGTGTCCATTAATATTTCCTGTTTTATGTCTGGAAAATCATGACTTTTCAAGGGTTTTTGTTGTTCACTTACAAACTTGGGCTTGGGATTTTATTTAGGACCAACAATGCAGGAGACCCCAGTTCAATTCCTTGGTCAGGAAGTTCCCATGGAGAAAGGATAGGCTACCCACTCCAGTATTCTCAGGCTCCCCTGGTGGCTCAGACAGTAAAGAATCCTCCTGCAATGCAGGAGACCTGGGTTCGATCCCTGGGTTGGGAAGATCACCTGGAGGAGAGCATGCAACCCACTCCAATATTCTTGCCTGGAGAATCCCCATGGACAGAGGAGCCCGGCAGGCTATAAGCCATGGGGTTGCAAAGAGTGGGACACAACTGAGTGACTAAACATAGCACACAGCTCACTAAAGTGACAAAGTTCTCTTAGCTTGTCTAGTTTGTTTTGCTCTCAGGTTCTGTTGGATGTGACAGTAAGACATTTTCCGCTGCTTTATGCTCTGTGTTTCTCAGATCATTGTTACTAGTCTCCTTGATACTGGTAGCCTGGATAAGTACAACTTGTGTTAGTGGCTCTGGAAAGACTGTGAGTCCATGCAAGAGTGGGAGAGGCTCTTAAGGAAGATGCCATCTTCCATCTTTGTAGCCAAGTAGTGTCAGTTGAAATAGCACATCAAAGAGATACTTTTTTTTTGTACTTTGTTTTTCTTTTTTAATCCCAGCTTTATTGATATATAATTGACATATTTTATAAGTTTTAAGTGTACAACCTATTGATTTGATATACTTAGAGCAAAATTATTACCACCACAGTGTTAGCTAAACCTCTGTCATGTAACATAATTACCGTATCTTTTTTTTTTTGTGGTGAAATCTTTTAAGATGCAATCAATTAGCAACTTTGAAGTATATAATATAGTATTACTAATTATAATAAACAGGTACATTATATCCCCAGTTATTAATCTTATAACTGGAAGTTTATAGTTAAAAGAGATACTTTTAAATTGCCATGTCATAATGCACCATCTGCGCCTGACAGAGTTTGCAAATCTTTGGCTAGAATCTTCTCTTAGACTATTAAAACCAGCTGTCTCTGGCTTTCCAGATTCTAGGCTTCATGTCTTGCAACCATCCAAGTCCATAGTTTAGCTTTGTGAGCCCATGCCTCGAATTTGATCCTCCATGTCCTATGACTCTATATATGACAGGAGGAAGCCAGTAGGGAAATGGAAAATAGCCTTTATTCCAGGGTCTTCGAGCAGAGATGGACTGAGAACCATGCAAAATCTCTTTTGTTAATAGACCCTGTGGAAGGCCCCCTGTGGTGGATGTTTTGCAGAATGGCCATAATTATTGCCTTCTCTTTATCTGCATCCCTTGTGCTGTAACTGTGCAGTTGCTTACCTTAAGAAATGATGTATTTCCCCAGCATTTGAATCTGGCCTAGCTTGATGGTTGATTTTGGCCAATGGAATGCAGCAGAAGTGATGCTGGGTTGGTTCTCCACCTAAGAATCCACTAGTTCTCCCTAAACAGTGCTCAGCTGTCAAGTAAATAATCACAGAGGAAGAACCTGCTTGAGGGTGAGAGACCATCTGGAAGAGAGAGAAGCCATCTGAGCAGAGGGCCACCCCAGACTAGCCAGCACCCAGCTGACCCAGCAGCTGACCACAGATGTCTATAAGCCTTGCTGAGACCTGAAGAACTGCCAAGCCAAAGTCAGCCTAATTGCCCACCTGCAGAATTGTGGCTAAAACTTGGTTGTTTTTAGCCACTATGGCTTGGAGTGGTTTGCTATGCAGCCAAAGTTTACCGATTTGTCATTAAGGTTAGAAGCATTTCCAAATTACAGGTTACATCCACTGCTGAGTTATCACGCCTGCCACATAAGAGGAAAGAAAGGGCTAAGGATGAACCATATATGGAAGAGATAAAAGGAACAATACATAGTCAGGTTGCTACTACTCTTGGCGAGTTCTGATGGTAATCCAGTTTCTTCTCCTACTAAATAGATCACTTTACAATTCAACTGGAATCTTTTGTTTGTAAGACTCAGAAACTCCCCCACACTGGCTTAAGTAAAGTAAAATTAGTCTCATGTAACTCAAGGGGTCTGGACCCCAATATCCAGCTGTCTTGAGAGACTGGCCCTGGAACTAGAGTATAGTCTGCAGACAAGCAAGCTACTTTCTCTGCCTTGCTGTTGTTCCACTTCTTTCTTTCTCAAGATCTCTCATCATTTCTGTATGTTTGTTTCACTTCTTCTCTCTTCAGTTCTCTGCTTATACGTTGTATCATTGTGCCCATTTCAAAATAGCAGGTTCAGACTTCACTCCTCAGGACCTTTTATCTCAACTTCCATAAATTCAAATTCTCATTCAGAGAGAATCCTATTTGGTCCACTGTTTGCCAGTTAATTGTGCTAGAGTGGTGGTTGGTAAGGTCAAATAAAGGAACCCTTTTTTTTGACAGATATCTTTTGTAAGAACCAGAGGACTGCATTACTATTCTTAATCTCTACTATTGGCAGGAACCACACCTTACTTTCTGGAACTCTTTTTTTTTTTTAACCAAGTTACCAAATAGATTTTTTAACTTTATTTTCCAATGGAGGATCAACTTCTGCGTCCTTCCACTGGAGAAATATAAATGACAATAATCAGCAATTTCCTTTCCTGATCAGGCTGGGGCAGGGATTGGACAATCTCTCGTAGCCCAGAGTCTCATATGTCTTTATGATACTCCTTATGTCTAAGACTCAGGGATTCCAGCCCCTCCTTCCTGTGAAGCTAGCTTTCAGTGTCTGTAATATTCTATTCAACATCTGAGTTGTCTTTTTTTTTAAGCTGTCCTTTAAAAAAAAATTGTTTTCTTTTATTTTACAATAGTCAAAATCTAGAAGCCTGCTAATTGAGTGCTCTCTAATAGCAATTTATAGTTATGTGGATTTTATGGAATAGAAAAATTTCAAAAATAAATCTGGGTACTGACATATGGTTACCAGGTCTGTATTTTGCCATATAGAGCCATTACAAGCTCCTATATCCAGTCGTCATCATGTAATGTTAGCTTGAAACCAAGGAAATTGCCATTTTTGTAGGTCAAAAACAGTTGAATATTGGCAATTTCCTGTGGTTCAATGTAATATATTGAAGCATATTTTAACTTGAGAACTATAGGAAGGATATACTCTTATAATAAAGAACTGACCTTTACAATGGCTTTATTTAACTTTATGAAAAATGCAATATATTTTCCTTAATTTTCTTATTTCATCATGAACCATGAACACTTTGTAAAGGTCTGGCACTAATTTTTGATGTGTCCTCTTTAAACACAGGTTTAGGGAAACACAGCTGTGTGAGCCTCTCAGGATCACTCTCATTCCTAAGAATGCTTTTCCCCTAGCCTCTGAGGCAGGGTTCTGGCCTTCCGTTGATTCACGTCATTTTCAAAGAGCAGTCATCTTCTCTCTGAGGCCCTCTCAGGCCATGGTTGAAGTGAATCCTTCACTTGCACCAAACTTGGATATTTAGGGGACATGTTTTCAGCACTCAATTCATTGTCACATTCTCCTCATAAAGAACATGGTTGTATTTACAAAAGGAGCCTCAGTAACCTCCCATGGTTCCTCAATGAAATATGCAAACCAGTTTGTCTATCAACCATGAGTTAAAGATACTTCCCTTTGGACTGCGTTTCTTGCACAACTTTTCTATCATCTCAGACAACTCCCCCATCGCCCTCTATTTCCTACCCAAGGGACCTTCATCTCTCTTACAAGCAAGATCCAGACAGATTGTATAACAAACTGGCTTTGGTTATTAAAAACATCTTTTTAGCTCTTGGCATAATAAGCAAAACCACTCCTGATGAAAAGAAAGTCTCTCTGTCCCATATGGTTCTTGAAAGAAGTACAACTTTCTGAATTTACTGTACATGTGAAAACAATAAACAATTTGCATTTCTTTCTTTTTCTAGTAATTCAAACTCTAACCTGAGGGTTTTAAAAGAATGGATTTAGTAATTTCTACATTGTTCCACTGTTCCACTTTCTGAAATATTATTGATTCTCAGAGAAGTAACTAAGCCTTAGCCAAATGTTTCAGTTTATCTCTCTCTCTCTTTCTCTCTTTTTTTTTTTGTGAATCTGTAAATGCGTCAGAAAAACGTTTACTGTAATGTTAGAATGTGCATGTGTTGGCATTAAAACTGTGGTTTTGTCCCTACGGGGAATCAAATGGAAGCAAAATTACAGTTAATTCCTGGTATCTGTAGTAATGGGGAACAGACTGAGTTTGTACCAATAATATTTGAAAAATTTATTTTAGAGATTAGGTTGAACCTTGTCCTACACTAAACCTTTTGCCAGAGATACACAAGTAGTCGAGTCGTTCTTTTTCCTCCTATTCCTGGTTCAGCCAGACTCTGGGGTAGAGAAATAGCCAGCAGGAAAGAAGGGTAGTATCAAAAGACTTATTCACAAATCTCATGGTCATTAGATTTTTCTCAACATGTTGACTATAGCTCTTTTGTGGGAAGAGGAAACTACTCTATAGTAAAAGAGGGTGACACTCTTCCTGTTCCTTTAGTAAAGTGTCTTGTCTTTCCTTGTGACTTAAAGGAGAATCATCCACTAAACTCATGTTACCTCCTTTCTAAATTCAGTTTTCAGTTTGTAACTAAAAGAAAAAAGAGAAGTAAAAGCATTTTAGGGAATTCTGAAGCCTCTTTGAAGCTATTCTCTCAAAAAGGGAAGATTTAAAATACAGCTGAATTGGAAGGAAGCATGTCACCACCAAGCCTTCTATGTCTAGCCAGTAGCCTGCAAGAGAAAGGATTTATTTTATCTGGTTCAGTCTCTGACCATTTGAGAGAAGGAAATTGATTTATAAACTCTTTATGGCCTCATGGCTCTCACAAGGGTTTTCAATAGACCAGAGAAGCAGGGTCTCACTTATTCTGAATCTGGAATGTTTCTTGAATGCAAAACCTCACACACTTGTAGGGACAGGAGTGTACTACACTCGTGGTGTCCAGATGTAATGCTCCAATGATGTAAGCCACTAAATTGTTCTGGAACTATTACTATTATCTGCTGAAGAAGACAGAAAATGACTTCCAGTTTTTAAACAGTCCTGGATAATTTTGTAACTCTCTGCTATTCTTAGAAGTAATCCTTACACAATTTTGCAAAAGCTTCATATATATATACATATAAAATTATAGTATGGTAGGAATAGGGGAAACCTAAACTACATTAGAAACTTGAAATACAAATGAAATGATGGTTTTAAATAAGGCTGGATATCATAATTAGTACCAGATGGTTCCTTTATAGTCAGGAGAATTCTCCCAAATAGCCACATTTCTTTGTTTGAATGTCAAAATAGAAACTGAATTAGATCCCTGCCCTGTGTCCTCACACTCACAACTTTCGGGGGATTTTGCTGCATAGACTTTGGGAGATATCCATTTAGACAAAGATTGTATCCTCCATAATATATTCTTTAGAAGGCAGTAGATGTTCTCTGGACCACCTTTTACAATCTCAGAACCAAAGGTTTTTCTTTCCTTCAGGTTTTGTGTGTTTGCTTTTGGTAATGGAAAACATTTTCTCTTTCTATGATTCACACATTCAGTAAGCTCACCTCCCTGGGAGAACATGCCTCATGGGCTGCAGGGTATCAACTGCATTTGCTGTAGGAAAGCAGACATATCATCAGATAGGGAGCTCTGATTCCCATGGAGAATAGGCAGGCAGAGCAAGGAGAGGTGTCTTTAAGCAAATTCTGTTTGCCATGGAAAACCAGGGAAAATCAAACCAAATAAAACACAACTGATGCCAAAGAGAGTGTTGTTTTTAGTTATTTCCAAGAGACATCAGTTGTTCCTTGATATCTCTAGTAGAAAACCTGTCAGAATAAGTAAATTTATTTCCAGTTTTGTCCTGCTAACAAGTTTTGCCAATTAATCGGTTGCAGTTATCAGTAAGGAAAATGTAGACACACCTAAACTTTTATTATAAATGATTCTCCCAGATCTGCATGTATTTGTTTTGGGGATTCAATGCTCCTTTTGAAAATCTTCAAAATATTTCCCTTTTAAGTAGATGGATTAACACAGGCAATCTCGTTCTTCCTCACTCAGAGAAAACTAAGCTAATGAATGATTCATTGCTTTTCTATCAGTTGGTATTTGATTCACAACAGAATGTAGTAAACCTTAACTCTTACGATGTAAATGGTGGACTTCTTTTTGACAGTCAGCAAAGAGTGGAGTAAGACATTTTGTGTTTAGTCAAATTCGTTAGTACATAGAGTCACAAAATGGTATTTAATATGTAATATTTGGGTGAATAAACAGTGGTATTTCCTCCCTCTCTCTAGATCAACATATTCATTTTATAAGCTCTTTTATTTTTAATTAGTATTAATAATATTATAAAAAGTAATACATTTTGTAATATATGTGACATATAGGTGACCCAGAGAAGGCAATGGCACCCCACTCCAGTACTCTTGCCTGGGAAATCCCATGGATGGAGGAGCCTGGAAGGCTGCAGTCCATGGGGTCGCTGAGGGTCGGACAGGACTGAGCGACTTCACTTTCACTTTTCACTTTCATGCATTGGAGAAGGAAATGGCAACCCACTCCAGTGTTCTTGCCTAGAGAATCCCAAGGACAGGGGAGCCTGGTGGGCTGCCGTCTATGGGATCACACTGAGTCGGACACAACTGAAGTGACTTAGCAATAGCAATAGGTGACCAGTGAATTGCACTAAAATTCAGTTTTCCTATGGAATAGAGATTACTCATGCATGTAAATACCAGTTTTTCAAGAGAAAACTGAGACTATTTCTCCAATTAGGTGAAATAAAACCATCCCTCAGTTTTGTATGAGATATCTAATGGGATAAGTAAAATATATTTCCATTTTTGCAATAGGTGTATAGTTGCTGAAATTCTCCACTTTTCTCTGTAGTGAGTATATTGAATTCTGCATTGAATTCACTGCTTTGAATAATTGAATATTTCACTTTTAAAATAGAGATATATGTTTCACTTACTGATATAAAAACACCTTATTTGGTTTTAATTACCCCATTATTTATATTTTTCCTTAAGGAGATCTTGCTTTCATAGATAGTTTGAAACAAATGATCAATATGCAAACACTGGCTAACCAGCAAAATTGTCATCAGCTTAGCATTCTCATATTAATATCAAGATGATATCGATTATGCATTCAGAGATTATCAAGTGCTTGAACATCATGCTGCTGCTGCTGCTAAGTCCATCTAAATTTAGTGCTTATGTTAAATTAAATTATAGTACACCTTTCAGCTGGTAAAGAATCTGCCTGCAATGTGGGAGACCTTGGTTCCATCCCTGGGTTAGAAGATCCCCTGGAGAAGGGAAAGGCTACCCACTCCAGTATTCTGGCCTAGAGAATTCCATGGACTGTATAGTCCATGGGGTCACAAAGAGTCAGACACAACTGAGCGACTTTCACTTTCACATTCACTTTTCATATATTTTGTTAATATACATACTTTTGATCATAGATTCTATACTTATAAGCTCATATAGATTCACAGCTTTTTACTGAAGCTGCTTTTCCAACCATGTTTTTTTTGTTAAATTTAGGAGCACTGAAATGTTGGTATTAGAACTGTGAGAAACTGGGCAAGTCATTTAAATTAATTTTTTATATTATTTAAGACTTAGAGTAGACTGCAGGTAAGACAGAAAACAAATATGAAGTGTCTGCTATTAGGGCTACATAGCATTTGTTATCCTTAAAATGACATTTGGAATAAGTGATCTTTCATTTATTCATTTACTCATTTATATGTTCATTAATTCAGCAAATAGATATTGAGTACCTGTTTTGTGCCAGATACTCTGCTGGGTGCTGAGACACACCGATGAGAAAATTCAGATTCAGGCCTTGCTTAGAGTTTAGTGGAGTAATGGGCAACATTTATTGAATGTCTAATCTCCAGTTACCTTTAGAGTTTGGACATTCCACAAACCTAAGAACCATTCAGTTATATTATGGAATCTTTAATCCTGGTGGAAGTCAGGGTGATGAAAGTGAGGGGCTGCCTATTTCTTGTTCACAGCCTTAAGCCTAGAGAGCATAGTGCTGCGAAAGGCGACCTGGTGGGAATGTGAGTGGAAGAGTAGGTAGGTACCCTTGGGAAGTGCATGGCAGGAATGGGTTTATTTTTGTTGGAGGGTGAGGGTAAATCTGTGAGTTTGTGGCATACTATGAAAGTGATGATTGTGTTCAGAAGAAGGAAAAGCAAACTTCAAATCTCCTTATATTTTAGTGATTGGAAGGAATGTCAGCACCAGCCTGGGAAATATACACTCCAGAAAAACACCTCTGAGGTCTTGTTTTGTTTCGAGGTCTTTCCATTTCTTCTCTTGTCTAAAATTTGTGTTTCCTCTGAGATCTTTTTCTGTATGGAATGAGGAGTAAAAGAGTTGCCTTGAGGCCAGTGAGATAAAGGAAGTCACTTTTCTGAAAGGAATTTTAAATGTTAACCCCTCTCTAGTCTTTTGAATTTCTTTGGCTTGCCACTGATGGAGTGGAGGTGATAATCTTGTCCGCAGTTGTGTTTCTAAATGAACGATTCTGTGGACACGCAGAGTGCTGTTCTTGGTACAATAGATTTGTTAGTGGACTGAAGAGAGTGACAATAGATTGACTAGATTTTAGTGCAGCATTCTTTTTAGGATTTGATGAAATGTGACCTATGAAGCAAATTATGGATGTACTGGACTGAATGGGTTTTTTTGACCTCTGAGTGGAAATAGACCATGAGAATCACATAGATATCTATGTCTATATAGTCTCAGGGCTAAGATTTTATAGATATCTATCACATTTTGGAGAGAGAGAAATGTCCTAGGCATTTGAAGAGGTTGTAAAGTGTGGGCTTATTGACCATCTTTAGAAATGTTTTGCTGAAAGAAGGTAATAACACATAACTGACCCTGAATGTCAAGAGACATATAAGGAGAGCCTCCCAATGGCAGTGAGCAGAGGGAACCAGAAAAGTCTGAAGCTTGGAAGATGATATTTGGAAAGTGCAGCTCATTTGAAAAAGAGAGCAGAGAAGCTAAAATTTGATGAACTGGACACAAAGCTGATGCTCCTGTGGACGCCGATGAATGACAAACTGTATATATTGGGGAAATGACTCTTTTAATTTGAACCTTGGCTCTCAAGAAAAGTAGAAATTCAAATGGGAAAAGTGAGAATGTTTGAAAGAAACAAGTAAGTAGAGAATTGAAGGTGAAAAATGTGAGCGTAAGGAACTCATTGTCTACCTCAACCTATATATATATATACATTTGTATATATAAAGAATAAGTGCTAGAGATTTCTCTAGGTGCCTTAAAGCGTCTGCCACATTGTAGCGGGAGACCCAGGTTCAATCTCTGAGTTGGGAAGATCTCCTGGAGAAGGAAATGGCAACCCACTTCAGTATTCTTGCCTGGAAAATCCCAGGGATTTTCCAGGAGAAACCTGGTGGGCTACAGTCCATGGGGTCACAAAGAGTTGGACATGACTGAGCGACTTCATGTTACTTTTACTATAGATATTCAGTTCAGTCCAGTTCAGTTCTGTCACTCAGTCATGTCCAACTCTTTGTGACCCCATGGACTGCAGCACGCCAGGCTTCCCTGTCCATCACCAACTCCCGGAGCCTACTCAAACTCATGTCCATCGTGTCAGTGATACCGTCCAACCATCTTATCCTCTGTAGTCCCCTTCTCCTCCAACCTTCATCTTTCCCAGCATCAGGGCCTTTTCCAATGAGTCAGTTCTTCACATCAGGTGGCCAAAGTATTGGAGTTTCAGCTTCAGCATCAGTCCTTCTAATGAATATTCAGGACTCATTTCCTTCAGGATGGACTGGTTGGATCTCCTTGCAGTCCAAGGGACTCTCAAGAGTCTTATCCAACACCACAGTTCAAAAGCATCAATTCTTCGGTGCTCAGCTTTCTTCACAGACCAACTCTCACATCCATACTTGACTACTGGAAAAACCATAGCTTTGACTAGACAGACCTTTGTTGATAAAGTAATATCTCTGCTTTTTAATATGCTGTCTAGGTTAGTCACAGCTTTTCTTCCAAGGAGCAAATGTCTTTTAATTTCATGGCAGCAGTCACCATCTGCAATGATATAAGTTAATATCTTATAGATATTAACTCCCATATGTGTGTGTGTGTGCACGTGTGCATGTGCTAAGTTGCTTCAGGTGTGTCCAACTCTTTGTGACCCTATGGGCCATAGCCCACCAGGATTCTCTAGGAAAGTATACTGGAGTGGGTTGCAGTGTCCTCCTGTAGAAGATCTTCCTGACCCAGGGATTGAACCTGAGTCTCTTATATCTTTTGCTTTGGCAGGTGGGTTCTTTACCACTAGAGCCACCTGGGAAGTCCACATAAGAGGGCTCTTTTAGACTATATAATAGATAATGCTGACAGGGATGCAGGAATTTAGCTTTCGTAGAGTATAGAGCTTTGCCCCTGCCTATCTCAGGAGCAGTGACCCCTACCCTGGCCCCCTAGATTGTACAGTGTGACTTCTTTTGAGACTGTGTCCTGATCCTTGTATTCTGTTTCATCCTCTCAGATCGGAGGTTATGAAGGACCACATCAAGGCTGCCATTTCTACCTGGCACTGACGGTATGATGCCATGCAGTCCGGGATGAGTTAGATGCAGGGCCGAGGCCTGTCAGGTGACATGCAGAATGCATAATGAACATCTGCAAGAGTAAGGAAATAACTGTGAAGGCTTCTTTATAAGTTGTTTTAACTGAATGCTCACATAAAACATAGGCACTGAAAATAAATTTCAGAAATGTTCAATTACTTTTGATTAACTATACAGGTATTCAATAAATATTTGAAATAAATCAGTTAGAAAGCAGTGTTTATTATATGTCTAGTATGTTTCTAGAAATCTGATGAAACTGTAGGAAAATCTTTCAAAAGCTCCAAGGAGTTTATAATTATGTTGACTTGTTTAGAAATAGATGTAATAAATTCTTAATTTTTTAATTTACCAAATATTTGTATATATAAAGAATATGTGCTAGAGATTTTTCTAGGTGCCTTGTAGATATTAACTCCTATATTCATCTAGATTAAATGATCCTTTATTGAAGTGGATTTATGTAGGACTTTTATAGGTGAGTCTTTTGAACAGAGAAATACAAGATGTTAGATATGTACAATGGACTTGTGAAAGCCTAGAGATGGACTGTGATCTACTGTGTTTCATGCCCAGAATGCACTCTGTAAATTTGTCAAGTAGGCAAAATTTGCTGTGTGTTATTCTTCCTTCAGATGTCCACTGAGCCCTAAGGTTGTTTTTTCTTCGTAAAGTCCCTCTGGTTTCCTGATTGTATTTATCTCCCTGTGATGTCTACAACACTGGAGCAGGCTCTTCACACTGATGCCGGTGTTGGGCACCAGGAGTTATGATAAGCCGTTTAGGGAGCTATGTGAAGTGTGTTTTGGGAAGTTTCCAGTGACCTTCCTTGTGTCTAAAGTTTTTGTCTTCCATCAGTGGGCAATGTAGTGGATTTAACCAGTTCACGTGGTACTTAAGACTCACGCTGACTGGAAGTACCCCTTACCTTTCATGAAAAAGCTCAGAGCTACAGGTAAATTATGTGGAGGAATTGGGTTGCAGGAACTTCTGTTTACCCACAAGGTGATTTAAAATGTTCAAACTGAAGTTACAATCCCCATGTCCTCTTCCTCACCAGAACAGACATTCCTCTAGTGGAGGCGCCAACCTGATCCCATCCAAATTCAGTGTCATTCCTAGAATAGCTAACAACCATTGCTAAACATTTCCCGAGTAAACCCAGCTAAAAATAGTATCTTATTTCTAGAGCTCTGACACAAAGAACTCAACACCTTGTTGGACTCAGATAAGCTGACCTTTTTTTTTTTTTTGAGAGCTTTGTCCAAGTGAAACTGAGAAGGATGGAGTCTGAGAAATGCTCAGGTTGACTGAGTCTAGTAAAACTCCCTCTGTCATCTGTGACATGGCATTGAGTGATGCTATATGAGGTTAAAAGTGCCCGTGGGTCTGCCTAAATGCTAAATCAACTACTTGTCCATGCCTTGGGTACCAAAGAAACATTCATTAACTCTGCCTAATGATCAAATTAAAATTTCACTCTTAAGCTTAGTTGGTACTCTCTGGCGCCTTTCCAACTTGTTCTGCTACAATCTGTTGGAAAGCTGAAGCTCTATCTTGCATTTTTAAGCGAGGAAGATGTATTTCTTTTTAGAAAGAGGTTTGGGGACTTATAGGGGCTACCCTGATGGCTCAGTGAATCTCTCTGAAATGCATAAAACATAGGAGACAGGGGTTTCATCTCTGGGCCAGGAATTTCCCCTGGAGAAGAAAATGACAACCCACTACAATATTCTTGCCTGGAAAATCCCATGGACAGAGGAGCCTGGTGGGCTATAGTCCATGGGGTCACAAAGAGTCAAACATGACTTAATGACAGGGTTGAGTCATGAGGGGGATTATTATTAGACCTCCAAATTGATATGTTCCTTAATCCTCCTGAGAACTTTGAGAGAGCAAGAGTTATCATTTCCTTTTTATTAATGAGGAATAGAGGCTCCGATAGGTACCTACTCATGATTCATGCTTAGCAAATGGCAGATATGAAACTAGATCCCAGGTCTTTGGACTTTTCTTGTGTGATATTCTCACTGTTGTTGTTGTTCTTCAGTTGCTAAGTCACGTCTGACTCTTTGCAACCCCATGGACTGTAGCACGCTAGGCTTCCTTGTCTTTCACTATCTCCCTCAGTTTGCTCAAACTCATGCCCCTTGAGTCAGTGATAGCGTCCAGCCACCTCATTCTCTGTCACCCCCTTATCCTCCTGCTTTCAATCTTTCCCAGCATCAGGGCCTTTTCTAATGAGTTGGCTCTTCACATCAGGTGGCCAAAGTATTGGAGCTTCAGCTTCAGCATCAGTCCTTCTAATGAATATTCGGGGTTGGTTTCCATTAGTATTGATTGATTTAATCTCCTTGCTGTCCAAAGGACTCTCAAGAGTCTTCTCCAGTCCCGAAGTTCGAAAACGTCAGTTCTTTGGCACTAAGCCTTCCTTATGGTCCAACTCTCACATCTGTAGATGACTACTGGAAAAGCCATAGCTTTGACTACATGGACCTTTGTTGGCAAAGGTGTGTCTGCTTTTTAATGCACTGTCTGGGTTTATCATAGCTTTTTTCCTAAGGAGCAAGCATCTTTTAATTTTGTGGCTGTAGTCACCATCCACAGTGATTCTGGAGCCCAAGAAAATAAAATCTGTCACTTTTTCCACTTTTTCCCCATCTATTTACCATAAAGTATGAGACCAGATGCCATGATCTTAGTTTTTTGAATGTTGAGTTTTAAGCTGGCTTTTTCATTCTCCTCTTCTACCTTCATCAAGAGGCTCTTTAGTTCACTTTCTGCCATTAGAGTGGTATCTGCATATCTGAGGCTGTTGATATTTCTCCTGGCAATCTTGATTCCAGCTTGTACTTCATCCAGCCCGGCATTTCACATGGTGTACTCTAATATAAGTTGTATAAGCAGGGTAACAATATACAGCTTTGACGTACTCCTTTCCCAATTTGGAAACAGTCCATTGTTCCATGTCCAGTTCTAACTTGCTGCTTGACCTGCATACAGGTTTCTCAGGAGGCAGTAAGGTGGTCTGGTATGCCCATCTCTTTAAGACTTTTCCACAGCTTGTTGTGATCCACACAGTCAAAGGCGTTCTCATTACTTTATCCAGTCTCTGCTCACATGCCCAAGTGTCCAAGGCCTGGTCCTTCACCTGCTGCAGCTCATGTGTCTGCTTTAGTTTGGCAAAGAGAAAAGGCTTTGGGACTAGGAATGGGTCTTTGCCCATAGCACAGCGTTCTCTAATTTCCCCCAGTACAAAAGAGGATCATTTCTATATTTGTTGTATGATTTTCTGTAACCCATAAGAATATCACAATATTTTCTTGTCTGAAGCACAAACTGTATTGTTTCAGCATGGCTGCATTTGTTTAACGTAGATGGTTTGCATTACAATGTCTTGTGCTTTCTTCTCTGGCCTGAATTATTTCTTCCAAGTTAGAATGCTTTTTTTCTACTTTGACATCCATTAAAAATCATTGGCAACATGACCACCCTCCAGAAACACTAATGTAATGCCAACCACAGGACTCAGTGTCTGAAAATAAGAATTGAAAATGAAATTTAAGTTAATACTCTGACAGAAATATTTCCACCCATGTCTTTACTAAAATTTGGTAAAACCTATTCTAGGGAGAAGTGGGAAACATATGAAACCTTTATAGCTACTTCCTATAAAAACTTTGAGTAATTAATGAGAACTTGTCCTTTTTAATCTGTTTTTCTCCTATTTAGCCACATTTCATTCTTTAATTTAAGATTATGTAAATTCGAGAAGACTCTCCCTCTGTCTAGAGCCCGCAGCTGATCAGGCTTCCTGGGAAAAAGCATGGCTTCTCACTAATGATTCTTAAGCTCTTAAAGTTTATATTTTCGTTTGGCCATCATTTATTGTTTCCTTCATGGAACTGATTAAACTCACCAAATGATGACATTTGAAATCAAATAGCTTGGCAATCCTGTGGGCAGTTTTAAATTTTTTAGAAATTTATTTTGGAAACTGTAAAATTTACCCCCTGCCCCAAATCAAAATTAGTTGGCTAGGATTTCCCTACTTTTTCTTCCATCTAAAACTCCCTTCTAGTTTGTTCTATAAGAATGACTAAATCCTAAAGCAAATCATTCTTATTTGCTTTTATATGCTTTATTCAGATTTTCTCTACATTTTTCATCTTCCATCTGGTTTTGAAGCACACAGTCTAATGATAAAGCTTTAAATTCAGTCTAGTCACTTATAATTCCTTAAATGCTCCAGATCTGGTGTGTTACTAACCTATCCTTCCTCCTTTCTTTTCCTTCCCTTCCTTCCTTCCTTCCTTCACGAAAACTATCATAGAAGTTCTTAGGGTAGGCTGTTAGGTGTTAGTAATAGTTTTGATTCCCTTTTCTAGAAGACATAAATAAAAATCAGGCTGACTCTAAAGGTGAGACAGTAAACCCATTTAATACGTAATGATTCCTGACTTTTTTTTTCTTATTGCATCTTCACGGCTTTTATACGTGTTTGGAGAACTGTTAGGAACATTAAACCTGGAGAATAACAGGACAGTTCTGCAGCTGTTCTTGTTCCTCAATAGTCTATAAACCTCAGGGCACCACATCTCATACCTTTGCCCAGATTTTACTTTAGATTAATGTGTTTAGTCACTCATCGGGTTTGTAATATGTCAGCCTTATTGCTACTTTCTAAGAAAACTTAGTTTGTTGCTTTCTAAAGTTTACTGTTTTGTCTACTGTTGATTACTGTGGATTGATACAAACCTAAAACTTAATTATTTTTTTCCCAGAATAATTTTGTTCCCTATTGATCTTTGGGTGTTCTTTGGAAGGAATGATGCTAAAGCTGAAACTCCAGTACTTTGGCCACCTCATGCGAAGAGTTGACTCATTGGAAAAGACTCTGATGCTGGGAGGGATTGAGGGCAGGAGGAGAAGGGGACAACAGAGGATGAGATGGCTGGATGGCATCACTGACTCGATGGACATGAGTCTCAGTGAACTCCGGGAGTTGGTGATGGACAGGGAGGCCTGTCGTGCTGCGGTCCATGGGGTTGCAAAGAGTTGGATATGACCGAAAGGTTTGTGCAGTGTATGGAAAAAGGTCCTGTGACTGACTGAATGTGTCAAAGGTGGTTTGTGGGATTTTGTGTTGAAGATTTCTCTCTGGATGATGTGCCACAATCTGGTAGACCAGTTGTTGATAGCAGTCAAATTGAAACATTAATTGAGAACAATCAACATTATACCAGGCAGGAGATAGTTGATATACTCAAAACATCCAAATCAAGCTGTTGAAAATCATTTGTACCAGCTTGGTTATGTTAATTACTTTGATGTTTGGATTCTACATAAATTAAGTGAAAAAAACCTTCTTGACTATATTTCTGCATGCAACTCTCTACTTAAACATAATGAAAACATTCCATTATTAAAATAAATTGTGACAGGAGATGAAAAGTGAATACTGTACAATAATGTGAAATGGAGGAGATCATGTGGAAAGTAAAATGAGCCACCACCAACCACACCAAAGGCTGGTCTTCATCCAAAAAGTGATGCTGTGTATATGGTGGGATTGGAATGGAGTCATCTGTTGTGAGCTTCTTCTGGAAACCAAACAGTTAGTTCCAAGTACTTCTCCCAATTAGACCAACTGAAAGCAGCACTCGACAAAGACCATCCAGAATTAGTCAACAGAAAATGCATAATCTTCCATCAGGATAACACAAGACTGTATGTTTCTTTGATGATCAGGCAAAAAATGTTATAGCTTGGTGGGAAGTTCTGATTCATCCACCGTATTCACCAGACATTGTGCCTTCAGACGTCCATTTATTTTGGTCTTTACAAAATTCTCTTAATGGAAAAAATTTCAATTCCCTGGAAGACTGTAGAAGGCACCTGGAACAGTTCTTTGCTCAAAAAGATTAAGTTTTAGGAAGATGAAATTATGAAGTTGCCTGAAAAATGGCAGAAGATAGTGGAACAAAATGGTGAATGTGTTGTTCAATAAAGTTCAGGTGAAAATGTGTCTTTTATTTTTACTTAAAAAATGAAGAAACTTTTTGGCCAACCCAATATATGGCAGCCCTTGGAGAAGGCAATGGCAACCCACTCCAGTACTCTTGCCTGGAGAGTCCCATGGACGGAGGAGCCTGGTGGGCTGCAGTCCATGGGGTCGTGAAAAGTTGATCACAAATGAGCGATATCCCTTTCACTTTTCACTTTCATGCATTGGAGAAGGAAATGACAACCCACTCCAGTGTTCTTGCCTGGAGAATCCCGGGGACAAGGGGAGCCTGGTGGGCTGCCGTCTATGGGGTCACACAGAGTTGGACACAACTGAAATGACTTAGCAGCAGCAGCAGCAGCAGCAGCAGGGTGTATCTATATTTTTTCAATAAGACAGTCTTATCTTTTGTCCCAGGCTGAACATAGACTGATCAGCTTTCAAAATGTGCTCTTGTGTTTCTGGGGTCATACTAGGACCCACTGAATCAAAATATAAAAAATAAATAAAAAGGACTAACAAGTTTATGGTTAATAGCCCATAGGTTGTTTTTTAATTTCATTCCAATTTTTTTCATCTCATTTTTACCTTATTAGACTCCTACTGTGGTTTTTTTCCACTATATTGAAGTTTTATTGACAAATTGTATAGAAAGTATAGTGTGATGGTTGTATATACACATATGATTTTTACACAGTCAAGTTAACATATCCATCTCCTCATATGTGCTCAGTCACTAAGTTGTGTCCGACTCTTTGCGACACCCTGGATGGTAGCACACCAGACTTCTCTGTCCATGGGATTCTCCAGACAAGAACACTGGAGTGAGTTGCCACTTCCTTTTCCAGGGAGTTTTCCCAACCCAGGGATCGAACTCCTGCACTGGCAGGTGGATTCTTTGGAGCCACCTGGGAAGCCTGTGTCCTCATAGAGCTACCCTTTTTTTGTTGTTGTCGTTGGTGGTGAGAATACTTAAGATCTATACTTTTAGCAAATTTCAAGTATACAATGATTATTAATATAGTCACATACTGTACATTAGGTCACCAAAGGTTTTCATTTTATAACTGGACCTTTGTACCCTTTGACAGATATCAGACATCTCCCCATTCCCCCCACACCCCTCGCCTGTGATGACTACCGTTCTTCTGCTTCTGTAAAAAGTTCCGTTCAGCTGCTTTAGATTCCACTTATAAGCTGACACCGCGCTGTGGTTGTCTTTCTCTGGCTTGTTTCACTTGGCACAATGTCCTCCAGTTTATTTATGATGCTGCAAATAGCAGGATTTCTTTTTTTTAATTGAGGCTGAGTAATATTTCGTTAAATAATAGATTTTACATATTTTCTTTATCCATTCATCTGTTGATAGACACTTAGGCTGTTTTCATATCTTGACTATAACAATGCTGAACATGAGAGTTCAGTTATCTCTTTGATAATATGTCCAAAAGTGGAATTTCTAGATCATATGGTAGTTCTATTCTTAATTTTTTTAGGAACTTCCATGATATTTTTCATATAGGCCATATGAATTTACATTCCCACCAACAGTGTAAAATTATTCCCTTTGCCTACATCTTAGCCAAAACTTATCTTTTGACTTTTTTATAATAACCATCCTAACAGGTGTGGGGTGACACCTTACTGTGGTTTTGCATTTGATGTTGAATACCTTTTCACACACCTGTTTGCATTTGTATGTCTTCCTTGGAAAAACACCTATTCACATCCTTTGCCCATTTAAAAAATCTGGTTATTTGCTTCTCTGCAATTGTTGTTGTATGCATGCCTTATATATTTTGGATATTAACGCCTTATCAGATAGGTACTCATACATGCTGGGTTGCTTCAGTTGTGTCTGACTCTTTGCCACCCTATGAACTGTAGCCCTCCTGGCTCTTCTGTCCATGGGGCTTTCCAGGCAAGAATACTGGAGTGGATTGCCCTCCTCCAGGAGATCTTCCCTGGATCTCCTGGAGGAGATCAAACCTGGGTGTCTTGTGTCTCCTCCATTGGCAGGTGGGTTATTTACCACTAGCCCCATGTCAGATATATGATTTATGAATATTTTCTCCTGTTGCATAGATTGTCTTTTCATTTTGTTGTTTCTTTTACTGTCCAGAAGCTTTTAGTTTGATGTAGTCCCTCATATTTATTTTTGTTTTGTTGTTTGTGCTTTTGGTGTCAAATCCCAAAAATCATCACCAAGACGTATGTCAAGGAGCTTTTCTCCTGTGCTTTCTTCTAGGAGTTTTTAGGCGTTAGGTCTTGTGTTTTAATTTTTAATCCATTTTGAGTTGATTTTTGTGTATTTGTGTATGGTGTAAGATAAAGTTCCAATTACATTCTTTTGAAAGTGGATATTAAGTTTTGCCTGAGACGGGATGTATCTGCCTGAGATGTGTCCACCTGTGGGTAGTGTGTCAGAGAAGGCAATGGCACCCCACTCCAGTACTCTTGCCTGGAAAATCCCATGGGCGGAGGAGCCTGGTGGGCTGCAGCCCATGGGGTTGCTAACAGTCGAACACGACTGAGCGACTTCACTTTCACTTTTCACTTTCACTTTTCACTTTCCTGCATTGGAGAAGGAAATGGCAACCCACTCCAGTGTTCTTGCCTGGAGAATCCCAGGGACGGTGGGCTGCCATCTATGGGGTCGCACAGAGTCGGACACGACTGAAGTGACTTAGCAGCAGCAGCAGTGGGTAGTGTGTGTCCTGTGGGGTGTACAAACGTGGGGCTCATAGATGATCTATCACATAGTCTGTGCTCATTTGGTAAACTGGACATGTGACTTTTCAGAAACATTTTTCTTCAGTGCTTTAACATGTGCTTTGTAAGGGAAATTTAATCCATATGTGTCAAAGATTCATTTACACTTATATCATTAAAGCATTGTTCCGAGTTTTTGATGTCTAACAAGTCTTTCGACTTTTTCCAAGCAGTTCTAAATGCTTTGCCAAGGGTAAACCTAATGTCCGGCACCAGAAAATTCAGATTTTTCTCCCTGAGTCTAAATCTTTACTTCCATCTTGGGGAAAACATCCTTAGTTTTCTAAGTTAGGAAGTACATTCCTACCTGCTCCTATTTCTAAGTGTCTCAGATCAGCGGAGCTCTGGAAGGGCAAGATGTGATATGGCTTGATTTACACATCTGGCTGTGATCTGGGGCCCATTTTCTAACTTGGCAGGAAGTACAGGATGTATTTGACTTTCATCTACCTCTGCTTCATTCAATACATAGTGCGACACAAACACCAGATGATTCTGAGTTCTCGTGGTTGATGGAAACAGAAAGGAAGAATTCCTTCTTCATTGCAAGGATTTGGGGCAAACATATTAAAGAGCATGAACGCTCAGAGAAAAAGTATTGTGTTTCCATTCTCTTCAAGACTAAAGGTATGCTGATGCTGTGGATCTGTGTTTTGCTAGCAGTCTTACAACCCTCACTTTGCTAATACCTTCAGTCATTTTGGTTAGGTTAGGGCTGATCCTGGGATGACGTGGCCATGAGGGAGGGCTGCCACCAAAAGGCACCTCTTTTAGTAATCTCTTCCTTCTTTTTGCCTTTTGGCATTTTCCTTTAACTCTTCCCCTTCCTCGTTTCTGCTTTGAGACTATCCCAGGTCCTTCTAGTCATCTAGGAAAATATAGATAAATAAAGTTCTATGAAGTTGTTTCTGGAACATGCTACTCTCCTAGGACTGGTGACAGATTGCAGCAAGGATCATGTGCCTTTCATTTCTATGTCCCTGGTGTCTAGGAAAGTGCCTGGCATACAATTAGTACTCTAGTCATGTTTGGTGAATAAATATACTACCTTAGTACATGAGACTGGAGAAGGCGATGGCACCCCACTCCAGTACTCTTGCCTGGAAAATCCCATGGATGGAGGAGCCTGGTAGGCTGCAGTCCATGGGGTCGCTAGGAGTCGGACACGACTGAGCGACTTCACTTTCCCTTTTCCCTTTCATGCATTGGAGAAGGAAATGGCAACCCACTCCAGTGTTCTTGCCTGGAGAATCCCAGGGACAGGGGAGCCTGGTGGGCTGCCGTCTCTGGGGTCGCACAGAGTCGGACACGACTGAAGCGACTTAGCAGCAAAGGAGCAGCAGCAGCAGCAGTAGTTGAGACAATAAAGCTAAAGTTAAAAGACTGAACTTCTGACCATGAAATTTCAGCTGTTGACCTAACCTCAACTAACATCCTTGTCATTCTATATTTTGCCTAGTGCTTTCACCCATTTAAATCTTAAATCCACAGTAGACAATGCACCAACTAATGGCAGTCCAAGGGGCAACGCTTTTGAGTTGAAGTCTTTCCACTACCCTCCAATCACCCCAGGAAGTGTAGAAAGTGTCTTACGCTCAGGACAGAATGAAGCTGACCCTTCTCAGCCAATTGGTTTCCCCTTGTGTGTAGTGTGTGCGGCCCTCACTTGCTTTCTGGGAGACTCTGGGCTCTTCTTTGTGGGTTGAAATTTTCACCTCTGTAGTTGGGCTCATTCAATATTTCTCTACCTTTCACTTAAAACAACTTAAAAAGTCTTTTTTTTTGTATAGTTAATATGCAATGTTATACAACTCCCAGGTGTATAGAATAGTGATTCACAATTTTAAAGGTTATATTCCATTCATGGGCTTCCCAAGTGGTGCTAGTGGTAAAGAACCTGTCTGCCAATGCAGGAGACATAAGAGACACTGGTTTGATCTCTCAGTCAGGAAGATCCCCTGGAGGATGGCATGGCAACCCACTCCAGTATTCTTGCCTGGAGAATACCATGGACAGAGGACGCTGGTGGGCCATAGTCCATAGGGTCACAAAGAATCAGACATGACTGAAGCAACTTAGCATGCATGCACACACTCCATTCATAGTTATCATGAAATATTGGCTATTTTCCCTGTGTTGTATAATATATACTTGTGGCTCATTTTAAACACAATAGTTCATACCTCTTAATCCCCTTAAACCCATCTCTTGCGCCTCTCTCCATCCCTCTCCCTGCTAGTAACCACTAGCTTGTTCTCTGTATCTGTGAATTTGCTTCTTTTTTTGTTATATTCACTAGTTCTTCAATGTAGTATTTTTTAGATTTCACTATAAGTGATATTATACAGTATTTGTCTTCTACTGTCTGATTCATTTCACTTAGCATAATACCCTCCAAGTCCATTCCTGTAGTTACAAATGCAAAATTTTAATCTTTATGATTGAGTAATATTCCCATTATATGTATATACTGCATCTTCTTTATCCATTCATCTGTTGATGAACAACCAGAGGTTGGTTCCATATCTTAGCAATTTTAAGTAATGCTGCTATGAACATAGAGATGCATATATCTTTTCAAATTAGTGTTTTGGTTTTTTTTCAGATTTATACCCAGGAGTGGAATTGCTGGGTCATGTGGTAGTTATATTTTTAGTTTTTTGAGAAACCTCCATACTGTTTTCCATGATAGCTGCACCAATTTACATTCCCACCAAGAATGTACAAGTGTTTCCCTCTTCTCCTTTTTTTCAGCCCAGGTTAGAAAGTTTTATATGGTTCTTTTACCTTAACATCAAACAATATTCAAAATGATCTCAGGCATCTGTTATTTTTAATGTGCTTATTATAAATGGAAGATTGAAATAATGCTTTTTAAAATGAAATTATTTATGTAATCAGTTTATTATTCACTACACAGTCAACATAGATATTTTTTAAAGTTGAAATATTTTTGAATAAGTCAGGTTGATAGTTTTAAAAATTATATAATGTGGCACCTTTGTGAAATCATGTATTTGTACAAGGGAATGTATTTTGGTCACATCAGAGAAATTTCATCTGACTCATTCAAGCATGACTCTTACATTTATTAGAAATATGATCATCATATTCTCATAGGAAAATATTCATTTTGTCATTATATATTGTGACTTTAGATACAGAATTAATTTTTGTCAATTTTGCCAAAAAATTGGCCACATTTCCAAGCAATCCACATTATATATTCGTACTCTGAGCATTTTTTTTAATATAAAAAGGTTTCCCTTTTATAATATGCCACACATAAATCCAGACCTCAAAGTATATCTGTATATATATGTGATGGTTACACGTGGATGTGGGATGTGATGCTTCATTCAGCCTATGACTTCCTCTGAGCGCCTACTATGTGCCAGGTACTGTGCTGAGCACAGGACGGGTTATCTGTGCAGCTATAAGTCCACGGCTATGTCCCCAGCCTCCTGGAGCTACGATGAACAGCAAGAATGTGTGGGACCCTGGTGGTCAAAGAGGGAATCTCCAAGAACAATTTGCTTACAATCTTTGTTGGGAGACTGGTTTAAAAGTCTCTTCCGGTGCAGAGCGATAAGGCCCCGGTGGAAAGCCAGATCCCCTCTCACACTCATGCTCTTTATTTCCTGGGGGAGAGGTCATGTCAGCTTCTGGGACTTGACTTGAAACCATTAAAACTGAATGTGCCATCCAGACAGAAGCGCTCTGTGAGAGGCTGTCGGCGTAACAAGGGTGACAGTGTGAACCCCCACGGCACTCCACGCCCGGGCCGGCCAGGGATGACAGAGGGCGATTCATGCCCATCTGCAGCCGCTCTGCTCTGTGGACTTGAGGAGGAAGCCGCAGGACTGAGGGCTTTTGTAGCTCAGGGGCTGGAGGATGAAATATGACCCATCTCTGTTTCTTCGCCTTGTTCTCATCTAAGCCCAGGAAGTGGAACGGGCTGAGGGCTGGAGAGACAGTGGCACAAGCTGTTTCTGGAAGGCTTGTGCTGGCTTCCCACAGGACCACAGGACGTTTTCTGCTGACCCCTGTCAGGCTGACCCCCAACCCCCGCCCCTCAGTGTCAGGAATGTCAGACCTCCTTTCAGAATCAGAACAACTCATCAAACATGAAAGACCGCAGGCCGAATTGGCCTCTCCCCGAGGATCCAACCTTGGTTGTGTGGGGTATTGAATTTGGTGGTTTCTGAAAAGTGTTCATGCAGCTGCAGATGGTGCCGGAGGGATCTATCCCAGCTACATGCTGAGCATTCAGTCCTGTGTGCTGGCCTGGTTCCCAAGCAAATGAAGGAGTGTTATTAATAATAGGTGGTGTCTGTTTAAGTTCTGCTGAGGAGAGGGAGCTGTGCACTAGTCTTCTAGATTTTGCTTTAAGTTCCATATTTGTTCAGTTGCACAAATCTAGCCCCTCCCCAAATCTGATTAGAGGGCCCCAGAGAGCTTTTGTTTCTTCACAATTACACAACTTTTTAAACTTGAGCATAGCGATGCTACACCCTCATTCACATAATTCCCACTCTGCGTTTGGAGGCCTGTCATAGGTAGCTATCCCCACTGTCCAACTGGCCTATGGCAGGAGGATCCCTGGTTTGAGGTTGGGTGCACTGATCATCCTGCTGTTCACTGACTTGGAAGAACACAGGCTGATAGTCCCCTCCTTGGCTTGGTGCCAGATGAGTCCTTAGGACTTGGGGATGGAGTGATGGGAGAGACTCACAACCTCACCTTTGCCCTTTTCCCCAGCATGGGACTCTGCTGTGGCTGCTACATGGTGTGCAATTCTGCAGATGTATCTTTGGCTTTCAAGATGCAGAGCGTTGGCTGGCCTGGTGCTGGGGGCTCCCAGTGGGGGCGTCATGTGCTCTGTGCTTTTCTGTGATTTTAACGTTTCCATCTGGGGTTTTCCTGCTCATTGGAATAGGACTTCTCTTCAGTGTGTGCTTAGCTCTGTTTTATCTGTCTTGGTGATGGAGAGAGATAGTTTTAAGGTAAGAAGACTAGATGTTCTCATTTTCTTGCCCACCATCCACATTCCTTCTGCCCTGTTTTTTCCTGGCAGGACCCAGCTCTGCTCTGGGTGGTCCCACCCTGAAAACTGGGCCCACCCAGGATCTACATGAGAGCTCAGTCCTGGGCCACTTGAGAAGAGCATCCCTCAGGGGAGCAATGTGACCCCCCCCCCACCTTCAGTGGCAGACGATGGTCTCTCTGAAGGGCAAAGAATGCCTTCACCAAAAAGGGGCCTGAACCCTGCCCTTTCATGGCATCTGGAGCTAAATTCCTGAATGATGCAATGAGTGAATTACAGGGGAAAAAGAGAGACATACATGAACCTGGTTTTTCTGTAGTGCCATAGGCCTCCCCTTCACCCTCCAGAAAGTATTCCTAGGATGGGATGTGGAGCTGAAGGGCAGGCCCGTTCACTTTGTAGTCATGACCTGTAGCCATGCATTCTAACCACTGGTCTATGCCCTACTTCTGACATAATCTATTTGCCGAGGTTGATAGTAGCTTGTCTCATTTAAAGATAAATCTTCTAATGGGTAAAGCTGGCTAATCATTTTCTCTTAGTTTTTGGATTAAAGGGGGCCTGTAGAAATGAACTTTGGTCAGATGATCTCTTCAGGCCTAAAGAGGAAGCTGCTGATCCTCTCAGAGAATGAAGGCTGATTCTTGAATTTCAGACACTTTGGTGTGTATGGGGAAAGTGGGGGAATGGAGGGAGTGAACATCAAAGCACTGTATTAAATATAACGGTGGGCAGGCTTGCCAAAACCTGGAAATGATTTTCGTCTCCTAGCACCAAGACAGTCAGTCCAGTTTGCCAATTGTTGAATGATCAATTTGCTGAATTTACCGAATTTACTAATTTACCAAATTACTTTTACGCATTTATAAAGACTTGAGCAACAGGCATGGGCTGGACTGGCAGGGCCTGAAAGGGCTCTGGGGAGTCGGAAACAATGGTGTCCGCCCGCCCTCCAGGCAGGCGGGCACAGGGTGCTCCAGGGGGCGCCACTGACCTGCGGGCCATGTGCACTGGGTAAGTGGGTAGGGAGTTAGATGAGGATTCACTGCTGAAATACAAAGCATTTCTGACGACTACTGAGTTGTTCTTAAACCAGTTCTTAGTTTTTACCATTCTTATTTTTGAAAGTTAGACTCTTCACTGGCTACTTGGCCTTACACTTTTCTGCTGCTCCTACCATGCCATTCATTTGGCTCTGGGTGTCTCCTCTTCCCCCTCAATCTGGAGCAACACCAATCCCTCTCATTTTCTCCCGTGGAGCACTAGCAGGACAGTTTAGCTATCTCCTTTATTGTTTTTGTTCTTCTGATCCTCGTACCTTCAGAGTCCATCTTCTACCATAATAGACAGTCCAAAAGAAAAACAGCTTCTTCCCTAAAAGCAATCATTGTGCCTAAAATTGAAAACGTTTTTCTACACATAAGTACAGTCTTACGATTTTGGAAAATAAAACCAAAATCTGGCATATTCTATGTGATAACGTTTATATATTAGCACTCAATACTTATTTTAGGAATTAGCAAATGGTTGGATTTTGTAATGAAATAATATAATCACTCTCTACTCTCTTCCTTCTGAAGTTGTAGGGTTGGAAGGGTCCAGGAGTTGGACTTTCACAGCAGATGGCTTCACTTGGCTTCCACCTAGATCTTAGATAAAGAAGAGGGAACTAAGTGCAGCAGATTGGGAATCAGATTAGGGGCTTGACACAGAAGCTCTTGCTAGGAAATGAGGATTTTGTCCAGAGTCTCCCCTGGCTCCTCAGAATCCTCAAGTGTGGCAGCTAGAGTTGGGTAGTCTTGGGCTATAGGTTCTTTGGATGAAAGGTGAGAAGTCCACACTGCAGTTCTTAAATTGAACAATTAAAATGCATATGTATATAACAAAGAATTCTCTTACTGATACTCACTGACAAAATCCCATGTACAGGAAGACATTTAGGATATAATCAGTTTGTTTTTTTTTTTAATATATCTTATTTGGGGGATCATCTTCCTCTTATACATTTATTTGGTCCTCTGCAGGTTGATACAGTTGTGGGTAATCATGTAAATGCTTATGAAAAAAAATTTATTGAAGTGAATCCATTAGTATTCTAATCTCTAACATGTGGAAAATGACCTTCATATTTATACTTTTTTGCTTTAACTGTCTAACTAGTAATCTAGGAAATATTTTTCTTTTTTTTACCAAAACTAATCTTTTAAAATATGAGTAATATTCATATTGTTCAATAAAAATCATATCTTAAAGTTTAATAAAATAAAATGCATATATATATGTATATATAAAGGAGATTTGAAGAAATTACTTAAGTTTTAAGAGCAAAGGCACAGTAGCCCAGGGGAGAAGGGACCTATGTGAAGAAGGGATCTAGGTCAGTGCCTCTTGTCAGTAGGAATCAGGTCTTGGTGGGATTAACTTCTAGACTAGTGGTATTAATATATGCATCATGTATGAAACTGGCATTGTGTATAAAATCCTAGTCTGCTTGGGCTGCCATAACAAAATAACATAAACTGGCTTGCATCACAGAAATTCTGGAAACTGAAAGTCTGAGATCAAGGTGTCAGCATGGCCAGTTTCTGGTGAAAGTTCTTTTCCTGACTTGTAGACAGTCAACTTCTTGCTGTGTCCTCACATGGATGGGGAAAGAGAGTACCAGCTCTCTGGTGTCTCTTCTTAGAGCGGCACTAATTCCATCATGAGGCCCCACCATTATGACTTCATCTAAACCTAAATTACCCCTCAAATGCCTCATCTCCAAGGCTGTCATACTGGGGGTTAGAGCTTCAACGTATGAAGTTTGGGGGATACATTTTAGTCCATAGCATTCTGCCTCTGGTCCATCAGATTTCTAACATGCAAAATGGCTTCCCTGATGGACTAGTGGTAAAGAATCTGCCTGCCAGTGCAGGAGACAGGGCTTTGATCCCTGGGTCAGGAAAATCCCCTGGAGGAGGAAATGGCAACCTACCCCAATATTCTTGCCTGGGAAATCCCATGTACAGAGAAGCCTGACAGGCTATAGCTCATGGGGTCTCAAAGGAGTTGGACATGACTTAGCGACTAAACAACAAGAAGCATGCAAAATACATTCAGTTCATCCCAGCAGCTCCAAAAGTCTTAACTCAATCCAGCATCCATTCTGAAAGCTGAAAGTCCAGTCTCATCTAAATATCTAAATCAGATATCCGTGAGACTTGAGGTATGATTCATTCCTGTGGCAAAATTCCTCTCCAGCTGTGAATCTGTGAAACCAGACAAAATACAATTCCTTCCAAAATACAGTGGTAGGGCAGGCATAGGATAGACATTCCTATTCCAAAAGGGAGAATTGGAAGGACGAAAGGAGTGATGACTCTGCTGCTGCTATCATTGGCCTGACCTACTCTCAGTGTTAAATCCAGACCTCTCAGAATTAAGTGAGAAGGGCTTCATCTGACATAGTGATTTTCAAAAATGAATTAGAGAAAACTGTTTATGATCTTGGACCAGAACTTCAAGGCAAAGCAGGAGCTCAGTAAGATTTATAGATGGTGTGTTTGCAGATCATACTCCCCATTCCTTTTGATGCAGTTCATTTCTTTCCATTATAAGATATGATTAGTTCAAAGCCAGGAGGAATTACAGTCTAATTCTAGAGAAATGTCCTTCTAGTACAATATTGGTCAGTATGTATTTTAATATATGACATATATCTATATAATTTTAGTAGTTAGATGAGAAAATTTGGTAGAGTAAAATAAAATTTATTCATAAAAAGTATAGCAAATAAAGCATCAGGTTAACATAGATATTTATATTTCTTTTACCACAAATCTATGGAGATTATCTCTTCATAATCTCCATAGAAGAGATAATTGCCAACATCTGCTGGGTCATTGAAAAAGCAAAAGAGCTCCAGAAAAACATCTATTTCTGCTTTATTGATTATGCCAAAGCCTTGACTGTGTGGGTCACAATAAACTGTGGAAAATTCTGAAAGAGGTGGGAATACCAGACCACCTGACCTGCCTCTTGAGAAACCTATATGCAGGTCAGGAAGCAACAGTTAGACCTGGACATGGAACAACAGACTGGTTCCAAATAGGAAAAGGAGTTTGTCAAGGCTGTATATTGTCACCCTGCTTATTTAACTTCTATGAGAGTACATCATGAGAAACGCTGGGCTGGAAGAAGCACAAGCTGGAATCAAGATTGCTGGGAGAAATATCAATAACCTCAGATATGCAGATGACACCACCCTTATGGCAGAAAGTGAAGAGGAACTAAAAAGCCTCTTGATGAAAGTGAAAGTGGAATCATATATGAAACGAGTCGCCAGTCCAGATTTGATGCACGATACTGGATGCTTGGGGCTGGTGCACTGGGACGACCCAGAGGGATGGTATGGGGAGGGAGGAGGGAGGAGGGTTTAAGATGGGGAATACATGTATGCCTGTGGTGGATTCATTTTGATATATGGCAGAACCAATACAATATTGTAAAGTTTAAAAAAAAAAAAAGACAGTGAAAGTGGAGAGTGAAAAAGTTGGCTTAAAGCTCAACATTCAGAAAACGAAGATCATGGCATCTGGTCCCATCACTTCATGGGAAATAGACGGGGAAACAGTGGAAACAGTGTCAGACTTTATTTTTGGGGGCTCCAAAATCACTGCAGATGGTAACTGCAGCCATGAAATTAAAAGATGCTTACTCCTTGGAAGAAAAGTTATGACCAAAGTAGATAGCATATTGAAAAACAGAGACATTACTTTGCCAACAAAGGTCCATGTAGTCAAGGCTATGGTTTTTCCAGTGGTCATGTATGGATGTGAGAGTTGGACTATAAAGAAAGCTGAACACCAAAGAATTGATGCTTTTGAAGTGTGGTGTTGGAGAAGACTCTTGAGAGTCCCTTGGACTGCAAAGAGATCCAACCAGTCCATTCTGAAGGAGATCAGCCCTGGGATTTCTTTGGAAGGAATGATGCAAAAGCTGAAACTCCAGTACTTTGGCCACCTCATGCGAAGAGTTGACTCACTGGAAAAGAGTCTGATGCTGGGAGAGATTGAGGGCAGGAGGAGAAGGGGACGACAGAGGCTGAGATGGCTGGATGGCATCACTGACTCGATGGATGTGAGTCTGAGTGAACTCCGGGAGTTGGTGATGGACAGGGAGGCCTGGCGTCCTGCGATTCATGGAGTCACAAAGCGTCGGACATGACTGAGCGACTGAACTGAACTGAACTCATGGAGATTATTTTTATTCGTTGGGAAGGATCATCTCAGAAAGAAAACTTGGCCATTTCTGTTTCCTGAGCTTCACAATGAACTGAGGAATCTAGTTTTTTGATTCCTCAGCACTTAAAACTGAATGCGCTGGGATAGTCTGTTTGATGCCCCTGAAGAAACACTCTCCTGGCAGGAGAAGGGTGAAAAATCAAAGGCAGCAATAGCATATTCTTGTATTTATCTGAGAGTGCATGTCTGTATTTGTGAGAATCAAGTAACAGAAGACCACGTGAATGTCAGCGTGAAACAAGATGTAGGTGTCCTTTGAATATGTGAAAGAAACTCTCAGCTGGACACTTTGAGGGGCAAGTTGGTTTTTGTTTTGTGGACAAGCCAGGTAAAACAATGCAAATGGACAGCAAGGACATAGTAAGGCTAAGTGCCCTCAAAGGCGCTTCAGACAAATGGAATTATAACACAGATTATAAAGAGAAAGGATCAGATCAGATCAAATCAGATCGGTCGCTCAGTCGTGTCCGACTCTTTGTGACCCCATGAATTGCAGCATGCCAGGCCTACCTGTCCATCAGCAACTCCCGGAGTTCACTGAGACTCACATCCATCGAGTCAGTGATGCCATCCAGCCATCTCAGCCTCTGTCGTCCCCTTCTCCTCCTGCCCCCAATCCCTCCCAGCATCAGAGTCTTTTTCAATGAGTCAACTCTTTGCATGATGTGGCCAAAGTACTGGAGTTTCAGCTTTTGCATCATTCCTTCCAAAGAAATCCCAGGGCTGATCTCCTTCAGAATGGACTGGTTGGATCTCTTTGCAGTCCAAGGGACTCTCAAGAGTCTTCTCCAACACCACACTTCAAAAGCATCAATTCTTTGGCGCTCAGCCTTCTTCACAGTCCAACTCTCACATCCATACATGACCACAGGAAAAACCATAGCCTTGACTAGACAAACCTTTGTTGGCAAAGTAATGTCTCTGCTTTTGAATATGCTATCTAGGTTGGTTATAACTTTCCTTCCAAGGAGTAAGCGTCTTTTAATTTCATGGCTACAGTCACCATCTGCAGTGATTTTGGAGCCCAGAAAAATAAAGTCAGACACTGTTTCCACTGTTTCCCCATTTATTTCCCATGAAGTGTTGGGACCGGATGCCATGACCTTCGTTTTCTGAATGTTGAGCCTTAAGCCAACTTTTTCACTCTCCACTTTCACTTTCATCAAGAGGCTTTTGAGTTCCTCTTCACTTTCTGCCATAAGGGTGGTGTCATCTGCATATATGAGGTTATTGATATTTCTCCCGGCAATCTTGATTCCAGGTTGTGTTTCTTCCAGTCCAGCGTTTCTCATGATGTACTACTCTGCATATAAGTTAAATAAACAGGGGGACAATACACAGCCTTGACATACTCCTTTTCCTATTTGGAACCAGTCTGTTGTTCCATGTCCAGTTCTAACTGTTGCTTCCTGACCTGCATACTAATTTCTCAAGAGGCAGATCAGGTGGTCTGGTATTCCCATCTCTTTCAGAATTTCCCACAGTTTATTGTGATCCACACAGTCAAAGGCTTTGGCATAGTCAATAAAGCAGAAATAGATGTTTTTCTGGAACTCTCTTGCTTTTTCCATGATCCAGCGGATGTTGGCAATTTGATCTCTGGTTCCTCTGCCTTTTCTAAAACCAGCTTGAACATCAGGAAGTTCACGGTTCACATATTGCTGAAACCTGGCTTGGAGAGTTTTGAGCATTACTTTACTAGCGTGTAGAGAAACAAAAGTAGAGGAAAAGTAAATGGCTGAAACTGTCATCACTGAAAGTTCCAAATGTTTCCTTAATTGTTGTCGTTTTTTAGTTGCTAAGTCATACCTGACTCTTTTACAAGTAACCTGACAGGCTCCTCTGTCCATGGGATTTCCCAGGCAAGAATACTGGAGTGGGTTGCCATTTCCTTCTCCAGGAGATCTTCCCAATGCAGGGATTGAACCTGCATCTCCTGCATTGGCAAGCGGATTCTTTATCACTAGCTACCGAGAAAGCCCTGTTCCTTCATAGAGATCACCAAATTGTAGGTCTTTATTTTGCCCCATTAATATTCCCATATCTTCCTTCATTCTATTTATTATTGAATACAAAAATGAGTTCCTATTCTGACCACTTGGGGTCTCTAGAGAATCACTGATCAGTGTCTGAACCCGCTATCCTCTTGGTTTTTATCAACCATTCTTGGAGGTGAAAGTGTTTTCTAGACAAAAATAGTCATATAGTCACAGGAGATGCAGGGCCTGAATCTTAAATTTCCAAAGATTAAAAAAATGTTTCTATTGTTGATAGTCAATAGTTAATTCAGAGGGTAGCTTACCTAGTCAACTCCAAGCTGGCACAGACAAACATATTCCTTGTATATTCATGATAGAAATTCCACTATTGCATTATTATTTCCTGGAGTAACAACACTGCTTCTTATTTAAAAGGCCATGTCCATGGGGAACTAACTTGTACAATCATTATAAGTAATTTATACCTTAGTCTGAATTTCTCTGCTGGAACTTCCTCCGTGTGATTACTAAGGACAGACAGATGAGGGTCAGTGAAGAGACAATGAGGAGGTCAGTAAAAGAGGAGGTGGAGACAAATTTCATCTACTTCACACCATTGTAGAGGTCTGACCCTGGGTCCTTTTCCAACTTCCTGCCCCTCGCTAAGTGCTAACCCTGGGGTCAAGAGAACAGACTACCCTCAGCTTCCTTAAATCCTCCTGTATGAGACAACAACTTCCAGACTTCCCAGAGACACTGACACTGTCACCTCTGGACTCCTCAGTGTGTCTCTTTTCCAGGTCGCACAAGCTGTAGCTATTTTGGGTATGGCCAATGTTTCCAATGGTGTCAGTGATGGTAAGTGCACATTTCAACATTCCCTTATCTAGAATACTCGTGTAATTATTTGTAATGAATCACTGATGAACTCTAATGAGGTCCTCTCAATGTTTGGATGATTCGTGTGGGAAATTTTACTTTGATGATCTCTTTCATTTTTATCTCAAGAATTTTGGATATTATTTCCTGATGTACTCTGGTGCACAGGATTTCTTCATACATTCATCTATCCATTGAACACTTAGTGAGAGTCTGTTCCTTTCTACTTACCCTGAAGTCTCTATGCATAAAAAGATGAATAAGAATAGGGCAGGATTTTATGAAATCCACCAACCAATGGGAGAGACAAATGTGTAAAGGCAATTACAGAGTGCATAGTGAGTATGAAAGTACTAAGTCCTTTGAAACCAAGAGAAAAAAAAATACTTTTTTCCCTCAGTTTTTTTGAAGTGAAGTTCTTTTTTCTCAGCTTTTTTGAAAGCAGCGATCAGTTGCTGTTGTTATTGCTATTGTTATTATCAGGGAACACTCGTCTTCCTGGTAAATCACCTTGATGCCTTTGATACATTTTTCACTACTCTCAGATGCTTTAAAAGGCACTGACCACAGGCTCGTAGGGGAGAGTGTACAAAAAGCAATCTGGCCACATTCTCCTAGTAAAACTCATTTTGTAGGAGCACCCTCTCATCTAATTTGAGGGAGACCAGGGACCAGTGGGGCTGCCCACGTTTATACAATGGCTGTCTTGCAAATCCTGGGTCAATAGTGCTGACGCTCAGACAGTTCCTTACTGAGGGGGATGTTACGAAGTGCATTCATTCTTCACTTCTATAGATTTTAAAGAAATGTGGCCATCCATTTCTCATGACCTAATCTTCTTTTGGAGACTTGCTTACAAAACAGACAAGTAGGTGAGTGTCTGAGATTTGGCAGTGTGTGTGTACAGAAGGGAGAATAAGCTCTGTCTTCTGAGCAGAGAGGTAGAGTGAAGCTCACCGCTGGCCTGGGTCCAGTATTCTCAGCAGGACTTCTCTTCTGCTGAGGATGGTTTCCTGCAGTCTGGTGTTAACACATTTTGTTTCTGACCCAAGGAGCATTTGTACTCAGTTCTGTTCATGAAGAGAAAATTTCATCTCTCTCTCTTGTTTTTTTTTTTTTTTGTCTTGTGTAAAATACACACTTATTTATAATGAACGAATCCATTTGGCTTCTTACTTTTAGGTAGCATGAACTTCTGTTAATGCCAGACCATCCTTTTTCCTTGGAAAATCACTGTTTTTCCTTAAATTAAATAGATCCATCATTCTGTATTTTCTTTCCTCTGATCCTCTTCCTGGAAAAAAAATATATATTATTTTTCAAACTGCCAAGCCACAAAGTGAAACAGTGTTCTTACAACTGGGAAGGGGTGTGGGGGGGTGAGGGGGAGAGGTGAGCAGTGAATAATCATAACTGGTGTGTTCTGATGTCATGTAGAACAAGCTGTTGAATAACTGAACATATATGAAGATCTAAGTGGGAGGCTTACCAACAAGGAATTAAGGATTTCTGAACCTAAGCCCTAACTTATTTGTAGAGTTCTAACGTGGGTCAGTTGACATTTACCACATGCACTTTGTACCAGGCCTTTGCGAACGGATTATGGAGAATGTGGAAACTTGAGATGAACAGTTGCTGAGCTAACATCTTTATGTCCCTGAACAGAGGAAGGGATGAGGTTGTCATGAGATAATTTGGGGAAGACTCGTGAATCATTCTCCCTGTCTTCCTTTTGCAACTAACATGACTTAGAAATCCCAGAGGCTTTTTCTTTGTCTTTCTGCTTCTGTGCTTCAGGGGACCTGTGTCAGGCACTCATCACATGGATGCCCAGTAAAGCCCAGAGAGTGTAATTATCTCTTCATCCCATAGATGTATATTTACATAGGTTGCTATCATCATCTTATTCCCCTTCCCCAAACCCCAGGGGCTTTGGAGCTAAGACTGCTTACCACCATCTTTGAGGAGCCAATTTTCCTCTTTGGTAACTTTGAACCAGTTTTTCCTCTTTGATATTACTGAATGCTGTGGTCTTAGAATGAATCTTTTTTTTTTTTTTGCCTTTCTCACATCTTCTTCTTTTTTTTTTAATTTAATTTTATTTTTAAACTTTACAATATTGTATTAGTTTTGCCAAATATCGAAATGAATCCGCCACACGTATACATGTGTTCCCCATCCTGAACCCTCCTCCCTCCTCCCTCCCCATACCCTCCCTCTGGGTCGTCCCAGTGTACCAGCCCCAAGCATCCAGTATCGTGCATCTAACCTGGACTGGCGACTCATTTCATACATGATATCTATCTTGTGTGAAAATGACAAAGTCTAGAGAGGGATGGGAGAAGGGAATGAGGCCATTAACAGCTTGATTACCCAAGAGCAGAGACAGTAATTCAGGATAGGTTTTCTTGCTTTGGATGTCATATGTCCCAGTTTTAGAAAAAGGAGCTTAAGGGTCGCCTGAGGCCTGGACAGCTCTCAGTGTGGTCTTTCATCCAGATGATTGTTTCCCATGCCTCTGATATCACCAGGACCGAGGGTGATGGAGCCAAGTTTACATCAGCATTGGAGAAAATGGTATCCTCACCCTGTACTCTGCTTGAATTTTCTCAGGTCTGTTACAGGGGCAGGGTAGGGAGCCACTGGGCCTTAGCCTCACATAACTGAGGAGCTTCACCCAAAATTTGACTTCTGAAGCTCCCTTCCAAAGAAGGCATATATGTGATTATTAAAACTATTCTTGGATCAAAAGCATTCATTTGCTAAGTGTAAACATATTAAATATAATTTTGTCATAGTGTTTAAGCATGTATTCATTTTTAAATATATTCATTAAATTCCCAAATTTGGAATTGGTTCAGACCTCTCTCAGCCTCTGAGAGACCCCTAATTTACCACCAAATAGCAGCCAACGTTGAGGTCCAATGGGTTTTTCTCCCATGCCGAGTGACCCAGTTGGTTCCTCTGCTTATAGACCCAAAGAACAGATTAGATTCACTCCAGCTCCTACTTTTTCTTATGTGAGTACTTCAAAGTGGGTCTCAGACATCAGTTTTTAAACTTTTCATACTTATAGAGTTTTAATATTAAACTAATATTTTAACAATTGAAATAATGCCCTAATCGAGGATATTTCTATTTTAAGTGGAAAAAAAGGCTGAAATTTCCAGAGCACACCAAGGAAAAAGTGACATAGGGGCTGCCAATATCTGTCTGGTACTTCACAGGAATAACGCAGGGGAAATGAAACCCAGTATTCAGGTTGTATGTGTGAATGTGTGTGTGTGTGTGTGGCTGAGGTTTCATGCATACACAAATGGAACTAACTCAGGTGGTGGCCTCCAACTGTAAAAAATTATTTTGTTTTTCTCTGGGCTCAAAGTACAGCTGATCCTGACTAAGCTTTATCTAGGGCCCATTTCTATGTGGATCTGGGTACTTAAGGCTCTAAAACTTTCCAAAAGAAATGTCCAGCTGGGCCAGTAGGGAAAGCCATGATGCAATCACACTGTACTTACTTATTGTTTGATTGCAGTTTCCTGAAGATACCGCGTTTATATACTATAAAGCATATTTTGCTTAAATCTATTATATTTGTATTTTTGTTTTAATTTTTCTGATCATAAAATGATGCATGCTTTTTGTAGAAAATTTGGAAATGTAAATTATAAAGATCTAAAAAATCATGCATATTCTCAGCAAGTGTTGTTTATTTTAAGCTGACAATTCTAAAAGAAGATTTATTCTTGTAACTTTTAATGCATGCAATCATTTCATTGAAAATAATGATAGCATAAACATTAGAGCTTTATGCTTGACCATCTAAACCTATTTACTGCGACCCTAAAATACTATGAGGACCTGTTGAGATGCCATCTAACATCCAAGGATTATATGTTATGTGTCCTGAACCTTCTGTTGCTGTTTTAAAATCCACAGTGGGGTTAATACCTATTACTTCCTCTGTTCCTGCCACTGGACTACATTCTTTACATAGATCAACAATTTTAAATACCTACAACAACTTTATAACAAAAGAGCTATTATTAGATTTCCATTTCACAGATGGAAAAGTTGAGAGGAGAGATATTAAGTAGCTTGATCGAGGTCTCTCACTAGTAAGTGGCAGGTGGGATTCTGACCAGCCTCTGTGTTCTGAAAGCCTCAGCATCCTCCTAAACTTGAAAGTGCTTAGTTTCTTAAAGAGATAAGGGCCCGACCACGTCAGTCAGGATGTTTTGAGCACATGAAAGGGCAGCAAAACATATCCCTTCCCTTTGATTTCAGCAGAAACACGTCCCCTGTATCAAGTGATGACATGCCCCATGGGGGCTGTGCCTAGGCGACAGGCTGGAAATGCATGTGTGTGGCAGGCAGGCTTGTGAGATCACATCCGAAGGCTGGCTGGACTCATTTCAGACCTTTGGAGTGTTGATTTAGACAAGGAGGACTAGACGCAAACCCCTCTTCTTTGGCTTAGAAGATTATGGATCTGCAACTTCAAAAGCTGTTTGCAATTTTGTATTCACATCTCACTGCCAAGGTGCTTGTCTTATCTTAAGTCAGTTGGCTGGCGCTGCTCTGAGTAAGCTGGGCGGTTTCCTTCTGCTTTTGGAAGGCAGTAGCCGGGGCAAGAAGGGTACGCGTGGCTAAGAGGATGATACTAGTGGAAGGAAGGGTACTAGGCTGAAAGGAGGAGAGAAAGAGGAGCAGGAATGAGGGTGGATGAGGGGTGGTCAGGGGAGAGGAAAGGAAAGGCCCTTTGCTAGTCTGTGCTGTGTGAGAGGCCGCTATCCAGACAGACAGAACACAGAACCCTGTCAGACAGACTGGTTAGAGGTCTGGCCCTCCAGCTTTGTGACCTTGGTCCACTTACTAAACCTCTTGAGCCCAAGTATCCTTTTCTGCACTGTTTGCTCTGTTGTCTCTGTTTCTTTCTTTAAAAAAAAAAAAACTTTTTATTTTGAATTGTGGTGTAGCCAATAAACAATGTTGTGATAGCTTTAGTTGTGACTGTTCAATGTTGAACAGCAGAAGGATTCAGCCATATATATACATGTATCCGTTCTTCGCCAAACTCTTCTCCCATCCAGGCTGCCACATAACGTTGAGCAGAGTTCCATGTGCTATACAGTAGGTCCTTGTTGGTTATCCATTTTAAATATAGCAATGTGTACATGTTGATCCCAAACTCCTTAACTATCCCTTTCCTGCATCCTTCCCCCTGGCAACCATAAGTCTCTAAGTCTGTGAGTCTCTTTCTCTTTTGTAAGTAAGTTCATTTGCATCGTTTTTAGATTCCACTTACAAGGGGTGTTATAGGATATTTCTCCTTCTCTGTGTGTTGTCTCAGTTTCTTGCTAGGCTCGGGTGGTACGCTGCCCTAACACTCCATGCCCAGCTCAGTCTAGAAGGAAGAATGCTTGCCTGGGAGGCAGGGAATCAGGACAGGTATTCTGTCTTTACTGCTCACCAGCTCTCTGACTTTGGGCATAACAAAGCCGCAGCGACTTCCAGTGTCCTCACCTATCAGATCTGTAATGTATGTGCCCTTCTCCCCTCACAAAGTTTTTGAGAGGCTCATAAGAGATCAGCTATTTGAAAAGATTTTGTAAACCTGAAAGGATTTTGCAATAATCCCCCATTATCTCCGAAGGATATGTTCCAAGACTCCCAGTGGGTGCTGAATCCTATATATACTATGTTTTGTCTTATATGCATACCTATGAAAAGGTTCTTTTTTCTTCTCTGCAGACATTACTTTGCCGACAAAGGTTCATATAGTCAAAGCTATGGTCTTTCCAGTAGTCGTGTATGGATATAAGAGTTGGACCATAAAGAAAGCTGAGTGCAGAAGAATTGATGCTTTTGAACTGTGGTGTTGGAGAAGACTCTTGAGAGTCCCTTGGACTGCAAGGAGATCAAACCAGTCAATCCTAAGGGAAATCAACCCTGAGTATTCATTGGAAGGACTGATACTGAAGCTGAAACTCCAATACTTTGGCCACCTGATGCAAAGAACTGATTACTTGGAAAAGACCTTGATGCTGGGAAAGATTGAAAGCAGGAGGAGAAGGAGACGACAGAGGATGAGATGGTTGGATGGCATCACCGACTGAATGGATGTGAGTTTGAGCAAGCTCCCGGAGTTGGTGGTGGACAGGGAAGCCTAGCATGCTGCAGTCCTTGGGGTTGCAAAGAGTCAAACATGACTAAGGGACTGAACTGATGATAAGGTTTGATCTACAAATCAGGCACAGTAAGAGATTAACTACAATAACTAATAACAAAATAGAGCAATTATCACAAATACTATAGTAAAAGTTATGTGAATGTGGTCTCTCTCTCTCTCTCTCTCAAAATAGCTTACAAATTTAATGCCTTTTCCATCTTAACTAAGCACTTAACATGCACTGTGTCCGTAACTTTTGCTTTTTGAGGTGTGACAGCAAAGCTAGTACAAATTTCTTTTCCTTCTTTACAATTTCACGGATCGAAGATTTATTCCTACTGTGGACCTTGGCATCCTCAACATATGATTTTTTTTCTTTTCTCAGTAAGTTGAGAACTTTCACCTTTTAACTTAGGAAGCACTTTATAGCTTCTCTTTGGCATATCTGAATAGCCAGCATCTTGCACTTTGGGGCTGTAATTAAATAAGGGTTAATTTAAGTAAGACAAGTGTCTGTGTGGTAACATACCATGGTGGTGGGTCTGATAACCCGGGGGGCTGCTAAAGTGACTAATGGGAGGGGTACTCTAGATCAAGGGATGATTCACACCAGGGCAGGATGTAGCAGGACGTGATGAGATTTCATCACGCTACTCTCAGTGGCATACAACTTAAAGTGTATGAATTGTTTACTTCTGGAACTTTCCAATTAATATTTTTGGGCTTCCATTGGCCATGGGTAACTGAAACCGGGAAATCATAGGTAAGGGGGAAGTACTGTACAGTAGAGCTATTCTATTAACAGGTGCTGGGCTAAAAGTGCAACTGAGCACAAAGTGTGGTCGGGCTAGTTGATTCTCACTCAGGGATGGCGGATAGATTTCGGTTTATGAACCAGCTCTCACTGACTGATGGTGGCTGCCTCAAGTTCCACATGGAGAAGAATTACGAGCCTTTGGCTGGGCTCAAGGGAAAAGAGTGCTGATGTTGATTATTCATGTCTGCCACGGATAAAGGAGTAGAAGAAGTGACTCAGATGGCATATGTTTGTCCTTTTGCTCTGGGCCAGTGATTCCTAAATATGATTGATCATTAGATTCATCTAGATACTTTCCTAAAACTGCCTCAGGCTGCAGATTTCTGATTTAGGAGGCCAAGAGTGAGACCTGGGGTGAGGGTAGAGAACCTTCATTTTTGAAAAAAGATTTTCTTTCTAGGATATTCTGAGAGTTGTGCAGGTTTGGGCACACTGACTCATACCTAGCGTAGAGTAGGAGCAGCAGTTGAGTCTCATAGAGCTCTTAGAGTTGGAACACAGGGCACAGAAGAGTTAAGCCCCCTTTCCAGACATAGTCATAAGTTTAAAAACTGTAGATCAGGCCTGTGGTTTTTAATAGGTTGCCTAACTCCTTTCACCCTTAAATTGGTTGCATTGTCTGTTGTGATGATTCTACCGCTGGCTTCAGACCAGATACTTTCTCTTGTGGTTCAGGCACTGGCTCCAAAAGGGTCAGATCCTGAGACCCATTTCCTACCCCTGTCTCTTGCTTTGAATCTGCATAAGTTTGTGACTAGTCCTCATAAATCAGGAAAAAGAAAAAAAAAAAAAAAGAAATTAGCTTCTATGTTAACTAGATGTGCTTTGAAATGTCTGCTTTATATTTAATCGTGTTGACTTTCAGTTTTATTATGAGCCAGACCTGCGAACAGCATTGTAATTATATACATACCTCCCGAACATGCTGAGGAAGCAGCTTATATTTCATATATGAGGACAGTTTGTACCTTCAAGTGATGGACGTGCAGGAGGAGAGCAGTGAGGAAAGGGACACCCGGCTCCTACTCCTCTTCGTCTCTGCTGTCCGAGCTGACGGACTGCCAGCATGTTGGCTGAGGAAACTTTGGAGAGAACAGAAAAATTTAAACTTGAATTGAAAAAACGAATTTCTTCTCATTCAAGTCAGCCGTAACTTTGGAGGTTCTGGAGCTAGTATCAGACATTTTTTCAGAAGACCCAAATGAGCCTGTCTCAGAGCTTGCCATAGTGTGGGCCTTTGACCTAGTTTGAGCTCAGCAGAGGAGCTCTTGGGAACGGTCAGAGGTCAGAGCCTTTCTGAGCAGGAAAAGGACCTCTCTGGTTGCTTGAAGATGAACAGGGGAGAGTTACAGTTCTGGATGCTGCGGTTGTTTTAGTGCTCACAGAGTGGAGGTGGGGGCAGAATTTAAAGTGTTGGCCACTGATAGTCTTGATTATCAAGGAATATGGGTACAGGAGCTCTTTTTCTTTTAACAGAAGCTGAGTCCTCTGAATCCTGCCTGTCTGAACTATGTATAAACTGAGTCTATATTCTTTTTTGTTTTTTTACTCTTTCACTTTCAATCTGAAAACAAAAATACACACATACGACCATAGGAGAGAAAGGAAGAGTTATAAAACGCAGTACACATACTGTGTGTGTGTGTGTGTGTGTGTGTGTGTGTGTGCGTGTGCGCGTGCGCGTGCGCACTAGACCGGCGGTTGCAAACTCGCAGCACATGCTGTGACTCTGGCCCTCAGATGTGCTTTGTTTGGTTAGCACAGTGCTGGAAAAACTGAGTGGGGATGCACACCCCAGTTTCCATAGGTCTCGATTTTCTTACACCCAGGGTTTTTATCATTTATAATTCTGGTTGCCGAAGGTGGTGGGGTTTGGGACCTGTGGATTAAGTCTTGTCCCGTCTTGTACTTTCTGAGATTTTGTATAAGAACAAAAATAACAACAAGAACAACAAAACAGACCCCAAAACATTCTGACATGAGGCTATGGCATTCACCTTATTGAGGCAGTGTATCATTTTATAGCTTTTAATTTTCTATGTTATGGATACATTATTTGTAGCAAATGAACCTTCAAATTCCAGATACCTCAGGACATGTACTGACTCAGACTTTGAGGGATTTTAATTTTTTGCTTTATTCGTTTATTTATTTTTTTTTAAGGATAGGAGTGAGAGGAAATTCAGGGGCACCTAAGAAGGCAAAGGGCAGGAATGATTGATGGCCATAGAAAGTCCTGACAAATTTGTAGTCAATATTGTTTGTCTAGAACAGCTTGTAAGACAAAAGAAGTGTCAGCAGCCGCCTGAAGTCTCATTCTTCAGGACCTGGCCTCTGAGTTAAAATAGGGGGCTTGAGTGAAATGCCTGTCGTGGTTAATTGGAAAAATCACTCCAGATGAGTGAGAGAGGCTGACAGTTATGCATTACAGGGAGAATTTAGTGTGTCTTACAAGGTTGATACAGACACCAAAAGTGACTGGCTTTGGTTTTTTCCTAATTAGGAAGGCCACAGAAGGGTAAGACCCAAGAAAAGAAGCAATGTGTTACTGCAGATTCATACATGCTTGTAAAAGACTTCTAGCCCCATTCCCTTCATTGTCACCCCCAATCTTTGCCCAGATTCCTTCCAGTTTTAGATTTTTGTTCTGTTCTAATGACTCCATGGAACAGGGACAAAGGACAATGTCAGTGAGCATGTGATGGAGGCGGGGAAATGATAGACTCATAGTCTTTATGCTCCCTCCCTCACATTCTCTGAATGTGAGTGTTTTTGCCTGGCTCTGTGGAACTGGTTGGAAACATTTCTAGCCATTGCTCAAGTGCGCAACAGGTGAAACTCACTTTGTCATTTTGTAACTTGTCTATCTGTCAACATTTCTCACCCTCAAATGATGTGGCTTCTGAGAGCTGTGGTTGGTTTCTCATCCAGATGAAGTGTGAGAGCTTATGATTCTATTAGGTCTGGAGAGCTTGGTGGATAACGGAGCCTGGTTCTCTGAGCTCCCAGGAGCCTGCTGTCTCAGGGCCATCTCCATGAACATTTGGATGTATGGATACAAATTGGTCCTGGGCCTCTTCAGTTTAGTTTTCATCTTTTCATTCCATGTCCTGGCATTGTTCTTTGTAGAGCCATAGATTTCTGAGAAGTTGAGGACAGCTTTTTGGCTTGAGGCTTCTGAGTCTGTTTGGCCTTCAAGCTTTAGCTACCAAGCTATAAATTAGTGCTTCATTTGTGTTGTCCCATGGTTATGTGTAAAGGCTAGTGGCATTTTATGAGAAGGATGTGGCCCTGAAGATTTTGCGTAATTTAAAACTTGCATAATTTAGGCAATAGCCTCAACTCAGTTTTACAATTCATAGGGCCTGCCGGCTTTGAAATTATGTGATCCTTGAAAGAACTTAAATTTGGGGGATTTGTGTGTTCAGCCGTTCAGTCATGTCCAACTCTTTGCAACCCCATGGACTGCAGCATGCCAGGCTTCCCTGTCCTTCACAATCTCCCAGAGTTTGCCCAAATTCATGTCTGTTGAGTTGGTGATGCTATCTAACCATCTCATCCTCTGCCCTCCTCTTCTCCTTTGCCTTCAATCTTTCCCAGCATCAGGGTCTTTTTACTTCAAATTTTGTACATGAAAATATTTTATTAATCTTAAAATATTATACTAGTTCAAATTTGCTTGAAATGCAACCATTCTAGGGTATTCTTTGAGGATTTAGGTCTAGTAACTTACTCTCCTTTCTGAGGCCAAGTATCCAAACTCCTGCTTATCTAGAAATACAGATCTAAACCTTTTATAAGAAAGAAGATAGACTAACAGGACTTGGAAAGAATTTTGAAATCATCATTGGAACTGTTATTACTATTTTTATATATGGCAACTTGGAAATGCCTCAAAAACAAATCAATTTAATTGAATTCAATAAAGACTTATTCAATACCTACTAAAGATCAGACAGTGTAGCAGACCTGGGGCTGCCATTAGGATCAAGAGTTAAAATGAAGTCAGTGAATTGAAACTAAATATTTTAAGAATTTTAAACTAAAACCAGTCCATGCATGGCCCTGGATATTGCTTAATTTTTCTTATTGTCTACATTTCTATCTTATTTTTCTATGAAGATGAATATAACATTGCCAATTGATATGAAGAGAAATATAAAAGTATTTAGGACGTTTTGGAGAATGCCTAGAGAGGTAATGAAATGTCTATAAATTATTTTGCTTGAGTTTTATGCATAAAACTAAATTTTCAGTATGGGAGCTCCACGCCATTTCCTGGCTGTGTGTCCTCGGCCAAGTCACCCAACCTCTCTGTGCCTTCATTGTCTCTTCATTAAAAAGAAGAAATAAAAGCACTATCACAAGTGATTGCTGTGAAGGTTAATGAGATCATATTTGTGAAACTCTGAGAACATGCCGGATCTTTGTCTATGACCTAGAAATCTTTCCGTGCCAGTTCAGCTTTCATTGCCCAGAATGACAGCACTAGACATTCTAGAAAGTAACACTTATGTGCACTGACTATAGAACTCAATCCAGGTATCAAGTTGTTTTGGTGAGATTTATTTCTCTGGTGAGAGTGTGATTCAGAAAACATTCCAATCCAAGTTAATATAATTTTAAAATTTATTTGTAGCTTGGAAGTGTAGGATTAAATGGATTTATACTTTTATCAATGCTGAACTCCATGATGACATTGATGGTCCAGAAAGTGTATTTTTGCTAAGCGCTTTTAAAAGTGAAGAAAATGTAGCTAAAATGTCAATTCTTTGTTCAAATCTTTTCAAAATTTGGTCTCTTGGAGGAATTTTCCATTTTCTGAAAAAAATCCCATTGAGCCTGTTGGCACATATAAATATGGATTCACTAAATGTGGGTTTGCTTAAACATAAGATATGCCCAACTAACCTCATTTCCTTTTTTGATAGACTGGGGAGACTGGTGGGGAGGGGAAATGCCACAGACAAAATGTGTCTGGATTTCAGGAAGACCTTTGATAGAGTCTCTTATGATGTCCTTGTGGGAACGATGAAGATATATGAACTGGGTAATAATTAAACTAAAAGAACTCATGGCTAGTGGATGGGGATACGCAGGGGGCATTTGGGAGGGAGGCTGCAGGGCTGTATTTGTGGACACCACCTTTTGATCATCTTGACATGAGATTTGGCTGATATTAATAGAGAAGAAACATTAAGAAATGAGAATAAAGAAGAAGATAAAGTTTAAAGTAAAAACTTCTTCATTTTGGTTAAACATGTGCTGTGCGCTTATGGGCTAGAGGTGGCCTCACTTTCTTGACGAGAAAGGCTGAGAATGCTTGCTCTGTCTGAATATCAATTGGATGTGGGCTGCTGTGAGAACTAAGGTCATCTTCTGCTGCCTTTTAGTTAAAAATATGGTCTTGACAAAGGAAGTAGTAGTAACGCTACATTTAGAGTGTTGTTCTGCACTAGCCGTTACGTTTTTATTTTGTGGGGAGAGGTGATAGCAAGCTGGAGTGAACCCTAATAGTGAAAAGCCTAGAAACTAATTGTACTTGAAAAAGTTGAAGGATTTGGGGATGGTGAGGTTGGAGCAAAGGAGGCTGGGAGATGGGGCTGATGACCTGATACTTGGTTTCAAATATTTAAAGGGATGTCAAGCAGAGCAGGGATTAGCTTCCTATGTAGTTCTGAAAGACAGAATAGGACCAAAGGGTACAAAACATGGGGCCACTGGATTTCTTTAAGCAATAAGAGCTGTCAGATAATAGAGGGATTTGCTCATTATTGGATACATTTAAGGAGAGGGGACAGGATAGCTGTTTAGGAGAATTGTGAAGACCATATGTCAGAATGGCAAAAAAGTGTGGCCTTGGGGCTTGGTGAATTTGTTGATGTTTGAGTTCTAGTTTCACTAGTGGCTGTGTGAACCTGGATAATAACAGTTTCTTTCACCTACGGTTGTTTTGAGGACTTAAATTAATCCCTGTGAAGTGCTTAGCACGTTACCTGGCACCTAGCAAATACCTGACATGTGACAGTTATTACTATTACTGGTCCTGGTGTGAGGGAATGTTGAAATAGATGGTCTCCTATGGTAAAGCGTCTGCCTACAATGCGGGAGACCTGGGTTCAGTCCCTGGGTCGGGAAGATCTCCTGGAGAAGGAAATGGTAACCCACTCCAGTATTCTTGCTGGAAAATCCCATGGATGGAGGAGCCTGGTAAGCTACAGTCCATGGGGTTGCAAAGAGTCAGGCACAACTGAGCGACTTCACTTTCACTTTTCCAAATCTAACAGTTTATATTTTGGATCTGTATAAGGTTTAAAAGGTCACAGTCCTAGAAAAACCTTTCATTGCCTTGGAGTCTCCCTTTACCCATTGCTTCACTGAAATATTCCTTTCAACTTATTCAGGGGTGCATCCTGGAGCATAAGCATCAATGTTCTTTTTCTCAAAATGCATCCCTAAAAATGAAGTGGCGGTGACCTTGAGAAGATGAGTTCCAATCTGAAGGCCTAGGGGTATGCTTTTGTTCATTTTCTTAGGAAATGGTGATCACATTATACAGTAAATTGGAGAAGGATATGCCTAAATTAAAATTGTGTTAGGGCATTTTATGCCTACCAGTTTGTTATTGTTTCTATGCCTTGTATTAATATTATATGAGTTCAGTAAGTATTGAAATAATTGTGTAATTAAAAAGAATTATAGTCATTGTTAGAGAACAGAAGACAAATGCTGCAGAGGGATAACCATGTATTATGTGTTTACCGTACTTCCTGGTTGGATCCTTCCACAGTTTGCTGACAGAACACCCACGCCACATTTGTTGGAGGGGAAAACCATTTCCAGGAGTCCAGCTTCTCTTTGTCCTTTTCCTCTGCAGCCACCTCTTGTCTCTAAATTGCCTGAACACGCAGCAGAAAGTCACCAGAGGGCATTCTCAGACCATCTATTATCAGGGGATTCCAGCTGAGAAGTACCAGGCAGTTCTCGCTTAGGTCTCCTTTCAGATGAACAGGCAGTTTCAAATTCTCACTTAGAGTCTAAAGGCTGCCTTGCTAAATAAACCAGCACTCCACCCTGGGGTATCTATCAGCAGGGATATTTTACTAAGTCACCACAGACTTCACATCTTTCTCTTCCTGCACTGATCCTAACTAAGGCTGTCTTCAAAATCTGGACAGTCCGCATGGGCTAGCAGAGACATGACAAATTTGGTTCCAGCTTTGACTGAATTCTTGACCTTCAGCAAATGACTTTTATGCCTCACTTCTTAGTTTTCTCATCTGTGAAACAGAAGACTAGAACGAATGCTTGAAGATCACTCTGAATTCTAACAGTCAACAACTAAATTCCTTCCTTTCTCCTCCCTTCCTCCTTTCCCTCCTGATTAAAGGAGAAACTGGACTTTATTGACAGTGTGTTGGGGCAAGTCTATTATGAGCTTGTAGTCCTGAAGAGACAGTTTCTAAAGGACTGGCAAAACACACTGGACATTCTAAAGTCGGAGGCTGGGCATCCAAGTTCTGCATGTAGACCCTCTCCCCACCCCTTTGTTCAGGATTCCCAGACTGGGGCATGTATGTCTTCAGGGATGAAACAGCAAAGGGACCATTACAGTCCAGGACCTTGGAGCATTGATTCTACTTAAGAACTCTGGGGAAAAAGAAGATGTGTTTTATGTTAAACACATATATTATGAAATATAAAGTAAATTCTTACATGTATTTTTATTGTGAAATAGAAGATTTCAAAAGTGTGGGGTTTGTAGTTGAATGCTTTGGGTTTTACTTCTGGATTTCCTGGAATTAAATTATTTCTTCATTTCATTAGAAGTTTTTTCAGAGGGAGAGTTTGGGAAAGCTTAACCCTTGGACTATGTTATGAAAGTACCTTAGGTTAGCTTTCCTAGAAGCAAGTAGGCATTCTGCTACATGTAATTTACCAAGATCATGGTCTTTAAAGAAAAAAGCCTGCTGATAAAGTGAGAGAAACTGGATGGGAAAGAGGAAAGAACTGAACAATGATGTGGTTTCAAGGAACATAATTTGATTTATGGAGGTGAGGAATAAATCACATCATTGAATTCACTGCCCTTGAGGCAAGGGGGCTGAGATTTTGTATCTCCATATCACTTAGTCATTGTCTGCAAACTATCCTTGCATGAAGCCTGAGAGGAGACTTTCTTCACTGGGAGTGGGAAGGACAGTTGGGGGCCATTCCTCAGAGGAAGGAACAGCTTTGTGCAGCTGTCTCAGCCAGTGGTGTGTTGGAGTCCATATAGCTCATAAGAGCTGGCTGTGTGCATTGCTTCCCAACTCCCCATTCAGTCACATCATCCTGCAAGTTTGGAATCAGCCATGATGGGAGGATTTGCATCATGAAAACCAACAGAAGCTACAAATCAAGAGCTCTTACACCCCCACCAAGAGCCCGCTGTTAAACATCTACTGGCACACCCCTGGCCAACACTCAACAAGGAAGAGATGGTACCCTGGCTGGGGAGGGGCATCTAGGGTACATAGTGGTTACAGAAGACCTGCCCACAAGTGATTTCCCCTACTGATCTGTCAGTTAGCTAGAAATTCTTTTAGGGTTTGCTTTTCCGAGCCTCTTTTAAAATGTGTACGATACTTGGCGGGGTGGTGCACAGAACTAATAATTCACAAAAGGCTGGTCAGAATAGCTGGTTATGTTTTTTAAATGCAAGAGAAGGGTAAAGTAGAGGTGAGGAAAGAGCATGTAAACTGAATTATGTGCAGTAAACGACAAGGACGGACTCTGCTCTAAGGCTTAGGGACAGAAGTTAGAATAACTATGGTAGTATAGTATTTTCTGGGAAATATTTTTCAGAGAAGAGCTTACTTAAAATACTTTCCTGAGATGATGGAGGGTGAAACTTATTATTATGGAAAATTTATTAGGAAAAATTTCAAGTATACAAAAGTAGACAAAATAGTGTAATAAACTCTCATATACTCAGATTCAACAATTATTAACTTATGGCCAATCTTGTTTAATCTATACCCCAATTCACTTTCCCCTGGGGGTATGGGATGTTTTGAAGACTTAGTTAATTGAATAAATGTTGAATGTGGTCTAGAAAAAACCAGATTCTCTAGGGACAGGGGAAGGTTTTGGACAGAACGAAGGCCTGGCAGCTATGACCACTTTTCCTAACATATTAGACTTTGGTAGGAATCATTAGAAGATACATGAAATGCATTAAATGGGACTTGTATTCTGATTAATCTCAAGATTTTTTGTCTTCAGTTCTTCCTAAAATGAAGAGCTGGTAATGGAGAGAAAAGAGAAAACTTACAGGGTTTCTATTAAAGGAGTTTAACACTCTTTGCTGTCTAAATATTTCTTACCCTTGGGCTTTTTCTTTCTGTTCAGATACACAGGAGCAAAATATTAGGATGATTCTGAGGACAAATTCTAAATTATTTTTCCAACCTAAGAGCAAGGCTTGTTACCACCAGAGTAAGAATCTTGACTCTTATTTGATAGGCAAACAAATTTCCATAAAAATAGAAACAGATTGGACTTTCTTATAAACTTTACTGTACTTACAGAAATGGGTTATAGCCTCTTTTCTTTTTCCTTTTTTTCCCTTTCATTGTCTTTGGAGATTTGGGATAAGAGATGGCCTCCAACCCTTTTCTAAAAATACCAGATTTCCTTCTCTCTGCTTTCTGACCATTCTACTTTCATTCTCACTGGTTGTAATTCTGAAGATAATGCAGATTTGAGCCCTTGACCAGCTGGAGTTGAAAGAGTAAGTAATGGGACCCCAGGAAGAACATGTTTGGAAAATTAATAATTAATTCAGTATGCATGAATGAGTTAGGAAAGACTCATTTCAGTCATTACATATTTATCACTAGCATCTTTTACCAAGGTTAGTTGGAAGTAGACAAATGACTTGAAAAATGAGACCTTTGGGAGCTTCAGAAAGCCAGTGCTGAGGAAGAAGTAGATATAATAAAAGCAGAGAAATGGCTCTGTCTAGATTACTGTCTTGCTATTTTTTAATAAATTGGTTGCAGTTACTTTATTGGAACTGCACATGATGACGCCTGGTCCTTTGTGCTAGCAGAGAATAAGAAAGAAGCTGCTCTGATGCTGTAGACAAGTGTGTGAGCTGTTTATTGACAGAAGTTTTTCACTTGCTGGTTGCTTGGAAGAGATTGTTGACAGGTTGTAAGCCTGGACCGGTATGGATCAAAGGCAGAAAATAAAAGAAAACATTCTTTCCTGTAGGATGGTTACAGCTGAAGATTGAAAAAGGCTGTGCAAGTGCCAATTCCTACCACTCTCTCTTCTAGCTAGTGAATCTTGAAGATACATTTGTTAAATTAAAAATTGACAATACACTGGCTGAATTTCTGTTGAGGTTTTCCCACAATTTTGGGGAATCAGACTTAATTCCTTTGGTGGATTTCTTGGTATTTTTCTTGGAACCTACTTTTTTTCATTGTTTTCTTTTTACTGAAATGTCATAATGTCAAAGTAAAAACAATTTGGAGTCAAGGTACATGAATATTTCTGACATCCCATCGAACCAAAAAAGGTTTTCTAGAACATCTACAGGTATATATGTATAGTAAGAGAAGTTGGATTTCATTTTTTAGTAGACTCTACTTATTTTACAGTAGTTTTAGATTCACAGAAAAATTGAATAGTAAAAGATCTCCTGTATAACCCCTACCTGCCTATACACACAACTTCCTCAACTATCAACATTTTGCATCACAGTGATACATTTGTTACAATTGATGAACTTATGTTGATACATCAGTATCAGTGATATGATGATACATCATTACCACTCAAAGTTCATAGTTTACATGAAGATTGATTTTTTCAGTTCAGTTCAGTCACTCAGTCGTATCCAACTCTTTGTGACCCCATGAACCACAGCACGCCAGGCCTCCCTGTCCATCACCAACTCCTGGAGTCCACCCAAATCCATATCCATTGAGTTGGTGATGCCATCCAACCATCTCATCCTCGGTTGTCCCCTTCTCCTCCTGCCCTCAATCTTTCCCAGCATCAGAGTCTTTTCAAATGAGTCAGCTCTTCGCATCAGGTGGCCAAAGTATTGGAGTTTCAGCTTCAGCATCAGTCCTTCCAATGACTGGTGTACTTTTCAGGAGTTTTGACAAATGTATGATGACATATGTTCACTACTATAGTATTATTCAGAGCAGTTTCAGGATTAAAAAAACAACAACAAACCACAACCTAAATTCTTACATAATTTTTGTTCTTTTTGGCTGCTCCAGCCCGTCCCCAGAACAAGCATTATTCATGGTGATAACATGGTACAGTATGCATAGCAGTACATGGTACAAAAAGTACAGTTAGACCACAGTTTTTGTCAGGGCATATACTTAATGAATAAGAGGGTAAGAATTTTGAACTGTAAAGTGGTTATCCCAAACAATAATTCCCTGACAGAATGAAGATGTGGATGTATATCTAGTCAGCCCAAGAAGACCTCTTAAATTCAACATCATTGTGGGGCATTGATTCTGGTAGAGGCCAACAGACAACAGGTCTTCAAAAACTCTTTTACATGAATATCCTTCGAGTTTCTTTTGAACTTCTGTTACCCAAGTTCTTTCAAAATGCAGAAAACACACTCACCTGATTCATACTAGTTTATCTTTATGGTAGAATAAGCATCAGGACCTTTAATTATCTCACATGGTCTTAAGGCAACCTAAGTGACCAAGTGCTAAGTCCTCTTGACAGTAGATACATGGTAAGTACTTCAGACACCTTAAAATTCTAAATGTGTAGTGAATTTATGACCTAAAGGCTAAGTTAAAGAAATTTAGAGTCCTTATTATACCCTTCATTTGTTGTGACAGGGATACAAGGATATAGAGGATTAAGATTAAATGTAGGATTGAAAAAAATGTAGATTAGGAAAGTAGTGGGACTTAAACGTCAAAAGTATATAGGAGGAAAAATAATTCCCACCCCCCGCCCCGACCTTCATTGTTCTTTGCTAAATGCCCCTGTAAAGAGACAGACTCGCAGGAGGGCCTCACAGGGCTTCCCAGGTGGCATTAGTAGTAAAGAACATGCCTGCCAAGGCAGGGGATGTAAGAAACATGTGTTTGATCTCTGGGTTGGGAAGATTCCCTGAGAGAGCATGGCAACCCAATCCAGTATTCTTACCTGGAGAAACCCATGGACAGAGTATAGTCCATGAGACTGGCAGGCTACAGTCCATTGGGTTGCAAAGAGTCAGACATAACAGAAGCAACTTAGCATGTACACGTAAATACCGAATCATTATGTGGTACGTCTGAAACTAATACAATGTATTTGTCTTTTGTATCTAATAAAAACAAAACAGTGGTTGCCCTGCTCTGTAGGTGAGTGTCTCAGGTAAAAAAGTAATCTCTGGTAATAGTTCTCTTCCTGGTATAGGTTTCCTCTCTAATGTAAATTTTCTTAGGAAAGGGTGACATCTACTGTTTTCAAAGCATCTCTTGTGTCTTCAGCTCAAAATAATCCTTATGCCAAAGAGGAATATTTAGGGGTGGCATGTTCTGCTACCCTTCAGAAAGCATGTGGTTAAAGAGAAAATGTGAACCACTACCAAATGTACATATCAGTTCTTGTCCTTGGACATGTGTATTAGTACTCATCACCGAAGGGCAGAGTGGCAGCAAGGTGAAGGAAGAGTTTGGCTCTGTGGCTCACAAAGCTAGGCAGAAGCAGATCTACCTACTCCCTGGGGTTGCTGAGAGCATTGAAGGAGATAATACTGTGTGAGAAAAGTACTTCCTGAGCTACAAAGCTCTAGTTACAAGCATAGTTTAGCATAAGACTTGGCACTTATTGCCAAAGATCTTGGGACAAAACTAACATGAATGAAGCAAAATGACATATAATCAAATTCTAAACTGGTTTATATAGACATGGTAATTACTATAGGAGACCAGGCATGAGAAAAATAAAAATATTTTGCAGTGCTTAGTCAGTGCTCCATGGAAGAGAGCAGACTTGAGCTTGTCCTTTAACTGCAGGTGATACACCCATTTGAATGCAGAGTTCCAAAGAATAGCAAGGAGAGATAAGAAAGCCTTCCTCAGTGACCAATGCAAAGAAATAGAGGAAAATAATAGAATGGGAAAGACTAGAGATAGAAGGCAATGGCATCCCACTCCAGTACTCTTGCCTGGAAAATCCCATGGATGGAGGAGCCTGGTAGGCTGCAGTCCATGGGGTAGCGAAGAGTTGGACACGACTGAACAACTTCACTTTCACTTTTCACTTTCATGCACTGGAGAAGGAAATGGCAACCCATTCCAGTGTTCTTGCCTGGAAAATCCCAGGGATGGGGGAGCCTGGTGGGCTGCTGTCTCTGGGGTCATACAGAGTTGGACACGACTGAAGGGACTTAGCAGCAACAGCAGCAGCAGCAGCAGAAATCTCTTCAAGAAAATTAGAGATACCAAGGGAACATTTCTTGCAAAGATGGGCACAATAAAGCACAGAAATGGTGTGGACTTAACAGAAGCAGAAGATATTAAGAAGAGGTGGCAAGAATACACAGAAGAACTACACAAAAAAGATCTTCATGACCCAGATAACCAGAATGGTGTTATCACTCACCTAGAGCCAGACATCCTGGAATGCAAAGTCAAGTGGGCCTTGGGAAGCATCACTACAAGCAAAGCTAGTGGAGGTGATGGAATTCCAGTTTAGCTACTTCAAATCCTAAAAGAGGAGGCTATTAAAGTGCTGCAATCAAAATGTCAGCAAATTTGGAAAACTCAGCAGTGGCCACAGGACTGGAAAATGTCAGTTTTCATTCTGATCCAAAAGAAAGGCGATGCCAAAGAATGTTCAAACTACTGCACAATTGCACTCATCTCACATGCTAGCAAAGTAATGCTCAAAATTCTCCAAGCCAAGCTTCAACAGTACATGAACCATGAACTTCTAGTTGTTCAAGCTGGATTTAGAAAAGGCAGATAAACCAGAAATCAAATTGCCAACATCCGTTGGATCATGGAAAAAGCAAGAGAGTTCCAGAAAACCTTGGAACTTGGATCTACTTGCTTCATTGACTATGCCAAAGCTTTTGACTATGTGGATCACAACAAACTGTGGAAAATCCTGAAAGAGATGGGAATACCAGACCACCTGACCTGCCTCTTAAGAAATCTGTATGCCGATCAGGAAGCAACAGTTAGAACTGGATATGGAACAACAGATTGATTCCAAATCGGGAAAGGAGTACGTCAAGGCTGTATATTGTCACTCTGCTTATTTAACTTATTTGCAATGTACATCATGTGAAATGCCAGGCTGGATGAAGCACAAGCTGGAATCAAGATTGCCAGGAGAAATATCAGTAATCTCAGATATGCAGATGACACCACCATTATGGCAGAAAGTGAAGAAGAACTAGAGAGCCTCTTGATGAAAGTGAAAAGTGAAAAAGCTGGCTTAAAACTCAACATTCAGAAAACGAAGATCATGGCATCCGGTCCCATCACTTCATGAGAAATAGATGGGGAAACAGTGGAAACAGTGGCTGACTTTATTTTCTCAGGCTCCCAAATCATTGCAGATGGTGATTGCAGCCATGAAATTAAAAGATGCTGGCTCCTTGGAAGAAAAGCTATGACAAACCTAGACAACATGTTAATAAGCAGAGACAGTACTTTGCCAACAAGGGTCCGTCTAGTCAAAGCTATAGTTTTTCCAGTGGTCATGTAGGGATGTGAGAGTTGGACTGTAAAGAAAGCTGAGCACTGAAGAATTGTTTCTTTTGAACTTTGGTGTTGAAGAAGACTCTTTAGAGTTCCTTGGACTGCAAGGAGATCAAAGCAGGCAATCATCCTAAACGAAATCAGTCCTGAATATTCACTGGAAGGACTGATGTTGAAGCTAAAGCTCCAATAATTTGGCCACCTGATGCCAAGTAGTAACTCACTGGAAAAGACCCTGATGCTGGGAAAGATTGAAGGCAGGAGGATAAGGGGACGACAGAGGATGAGATGGTTGGATGGCATCACTGAGTCGATGGACATGAATTTGAGTGAGTTCCTGGAGTTGGTGATGGACAGGGAAGCCTGGTGTGCAGTCCATGGGGTCTCAAAGAGTTGAACACGACTGAGCGACTGAACTGAACTGAAATACACCATGAGAATTGTGGGTTTAGGAATGTTGACTGGAAAAAGATGCACAGTGTAAGAGTTGCAAGCTAGGTTTTATTTGGGGGCAAAATGATGTCTATAGCCTGGGAGATAGCAGCTCAGATAGCTCTGAGAAACTGTTCCAAAAAAGTAGTGGAGGAAGGTCAATATATGTGATTTTGGTGAAGGGGAAGTTCATGCAATCAAGCACTTATTTCACAAAAGTTTTTCTGTTAGTCAAGAGGGGCTGATGTCATCATGAAAGGATTTAGTGCTTTTCTAGATATGAGGAAATGCAAGGATTGGGATCATGAAATCAGTTCCTGAAAATATCTAACAAAAGACCTGTTCCACCAGTTTTCCTGGAGTACAAAGTGCCTTATTCTCCACGCTGAATTCCCTTCAGGGCATGTCAAAGGTCAATAGCTGCAGCAGCACAGAGTTCAATCCCTGCAGAGGCAAATGGCAAGTGCCCTTGTTGTTCAGACACTGGCAAATGCCCTTGGCATGAGCCAGTTTGTGGTTGACAGGGAGAAGCATTCCAGTCGGGAGGACTTCAGATAATGTAGGTTGGAACGGGGAAGGTGTGTGCAGAGATCTGTGAAGAAATCTAGAACAGACAGTAATCTATTCATTCATCCAATAATCACTTATGGAGCACCATTCAGTGCCAAAGACTTATTAATAAACCAAGATCTCTGGCCTCAGGGACTGAAATCTGGAGTACTTGTGTTGAAAAGTGTTGGACAGTTGTGGTGGAGGTGGGGCTGGAGAAATACGGGAAAACTAGTCAGTGATGAAAAGTGAACTTGAATTATGTGATTATGATCAAAGAGCATGAGAAGAAAGTTCAGAGGGAGTGTTGGCAAAATCTTGGCTCTCTGTGCACCAATGCCAAAGAAATATGGAGACAGAGTGATGGAGAAGAAGGAAAAGAAAAGAATGGCTTTATTCCTTTGCCAGGCAAAGAGGGAACATAGTAGATTAGTGCCTCAAGAACTGTGCCCTGCTCCCTGGTGAGTAGGGAGTGGTTATGTAGTCGGGCAGGGATGTGGCATAAGGATCAAGGGAGCAACACTCTTATATTCTTCTGCAAATTTTCTAAAGAGTGGGGTTGCTGACAAGATTAGAGTGTATGCAGTGTCTTAAGTGGTCTCCTAAGCTTGATGAGCCTCTCTGGTCTCTTTAATCTTGCCTCAGGTGGTTCTGTGGCTGCTTCTCCCTTGATTAGCAACTGTTGTGCCTTTTGGAACTTAGAGAAAGTCATGGAACCCAGACTCTTGCCTAAAAGAAATGGGGGACAGAAAGGCCTCCATGCCCAAGAACCCCATAGAGCCCTGCTCAGCATCAGTAGTAATAACATGAAGGTAAGAAGGAAGATTAGTTTCTAGACTGAACCTCACTCCCTACCAGCAGTGGGTCCTTGAATTTGTTCCCTAACTTCTTGCATACTCAGTTTCTTTAAGTACAGGCAGGGATCCTAGACAGTGTGGGCAGTCAGGTGTCTTTACTTGATATTATTGTATCAAGTAAATATCCTTATCCTTATCCCTCACAAGAAAGCAATTGGAATTGGAAAGTAAAGAGAGTATAAAGAAAGAAGTGTAGAGGACTGAGAAAACGGAAGTGTGAGGAAATCAGGGATAAATCGGTAAAAGCCATAAGAAGATGATTCCAAAAAGAATATAGTGGGTGGCATCTGCATCCCAGGGAAGAGTCAAGTCTAGAGCTTGAACGCCTGCTCAGCTACCTGATCATTTCATGGCTTAGAGCAAGTCACAGCCTCATTGGATTGGTGGAAAGATTCATGGGTGGCAGTAAGAAAAACCTGACCCATAGTAGGCACTCAGCAAATATTTAAATGCATTATCTTTTTTTTTTTTTTTTTAACCATAAATACAGGTGCTTATGAGGGTGAAACTAAATAGCATACAAGTTGAACATAAGGGACAATTAACAAAGTGGAGCAAACAGGAGACTCAGGGTGGTGTAGCTGTGAGGCTTCTAGTCCGGGATTTCAACATACCTTGGCAAAGAGTTATTTATTTCTTCATTCTCCAAGGCAGTGATATTTACTGATGAGGTAAACCTAATGAGCATCTATGAGATTTTTATGCCAGTAGCTCACTGGCATTGCCCACCTGCTGTTTCTCCTCTGAGGTCACTTCATTAAGGACTGATTTTTATATGACACCTTATTAAGTGTCCCAAACCTCCAGGATGCCGTATGCGGGAAGCCATTCAGCAGGAACACTGACACTGGTACTTCTCGAATACACGAGGGCTGCGTGGGAGAGATGCTCCTGAGCAAACAAGATCCTGCATTCAGCAGTCCTTTGAAGGCGAGGTCTTTGTGGCCACAAGCCTGGCCCTTGGTTCAAGTAGCTGATCCTGCGGTGGCACTTTGGGTTAAGGCATGGGAATCATGAAGAGTGTGGGTTTGAGGGGTGGTAGATCATAAGGCGCTCTGGCCACAGCAATGGTTTGGTAACATATGTCTGTGACTGAGCCAGAGGGCTGACAAAGGAAGAGATATCCGAGCACTTGATCCTGGAGGGAACTGGAGGTCTATAGACGCAGCTGTTTGTGGACTCTGAGAAGCAGGCTGGGTTTTCTAAATCTGCATTTTAATTAGATTATTTCAGCTGAAACTGGAAGTCAGATACTGAATAAATATCTCCAAACTTAGTTGAAGTAATATGAGAACCTATTCAACCTCGCTGTCTGAAAGGCTTGGACTCAAATTTTTTATTTTATTAACAATTTTATTCTCTGCTATTTGCCAAGCTTTGGTTCAGGCATTTTGCTGAGTTGAAAACTGTGGAAATTTGTTGTAATTGGAGGGGAAAGAATCGCATGTGGTTTCTTCCAAACCTTTTTCCAATTTTTTTTTCTGTTGTTGTTGTCCTGAATTCCATGGGAAAATTACCCAGAAGGGTTATTTTCTCTTTTAATGATGCAACAATGCTTGGTTTGCTCTGCCTGTTTTTATATTCTAGCTACATTATAATTACGTTTTCCCACACAACTCATTTTTTTTCCTTCCATATTAGTAGATATAAAATTCGGATGGCTCTTTAGGGAGCTAATCTTCAGATATTCTCTCCTTGGGGTGTCCTTTGTGTGGAAATAGATGATGCTGGTTGCCAGGCCCCAGTCTCCACGCTTAGTGGTGATCCATCACCTCAAGCCTTTTAATTAGCAGTTGCAGGTGAATCACTAATTGTCTCACATTTGCATACATAAGCCAGACATTTGTAGGTTTACAGTTATAAATCTTAGTCATTTGGGCAGGGCATAAATGTTAGCATTCATTCCTCATCCCTTACAATTGCCTCATCAGCTTTGTACAAAGCGCTGTCTTATATTGGTAATTTTAAGTGGGTGAAAACATGACTTGCTGTATTAATTTGTTAGAAAAATATGGTGTTTTAAAGAAGAAAGGAGTTTAAAAAAAGAAAGCACTTACACAGGGCTTCTTGAGAAAGCGGCAGGGGCATATGGTGCTTGGAAAATGGCACTTGGTTTAATTTCATTATGGCTTTGAGTTCTTTGGTGGCATTAGCTTGGTAAACATTAGCAAAGAGAAGCCTTGCAAGGAGTTTATTTTTTCTGAGACAGATCAGTTTAAGAAACAACAGTGAAGGCTTCTTTACCTTGGGCCCACATTGACTTCAACCTGTAGGAACCTGAGAGAAATTCAGGTTTACTCACATTTTATCTGGTCAAAAGGCAGTCTTTTCTTAGAACTCATCTTGAGTGCAATCAGTGCAGATACTGTGGCCCTTCAGGTGCCTACTTGATTCTTCAAGATTTATGACCCTCTGTCGGTCTGGAGGTAGAGATGTTCAGCTCCTGGTCATTTCTAAGAACATACCAACTGATAATTCAGTTAAAGATATAATTACCAACACACTATCCCATACTAAATGTTGAGGGTTAGACTGCTCATGGGACAAAGTCAACATTAATACCCAAGTCCTTGGTCTGCCACACAGCAGGATAGCAGGATAGAAGTACAAAGGCAATTGGGATGACAAATGTATTGACTTAATTAATAAAGAATGATCTCTAAATTATGTATTTAATTTCATACAAGAGATAGTATCAGTATTTCTTCTTTTATTGTATATTTCTCTATTTATTTATTTGGATATTTAAACTTTTTTTTATTGGAGTATAATTGCTTTACAATGTTGTGTGGGTTTAAGACCATAACAACTAGCAACTTAGGCCACTACAGACTGGATAACAATCAAGTAGATATGACAGTAGTCAAAGTATGTCTGGTTTATATTCCTACCATTGTAATTCCTTGTACTGGTTCCCATATTTCCCTTCTTCCTTGCAAGCAAGTAAGGTAAAGTGGTCTATATTTTTATTTGATATTATTATAGTCCTCCATTTTGGAAAACTCAGCAGTGGCCACAGGACTGGAAAAGGTCAGTTTTCATTCCAATCCCAAAGAAAGGCAATGCCAAAGAATGCTCAAACTACTACACAATTGCACTCATCTCACATGCTAGTAAAGTAATGCTCAAAATTCTCCAAGCCAGGCTGCAACAATACATGAACTGTGAAATTCCAGATGTTCAAGATGGTCTTAGAAAAGGCAGAGGAACCAGAGATCAAATTGCCAACATCCGCTGGGTCATCGAAAAGCAAGAGAGTTCCAGAAAAGCATATACTTCTGCTTTATTGACTATGCCATAGCCTTTGACTGAGTGGATCACAAGAAACCGTGGAAAATCCTGAAAGAGATGGGAATACCAGACTACCTGACCTGCTTCTTAAGAAATCTGTATGCAGATCAGGAAGCAACAGTTAGAACTGGACATGGAACAACAGACTGGTTCCGAATAGGAAAAGGAGTACATCAAGGCTGTGTATTGTCACCCTGCTTATTTAACTTATATGCAGAGTACATCATGAGAAATGCTGGGCTGGAAGAAGCATAAGCTGCAATCAAGATTATTGAGAGAAATATCAATAACCTCAGATATGCAGATGACACCACCCTTATGGCAGAAAGTGAAGAGGAACTCAAAAGCCTCTTGATGAAAGTGAAAGAGGAGAGTGAAAAAGTTGGCTTAAAGCTCAACATTCAGAAAACGAAGATCATGGCATCTGATTCCATCACTTCATGGCAAATAGATGGGGAAACAGTGGAAACAGTGGCTGACTTTATTTTCTCAGGCTTTAAAATCACTGCAGATGGTGATTGCAGCCATGAAATTAAAAGACACTTACTCCTTGAAAGGAAAGTTACAACCAACCTAGATGGCATATTAAAAAGCAGAGACATTACTTTGCCAACAAAGGTCCATCTAGTCAAGGCTATGGTTTTTCCAGTAGTCATGTATGAATGTGAGAGTTGGACCATAAAGAAAGCTGAGTGCCAAAGAATTGATGCTTTTGAACTGTGGTTTTGGAGAAGACTCTTGAGAGTCCCCTGGCCTGCAAGGCACTCCAACCAGTCCATCCTAAAGGAGATCAGTCCTGAATATTCATTGGAAGGACTGATGTTGAAGCTGAAACTCCAATACTTTGGCCACCTGATGCGAAGAGCTGACTTATTTGAAAGGACCCTGATGCTGGGAAAGATTGAAGGCGGGAGGAAAAGGGGATGACAGAGGATGAGATGTTTGGATGGTATCACCTACTCAATGGACATGAGTTTCAGGAAACTCCGGGAGTTGGTGATGGACAGGAAGGCCTGGCATGCTGCAGTCCATGGGGCCACAAAGAGTCAGACATGACTGAGTGACTGATATTGGCTCTGATTCTTTCTTTGCTGACTGGAAGACTTACTGATGACCATGTTGATTTTGTGTCTTAGATGCTGCACTCTTTGATGGTAAATGATGTCATTTTCCTAATTATTACCTTCAGTTCAGTTCAGTTCAGTCGCTCAGTCGTGTCCGACTCTTTGCGACCCATGAATCACAGCATGCCAGGCCTCCCTGTCCATCACCAACTCCCGGAGTTCACCCAGACTCACATCCATCAAGCAATACCTTTTCTTTCTCTCAGTTGAATTAATCTTGTACTACTTACTCAAATTTCTCTATCCTATTCCTTCCTAAAGAGGCAGAATACTTACTTCCAGGGAAAACTGAAGCGAAGGAGAAAAGTCATATTATGTATTAGCTTTTGCTGCAATATGTTGTGTAACAAACAATACCAAAGCTCAGGGTCTTACAAAAACCAAAATGGTAATTTCTCACTCATAGGCTTGTGGTCAGCTCTGGTGACTTTGCTCCAGGCTCTGAGTCAAGTTCCTCTCTGTGCCATGTACCTCTCATGTCAGAACTATTTGGGCTTTCAGTTCTCATGGAAGAAGACCAGCAGCACTGAAGGCAAGAAACTGAGTCAAACCAAACAAGTACATTTAAAGCTTCTGCTTTGTTTTGGCATGTTGGTTACATTATGTCTGCTCTCTTTCCGATAGGCAAGTCACTTGGCTAAGGCCAAGGTGAATGGGATTGGAAGGAAGTATGCTTTTCCCACGGAGGAAGAGTCAGAAAAGAGAAAGTGTATCAACAATGCAACTTAACCATTCATGGCTGAGTTCCCATAGAGAATTTTGGAAAATTTAATGATCCTTAGTCTCAGAGTAGTCCTAGGTCCTAGAGAATTGAGAAAGAGAAGAAATAAAATTTATTGTTACAGATTATGAGTAGAGTCTTCCAGAAATAAAAGTAAATTATTTGAATTACTTTTAAAATTACTGTTAGTATTTGGGCTTTATTTTCTTGAATGTAGTATTACTCCATTCTTGGGCCACATAGGTCACTTGGATTTTATGGGTTATACACATACTGAATAAAATTTGGTGGAGGCCTGTGGAGGGTTTAAAGTGAACCACCGCCACCACTGACTTGTTTGTGAATATTCTCAGTCATCTTCTGGTCCTGTGTTATTCACTGCTGTGCCTATTCAGTCCTTGCAAGTGGGAATATGACTTTTACTGGCATATCAATTTGGGTTTCTCTTTGGAATTAGGCATAGCAAGATTATTGTCAACATTCTGATTTCTTGCAAGCTTTATCTGTCAGTCAAGAAGTATACCTCTCTATAGGCATCTTAGATATATGTGTTATAGTTTATCAAGTACTCTTTTAATATGAAGTGTTTAGCAGTTTACCCCCAAAGATGTTGGACTTCCCTGGTGGCTCAGATGGTAAAGCATCTGCCTACAATGTGGGAGACCTGGGTTCAATCCCTGGGTCAGGAAGATCTCTTGAAGAAGGAAGTGGCAACCCACTCGAGTATTCTTGCCTCGAAAATCCCGTGGACGGAGGAGTCTAGTAGGCTACAGTCCATGGGGTAGCAAAGAGTCAGACATGACTGAGTGACTTCACTTCCCAGAGATGTTAGTCACATTGAATCAAAAAATTTCAAATTTTATTTAATTCCAAATATTCCAAAAATTTAAATAGTACTTGACTGTAAGATTTTCCATTTGGAAGTTACTTTTGTATTGCAGAAGAACTGATTAATATTGCCAATAAATTGACTTCTGTGACACTAAGTAAACAACAGCTGACTCTGGGTTGGGCTAGTTGTGAACTTAAACGAATGACTTTCTTGTCACTATTGGGGATTGGGAGAGAAAAATCTCTCTTTCCCTCTGTGCAAATTGTTTTTATAACAATGGTGATACTTTGGATGTGATATATATTTCCCATGAAGAAATAGAATTTCTTAATAAGCAGACTTGTTTTCTCCATCAAATGATTTCTTCAAATTAAAACTGGCTTTTTATTCTAATTGTTGAGTACAAAGGTTGAATTTTGGTGAGTTAGTTTGGTGTAGTAGTCAAAATGGTTGGATTTGGACTCAGAAACACGTGAGTTCTTCTCCATGATCTACTTTGATATATTGTACATTCTTGGTAAATTGACTTCATCTCCCTGAGCTTCAGTTTCCTCCTCTGAAGAATATGGATAATAATAGTAAGTATCTGACAGAGTTATTGTGTGAACTCAGTGAGGTTATGATCATAAATTAATCAGCACAATGCCTAGCTCATAGTAAGTGCTCAATAAATATTAGCTCCTAATATTGTTCAGTTCAGTTCAGTTCAGCTGCTCAGTCATGTCCGACTCTATGCGACCCCATGGACTGCAGTACACTGTGCCTCCCTGTCCATCTGGAAGTTCATGGTTCACATACTGTTGAAGCCTGGCTTGGAGAATTTTGAGCATTACTTTACTAGCGTGTGAGATGAGCATAGTTGTGTGGTAGTTTGAGCATTCTTTGGCATTGCCTTTCTTTGGGATTGGAATGAAAACTAACCTAACTAATATTGTTAGCAATAGTTTGATTAGTGCTGTGAATAATAAATGGACATGTGAAACTGAAAGACTGACATTTGAGTCATTCATTTAGGGGTGAACTTTCTTTGAACTTCCTTCCTTTTATTTTGAAAGAAAAAGATTAAGGTTTTAAAAAATCTGATGATCTGTAACATACAACATAAGTGGTAAAAGAGAAATGACCATTATAAGCTATTAACTGAACATCATGTCATATTTTTTCTTCTGGTTTTGTGAATTTTTAACAAGTATATGAAGCTGAAACTCCAATACTTTGGCCACCTGATACAAAGAGCTGACTCATTTGAAAAGACCCTGATGCTGGGAAAGATTGAGGGCAGGAAGAGAAGGTGATGACAGAGGATGAGATGGTTGGATGGCATCACTGACTCAATGGACATGAGTCTGGGTAAACTCTGGGAGTTGGTGATGGACAGGGAGACCTGGTGTGCTGCAGTTGATGGAGTCGCAAAAAGTTGGATGTGACTGAGAGACTGAAATGAACTGAACTGGACAAGTGTATTTTTGTATCTTTGTTGAAATTATCTGGAAACCGTATCTCATATTTTTGAAACTTATGGAAATGAATTGCAAAGGCTCTGGGTTTCTTCTTCATATCCTAGGAATTCACTCCACTCTTACTCTACTTTCACCCATTCTGTTTAGGCCAATAGTTTTCAATCTTCAATGTATTTCAGAATCACCTTGGAGAAAATATTTACAAATCATATTTCTAATGGGGGTTAATATTCCAAAATATAGAAAAAATTCATAGGATGCAATTATAATAAAACTAAGTGTTTTGTTTAAAAAATGGGCAGAAAATCTGAATAGACATTCTCCTCAAAGACATAAAGATGGTGAACATCTTTAATTATCATGTGAAAAGATTAGGCATGTGAAAAGATGCTCAACATCATTATCAGAGAAATACCAATTAAAACCACAGTGAAATATCACCCCCACCTGTGAGAATGGCTATCATCAATAAGAACACAAATAACAAATGTTAGTGAGGATGTGGGAAAAAGGGAACCCTCCTACACTGTTGATGGGAACGTAAGTTGGCATGGTTACTGTGGAAAACAGTAGGGAAGTTGCTCAAAAAAGTAAAAATAGAGCTTCCACCAGTTCAGTTCAGTTCAGTTGCTCAGTCGTGTCTGACTCTTTGCGACCCCATGAATCGCAGCACTCCAGGCCTCCCTGTCCATCACCAACTCCTGGAGTTCACTCAGACTCACGTCCATTGAGTCAGTGATGCCATCCAGCCATCTCATCCTCTGTCGTCCCCTTCTCCTCCTGCCCCCAATCCCTCCCAGCATCAGAGTCTTTTCCAATCAGTCAACTCTTTGCATGAGGTGGCCAAAGTACTGGAGTTTCAGCTTTAGCATCATTCCCTCCAAAGAAATCCCAGGGCTGATCTCCTTCAGAATAGACTGCTTGGATCTCCTTGCAGTCCAAGGGACTCTCAAGAGTCTTCTCCAACACCACAGTTCAAAAGCATCAATTCTTCGGCACTCAACCTTCTTCACAGTCCAACTCTCACATCCATACATGACCACAGGAAAAGCCATAGCCTTGACTAGACGGACCTTTGTTGGCAAAGTAATGTCTCTGCTTTTGAATATGCTAACTAGGTTGGTCATAACTTTCCTTCCAAGGAGTAAGCGTCTTTTAATTTCATGGCTGCAGTCACCATCTGCAGTGATTTTGGAGCCCCCAAAAATAAAGTCTGATACTGTTTCTACTGTTTCCCCATCTATTTCCATATGACCCAGCAATTACACTTTTGGATATATATCTGAGAAAAACAATAAAACTAATTCAAAAGATACATGGATCCTGGTGTTCATAGCAGCATTATTTGCAACTGTCAAGATATAGAAGCAATGTAAGTATCCATCAACAGATGAATGGATAAAGAAGATGTGATATATGTATATGATGGAATACTACTCAGCCCTTAAAATAAAATGGAATTTTTGCCGTTTGCAACTACATGAATGGATTTGGAGGGTAAAGTTAGGACCAACCTAGATAATATATTCAAAAGCAGAGACATTACTTTGCCAACAAAGGTCTGTCTAGTCAAGGCTATGGTTTTCCCAGTGGTCATGTATAGGTGTGAGAGTTGGACTGTGAAGAAAGCTGAGTGCTGAAGAATTGATGCTTTTGAACTGTAGTGTTGGAGAAGACTCTTGAGAGTCCCTTGGACTGCAAGGAGATCCACCCAGTCCATTCTGAAGGAGATCAGCCCTGGGATTTCTTTGGAAGGAATGATGCTAAAGCTGAAACTCCAATACATTGGCCACCTCATGCAAAGAGTTGACTCATTGGAAAAGAGTCTGATGCTGGGAGGGATTGGGGTCAGGAGGAGAAGGGGATGACAGAGGATGAGATGGCTGGATGGCATCACTGACTCAGTGGACGTGAGTCTAAGTGAACTCTGGGAGTTGGTGATGGACAGGGAGGCCTGGAGTGCTGAGATTCATGGGGTCACAAAGAGTCGGACACGACTGAGTGACTGAACCAAACTGATGGTAAGCGAAACAAGTCAGATAGAAAGATAGGTGCTGTGTGATATCACTTATATATGAATTCTAAAAAACGCAACAAACAAATGAATATAACAAAAAAAAAGAAACAGACTTACAGACACAGAGAACAAACTGGTGGTTACCAGTGGGGAGAGAGAAGGGGGAAGGGGAAGGGCACAATAGGGATAGGGGCTTAGTAGGTATAAACTACTATATATAAAATAAATAAGCCACAAGGATATTTGTACAGTACAGGGAATGTAGCCAATATTTGATTCTAGCCACAAAGGAATATAACTTTAAAAAGTTGTGAATTTCTATGTTGTACACCCGAAACTTACATAATATTGTAGATCAACTATACTTAGATTAAAAAATATAAAAGAACTCATATAAAATATAAAATTAAAATATATAAAGAACTCATATAACTCAAGAGTAAAAAAACAAGCAGTTCAATTAGCAAATGGGCAGGAGATCTGATTAGACATTTTCCCAAAGAAGGCCAACAGATACATAAACTCATGCTCCACATCTCTAATCATCAGGGAAATGCAAATTAAAAACCACAATGAGATATCACCTCAGAGCCATCAGAATGACTATTATCAAAAAAGACAACAAATACCAAGCATTGGAGAGGATGTAAAGACAGGGGAACCCCCATTCACTGTTGGGAATGCAAATTGGGGCAGTCACTATGGAAAATGGTGTGTAGATTCCTCCAAAAACTAAACATGGAACTACTGTATGATCCAGCAATTCCTCTCCTGGGTATTTACCTGAAGAAAATGAAGACACTAACTTGAAAAAAATACATGCACCGCTATGTTCATTACATCACTATTTACAGTAGCCAAGACATGGAAACAGTGTCAATGCCCACTGATGAATGACGGGGTAAAGAAGGTGTTGGGTATATGTATTATGGGATATTAATATTATTCAGTCTTAAGAAGGAAAAGACCACAGGACTGGAAAAGTTCAGTTTTCATTCCAATCCCAAAGAATGCTCAGACCACCACACATTTGCACTCATCTCACAAGCTAGTAAAGTAATGCTCAAAATTCTCCAAGCCAGGCTTCAAACAATATGTGAACCGTGAAGTTCCAGATGTTCAAGCTGGTTTTAGAAAAGGCAGAGGAACAAGAGATCAAATTGCCAACATCTGCTGGATCATCGAAAAAGCAAGAGAATTCCAGAAAACTATCTACTTCTGCTTTATTGACTATGCCAAAGCCTTTTACTGTGTGGATCACCACAAACTGTGGAAAATTCTGAAAGAGATGGGAATACCAGACCACCTGACCTGCCTCCTGAGAAACCTGTATGCAGGTCAGGAAGCAACAGTTAGAACTGGACATGGAACAACAGACTGGTTCCAGATTGGGAAAGGAGTATGTCAAGGCTGTATATTGTTGCCCTGCTTATTTAACTTATATGCAGAGTATACCATGCGAAATGTCAGGCTGGATGAATCACAAACTGGAATCAAGTTTGCCAGGAGAAATATCAATAACCTCAGATATGTAGATGACACCACCCTTATGGCAGAAAATGAAGAGGAACTCAAAAGCCTCTTGATGAAAGTGAAAGAGGAGAGTGAAAAAGTTGGCTTAAAGCTCAGCATTCAGAAAACTTAAGATCATGGCATCCAGTCCCATCACTTCATGGGAAATAGATTGAGAACAATGGAACACTGGCAGACTTTATTTTTCTGGGCTCCAAAATCACTGCAGATGGTGACTGCAGCCATGAAATTAAAAGACACTTGCTCCTTGGAAGGAAAGCTATGACAAACCTAGACAGCATGCTAAAAAGCAGAGACAGTACTTTGCCAGCAAAGGTCCATCTAATCAAAGCTATAGTTTTTCCAGTAGTCCTGTATGGATGTGAGAGTTGGACTATAAAGAAAGCTGAGCACCAAAGAATTGATGCTTTTGAACTGTGGTGTTGGAGAAGACTCTTGAGAGTCCCTTGGACTGCAAGGAGATCCAACTAATCAATCCTGAAGGAAATCAGTCTGGAATAGTCACTGGAAAGACTGATGCTGAAGTTGAAACTCCAATACTTTGGCCACTTAATGCAAAGAACTGACTCATTTGAAAAGACCCTGATGCTGGGAAAGATTGAAGGCAGTAGGAGGAGGGGACGACAGAGGATAAGATGGTTGGATGGCATCACTGACTTGTTGGACATGAGTTTGAGTAAGCCCGAGAGTTGGTGATGGATAGGGAAGCCTGGTGTGCTGCAGTCCATGGGATCGCAAAGAGTCGGACACAACTGAGAGACTGAACTGAGCCATAAGAAAGAATGAAATCCTGCCATTTGTAACAATGTGGATGAAGCTTGAGGGCCTTGTTCTAAGATAAATAAGTCAGACAGAAAGAAAGATGCTGTATGATTTCAGTTATACATAGAATATTAACAAAAAGACCAAGTATATAGTTACAGAGAATATATTGGTGGTTGCTAGAGGAGAGAGGTGTGAAATGAGTGACAGGAGTCCAGTTAAAAAATAAATAAATAAATCAGGGGAATGTAATGTAGAGCATGGCAACTACAGTTAACGATATTGTATGGTATACATTTGAAACTGCTGAAAGTAAATTTTAAAGTTCTCATTACAAGGGAAAAAACAACAATAAGAACAACAGAAATGGCAGGAAAAGTATGACCAGTTGTTGTCAAATTGCACTCATCTATAGCACATAGCCAGAGAAGGCAATGGCAACCCACTCCAGTACTCTTGCCTGGAAAATCCCATGGATGGAGGAGCCTGGTAGGCTGCGGTCCATGGGGTCGCTAGAGTTGGACACAACTGAGCGACTTCACTTTCACTTTTCACTTGCACGCATTGGAGAAGGAAATGGCAACCCACTCCAGTGTTCTTGCCTGGAGAATCCCAGGGACGGGAGCCTGGTGGGCTGCCGTCTATGGGGTCTCACAGAGTTGGACATGACTGAAGTGACTTAGCAGCAGCAGCAGCAGCAGCAGCAGCAGCAGCAGCATAGCACATAGATGCAGCTTCCCTGGTGGTTCAGTTGGTAAGGAGGCTGCCTGCAGTGCAGGAGGCCTGTGTTCGATCCCTGGGTCAGGAAGATCCCCTGGAGGAGGGATGACAACCCACTCCAGTATTCTTTCCTGGAGAATCCCATGGACAGAGGAGCCTGGCGGACTACGGTCCACGGGGTCACAAGAGTCAGACATACATAGCACATAAAGATTTGCATGTTAATTGCATGTTACTTTGAATTTTAGATCTGGAAGAGTCCTTAGAAATCATGTAGTTTAACTTCCTTGTAGACTTTGGTTTTTTAAAACTCAGGTGGATTCCAACTTGTTTATTTTTAAACCAAATGATCAGACCAACCAATGTTGTCCACTCATTTTTTCCCGACAAAGGACAAAACACTTACTGGCATGGAGAGCTGCAGGGAGGGAAAGCATTTCTGCATCTAGCAGCTGCTGCATTCTTTTTTTAAAGGGGGCCCTATGTTCATGGCATATTTGCAGAGTGGTTACCTCTTGTTCCTTGTTGGCCTTGTGCCTACTTGCACTTTAGTGATATTAACAGTTACTAAGGAAACTTTTGGAGAAAGCTATATAATCCTGGTTGTTCCAAAGTTTTAATGAGTACATTTTTACCATGAAATAACCTCAAGAGATAGCAGACTTAATAAACCAGACATGATAATCATTTCACGTGTACTGCAGAAATGATGCTTACTCCCCAGTGAAATAAGACTTCTCAGGCCTCAGTGAAGACAAAGGAATTTATCATTCTCTAGCAGCAGGGTGGGCCCTAGCTTGGGTGGCAAGCTACGTAAATATTAATGGAGATTCCAACTCCACTGTGTCTGAGGTAATTTTGATGCTGTTTTAGCAGCTGAGGGTCAAGGCAAAAAAAAAAAAAAAAAAAAGGAGAAAAAATGGTATTGGTGTGACTTGGATCTTTTCTACTGTAAGGAAAATCCTTCTGTTTATTTTTTAAAGTTCTTTTTTTGTCTCTTCAGTGTCTGTGGCCATCTTAAAACCTCTGCATGATGCTAGCAGCACATTTTACCCTGGAAATCCACCGACACTTTTGCCATAAGGTTATTTGACCTGTTTTTTTCTCATTTTACAGTGTCAGTCTTTGAGCTGAATAATTTCAAACAGCTTTGCCTCCCAAGAACTCTTTTTCTTTGTGGAGCAAACCATGAAGAAATACTTGACTAGCGGGTGAAATGACGAATACTCTCAACCTCAAAACTATTAGAAATCAATTTCTCAAGCATCAGATCTAATTATTCTCCCTTCCCCATTTCAATTCAGGCATCCCAAGGTTAAGGAAAAGCAGCTGAGAAAACAGTTTTCTTGGTTGATGTTCATTACTGCTCACTTTTTATGTAAGTAAAGGATAGGATGGGGACACAACTTCCAAAATATGCCCCTTTAATTGCCAAAAAAGACACACAATATGCAGAAAAAGAGAATATCTGTGCTATAAGGCAGAGATAACAGTGCTGATAGGAAGTGTTGGAAGTCCTCTTGTCTAGTGACTCTCAAACACGCTTTTCGTTGCAGCACCAGCTATTCTCTCAGTGGGGAGGAACCTAGGAAGGAAGAGCTGGAGGTGCGGTCCGGCTCATGTGGCTGCCCAGAGGGCCAGGAGTAAAGAGGGGGTTCGCTTAGGCTGCTGTGAAAGGCAGAGAATGTGCGGCTGACGCTGAAGTGTGTTTGTATGTGTGGAGGTATGGAAGTAGCAGGAGGGCATTGAAATGAGAGGCAGGAACAGGAAGTCACACTGCTGAAAGGGGTAGGTGGTGTTTTGATCATTACAACAGGCTCCGAATTTGTAGAAATAGTTTGAGAAATCATCTTCCAGCCGAGGCCCTGTTTCTGTGTGTTAAGTTACTCAAGGCAGTTATCCAAGATAATTTGAAGATGTATGTATACACTTTATAGAGAGTTTAGTGTTCAAGCTCCTTTGGAGTCAAATTTATCTATAAAATAATAGTTACATTCATCGCATACTTCTTGATGAAATCTAAGACCATTTCTCTTGTCAGGTGTTCTGGAGATGGAGAGCAACACATGGAGTAATTAAGACATGTTTTGACTGATTGCAAGCGACAGAAACCCAACTCTGCCTAACTTACCAAGAAGGGACTTTCTTGGCAAGTATAACCCAACTCTGGGAAAAGCAGGGGCGTGGCTGACTTCGGGCCTCTGGAAGCAGAACCTGCAGTGCTATTAGGTCTCTGTCTTCTCTAAGCTCCTCTCAGCATGTTGACTCTATCCTCTCAGACTGGCTTTCTCTGTGAGCAGCAACAATTCCCCAAAGCTCCTGTGCTTCCCATGGAGAAGAAGAAACTCCCTTTAATTTCCATATAAAAACCACCCAAGGGCAGGACTGTGATTGACCCCCACCCCCATCCATTTATGGTCTGGAGGGAATGAATGCTGCGATTTGGCAGCCCCAGCTTCAACTACAGCATTATGTTAGAGTCAGGCAGAAGTTCTGTCTTCAAAGGGGAATATTGCCAATGACCATTCAGCTAATGAAAATCTAAATCTGTCTTTTCAACCTGAAAACTCTCAGAGTTATCTGTAGGACTTTAGTTTCTAGAATAGTAAAAGCTTAAGAATTAAACTAGAATGGATAATCAATTAGAAACTCCTTGAAGACAGGGATTATATTTTATTATACTTCAGTATTCTCTGCTCTTGTTCAAGAGAATTTTGAAAATATGCTAAAACATCGATTTGGATCACTTGTGGTAATAAATGGATTCATAAAATTAATCACAATGATGATGTTGGGGTTACTTATGGGAAAACTTAGAATTTGTTCTTTAGCAGATTTAGTTTCATAATTTTCCCAGTATAAGAAAATATTAAAAAAGGGACTGGATGAGGGTGTGAGTCGGCTGGGTAGTTAGAGAAAATTAGCAGTCTCATTTATATGGTTAGTTAGTTAGTTAGTGTTAGTCGCTCAGTCATGCCCGACTCTTTGCGACCCCATGGACTGTAGCCCACCAGGCTCCTCTGTCCGTGAGATTTCCCAGGCAAGGATACTGGCGTGGGTTGCCATTTCCTTCTCCAGGGGATCTTCCCAACTCAGGGGTCGAACCCGGGTGTCCTACACTGCAGGCAGATTCTTTACCGACTGAGCTACAAGGGAAGCCCATTTATATGGGAGGCCTTATTTAAAGTTGTTTATGTTTATTTTAAAATTATTTTTTGAGGTGGTGCTTTTGAAAAAATCTTTTTGGAAAATAATAAGAATCTTAGATTTTGGACCAGAGATTTCCCTTCAGGATATTCCTCACTTGAGATTTTCAAAGTCATTATTGAGAGTGCCTTTCATAATTTTTCATATCGCATTGTAGGAACGGCCAGTGTCATTTTGAACACTATTAACCATGCCTGATACCTCCTCACCACCATAAATTAAGGTCGAATGTTGGTTGAAGTGAAGCTAGATCTATCAACCTGTCAAAAGCACTGATTTATAGACAGTTCTGCTCCTCACATTTCTTGGGACGACTGCCCTCCTCTTGTGGGCTCACATCGCTTTGAAGCACACAGGGAATGAACGAATATGGTAGCGCCTCTACCTAACTAATCCTGTCTAAAGTGTCTCCACTGGAAGTATTTGAGAGAAGTATTTATTTTCCCAGTATGATTTATGTAAAAATTTGTCCCACTGGAAAGTAGCATATTAATGCCTAATTCTAGGGAAAAAAAAAAAGGAGGCGGGTAAAAACCTTCTCTGCTGTCTAGACAGAGCCCTGTTAGTCTATGTCTGACCATGCGGGGGCTCATGGTGGTGATATTAATCGGCGGGAAATGAGCCAAGGAAAGACAACCTATCTACCAATTAAATTTACTGAGCTTACGGGGTGGTTTATAAAGTCAACATGCTGGGCAAGGTTTACATCTGACCAGGGAAATTGTTGTTTTCTGATCCCCAGTTGGCTGTCAGCCAGTCCAAACACAAGACAGATGTTGGCTTTAGTAGGGTCAGGGTTATCACAGGGTGGGATGAATAGTCATTGGCTCTGGAGTTTGCTGCTTTTCCTTGGCTGATGAATAAGAGCAAATAAAATTATTTCTGAATGCCTTGGGGGCGTGAGGTGGGTTCGTTTTGCAAAGCTGGATCGGGGCACTGAAAACCAACATCACAGCAGTGAACTTCTTGTGTCTGACATTTCTTAGTTCAGTTTGATCTGAGGACGACTGATTCTCTATCTCAAAGGCCAAAGGTTAATGCCGTCTCATAAAGATAATGATAAACACAAACAAGGTATTCACTTTGATATATTGGTTTCTTATCCAGGGGATCAAGGCAAAAATGTGGGAGAACTGAAAACACAAAGTTTGAAGTAGCATCAAAGTAATTTGTTAGTTTTTGAAGTAGGAACTTTTTTATTAAATGCTTTCTTCTAATAGAATTGAGGTGTATAATAGCATGAAACTCAATGAAGACTGTGAAATTGGGAGATGTTTTCTATGTTTGCTATGTGTCAAGTATGTAAAGCCTGCACATGTGAGTCCCACTCACTTGTGTTTGTCTTTTGGGATGGTTTAGTTTCCATTAGGTGCTAGGAAAACTAGCCATGCACCATAGTCCCTGCAGGATGAGAGCCAGACTTGAAAGAATCCTGTCTGTGGGAAGGCAGACTTGTGGAGCGAGCAGAGTTCGATGAGGCCCAATGCTGGGGCTTTGGGATCCATGCTGGGGGCCGCCAGAGTCGTCACCTGACCCTGGGCAGCAAGTGAGAGCAGGAGGCTGTGAGTTAGTAAAACTTTTGGTGCATTTCTGGGAGAGGAAAATATACAACAGCCTTTCATGAGCCTGGAAATATATAGCAAGGTTGACATAAGTTATTCTGGGAATTACATGTTAAATTGTATTCCAGATACCAGGTTATATTTGGTGGTTGACTAGAAAATAATGTACTGTTTGTCTATTTAAGGCTAAAGATCTCTCCAACATTGCCTTTTAAGCCTACAATTGCCCATGAAAATAAACAGATATTTCCCTCCTTGCCCGAACTGCCTTTCTCATCTGCTCATTCTGGAATGCTCTTATGAAAGTTATCAGCCTCTCTGACCACATTTATCTTTCCAATTCTTTTTCATTCAATGGCAGCCCCTCTCATCACCTCATCCATGTTATCCTCTAGACTTTGCCTCACTTTGGCTGCACCCAGGGTTTCTGGGCCAGACCTTGTTCTGCCCTCCTGACTCTGAGTGTGTGGTCACCCTCAGGCTGGCCTCCTCTCCCTGAACTCCTCCTCCTTGCTCTCCCTGATGGTTTCCTCCAAGTTCCTGTGGTCTGCCAAGCTGAGTGCTGACCCCTTTCTCTTGGAAGATTCCTTTGCTCCCACACATCCAGTGTTCTCTGAATTGAGGGCTCTTAACCTCCGGCTTTTTCCAGCTGGAGACTTTCAACCTAATTGATGCTATCCAATCACACTCCTGTGCTTGTTTGGGTGTTTTCTTATTATCGCGCCTTTTCATCAGGTATTCTGTTTGGGGGTCATCTTTGGCTATTTGTCTCAGCCTACGTTAATGTGACTCAGCGTTACATTTATGAGATGCTGTCTGCGCTGGACGTGAGGACCCAACACAGTAGCGTTCCCTGTGGGTTGTCCGCCTCTTCCCAAGGTGGGGTGGACAAGTTCACATTGGTCAGGCTGAGGCAGACAAGGCCTTGAGAATGCTGGCTGTGTTTGGATGAAGCTTTTTGGAAAGTCATCATTTCAGGCACGTTTCGGCCCTCCATGTTCTCCTTCGTGAAGTGATTAAAACACGATCTGACAGTAAAATGATGAGTCGTTAGGTTCACAGAGACCTTAGGCAGTGGAGATGTAGTTACGGAACCCCAGGTCATAACTTTGTATCATTTTTCATTTTTTTTATTTTTTCAGTATTATTCTGTGGTATCACTGCTTTCTTGTGGAAATTTTTCTTTTAGGAAGATGTCTGGCTGTGAGTCAGTTTCTTTCCCTAAGAGTGTTGTCTGAGGCAGTAAGAGAGCTGTATTTTTCCTTCTACAGACCTCTTTTTTTTTTTTTTGTCCAAAGGAAAAATTTGGCCAAATTATCTAAATTATCTGTGGATTAGATTCTGGGCTTATAATTGGCTAAGGAAGCTCTGTTTGGGAGTGGAAAGGAGAATGGGAGACAATGGATAGAATTCTGGTGGAAAGGCAGTGTCCTCGACTGTCCAGAGGGACCATACATAGTTGTTCCTCTTTCAGTATTGCTGGGACAATGTCTGGCTTGGTATGTATGGGCCCTGACTATTCTTGCTGTTCTTTCTGTGCCACTTGATGATAATGTGGGTTTTTACCCCATTCAGAAAAAACAGGCAAGTCTCTATTTCTGTAGCTGAATTGGGCTACATGTGTTCATTAAAAGCAAACAAGCAAAAATTAGAAATTCCAACCTCAGAAATATCAGGGACCCTGTCTTCCAGATTTGGTATCTTATATTCTCCCTGAGAAGAAGGCAAGTCTGAGAGTCATATATACACCAACCGCCCCCCGCCCAAAAAAAAATGCAGTAAAATTAAAATACTGTAAATCTCATAATGTCCAAAGGTTTCGCATACTATATGCTTCTGCTTGGCATTCATTCACACTCGACTTATCTGAAATGACCCTGCCACTGACCTTCAAAATAAAATTCTATTTCAGAGTTTTTCTTGCATGATGTCATCATTCTTCTAGGCCTCACTGAAGAGCCTAATACTTTTATGGAAAACTTCTATCACATGATGAGAACTATGCAACACAATGTTTTCCTTTCTGACCTGGCCATTGAGAGCTATCTTTGGGGTTTAGTGATGACATATTCTTAGCATAGGTTTTCTAGTACATTTGTTCTCTACAAAGCTGCCTCTTTACTATGGGACCTTTTTTGTCTTTGTATTAATAATCCATTTGCATATTTCTCTTTTATCATCAGATCAGATCAGTCGCTCAGTCGTGTCCAACTCTTTGCAACCCCATGAATCACAGCACGCCAGGCCTCCCTGTCCATCACCAACTCCCAGAGTTCACTGAGACTCATGTCCATCGAGTCAGTGATGCCATCCAGCCATCTCATCCTCTGTCGTCCCCTTTTCCTCCTGCCCCCAATCACTCCCAGCATCAGAGTCTTTTCCAATCAGTCAACTCTTCACATGAGGTGGCCAAAGTACTGGAGTTTCAGCTTTAGCATCATTCCTTCCAAAGAAATCCCAGGGCTGATCTCCTTCAGAATGGACTGGTTGGACCTCCTTGCAGTCCAAGGGACTCTCAAGAGTCTTCTCCAACACCACAGTTCAAAAGCATCAATTCTTTGGCGCTCAGCCTTCTTCACAGTCCAACTCTCACATCCATACATGACCACAGGAAAAACCATAGCCTTGACTAGACAAACCTTTGTTGGCAAAGTAATGTCTCTGCTTTTGAATATGCTATCTAGGTTGGTCATAACTTTCCTTCCAAGGAGTAAGCGTCTTTTAATTTCATGGTTGCAGTCACCATCTGTAGTGATTTTGGAGCCCAGAAAAATAAAGTCTGACACTGTTTCCACTGTTTCCCCATCTATTTCCCATGAAGTGGTGGGACTGGATGCCATGATCTTCGTTTTCTGAATGTTGAGCTTTAAGCCAACTTTTTCACTCTCCACTTTCACTTTCATCAAGAGGCTTTTGAGTTCCTCTTCACTTTCTGCCATAAGGGTGGTGTCATCTGCATATCTGAGGTTATTGATATTTCTCCTGGCAATCTTGATTCCAGCTTGTGTTTCTTCCAGTCCAGCGTTTCTCATGATGTACTCTGCATAGAAGTTAAATAAACAGGGTGACAATATACAGCCTTGACGAACTCCTTTTCCTATTTGGAACCAGTCTGTTGTTCCATGTCCAGTTCTAACTATTGCTTCCTGACCTGCATACAGATTTCTCAAGAGGCAGGTCAGGTGGTCTGGTATTCCCATCTCTTTCAGAATTTTCCACAGTTGATTGTGATCCACACAGTCAAAGGCTTTGGCATAGTCAATAAAGCAGAAATAGATGTTTTTTCTGGAACTCTCTTGCTTTTTCCATGATCCAGCAGATGTTGGCAATTTGATCTCTTGTTCCTCTGCCTTTTCTAAAACCAGCTTGAACATCAGGAAGTTCACGGTTCACATATTGCTGAAGCCTGGCTTGGAGAATTTTGAGCATTACTTTACTAGCGTGTGAGATGAACATCTCAAATAATTTTGAAAGGATTTCTGATTTAGAGATCACTTAATGGCAACAAAGAGTCACAAAGAGCAGTGTTTCTCAACCTCAGAACCACTGACACTTGGGCAGAGGGTTTGGGCAGGAGGAACCACTCAGGTCACAACGCGGACATGGATGATGTCTCTGCCAATGCATTGGGGGAATTGTGGACTGAAGTGTGCCTGCTCGAAGAGTCCTGCACTGGGCAAGACTGGCTAGGCCCTTATTCCATCCCTTTGCTTGGTCATTTGTTGGTATCTCAAAAGAAATGTGATCTTGTTTACCACCACTAATCACTGGCCAAACCCTAGGAGGTATGTGGGATCAGGGGGTACACTGAGGGCTCACTGAGGTTGCTGACAGCTGGAGACTATCAGCTACTCACATTCTTTGAAGCTGGGAAGCAAGTTCTTCTGGGCAGGGGATCTGCCCAGGTTGCTCTGCCCATTGTCTTTCCTAACTGCTTTATACTTCTCTGTCCATGGACCCTTTTCTCCCTGCTTTCTGATGCCATTGAGCATAACAGGACTGCTTTAAGGGGCCCTATTTTGTCAGTTGAAATATTAATAGAGTTTGAACAGACTTATTGGATACAAACTCAAAATTCTTATAGACTTCTTGGGCTAATTGGGGTTGAGTGTCCACTTGTCCAATTGACTACAGTGTCACATAGAAGAAGCATGACTGCAGGGTACCACTTTTGTAGGTAGGAGTTCTCTGGGAAGGAAAGCCGTAATCTGGATTATACATCCAAAAGTCGCTTCTTTAAAGTGTGATTATGTGCAGAGTTGGAACCTAAAGCCAGGCCCTGTGCTTTTAAATGCAGCGAAAAGTGAAAGTCACTCAGTTGGGTCCAACTCTTTGTGACCCCATGGACTGCAGCCTGCCAGGCTCCTCTGTCCATGGAATTTCCAGGCCAGAATACTGGAGGTAGCCGTTCCTTTCTCCAGGGGATTGTTCGAACCCAGGAATTGAACAGCAGTCTCCTGCATTGCATGTGGATTCTTTATCAGCTGAACTACCAGGAAAGCCCCTTTAAGTATAGTATTCTTCCTAAAAACATGGTGCCTTTCTCTCTGTCCATTGTTTCCTTGATTTTAACCCATCTTGAACATTGCTGCCCAAAGGAATCTTCATTCAAACTTAGCTCTATTTTGCAGAACCAGCCAGACCATGGCTCACCATAGTCAACACAGTTAATTCTAAAATAATTAAAAACCCTTTAAGACTTGCTCCATTGAGCATCATAGACTTAACACTAATCAGCTACTCTGCTAAAGTATAGACTATAACATTCCTTGATCATGGCAATGCATTCCTTCCCCCTGCCTCTTTGCCTCCACCTGTATTGCCCTAGCCTTTAAACTAATTTATTGAATGTTTACTCTGCCAAGTACAGTGTTCAGTTCTTTTTGCATTCTCTCTGTCCTCCCAACAACTCTGTGAGGTAAGAATCAGTACTCCTACTGGTACTTTTATTTTATTATCATCTGGGCTTCCAAAGTGGCATCAGTGGTAAAGAAACCACCTGCCAATGCAGGAGACGTAAGAGATGCAGGTTCTATCCTTGGGTCAGGAAGATCCCCCGGAGGAGGGCATGGCCTACTGAAGTGACTTAGCTTCACGGTTTAGAAAAGTAAAGTGACTGAAGAGCTATGTGATGAAACCTAGTTTTGTCCAACATCAAATTCAGAGTATTTCTACTTTTCATGCTTCCTCTTTACCTTGTTAAGTACTACATGACTAAAGGTCAAGTTCTGTTATTTCTACCTATCTCTTTCTGATAATTCCAAAGCAGAGATCTTAATTACGTTCTCTCTTTAATCATAATACTCAAATAGTATTGAATGGTATTGTGGTTTATAATATTGTAACTTAAGTGATTGTATGAATATATCTTCACATTAGACCTAAGCCACTTAAAGACCATGGATTCAGTGTCCCATTCAAAACGTGGATGAGAGACCACTCAATAGGTTTAAGATTCAGATGAAGCAGAAATAAAGTTCACTAAAATATTAAATAAGCCCCAAGCAAGCTGTCAAATTACAAATAAACAGAAAATGAAATATGATATGAACTTATGAAACAGATAATTAAGACAAGATAGAAATATATTTTTAAGATGGAAGAAAATTCTGGAAATAAATAAGAATAAGCATATTTTTGATGTGCTGACAAGACTCCTGAACACAGTAAACATATGCAACAATGTACCTTGTTTTGTAGTGAAGTTCTGTTTGCTGTATGAAATCTTTGTTAGAATAAGTTCAGGTTAGCTTTAAAATTATCTCCAGAAAAATCTACAGAATGTATGGAAAAGAGAAAAAGTGTTAGTCCCTCAGTTGTGTCCAGCTCTTTGTGACCCCATGGAGTGTAGCTTGCCAGGCTTCTCTGTCCATGGAATTCTCCAGGCAAGAATACTAGAGTGGGTAGCCATTCTTTTCTCCAGAGGATCTTCCCAACCCAGAGAGCGAACCTAGGTCTCCTGCATTACAGGCAGATTCTTTACTGACTGAGCCACCAGGGAAGTCACACTGAAAACAGAAAGATTGTTTTCTATTACTTATTTTACAAACAAGCTTTGATTATATCAGAGCCTAGTAACTTCAAGTTGATGATAATTTAGACATACCTTGAATAAATTATGCACATATACAAAGCACATGTATAACATAAACGTGAGTGCATGCATAGTTACTCAGTTGTGTCTGACTCTTTGAAACCCCAAGGACTATAGTCCGCCAGACTCCAACATAAACATGATGATGTACAATTTCATCTATTTTAAAGAGATTTAAAATACACTAAGATAATCAATTAGCATATACATTTATTGTTTTTCATTAATATATTCATGTTAATTGTTAAAAATGCCAAATCATATTTTAAAATTATGTAATTAATATTGTTGGCCTTCTAAAGTAACATTACTGATGATTAATTTGAATGAATGATAAAATCTTCAATTAATCAAATAAGTCCAGAGTCTTATCATATGTAAAGTACTGTGGCAAATAAAAAGAAATATAATTTAGCTAGGGAAGGAATTTAATAATAATTAAATTTGCATAACAAGAAAAAAATTACAGTCGATGCAAACATTGCTAATTGAAATCAGCAGACAGAAAGAGCATTGTAAGTTGAATGGTGTCAAAATGTTATAAGGAAACACTTTGAAGTGATACATAATGAACATAAACGTGGTCAGTTAGAGGGGATAGACACGGCATACTGACCAGTCTGGTGGTCTGTAAATAGAATCTTTTAGCATGAACTAAGATTCCTGCAGTAGGAAAGTAAATTGGAGCTATAGTATGAAGAACTTTGAATGCCAGGGTAATATTTTTGAACAGTGGTAACTTATTGAGTGTTACTATAGTCATTTTTCACCAGAAGGTTTATCTAATCCCTTATGATTATACAGTGGAAGTGAGAAATAGATTTAAGGGCCTAGATCTGATAGATAGAGTGCCCGATGAACTATGGAATGAGGTTTGTGACATTGTACAAGAGACAGGGATCAAGACCATTCCCAGAGAAAAGAAATGCAAAAAAGCAAAATGGCTGTCTGGGGAGGCCTTCCAAATAGCTGTGAAAAGAAGAGAAGTGAAAAGCAAAGGAGAAAAGGAAAGATATAAACATCTGAATTCAGAGTTCCAAAGAATAGCAAGAAGAGATAAGAAAGCCTTCTTCAGCCATCAATGCAAAGAAATAGAGGAAAACAACAGAATGGGAAAGACTAGGGATCTCTTCAAGAAAATCAGAGATACCAAAGGAACATTTCATGCAAAGATGAGCTCGATAAAGGACAGAAATGGCATGGACCTAACAGAAGCAGAAGATATTAAGAAGAGATGGCAAGAATACACAGAAGAACTGTACAAAAAAGATCTTCATGACCCAGATAATCATGACGGTGTGATCACTGACCTAGAGCCAGACATCCTGGAATGTGAAGTCAAGTGGGCCTTAGAAAGCATCACTACGAACAAAGCTAGTGGAGGTGATGGAATTCCAGTTGAGCTATTCCAAATCCTGAAAGATGATGCTGTGAAAGTGCTGCACTCAGTATGCCAGCAAATTTGGAAAACTCAGCAGTGGCCACAAGACTGGAAAAGGTCAGTTTTCATTCCAATCCGAAAGAAAGGCAATGCCAAGGAATGCTCAAACTAGCGCACAATTGCACTCATCTCACACGCTAGTAAAGTAATGCTCAAAATTCTCTAAGCCAGGCTTCAGCAATATGTGAACCGTGAACTTCCTGATGTTCAAGCTGGTTTTAGAAAAGGCAGAGGAACCAGAGATCAAATTGCCAACATCCGCTGGATCATGGAAAAAGCAAGAGAGTTCCAGAAAAGCATCTATTTCTGCTTTATTGACTATGCCAAAGCCTTTGACTGTGTAGATCACAATCAACTGTGGAAAATTCTGAAAGAGATGGGAATACCAGACCACCTGATCTGCCTCTTGAGAAATCTGTATGCAGGTCAGGAAGCAACAGTTAGAACTGGACATGGAACAACAGACTGGTTCCAAATAGGAAAAGGAGTTCATCAAGGCTGTATATTGTCATCCTGTTTATTTAACTTATATGCAGAGTACATCATGAGAAACGCTGGACTGGAAGAAACACAAGCTGGAATCAAGATTGCCAGGAGAAATCTCAATAACCTCAGATATGCAGATGACACCACCCTCATGGCAGAAAGTGAAGAGGAACTCAAAAGCCTCTTGATGAAAGTGAAAGAGGGTGAAAAAGTTGGCTTAAAGCTCAACATTCAGAAAACGAAGATCATGGCATCCAGTCCCACCACTTCATGGGAAATAGATGGGGAAACAGTGGAAACAGTGTCAGACTTTATTTTTCTGGGCTCCAAAATCACTACAGATGGTGACTGCAGCCATGAAATTAAAAGACGCTTACTCCTTGGAAGGAAAGTTATGACCAACCCAGACAGCATATTCAAAAGCAGAGACATTACTTTGCCAACAAAGGTTTGTCTAGTCAAGGCTATGGTTTTTCCAGTAGTCATGTATGGATGTGAGAGTTGGACTGTGAAGAAGGCTGAGCGCCGAAGAATTGATGCTTTTGAACTGTGGTTTTGGAGAAGACTCTTGAGAGTCCCTTAGACTGCAAGGAGATCCAAGCAGTCCATTCTGAAGGAGATCAGCCCTGGGATTTCTTTGGAAGGAATGATGCTAAAGCTGAAACTCCAGTACTTTGGCCACCTCATGCGAAGAGTTGACTCATTGGAAAAGACTCTGATGCTGGGAGGGATTGGGGGCAGGAGGAGAAGGGGACGACAGAGGATGAGATGGCTGGATGGCATCACTGACTCAATGGACGTGAGTCTGGGTGAACTCCGGGAGTTGATGGACAGGGAGGCCTGGCATGCTGTGATTCATGGGGTTGCAAAGAGTCGGACACGACTGAGCAACTGATCTTATCTGATCTGATAGTCATTTTTCACCAGAAGGTTTATCTACCTTATTTATTGAGCATCAGCCATTTTTAAGAGTCACTGTGTTAAGTATTATAGGAAGTTAAAAAATTAGCAATATGACTTCTGCATTCAAGCAGCTGATTGTCTACTACATAGGAGAAAATAGATGTAAACAAGCAACTATTGAATAAGTCAGATTATGACAGGAGTTATAAGAGAAGAGAAGAGTAAACCGAGTGTTAAGATAGAAGAGGGGAAGAGAAATTAACTCCAGCTGGGAGGATTCAGGAATACCTGAGAAAAGAGCAGGCATTTCAATTGGTCCTTGAAAGATGGAGGAAATTTTGACAACACCTTTTCTCCATGAGGGGAGCATGCATTTTAAATAGGAAAACCAAGAGCACAGGAGTAGGAAATTGCAGAACAAATTAAAGGCCTAGAAAATGGTTTGCTTGGCTAGAATCCAAAGAGCATGAGGAGGAGGAATGAGAGGTAAAGGCAGAAGTGCAGAGTGGGACCTGGATGTGGAGGGGCTTTACAGACAAGCTTAGACACTTGCACTTTATTCTTTCCTCTTTTGTTTCTGAGGAGAGAGTGAATCTTAAAAATACCTCCCCTGAAGTTCTCATAAGCATCTCCAGGAGTTCATGTCCTGGAGATGGATACACATATGGTGAATGGTAAAATATGTACTATGGGGAAATTGCTAGGGAAGAAGAACAGTGGGTGGGATGAATTAAAAAGGGAAATTATAAGCAGGAAGAAGTTTCAGGAGCTCTCACAATAGTACAGGTGGCTCTATGAGGGTTAGAAGTACCACGCTCTTTTTCTTTCTTCCTTCCCTATCTTAATGAGAGCTTCCCAGGTGGCACTAGTGGTAAAGAACTCCTGCCAATGCAGGAGATTTAAGAGACATGAGTTCGATCCCTGGGTCAGGAAGATCCCTTGAAGGAGGGCATGGCCATCCACTCCAGGATTTTTGCCTGGAGAATCCCCTGGGCAGAGGAGTCTGGCAACCTACAGTCCATGGAGTTGCAAAGTGTCAGACACGACTGAGTGACTGAGCACACACTATACCCATCTTAATGAGATATAGTTGACATATAACATGATGTAAGTTTAAGATGATTTGATATATAAATGTTGCTAAATGATTACTGCAGTAAGTTTGTTAACATATCTGTCACCTGACATAGTTACTACTACTAAGTTCTGAATCTCTCACCAGTCTACACTTTCTGCATGGAAGATGGGAATGTTAAACAGGAAATAGCTTTTTAAACCTTTGCCAGGGTTCAGTGGATAGTATCCATTGACTGACTAGATGTGGGAATCAGTCAAGGAGGAATTAAGGATAGTTTCATGATTTAAGTCTTTGTTAACTAAAAGACAACATCTGTCTTAAAATTAAAGCGTGGAAAAGACAGAAGAGTTATTTTGGTTGCCTGCAATATAGTGCATTCAGGTCCAAGATTACAAGATGGCAGACCGAGCATATTTATTGACTTGCCCTCTATCTCTAGTCCAACTGATGTCACAGTAAAATAGTTAGGCTAGAAACTCCTAAAATCCAGGAGAAAGGGAGGGAGAAGTTATAAGAAAATGAGAGAAAAATTAATTTCTGGAAGATAGATCACAGAGAAATATGAGGAGGGACACATTACAGAGGAAGTAGCTGCCTGGTGGGCATATGGGAAATGGAATGGGAGATGACTAGGCTCAGGTTGGCAGACGTAGAATGAAGAAAACCGAAGTGATGCTCTGAAGGTTGGTCAGTGCAACGTGATCGGTGTGTCCTTCCTTACCTCTATGCCTAGCACTGCCAGGAAGCCTCAGATGCGTGGGGCAAGAACTCCTGGTGGATCTTCTCTGGCTGGAAGTAGACCAAATGCTCTTTCTAGACCAAAATATCCGTCCTGATATATTTGTTGGTGTGAAAGAGTTTGTCAAATAGTGTTCTCCTGAATTAAACTGTCCGAAGAAAATGAAACCTTCTAGAGAACTATGCTCCTCATTGTGATTATCAGTTTGCCTCTTGCCCATTGAACACTTATACCTCACAGCCATGAACACATGAAGTCATTCATTCTTCCCACTCAGGGGAAGGGTTATATGTAAAAACAGTGCAGAGGAAACCTCAATTATTTATAATGATAAACCCAGATTTTCATTCTTAAACACAAATGGAATCCAAGATACCAGACTGTTGAAAAAAATAGTAGTGCTGAAAGAAAATGGAGATAAGAAAATATACTAAAATATGTCATTAAAATATATAAAAATATATATTGACACTGGAGGAACTTGAGGTAAATTTAGGGCTTCCCTAGTGTCTCAGTGGTAAAGAGCTCACCTTCAAATGCAGGAGACATAAGACACGGGGTTTGATCCCTGGGTTTCGAAGATCCCCTGGAAGAGGGCATGGTCATCCATTCCAGTATTCTTGCCTAGAGAATCCCATGGACAGAGGAGCCTGGTGGGCTATAATTCATGAGGCTAAAAAGACTCAAACATTACTGAAATGACTTAGCATTCACATACACTAGGGAACAGAAGATAACTTTAAAAAAAAAATTCTGTCCTGTTAGTATTGGCATTAAGATGTGAGACAATATTATATCCAGAAAGCAGAAGCAGGATGCTATGAAGAAAGAATGAATAAAATGAGAAATGACTTTTATAAATTACAAATGATTGCTGAAAAGTAAAACTCCAATAACATCAAGCAAAGACAGACAAAATCACCAAAATATGAAAAACAAGATACGATAAATCTGAAAGTTCAGAAATCAGACTAGCAGGAGTCCCAGAAATGAAAAGCAAAGAGAAGAGAGAAGAAATGAACAAAATAATGAAAGAAAATTTCCCAGAGCTGAATGTAATATTTTCATATGCTGTAAGAGATGACTAAAAATACCCCCCCAACACATTCCCATGAAATTTAAGATCATTTCAGATGTAGATAAGAAGTTTTCAGAAAGAAAAATTTCCTTAAAAGGATGGAGGATCAGGCTGGTGTCAGACGTCTCGTCAGTCACATGGGTGTTTGAATATAATAGAATTATGCTTTCAAAGCTCTGAGGAAAAGTTATTTTGACACGAAATTTCCATAACCAATCAATGAATCAATTAGGGTAGAATAAAGGCATTTTCAGGTATGCAAGGATTCAGAAAATTTGCCTACCATGATCCTTTTTGCAGACATTTCTCAGTGATAGCAAAATGAGAAAGGGAACTGAGGAAGAAGACACGGTATTTCGGCCAGATATGCAGTGTGGGAAAGCCCAGGATGAGAGCTGTGTGGGAGGTGGAGGACCTAGAACTACAGAAGAAATGTCTCTTGGAAAAAGAATACTTTATTATATGATTGAGAGTAAATTTCAGGATATAGTGAAAGCATATATTTCCTCTTTTTAAAAGAAAAAAACAAGATAATTAAACCCCTCCACCTCTCTGTCTTCCAAACCAGATCAAATTCAAAAAGTACAAGAAAGCCATGGTCCAAATATGGAGCAAACAGAAATGTGGCAGTGAAGAAGGAATTCATAGGGCCTAGACTCCGTCTCAGGCCTGTTCATGCTGATCATGCTCGGCCACCTTTCCAATGGACTCTGAACTCTGTGCTTAGTGCCTATGAAAACAACAACAGAAGGATAAGACCCCCTCCAGACAGGGGAACCTTGAAGATTGTATCTAGGTTACTCATCGCCTAAGAGAAAACATATACTAATCACCCCTTCCTCTGTATCTATCGGAGTGTGACCTCGGGTTTATTGATTATTGGCTAATTGTTTGAGCACATGAGCACATAGCACGTGAATGACGGGGTTACCGGGATTGTATTTTCTTTGGTTTATGTAAGTCTCAAGGAATTTGGAGTGGTGGGTTCAGACATGTACACATGGGGTGTAAAAGATTTTCCCAAATGCTGGTCGGGGTCCTTGGCTAAGAGGAGACTCTGCTTTGGGCCCAGGGGTGTAATAGACTGCACTCCACTATCTGCATTGTCCTTCTGAGTGAGTTTGTTTCCCGGAACGCGTGGCTACAACAATAGGATTTGGCATAATTGAGGCCACACGATAAAATAATCCATTTGACTGGTATGCAGGAGTGCTGTCCCTGGGGCCAACCAGCACAGGGATGTGGTACTTGAGAAGTAAAGGTAAACAAGTATATTTCTAAATATGTGTAAAGTAAATAATATTTAAATAATTACAATGACATAGATACTGTTTACTGGTTTAAAATTTTCAGAATCTATATGCAAACCATTAAAGACAATTATTGGTCATAATACTGAATATAGATTATAAAATTAAAAGTTTAGATAACAGGACTTAGAAGAGATAAAGAAGAAGGAAAAGTGAAGTTAAGGGCAAGGGGTTAATATCTTTAACACTGTCACAGTGGGAAGTTGCTAGGTCAAGTCAAAAGTTGACAAAATAAGAATACAGATTTTAAAATATTTAAAATTCCAGATGTGGCAGGGAGAGTAATTAATAGTGATGATTAACAGCAATGACGTATAAAGAGGATGGGGAAGGATGAATTAAGTGAGCTAGTTGTCATCATTCGTAAGTTTACCTCTGAATAAAAAAAATGAAGTAAACAATAGAGGAAGCAAAATCAAATAAGAGTGTTTACTTCTAGGAATAGATAGTGTGGACCATTTATTTCAGCTAAAAATAGTGCAGTTTAGTAAAACTGGACACCTGAAAACCTAAAGAAAGAAACTATCTGTGGCCCATGGACCAGCAAAGTCGACACCACTTGGGAGTGAACTGGAGATAGTCTTGTATCCACCACTCCAGATCTACAGACTCAGAACATCCATTTGGATAAGCTCTCCAGGTGATGTGAACTGGAGATAGTCTTGTATCCACCACTCCAGATCTACAGAATCAGAACATCCATTTTGATAAGATCTCCAGGTGATTTGAGAAACACTCAGCTGGTGATCTAATTGTGTAAAACACCACCTCGCTGCTCTTAATTAAAGCAGTCTCCTCAGAGCCAGTGGTGGTAGCTTCCTGTCGCCAAATCTTCTCCCTCCGTCTCGTCTTCTCTGGGCCATCAATCTTTTCACTGACATTCAGGAGAATGTTAACTACAACCTTTTGGGGTTTAACCTGCTGCTGCTGCTGCTGCTGCTAAGTCTTTTCAGTCGTGTCTGACTCTGTGCGACCCCATAAACGGCAGCCCACCAGGCTCCCCCGTCCCTGGGATTCTCCAGGCAAGAACACTGGAGTGGGCTGCCATTTCCTTCTCCAATGCTTGAAAATGAAAAGTGAAAGTGAAGTCGCTCAGTCGTGTCCGACTCTTCACGACCCCATGGACTGCAGCCCACCAGGCTCCTCTATCCATGGGTTTAACCTGAGTCTGCATCAAAGGAAGGAGGCCCTGAAGATTCCTGAGGACTTGCAGGATGATGGGTAAGCTTGAAATGAGGAGAGATGGACATTCACAGTGAGAGCAGCTAGCAGGGACTGAAGGGATCCCTTCTAGTAGGGTATTCCTTTGTTCCCCGGCAAGGAGTAAAGCAGGTATCAGTTAGAGTCACATATATCTGTGTGTTTTGCAAACTCTGTGGTATTCTGCGGTGCTTTTATGCATTGCACACAGCAAGGCAATTAGGTAAATTAGCACTCCTCCTTTTTAAAAAAATTTAAATCATTATTTTATTTCTGTTATGAGTTGAATTGTGTACCCTTCCCTCAAATTCATATTTTTAAAACACCCAGAATCTCAGACTGAATTAGCATTTGTTCTTAGGTCTCAACTCTAAGAGAAAACAAGCTGTAAATAATCACAATTCAAATTCACAGCTGAGGGGTTTTAGTAGCTGATCAGACGCTCAACCTCCAGAACACTGATTATTGTGGGAAAGGTTCATGCAGGCCAGAAAATATTTAATGGGACTAACATTTTTGAAACTATAAAATAGGAACCCTTTGATCTAGCTTTTCTAGGGGGTAAAAATTTAAATTTGTGTTTTCTTTACATATTTTACTTTCTTTGAAATTTGATTGAAAGCAGGCTGGGGTATGCGAGTCAAAGTTGTATTTCATTCATTGCTGGCTTGTCTCTTGCCTCTGGGCAAGAGTATGTAGGGTTCATCCTGCCCAGCAGTGAGATTTCTTTTTATTCTTAAAACATTCTGCCTGGGAAGGGACTGTAGACCTTATTGTAACATGTGATGATTCAGTTGCTTAGCACACGGTTCATTCTCTGGTTGCTCGGGATATGGGTACTTTGTGCTTGTTTTGGGTTTGAGCCAAGTCTGAGCCACGTCCGTCTGCACGGGCTGGCCGGCTGCACTCTGACTCCGGTCAGCACTGGCTGTTACTCTCCTAGTCATCTTTTTATCTTTCTGGGTAATCTTCAGCTTAATTTGGTTCCTGCCTTTAATACTCCCATCTGGCTTCTTCCTTTCTTTTTTTTTTTTTTAATAAAAACATCTGTCTGAAACTTATATAGGCATCCCCATGACCACTTGGTTATTTAGAGTAACGTTCTTCTTGTGTGGGACTGGGGTCCACGATAAGTCCCTATACTGAACATGGGAGAAACTTGCTGCAAGTCTGTGTAACTAGATGGCTGTGAGAATGTTCAGGCCGTTTCTTTCTTTGGTCTCTCTGATTGGCACCTTTTCAAAGGAGAATTGACTCTGGGGACAGAGAGCTCGTCTTCCATCCCCCTGAAAAATACCCATTGTCTCTGAAGATGACAATATTGCACAGGCACTTTGATCAAACTGATACAGATGAAAGTAGGACCTATTATATAAATTAACTGTTAGATTACTTTTCTGGAGAAAGTTTATCTTTTTGCTATCTATGTTTTTGTTAAATTATAGCTCTTGATTTTTCATTGTTCTTGATACATTTGCTGAGGAACTGAGAGATCTCAATTAGAGATAACGGGGTTTGCCTTTTGTTTATGTGTGTATAATATTAGTGGTTAGATTTATTAATCTTAGTGCTTCCTTTAGCCATAATTTAAAGTAAAAGGGACATGTGGAAATTTTCAATGTGATGACTTTGTACCATATATTGATGGTGTTGGTTAAGCTGCTGTATATATACATTTGTCCACACTCTTCAAATCATACACTTAAAAACTGCCAAATTATGTTGTATAAATAATATTTCAGTAAAACTGATTAAAAAGAAGTAATGCTAAGTAAAAATGATTCAAATCTTAGATTTTCCTACCACACGTTACCATTGTTTCCTCCAAAGCATCCCAAATATCTTCTTCCTTTTGTTCCTTAGGTATTGTTTTAAGTAAGCTTGGGCTGCTTACAAAGGAGTACCAAGGACTGGGTGGCTTATAAAAAAGACAGAAATTAGAACCAAGAAATTGGAGTGCTGCTATAACAAATACAAAAAATATGGAATCAGCCTTGGAACTGGACAGTGGGTGGAGGCAGGAAGCGATTTAATGTGTGTTAGAAAGAGCCTGTGGAGAAGGCAATGGCACCCCACTCCAGTACTCCTGCCTGGAAAATCCTATGGATGGAGGAGCCTGGAAGGCTGCAGTCCATGGGGTCGATGAGGGTCGGTTATGACTAAACGACTTTACTTTTACTTTTCACTTTCATGCATTGGAGAAGGAAATGGCAACCCACTCCAGTGTTCTTGCCTGGAGAATCCCAGAGATGGGGGAGCCTGGTGGGCTGCCGTCTATGGGGTCACACAGAGTCGGACATGACTGAAGTGACTTAGAAGCAGCAGCAGCAGAAAGAGCCTGGGTGTGTTAGTCACTTAGTCGTGTCTGACTCTTTGCGACCCCATGGACTGTAGCCCACCAGTCCCCTCTGTCCATGGGATTCTCCAGGCAAGAATACTGGAGTGGGTCACCATTCTCTTCTCCAGGGGATCTGCCTGACTTTGGCATCAAACCTGGATCTCCCGCACTGCAGGCAGATTGTTTACCATCTGAGCCACCAGGGAAAACCACATTGACATAAATAGATCTTTAAAGGCAGTTTTGGTGAAAGTCAAAAAGAAAGGAGGAGAGCTGTGGGGAAAACCTCAATCTTAGAAAATGCCTAAGTGGTCCTAAACAGAATGTTATCAGGAACAAGGACAGTAAAGGCCATTCTGATGAGGTTTCATTTGGAAATGAGGAACATACTATTAAACAGTGGAGGAAAGGCCATCCTTGTAAAGTGGCAAAGAGCTTGGCTGAATTGTATTCATGTTCCAGCATTTTACTGAAAGCAGGACTTGAGAGCAATGACGCTGGGTATTTAGCTGAAGAAGTGGCTAAACAATGTGTTGAAGGTGAGCCTTGGCCCGTCCTGAAGGCTTATAGTAAAATTTGAGAGAAATGATTTAAAGAAGGAATTGTTGAGCAAAGAAAGAACGTGAAGATCTGGAAAATTCTCAGCCCATTCATACTGAGAAAAGTAAGAACACTGAAGATGTGGCCAAGTGACTGTTTGACTAAATTAGTATGGGTCAGCCATCTGAACAGAAAGTAAAAGTCGCTCAGTCATGCCTGACTCTTTGCGACCACATGAACTATACAGTCCATGGAATTCTCTAGGCCAGAATACTGGAGTGGGTAGCCTTTCCCTTCTCCAGGGAATCTTCCCAACCCAGGAATTGAAACAGGGTCTCCTGCGTTGCAGGCGGATTCTTTACCAACTGAGCTATCAGGGAAGCCCATCTGAACAGAAGCCAGGAATTACTCCAAAGCAATGGAAGAAGGACCTAGAAGGTGACTGAGAGAGAATCAGAGCTGCCAATCCTGCCACAGGTCCCTCGTGTAGGGAGAGGGGGACGGACGGGTAGGCAGAGTGGTTTCAAAGTGGGTGCTTCTGTGCCCGTGTGACCCCTGTGTGTGATGCTGAGCTCTCTCACATCACAGACTCTACCTGGGTGCCCCCTGCTCCCCTGTCCTCTGGTTCAGTGATCCTTGCCCATCCCAGGTACAGCTACAGGGGGCCCGGTGAAGCTTGGCCTTGAAGGCCAGAACTCCAGAAAGATTCAGGCAGCAAAATGTGGTGGCATCTATAGAGCGCTGTCTCCACTGGCATGCAGAGCATGCAGTCTCAGGGGCATGGCAGTCTCCTCGTAGGTTTGAGGTTAGGGCTGCCTGAAACCACAGGAAACCTGCCCCCAGCCCAGGAGGATGGTGGCATTGGGAGGAGAGGGGGCATCCCCCCAGCAGGGGTGATGTTGCCATGCTATGAGCCCGGAAGGCAGAGCATTGAGCCAAAGGGGATTATTCTTGAGCTTTAAGGTTTAATGCTATCTGCCTCATTAGGTTCTGGATTTATAAGAGGCTATTACTCCTTTCTTGTTTCTCCCTTTTGGAATTGCAATGTCTCTCCTATGGCTGTCCCACTATTGTCCTTTGGAAGTGCATAACACGTTTGGTTTCACAGGTTCACAGCTGGGGAGGAATTTGCTCAAGATGACTCATACCTTGAGTCTTACCCGTATATGATTTAGATGATGTTTAGATGAGAGCTTGGACTTAGACCTTAAAGTTGATACTGCAACAAGTTAAAACTTTGGGGGCTCTTGGATGGATTGAATGTATTCTGCATGCTGGAAAGATATGGATTTAGGAAGGTCAAGGGAGGAATGCAACAGACTGAATGTGTCTTCCCCCAGATTCACACATTGAAACCTACTTGCCAGCATGATGGTATTGAAGGTGAAGTATTTAGGAGGTGACTGGGTCATAAAGGCCAAGCCTTCATGAATGGGGTTAGGGCCCTTATAAAAGGGCCCCAGAGAGCTTCCTTGCTTCTCCCACCAGTGAGGACTCAATGAGCAAATAGTCTATAAACTGAGAAACACCGAACACTGAATCTCCAGAAACCTAGATTTTGGACATCCCAGAACTGTGAGAAAGAAATGTTGGTTGTTTAAACCACCTATTCTATGATATTTTTGTTAGAACTGTCTGAATGGACTAAGATAGGTATTACATTCTTGGTTTCACCACTCATTGCCAATCACAGGAAATGGGCTTTCAAGGTCTTGTCATTTTCATCAGATGTGTGCTAATTTTTCTTAGATTAGGTAAATCTAGTGTGAAGCAGATCCTTGTTAACTACATTCTTGCTGCTTATAAGAAATGGTCAGAGGAGCAACCCACTCATCGGCAATCGGGTATTTGCCTGTGTTCACTCATTCAGTAAGTGCCTGTGTTAATTGTGTTCCAGGCTAAACAGCAATACCTGTGCTTAATTGCATTTCTCTGGCCCCTGCTCATGAATCTGTGGCCCAGGCTAGCTTTCCAGAATCAAGCTAGTCTCCTGGTTTTGCACTTCTCCTTTGTCTTTCTGGAGTTTAAAAAAAATCAAAATCCCCTCCCTGCTTCAAAAAATACTTGTGTGTTATTGTATTTTTATCTCTTTCCATGTATTATATCTGCCAAATAAGACTGTAAGGCCCCTGAGGGCAGCCACCGGCTGTCCCTCACGCTGACCAGAAAAGACACCTTGTGCTGGGCAGGATTTAAATTCATGTTCTAGCAGCTGCGTGCTTCTGTTATAGCATTTACCACACTTAACTAAAATTGTCAACTTTTATTTGTGAAATTATAAACTCCTAGATGGCCCATGTCTTTCTGTTTGTTGTATGCTCAGTACACAGCTCTGAACTTGGTAAGACGTTCAAAAACCTTATAGAAAAAGCAGATTTATTAACAGGAGGGGTGATGGAAGACAGAGCTAACCAAAATATTTACCCCTTTGTTTTGCAACGTTATTTGAAATTGCTACCTCAGATTTCATACTTTCATTCTGAAATTGTATTGTGACCTATATGGGACTGGCTGTTATCTGAGTGAAATACTACCTTAGCAAACTAATAGCCGGGTTTAGTTTGGCTAGTGTTTCTCAAATGTTTTTGGTGGTTATCCATTTTAAGAAAAACATTTACCCTGAAAGCAGGAAGGGAAAAATGTCTATTAATACATACACTTATACAGATACCTATATATAGATGTAGGAGAAGGCGATGGCACCCCACTCCAGTACTCTTGCCTGGCAAATCCCATGGATGGAGGAGCCTGATAGGCTGCAGTCCATGGGGTCGCTAGGAGTCGGACTGAGCAACTTCACTTTCACTTTTCACTATCATGCATTGGAGAAGGAAATGGCAACCCACTCCAGTGTTCTTGCCTGGAAAATCCCAGGGACGGGGGAGCCTGGTGGGCTGCCGTCTATGGGGTCGCACAGAGTCGGACACGACTGGAGTGACTTAGCAGCAGCATATATAGATGTATACATTCAAAGACCATAGTTATATTACCCTTAGCTTACTTACCACTATGATGCACTCTGATGTTTTTTTCCCTCTATTATGCTCCAGTCTCCTTATATTTTTAAAAATACAAGTTGTTGGATGCACTTTGTTGATTTCATGCTCACTAATGTGATTTGAAAGCACTGCTTTGGTTTATTGATTAAACCACTGCCATTATCATACATATATCTGTGCTAGGTGTTGAAAAGAAAAAGATTTCTGAAATATAGATCTGGACATTGAGTGTTGCCAGGGGAGAGATGGCTAGCAAAGAAAAGACCCTGGGCCCTTAGATTGGATGAAAGGAGGTCATTCAAAGAAAGGTTGGGCGGGGGCGAGGGGGTGTGTGTGAGAAGAGGCTCTAAAGATAATTTCTCCTACTTCTTATTGCATTTTTTATAGTCCAGTGTTCACCTGTCTTTCCAGCTGGACTGTGAAGCTTCCAGGACAGGAACTATACATTATTCATCTTCATACCTTCGTTGCCTAACAAGGCTCCTGGGCTCAATAAATATTTGCTAGGTTGAGGATAAGATAAAGAGCTAATATTTATCAAGCACTTAACCATGTGCCACACAAGCAAGTGAATAGATGCTGTTGGTTCTCTGCTCAAATCCTCTTACCTGAGGACTGATGGTTAATGCCTACTGCTACCCTCTTCATAGAACCCTATCCAGTGGCCGGTGACCAACCCCCTGCCTCCGTAGCACACTTGTTGCTCCAGATCTTCCCATGGATCAGGCTAAAGCAATTTCCAGAGGAGACCACATCCTTGTTCAGTTTTCTTACTTTGCTCTATTCTGCTTCTCTTACTCTTTTATTAAAGAATCACATTCACAAGAAACCCTACCTCACACTCTGCTTTTAGGGAACCACCCGAAGAGAACCTGGTTCCAAGCAAATTACAGTGCTATTTATCTAGCCCTTAGAGCAAGTCGTGGAGCTAGCTATTTACTGAAAACACGTACAGGTGAAGACACGCAGAGGTGCCCTGAGACTTGTACGGAGGCCATCTGGTCCTTGCCAGGGCTCTGTCCCATCACCCACACTGCATCCAGGATTGGGTCTGTGACTGGCTCACAAGACCAGTGGGCACACTGCTCATGGATGGGCACTGGAGGAAGGGTGGCTGGTCCCCCAGTTCTGCACATTGACTCTTACTTATTAGCACTATTCAAGCTATGGATGAGATTATTTAAATTTTTGAAAAGTACAGCATAGACATATTCTTTAGTTTATTTCAAATTTTGCAAATAGAGGATATTTCAACTTGCATTCTATCAATTCAGCAACAGAGAAGTCATTGCAAAGGTAAAACTAACATGACAGATGATATTTGTATACTCTCAGTTTTTCACTGAACTTGACTACTCCACAGACATTTGATTGAAAGCCTGCTCATGCTGGTGGTTGAAATCCAATTTGCAGTAAGTCACTTGTTCACTGTCAAGGTTAACAGTTTCTAAGCTACAGAGAGATGAGGAAAATATCTGTACTCAATGAATTGCCATTTGCCTTTTTTGCAAAATGTGATTCTGGGTTTCTATGTTTCATTTATAAGCTCTGTGGTTGCTGCTTCCCATTCTGTAGCTAGATTATCATTCGCTGCCAACACCAAATGTACTTATCACCGTATAGGAGTTTTTTTTTTTTTTAAATATCAAAGTTTTGAGTATTGACCACTTGGTTATTTACTGTCCAAAGTTAAGAAAAGAGGCAAAATAGAACAGCAATTCAGCACATTTTTGGTATCAGAATAGGTTTCAATTTCCTAGCTGTGTGACACATGGTATATCATTTAACACATCTGAGCTCAGTTTGTTAATCTTTAAAAGTAATAATACTTTCTACCTTGTGGGATTGTGGAAATAGTCCAATAGGATGCTTAACATAGTACCTAATACTACATACAATAAAAAATGTTAAGCACTAAGTAGCGTCCAACTCGTTGTGACCCCAAGGACTGTAGCCTGCCTGGCTCCTCTGTCCATGTAATTCTCCAGGCAAGATGCTGGAGTGGATTCCCATTCCCTTCTCCAGGGGATCTTCCTGACCCAGGGATCCAACCCAGGTCTCCTGCATTGCCAGCAGATTCTTTGCCATCTCAGCCACCAGGAAAGCCCCAATACTACATAAGTGCTCATTAAAAGCTAGTTTCTGTTGTAATTATTATTACTATTACTGTATGTTTTATTTTGGTCACCATCTTTCAGTAATACTATTCCAATTTCCTTTTGGTGAATGGCCTCTGCTATTTGGACAATCTTGCTGAGATTATAATTGAAGGAGATTTGATCTTCCTTAGCTGAGGGGTTGATATGTGTCCTAAAATAGGCTTTTAGACTCTTCTGGGGCTTTGGGGCCTGAGAGGGAAGATGCAAGAATGGAGGCTAAACTAACAAAATAACTGGAGCAGAATCATCCACGTGGCAGCTCTGTTGATACAGGAAAACTCAGGGGTGTCTCTGGTCCCTGCCCTTCCTGATTCTGCTTCTTCAGGCCTCTGGTTCTCTGAGCCACACCGCACCTTGAAATGAATTCTCTTTTGCTGGTATTACTCAGAGTTGGATTCTGTTTCTTGCAACTAAATCAGCTTGGAATATTAATTGGAAGAACTGATGCTGAAGCTGGAACTTCAATGCTTTGGCTACCTGATGCGAAGAAACGATTCATTTGAAAAGACCCTGATGCTGGTAAAGATTGAAGGCAGGAGGAGAAGAGGGCAACAGAGGATGAGATGGTTGGATAGTATCACTGACTCGATGAACATGAGTTTGAGTAAACTCGGAGAGTTAGTGATGGACAGGGAGGCCTGGCGTGCTGCAGTCCATGGAGTCACAAAGAATCAGACATGACTGAGCGATTAACTGAAAGCATATAAAAAGATGTTAATTATATAAATATAATTAAGGCCAGTTTTTCCAGGCAAGACAGATGACATGAATTTGAAACACATTATTTCTTAGACCTGCTATTATACTCTTCTCTTTTCTATAGGGATCCATGAGCTGCAGGTATTTTGAAGACTTCATTGTAGTAAAATCCTTAATCTTGTTCACTGTTCTACCCCTAGTAGAGGAACCAGCACTCAGTACTCTTTGCTGAATGAAAAGAGGAATATTTTCAGCCTGCCTTCTCAGTTTACATAGGGTTAGAATAGCGTTCTAGTTCTTTTGTGAGATATAGATCTTTTATATAATCCCTGGATCGAGAAGATCCCCTGGAGAAGGAAATGGAAACCCACTCCTGTTTTCTTGCCTGGAGAATCCCATGGACTTGTGTTCTATCCTCTGTAGTGTTGCAAAAAGCCAGACACGACTGAAGCTACTTAGCATGCACACATGTAGTCCTTTTATATACAGCTTCTTCTGAGTATAGAGTTAGGCATTATTTTTGTGTGCATGCTCAGTCATGTCCAACTCTGCAACCCTATGGACTATAGCCTGCCAGGCTCCTATGTCCATGGGATTTTCCAAGCAAGAATATTGGAGTGGGTTGCCATTTCCTTCTCCAGTGGATCTTCCCGACCCAGGGATTAAACCCATGTCTCCTGAGTCTCTTGCATTGGCAGGCATTCTTTTTACCACTGAGCCACCTGGCATGCTAGTACTTAAATGTATTACTCTAATCATCACAGTGATTTCAGGAGGTAGGTATTTTTTATTTCCATTTTACATTAGTAAACTCTCTCTCAGATAATTTAAGAAAATCACCTGATGTTGCATGCTTAGTAAGAGACAGTGTCAGGATTTGAACCCAGCTCTACCTGATTTCCAAAGTCTAAGCATTTTTCAGTATATTGTAGAAACCTATAATTATTTCATATCCTTTTGTTTTCTATCCTTTTTGTTCATAGAATTGTCTGGTGTCCTATTTTTTGTGCATTTCCTTAGGGTAAATGCAAGGAATGGTGTTATGACTATCAAGTAATTAAACTGACGTGCAAGCAAGTGTGTTAAAACTTGCATGTTCACATAAGTGTTGTCCCTTTCAAAATGCTCATCGTGGAAAGTTTTGCTTTCTATTCTCAAAATATTCTCTCAACATGCCTGTGTCTCATTCTCTTGAGCGCTCTTAATATAGCAACTCTTTGCCCTTTGAGAAGACATTTGGTCTTTAAAATAGCCCGAGGCATTTGGAGAGCAATCTAGTGAAGAAGACAGACAATCACATTGGGAAGGACCATTTTAGTGAAAAATGACGTATGAGTGTTAAAGTGTTGAAGCTGGTCCATTGTGACGACTCCTGAAGGTTCTGGCTCCCCAGGCTCCTGCCACCTGCCCTGAGGATCAGCTCCCACCTGTAATTCATTTGCTTCCCACCACTCCCAGGCTGTTCATTGCTGCCGGGGTCCAGCCCCGGCTGATCCAGGGTATTCGAAGGGGAGACGGCTTCGGCGACTATTTAAATATTCATCAAAGATATAAAGAGTAATAGAATGAGGATAGCTCAGTAGGAAAATTCAGTGGAGAAAAGAGGCTGAGTAGCTTGGTTTACGCGGGAGACCAATAAAACTTCAAGACAAGAAGCTTGCACCACTTACATAGGCCGCAGGCGTCCTTCCGTTCTCCCAAAGGAGAGGAGACACTGAGGCCTCCCCGGTCGGATCTTAGAAGCCCAGGCAAAATTAGTAAGCTGGGTGGGTTCCGCGCTCCAGATGGAGACTCAACCAGAGTGAAAGAGAGAGAAAGCGACATGGGGAGACCAGTATTTCGAGGAACTGATCCCAATTCTTTATTTTCCAGAGTCTGTTTTTATACACTGAGATGTTATACAAAAGTCACGCGAGGACAGCAGTCCTGACTTTTATTAAAGTCAGGTGCTTCACACAAATGTATACAGAGGTCTTAGGGGTGTTACATCATCTTCTGGCCAGGGGGGCCTGCTGACAATTTATGACCCTCTCCTTGTGACAGTGGTCAGTCAACCAGAACACTTTTTTCTCCAAGGGTGATTATTCTTAAAACAGACGCCACCCAAATAAAGTTACATTCCTATAGGGTGAGGGTGTAGTGGGTTTTAGGAAAGAATTTACTTAGCCTAAGGTCTAACATGATTAATATCAAAGGTTAATACTTATTTCTTCTATATATTCATTAATGTGTGTAAGGGCAGGGGATGTGAAGACTTAGCAGTAAACATTGGCTCAACAAATGAAAAACCCTTCACCAATACAATTTCTAATCAGCCCATTATACTTATACTAATAGTTTTCTAACTTCTCTAAAGAACCTGTTTTTTAGAAGGTTTAAAGCATCTCGTGCCTCTCACGGTTGGGAGGCTGTGAGCAATCACATGTGGCTGGACAAGCCTGTCAGGCAGGCTAGAGAACCTTCAGAGGAGTTTGTAGGTTTAAACACTCCTATCACGCCCAGGAATTATTATTAACTGGAGCTCTAAGTTAACTCCTTCTCCAAAAGAGGTGGTGGGGGGCAGCCCCCCGTAAAGTCAGAGGTGTAGGTGAGAGCACAAAGTAGTAAAGTAGGAAGGCTCTGGTTATGGGGGTAGATGCTCGAGGATTTCCAGGGGGACTCCTGAGGCTCGATCCCGCCTTTGGGTATGTCAAGCCTACTTCCTCATAACCTTTGCCACGGGCAGCCTACCTCACTCTGGCCCCCAACACATTGCCTTGGGTTTCTTTTACTACTATAGCCAGAGTCTTGCAAAGGTGGATGTTCTTCCCATTCAACAACAGCAAGATGTTTCATTTGAGTCAAAATCTGTAGACACCCTAGAGCATTGGCATTTAGTGGGTAGAGGGCAAAGATGCTGCTAAATATCCTGCAGTATACAGGAGAGCCCTCTGCTTCTTTCTTATTATTGAAGTGTAGTTGATTTGCAATGTTGTGTTTCCTTGTTAAAGGGATTTTGCCAGCTTCTTACTATGCTTCGGTTTTGATTGTAATTAACTCAAGTCATGCTCAGTTTCATATGAGATGATCACAATCAGCTGAAGAGGAGATTGTTACAGAGAACTAGACCTAAACATGCAGTGTATGAGTTCAGAATGACCTGGCATTAGGTTGCTGACTTAGTCAGTTCAGTTCAGTTCGGTCACTCAGTCGTGTCCGACTCTTTACGACCCCATGAATCGCAGCACGCCAGGCCTCCCTGTCCATCACCAACTCCCGGAGTTCACTCAAACTCACATCCATCTAGTCAGTGATGCCATCTAGCCATCTCATCCTCAGTCGTCCCCTTCTCCTCCTGCCCCCAATCCCTCCCAGCATCAGAGTCTTTTCCAATGAGTCAACTCTTTGCATGAGGTGGCCAAAGTCCTGGAGTTTCAGCTTTAGCATCATTCCTTCCAAAGAACACCCAGGACTGATCTTTAGAATGGACTGGTTGGATCTTAGTAGCTTCTATAAAACCTGGGGCAAGGGGGAGTGGAGAAGGAATATAGGAATAAGAGAAGGACAGTGAAGGCAGGGACTTAGCATGAGGTTTGCGTTTCAGTACCATAATCAGCAGCTCCTCTCAGGTAGGGTTATCTGTATTTAAAGTGGATATGTGTGTGTGTACGGGCTTTCCAGGTGGTACAGTGGTAAAGAGTCAGCCGCCCAGTGTAGGAGACACAAGAGATGTGGGTTCAGTCCCTGGGTCAGGAACATCCCCTGGAGTAGGAAATGGCAACCCACTCCACTATTCTTGCCTGGAAAATTCCATCGACAGAGGAACTGGGTGGGATACAGTCCATGGGGTCACAAAGAGCCAGACATAACAGAGCATGCACATATATATGCATGCACATATATGTATAATGATTTACTTTGCTGAAAACCTGAAACTAACACAACACTGTAAATCAGCTATACTCCAGTGAAAAATTTAAAATATCATCCACATTGATGACAATTATTTGCTTGTGGTGTTGTCAGAGCAGTGTGTTTGGTACACTGCCTTTGATGTGTCTCATTGCTGTTTGTTATTGGAAACCACTTTGACATTCTCAAGTGAATGCAATCATTCCTTTTAGTGGGAAAATCATTCCACCAAGGAGATACAACCAGTCCATCCTTCAGTCCTGGGTGTTCATTGGAAGGACTGATGTTGAAGCTGAAACTCCAATACTTTGGCCACCTGATGTGAAGAGCTGACTCATTGGAAAAGACCCTGATGCTGGGAAAGATTGAAGGCAGGAGGAGAAGGGGATGACAGAGGATGAGATGGTTGAATGGCATCATGGACTCAATGGGCATGAGTTTGAGTGAACTCCGGGAGTTGGTGATGGACAAGGAGGCCTGGCGTGCTGCAGTTCATGGGGTTGCAAAGAGTCAGACATGACTGAGCAACTGAACTGAACTGAACATTCCACCATAGCTTGCTTTTCCTATGAGGATGGATTTTAAGCCTCTGGGTGTAAATGTCCTTGTTGGAAGCCTGTTGTTGTCACCAGACAGGAAGGTAGGAACAGTTGCATCTGTTTTGTTTACACAGCATCCCCACTGCCCAACAGACATATAATGGACTCCTTGTAACGTTTATTGAATCATGATGGTGTAGTTGTCCCTTAAATGTACATGGGTCCAGGACTGCCCCCCTACCACCACTGCATAGATACCAAAATCCAAGGATGCTCAAGTTTCTTATATAAAATAACTAACTACAGTACAGTTAGCCCTACCAACCCACAGATAGGAGGACTGTAACTGACTATGGGAAGGGGAGGAACCCAAGGGAAGTAGACTAAAAAAAGTAGGAAGGTGAGAGGAATTAGACTTTTTTTTTTCTATTGGATATAGAATGGACTCTTGGGCACTTTTGACTTACTCCCTTAAAGATTTGGTTGACTTCAGGTCATATCTGACTTATAGACAAAGATTAGATATGATGAGAATTTGGTTATAGTTTATGAATATTAAAAAATACATTTCAGTTCAGTTTAGTCACTCAGTCATGTCTGACTCTTTGCGACTCCACGGACTGCAGCATGCCAGGCCTCCCTGTCCGTCACCATCTCCTGGAGTTTACCCAAACTCATGTCCATTGAGTCGGTGATACCGTCCAACCATCTCATCCTCTGTCGTCCCTGTCTCCTCCTGCCTTCAATCTTTCCCAGCATCAGGGTCTTTTCAAATGAGTCATTTCTTTGCATCAGGTGGCCAAAGTGTTAGAGTTTCAGCTTCAGCATCCAATGAACACCAATGAACACCCAGGACTGATCTCCTTTAGGATGTACTGGTTGGATCTTCTTGCAGTCCGAGGGACTCTCAAGAGTCTCCTCCAACACCACAGTTCAAAAGCATCAATTCTTCGGTGCTCAGCTTTCTTTATAGTCCATCTCTCACATCCATACAGGACTACTGGAAAAACCATAGCCTTGACTAGACAGATCTTTGTTGGCAAAGTAATGTCTCTGCTTTTGAATATGCTGTCTAGGTTGGTCATAACTTTCCTTCCAAGGAGTAAGTGTCTTTTAATTTCATGGCTGCAGTCACCATCTGCAGTGATTTTGGAGCCCCCAAAAATAAAGTCTGACACTGATTCCACTGTTTCCCCATCTATTTGCCATGAAGTGATGGGGCTGGATGCCATGATCTTTGTTTTCTGAATGTTGAGCTTTAAGCCAACTTTTTCACTCTCCACTTTCACTTTCATCAAGAGGCTCTTTAGTTCTTCACTTTCTGCCATAAAGGCAGTGTCGTCTGCATATCTGAGGTTATTGATATTTCTCCCAGCAAGCTTGATTCCAGTTTGTGCTTCATCCAGCCCAGTGTTCTTTATGATGTACTCTGCATATAAGTTAAATAAGCATGGTGACAATATACAGCCTTGACGTACTCCTTTTCCTATTTGGAACCAGTCTGTTGTTCCATGTCCAGTTCTAACTGTTGCTTCCTGACCTGTATATAGGTTTCTTAAGAGGCAGGTCAGGTGGTCTGGTATTCCCATCTCTTTCAGGATTTTCCACAGTTTCTTGTGATCCACACAGTCAAAGTTTTGGCATTTAAATTGTGCATTTGTGCTGAATAGGCGCTCTACCATATTGTAAGAACTTGTGGTTCATGGTCTGACATTTCGGATCAGTGTATTTGTATCTAACTGGCTTTGCATGAGAAACAGTGGGCTTCCCTGATGACTCAGCGGGTAAAGAATCTGCCTGCAGTGCAGGAGACACAGGAGACTTGGGTTTAACCCTGGGTCAGGAAAAAACCCTGGAGAAGGAAATGGTAACCTACTCCAGTATTCTTGCCTGAAAAATCCCACGGACAGAGGAGCCTAGTGGGCGACAGTGCATGGGGTCTCACAGAGTGGGGCATGGTGGAGCGACTAAGCACACACAGGGTAAACAGTGAAGTAGGGCTGGTCACTTCAAGGAAGGATAAGGAACTTTCTTTACTTCGGTCATCCTGAACTGCAGGAACCTGACCTCCTTCAAACGGAAGTTGTCCTCCTGGCACAAGGTAGGGCTGGAAATGGAGGGCTGGCAGCTTCCTCCTCCTCAGCTCAACTCACGTTTACTTTCTCATCCAGTTTTGTTGTTGCTGTTCAGTTGCTGTCATGTCTGACTCTTTGTGACTCCATGGACTTTAATACACCTAGGCTTCCCTGTCCTTCCCTATCTCCTGGAGTTTGTTCAAACTCATGTCCATTGAGTCCGTGATGCTATCTAACAATCTCATCCTCTGCCGCCCTCTTTTCCATTTGCCTTCAATCTTTCCCAGCATCAGAGTCTTTTCCAGTGGGTTGGCTCTTTGTATCAGATGGCCAAAGTATTGGAGCTTCAGCTTCAGTCCTTCCAATGAATTTTCAGGGTTGATTTTCTTTAGGATTGACAGGTTTGATCTCCTTGAAGTCTGAGGGACTCTAAAGAGTCTTCTCCAGCACCACAATTCAAAAGCATCTATTCTTTGGTGCTCAGCTTTATGGTTTTACTCTCCTATCTGTACCTGACTACTCGAAAAACCATAGCTTGGACTAAATGTACCTTTGTCAGCAAAGTGAAGTCTCTGCTTTTTAATTCACCGTCTAGGTTTGTCATGGGATTCCTTCCAAGGAGCAAGCGTCTTTTAATTTTGTGGCTGCAGTACTCAGCTTAACTTTATGTTTCACTGCCTTTCTTCCCTTTACTGTAAAACATGTATAAGACAACAGAGAATTTTGGATGGAATTATATTTAGAGCCAGGTCAGTATTAAAAAAACAAGTTACCTTAAACAGTAGCATATTAGCATTTTGTGGACAGCAAAGGTTTATTTAGGAAGTTATGCCTTGCAGTTAAAAGCTTTCCTACAGGAATGAATGTAGGTTGGGCTGAGGAGAATGTTTCTCTAAACCCAAAAGCATAGTCACTGGTGGTTAGTGAATCATTGTCAGATTCATGAACAAAATCTTCTAGGTTTGGTATAATTGAGCAGGATTTCAATTTACTTCAACAACTACTCACTGAGTGAGACCTGTGCTTCTACTTGCTCTGCCCTATATATATGAAGTTGGAGACGGCAATGGCACCCCACTGCAGTACTCTTGCCTGGAAAATCCCATGGACGGAGGAGCCTGGTAGGCTGCAGTCCATGGGGTCGTGAAGAGTCGGACACGACTGAGAGACTTCACTTTCACTTTTCACTTTCATGCACTGGAGAAGGAAATGGCAACCCACTCCAGTGTTCTTGCCTGGAGAATCCCAGGGACGGGGGAGCCTGGTGGGCTGCCGTCTCTGGGGTCACACAGAGTCGGACACGACTGACGCGACTTAACAGCAGCAGCAGCATATATGTAAAGTAGGCTTCCCAGGTGGAGCTAGTGGTAGAGAACCTGCCTGCCAATGCAGGAAACTTAAGAGACTCAAGTTCGATCCCTGGGTTAGGAAGATCCTCTGGAGGAGGGCAACCCACACCAGTATTCCTACCTGGAGAATCCCATGGACAAGGAGGCTGGCGGGCTAAGTCTATAAGGTTGCAAAGAGTCAGACACGACTGAAGCGACTTAGCATGCACACTAAGCATCCATGCATATATATAGATTACTACTGATTATGTGTCGGGTAGTTTGGAAACACTTGACCTAAGTGGGTTCAGGTATTTTCTGAGAGTTCAGTCAGTTGGAATAAAGGTTGTAACTTGAATTGTGTATCAAACAGAGAAAGAGAAATAGAAAATCTCAAGACATTTTGCCAGCTCTTGCATTTGTATATATTTTCTGTTTCTGATGTGATTACATTTTTAAATTCCCCCCAATTAAGATGTTAAATTAGTTGTGGGGAGGAAACTGGGTTTAACTAGTGTTCCTAAGCACAGATTGTAGTGTAAGTACTTTATAGACACTTGGTAAATACTGATTGACTGAGGGCAAGTGTGTACTCCCAAGGGAGCATCCTCTGTGCTTGGTATTTTCCATGAGAAGCAAACCCAGCATTGAAGCATCATTCTTCCAGATTGGGATCATTTCCTGAAAGCTTTCAGTACAATGACAGTGATTAGCTGCCAGACTAATTGCTCCACCACCAACCTTGTTGCATAAGCAAATGGTGCCCAAGGGTAAAATAACAAGCACACTGAGGCAAACTTTCCAGCGTGTGCCCCTAAACCTTCCCCCTCAATGGAGAAAGTGACCTTTTGGTGAACAAATGTTCTTTCACCTTCACTGTTTAGAAGTTGTTAACATTGGGCCAGCTATGTGATTGATGCATGAGTTTGCCTCTTTTCTGTGGAGTAGGTTCTCCTCTTTCCACCTCAGAGCTGTGAGCTTTTTATATTGTTTTCGTTTGATAAGGTGGCTGGACTACCCATAAATTTGAATGTATTTTTTTAATGACCTGGTGGTGCTGAAAGAGTGTTATTCTGCTTTTGTAGGCTGCTGGCTTTTCTTTTGTCACTCACACTGCTAGTTAAACCTTTTGTGAATGTGCTCTTCTATTAGTAATCTGTTTGAAATTAAAAAAAAATAATGAAAAAAAATGAGTTTCTTGCTTATGGTTGTTTGTCTCAGGCAGATAATATCTTTTTTGAGTCTGTTAAAGAGGGCAGATCTTTTAAAGTCACTCTTTACAGCAAGCTTTAGAGTTTTCCAAGTGGCGGAAGCATTAAAAGGGTAGGAAACCCAGGGCCTGAACCAATTTTATTTAATAGTTTTAAATTTGGAGGTATGAGGTTGCATGCTCTGACAAAAGGGAAGATTGAAGCAGGATAGATGCATGACTAAGAATACAGATTCCGGGGTGAAGTGTTTGACCCTGGGCGAGTACTTATCCTGTCTGTGCCTCAGTTTCCTTGCCTTTAAAATGAAAACAGTGGTAAAAATAGTACCTACTTCATAAGGGTTGTCGTGAAGAGTTAATGGGGGTCTGGTTGCCAGGGGAAAGTACGGTGGGAAGGAGAGATAGTTAGGAAGTTTGGGATCAACATGTACACACGGCTGTATTTAAAATGGATAACCAACAAGGCGCTACTGGCTAGCAGTTATTATGCTCGATATTATGTGGCAGCTTCTGTGGGGGGAGGGTTTGGGGGAGAATCGATATGGTGTATGTATGACTGAGACCCTTTTTATGTCCATCTGAAACTCTCACAACATTTTTAATCAACTATACCCCAATACAAAATAAAAAGTTTTAGAAAGTTAATGTATACAGAATGTTTAGGCCAGAATGCCTGGTGCACTGTAAGTGCTTCCTGAATGTTAGCCATTACAGGGTCTCCATCAACTCTGCAATCCTAATAGCTCTATTATTGTTATTTTAAAAATAATTTCTTTGGTGGCCAAAATGAACATGAAACTATATAAGACTATTTTTATCTTTATTCCATTTTATGTGAATATTTAAAAGTTTTGCTATGGAAATGTTAATATGTTTGATCTGGAGTGTTGTCCAATCTACTAGATGAGTTACATATGTATGGTGTACGCATGATATTATGTTCCCTAAATCAGACAAGTTCTGAGTTCTGAAATAATCTGACCCAAGAAACAGGAGGTATGTGAGATGGGACAATATATTGGCAAATATACTTCCTGTTTGATCACCCATCCTGCTGCTTCTTGGGTACATCCCTTGTTATTTACTTATAGGAATTAGAGAAAATAGAAAGTTCTCAGACTATTCACTCCTTTGGGCTTCCCTGGTGGCTCAGACAGTAAAGAATCTGCCTGCAATGAAGGAGACCCAGAGTCGATCCCTGGGTTGGGAGGATCCCCTGGAGAGAAGGGAATGGCAACCCACTCCAGTATTCTTGCCTGGAGAATTCCACGGACAGAGGAGCCTGGCAAGCTACAGTCCATGGGGTTGCAAAGAGTCAGACAGAACTGAGCGACTAACACATACACATTCACTCATTTATTAAATATTTATTGAACCTGACTATGTGCCAGACTCCCCTGCCTACTTTCAGGAAGCTGATTGGCCAGTGGTAGCTTTACTTCACTGAGGACCTACTATGTGCAAGGCTTAATCTAGATCTATTATTAACGTGGTCTCTGATCATATAGAATAATCGGTTCTACAAGAGAAGAAACAGGTTCAGAAATGCTTGGTGACCTGCTCACAGTTGGTGAATGCCTGCACTGGACTTGACTCTGGTCTGATTGGCTCCACAGATCCCATTCTTTCCTCTTCACCGTGTTATGTTTGGCTGAGAGCACTTGGAGCTAATGACTCTTAAAGAGGGTCTTGTAGATTTTTATCTCTCTGACATGTCGCATTCTGTAAGGCCTTGCAAAACAGAAAGGCCCAGCGTGGGGGTGGGCTCACTAGTGTTTTTACTGCTTGACCTTCCTGGAAGGGTGTCACAACCTGTAGGGGCATGTGAACAGCCAGTCAGCTAGGCAGCCAAGTCGCAGACGAAAAGTGTGCAAGGGGGTATGCGTGAAATATTGGAAAACTGCAAAGTCAGTTTTGTTTCACAACTCTTGCTAACATCTTTATGGAAGTGAAATAGATATACCACGAAAGTCACAGTTCTTAAGTTTCCAGTGAATTTTAATAAAAATTATACATCTGCATAACTACCACCCTAGAAAGTATATTGCCCTCTATCAGTCAACTTTTACCCTGTAGACACCACCATTCTGATGTCTCCCTCCACGGCTTGGTTTAGCTTGTTCTTGAGCTTCATATAAATGGAATCAAACAAGATGCAATGCTGGTATCTGCACTATTCTTTTGACTAGGGCACGGTTTCTGAGATACAGCCAATGTTGTGTTATTAGTAGTCACTCTTTGTTATTCTGTGTAGTATTGTATTGTCTGAATATACTCTGCAATTTATTTTTCCTTTCTCCTGTTGGACATTTGGGTGCTTCCAGTTTGGAGCTATTGAGTAAAGCTACTATAAACATTGTGCAAGTCTTTTACAGATAGGACTTTTCATCTTTCCTGGGTAAATACCTAGAATTAGAAGTGCGTAAGATAGGCATATATTTAAAAAGAAATTGCCAGTTTCAGTTTCACCCATGGGCTTCCCCGGTGGCCCTAGTGGTAAGGAACCCGCTTGCCAATGCAGGAGATGAGACACAGACAGAGGTTCCATCCTTGGATGGAAGATCCTCTGGAGAAGGGCAGGGCAACCCACTGCAGTGATCGTGCCTGGAGAATCCCAAAGGACAGAGGAGCCTGGCAAGCTACAGTCTATAGCGTGACAAAGAGCTGGACACGACTGAAGCGACTTAGCAGCATGCACAACAGTTTCAAAGTGCTTGCACACATTTCATACCACCAATGGTTCCAGAGTTCTAGTTGTTCTCATCCTGGCCATTCAGGTATACTCATTCTTTTTAACTTTAGCTTTTCTGGTGTGTGTGAAATGGTAAATCATTGTGATTTTAATTTGCACTTATTTGATAATTAATGATGTTAATTAACTCTATTATTATGTGCTTATTGGCCATTCGTATATTTCCTTTTGTAAACTTTGCAAGGCTTTGTTCATTTTTTTATTGGGTTGTCTCTTTTTTATTGATTTGACTTTAAAAGTTTTTCATATATTAAGATACAGATCTTCCTCAAATAAATGCATGTAACAAAGTTTTCCCCATTGTGTGGAAAACTGCAAAGTCAGTTTTTTAAAAGTAAAATTTTCCTATGAGATAGCTGTAAGGTTTTAGTGACTGCCTCATGCTAATCACAGTACTTGATGGACTGCTTTCGTCTTTCAAGGTTTCTTTTCAATTGGCCAGAAGAGAGATGTTGCAGGAAGAGTTTTCATTGCTTATGTCCTCCCAATGTTTCCCCTTATAGACACTCCTCTGAAGTTAAAATGGGAACATGTGATTCATCCTGCAAAAATTTATTTTATTCTGTTTAAGGATCAGATTTATTTAATTAGAGGAAGTAAAAATGGGCAAATTAAAACAACAAATCTAAAAACTGTTTTTTCCCCAAAAGGAACATTTAGAAAGATGTGCTAATTGTTTAAAAGTTTTCTTTTTAATTATAAAAGTAAATATTCTTCATGTAGCATAAGTTGACAAATATTTTTAAAGACATGAAAACTGAGTACTGAAAGTTAAAATAACCAGTTCATTTAAGAATTAAATAAAACAATCCACAGATTTCTGAATTTTAGGATTAATCTCTATTTTGCTTTTTTTTAGACAAACCATGCTATATTTCTTTCTGAAAACAAATATGTTAACAATTTGGGAGCTATCACTAGAATTGGCTCTTGACCACATAATCAAGTGACATCCTGTAAAAGGCTGAGAGAAGGACTTGGGCTTGTTAATTTCCAACATCAAATCTATTACATATATCTTCCTGTTTGAACTCTCACATAATTGAAGAGGACCAAATAATGATCTAAGGCTACATTAGGGGAAGGAAGCATGGATTTCAGCCAAATTTTATCCTCTTAAGTATGTATGAGCTATAGCTATGAAGCATTTTTCCCATTTGGACAGTAGTGACTGGGTGACTATTCAGATCTTCTTCTTAACTTTTGGACCTAATCCCTTCAGGGACAAGACACATCCAAGGGTGGGTTTCTAACCAGTTTGCTTATCTAGCTCTTTTGGTGTGTTCCTGTCCATTTGAGGAATCTAGTTTCCTCTTGATTCCTGGGTCACCTTTTCTATTATGGGCTGAGTTGTGTCCCTTCAAAATTCCTGTGTTGAAATCCTAACTCCCCAGTACCTCAGAGTTGACTGTATTTGGAAATAGAGTCTTTAAAAAGGTAATTAAGTTAAAATAAGGTCACTCAGGTGGGTCCTAATGCAATATGACTCATGTCCTTAGAAGAAGAGGAAATTTGATCACAGACATATACAGAGAGAAGACCACATGAAGACACAGGGGCAAGATGGTCATGTACAAGCCAAAGGGAGGGGCCACAGGAGAGACCAACATGGCCAACACTCTGATCTTGAACTTCTAGCCTCCAGACTGTGAGACAATACATTTTTGCTGTTTAAGGCATCCAGTCTGTCATGGTTTGTTATGAAAGTCCTAGCCAATCAATATAGCCTCTAATGGACCATCAGGGCTTCCCTAGTGGCTCATCAGAAAAAATCCGCCTGTAATACAGGAGACCCAGGTTTGATCCCTGGGTCAGGAAGATTGCCCAGAGAAGGGAATGGCAACCCATTCCAGTATTCTTGCTTGGAAAATTCCATGGACAGAGGAGCCTGATGGGCTACAGTCCATGGGGTCACAAAAAGTCAGACACAACCGAGCAGCTAACATGCAATGGACCGTCACTCCACCGTTGTGAATATTGAGTCACAGGTCAGGACAGACCCTGCGCTAAATGGCAGCCCACGTATTACTCAAAGGCTCAGAACATTCACATCAATCATTTCTCATTTTCATTCTTTTAGTATTTAATAAAAATCAAAGTTGTAGTTTACTTGATGGTTTCAAAATATTACATAAATTTGATTTACTATGTATTGCCTAAATTCTACGTGATTTTCTACAAAATGGGCATTCATGTAAAAGATAGCAAACAAATATGTTTTTGGACTTTCAGAGAAAGAGAAAATAATCTTTAGATGTTTAATCATAAACCTTTTTTTCTTGGGGGAAGTTACTGAACATTTCTATACCACAATTTCCTCTCTAAAATGCAGGAATAATAGTACCTACCTTTTGGAATTTCTGAGACTCAAATAAGATTTTTACTTAGAATAGCATAGGCACATGATGTGTATTAGGAACAATGCTTTGGAATCTTACTTATTCTTAAAAGATTAAGCAGTTCAGGAGTAAATCTGCACAAACATACATGCATATACCAGTGTTTTTTTCTTAATGTGCTTGTATTGATTTGGGGGGGTGAGGCTGCACACAGCTTGTGGGTTCTTAGTTCCCCAACCAGGTATTGAACCTGGGCCCTTGGCAGTGAAGGTGTGGAGTTCTAACACTGGACTGCCATGGAATTACCTCTTGTACTGATTTAATACCAGGACAAAAGGAAAAAGTTTGAAGATGTGAGTACCTATTCTGAGAAGTACTGTTATCTTTCCTGTTCTTTTTAGCACTTCCAGTCGCTTGCCTTCAGGAGAGCATTGAAGGGTCTTCATAAAGACCGACAGGTCTTTCCTCTGCGCTCCTTCTGGACTCCATCACTTCAGGACAAAGCTGGGACCACTTCTCAGGACTAACTTTTGGATCCTCTGACTCTGCCTCCTGCCCAGTGTTTCCTAAATTCTCCCTTTCAATAAATGGAATTGAGAGAAGTCATCTTCCCAAAGGTCAGTAAAAAAAAAAATTTTGATAGATTAAGAAGTAGATTCTTTAATATGGAATGCTTTTGAAAGATACAAGGGGGCAGGCAAGAGAGCTCTGCCCTGGGGTGAGAGAGGATGGTTATGTCTCAGATCTCGGGTGACTTCCCGTGGTGGGCCGCCAACTGAGGACCCTTTGCCTCGTGCAGGAAAGGATTTAAGATTGAGCCACAGTAAAGTGAAAACAGGTTCATCGAGAGAGAGATACGCAGTCTATAGGCACAATGTGGTCCATCTTGGAAGGTGAGGGGCCCTGAGAAAAACACCCTCTACGGACAGAGTGTGGGCCATCTCAGAAGGTAAGAGTCCTGAAGGTCAGTAAAGACCTGGTTAGCTATTGACACCTTAGAGTTTATTACTTAAATCAGGTAATCACATTTCTCCTCCTGATGCTGAAGCTGAAACTGGAGGTGAACTGGTATTTGAATGTTAGCAATGAGGCAGGAAGGGCAGGCCAGAGCGGCAGGAGGATGCTCAGGAGTGTGAGGCTGCAGGAAGCAGACACAGACCACGCTGGGAGGGGAGCACGTCTGGGGGCAGCAGGATAAACGTATGCTGTTTGCAGTATTGTTCAGGGCCCTGGGAGCCTGCTGTTGCCTAAAGAGGACTGAGTTTCTCCACTCGCCTCCTCCCACCCTCGTGTCTTTCCCTTCTCCCTCCCACCACCCACGTTATTTACTTCTGGGTACAGGGCCACCTGAGGCACAGCACTGCTGTAGATGAAAGTCATCCCCTCAAGCCTCATGTTTTATTACCTAGCTCCCCCACCTCTCTCTCAGCTTCCCTTCCTGCTGTGCCCAGGCCTAATCTCCTCAGTCCAGAGCTTACTGTTCATGCCCGCATGGCCTGGGTCAGGGCTCCACTGGGGCCCCACGTTCAGACTTGTGTTTCCTCCTCTAGAGGCACTCAGTACAGTGTCACTTCCTTGGGGAGGCCTTGTCTGAGCCCCTGAGTGAAATCAGGCTTCTCTAAGACATATTCCTGGTGGCGTAACCTGTCCTTCCCTGAATCTGCCTCTGTTGGCAATGACACATTTATCTGCATGATTGGTGATTCACATTTATATCCTGTGTTAGGTTGTAACCCCTAGAGGAAAGTCACGTTTGCTTTTCTTACCACTGTGTCCCGAGGCCGAGTACAATGTCTGGCATGGACTAAATTCCTGATGAATGCTTGTTCTGATGAATAATGAAAGCCCCTTGGAGCATGCTTATGATTCCTCTGCTTGATATCCAAGGAATGAAGCCGTCCTCGTCATCTAAGGAGGCCAGTATGTGGACATGAACTAGGGTGTTCAGAGAGTAGCCCAGGTGTTTTCAGCATCTCCTAAGGCTCTGGCCCAGTTGACTCCTGTGCCTGTGGATCTTGGGATCATTCAATGTGCATGGATGTAGCAGGAGGGTACAGTGGGCCTGCTTTTTTGTGAGACGTGCTCCCTAGTGTTTATGGAGATTTATGGGTTTGTAAGTACCTCTAGACGGAGAAGGCAATGGCACCCCACTCCAGTACTCTTGCCTGGAAAATCCCATGGACGGAAGAGCCTGGAAGGCTGCAGTCTGTGGGGTCGCTGAGGGTCAGACACGACTGAGTGACTTCACTTTCACTTTTCACTTTCATGCATTGGAGAAGGAAAGGGCAACCCACTCCAGTGTTGTTGCCTGGAGAATCCCAGGGCCGGGGGAGCCTGATGAGCTGCCATCTATGGGGACACGACTGAAGTGACTTAGCAGTAGCAGTAGCAATACCTCTAGAAGAACAGAAATTGGTGACAGATTCTCTTCTCTGTGGAACTCAACTGTTGCTTTCTTCCATGAGGAGGACTGTAATTACATAAAACCTTTTTTGGGCTGATTTTGCAGTTGTTGACAAGTGGTGAAAATTTGCATTTTCTCTGGATTTTTCATGGTGCTGGTGTATTTATTACTTTATATGGTTATAGCTCAAAGGCTTTAATAGAATGACTTATTTCTCATTTTTGTGGTTAGTAAAAATAGAAAAGCCAAGCCTCACTTACTTTTGTAGTCTATTGTGGAATTTTGATTATTTGTTTGAAATGAAGCTGGTTCTTTTCATAATCGTGAAGCAACTGCCAAACCTTGCTCCAGTGTATCATATGCCTGAGTTATGATGAGGGCTGCTTTCAGCTCTGTTACCTACAATGTGTATGTCTGCAAGTGTTAAAAACTACCAGTGTGAAATGTGCGTTGTAGAAATACTTGCAGTTATTTGAGGTGTTCTTTTTATTTGCTGAGACTGGAAGCTGGGGACTGTTCAGTGCTGAGTGAGAGTTTCTAGTGCTCTGTACTCCATGGTGGGGTTGTGGGCAGAGGAGATGGATGTAAAGGTGTGAACTGAATGATTCATAGTCTGCTTATTTAATGTTCGGGCAGCAAAAATACATTACATAACTGAGAACAAGAGACCATGCCTTCTGGTTGAAATGTATTTCATTACACTGAAGATTTGAGCTTCAGAGTTGACCTTAATAGTTCATATTTGGCAGAGACCCTTTGGGTCAACGGGAGTGAACTGGGGAAGGGACTAGAGGACCAGTTCCAACTCTGTTACTTTCTATCTATGTGATGTTAGCCAAGGTATTTAACCCCTGACATCGGACTTCCATCTGTAAAATGGAAATTGTAATAGCTGCCCTAACCACCCTTATGGCAGAAAGTGAAGAGGAACTAAAAAGCCTCTTGATGAAAGTGAAAGTGGAGAGTGAAAAAGTTGGCTTAAAGCTCAACATTCAGAAAACTAAGATCATGGCATCCGGTCCCATCACTTCATGGGAAATAGTTGGGGAAACAGTGGAAACAGTGTCAGACTTAATTTTTCTGGGCTCCAAAATCACTACAGATGGTGACTGCAGCCATGAAATTAAAAGACACTTACTCCTTGGAAGGAAAGTTATGACCAACCTAGATAGCATATTCAAAAGCAGAGACATTACTTTGCCAACAAAGGTCTGTCTAGTCAAGGCTATGGTTTTTCCTGTGGTCATGTATGGATGTGAGAGTTGGACTGTGAAGAAGGCTGAGCGCTGAAGAATTGATGCTTTTGAACTGTGGTATTGGAGAAGACTCTTTGAGAGTCCCTTGGACTGCAAGGAGATCCAACCAGTCCATTCTGAAGGAGATCAGCCCTGGGATTTCTTTGGAAGGAATGATGCAAAAGCTGAAACTCCAGTACTTTGGCCACCTCATGCGAAGAGTTGACTCATTGGAAAAGACTCTGATGCTGGGGGGGATTGGGGACAAGAGGAGCAGGGGATGACAGAGGATGAGATGGCTGGATGGCATCGCTGACTTGATGGACGTGAGTCTGGGTGAGCTCCGGGGGTTGGTGATGGACAGGGAGGCCTGGCGTGCTGCGATTCATGGGGTCACAAAGAGTCGGACACGACTGAGCGACTGATCTGATCTGAACCTACATTATGGGGCTTGTGGTGATGCCCAAATAAGACAGGGTAAGTCAACTGCAAAAAAGATTGTATAAATGCATGATATTATTTCACTATGTCATATTCCCTTGTTTTTATTTTTATATATTATGTAATCCTATTTCCTCAACCTATTCTAAAGTTTTTTAAAAAATTAGCCATACTTACTAGTTATAGTTCAGTTACAGAGGCAGAGTGCTAGATGTAATATAGGAGATTTATTGTTGTAGTCACTAAACTTTACACAATTATGTGTGCTGACTAAGCGATAGTCCTGGTGTCTGATGCTGGAGCCCAAGTCCATTGGATAGGCAGTTTAGAAGGGAAGATGGTTGCAAAGCGGAGGAGAACAAGGACAAACTGGAAGCCATAAACACACAGTGGAACTCATTCAGTTCTTGTCATCCCTGGCTATGATGTGTATGCCATGTAGGAGAAGCTGGTGCCTCTCGTCATGGAGTTACATACACAGCACGCCCAGAAACTGAAAAAGCTGAAAGAAGACCTAGGGGAAGGTAGGGAAACTGCGGGACTGGCTGCTGCCCTGAGCCATTGTGTTGAATCAGCAGATGGGTGGTAACGTGCCTGAGCTACTAATATAGCTGCCTCTACATTTCTAATGAAAAGCAGTATGACTGCTGCTTCACTTCTGTACTCATACACATATGTACCCATGGCACACGCGGATGTGAAACGTACAGTCAGGGCTGGCAATATCATTTGTGGGGCCAGTGTTAAGTGAAAATGTGGAGCCTCTTTTTCAGAATACAAGAGAACTGTTTTACCTTTCTTCTACAGTTTCATTCTGGGCATGTGATGGTGTTTATTATTTGGTATTTACTGCTATGCACCCTACCTTATGGGATAATTGTATGGTAAATGCACCTCACAGGGGCCTTGGGCTCTATACCATGACTCACCATCCAGGGACCCTATCTCCAGCCCTCCCTGCCATATGCCCAGGATCCCATCGGGGTGGAGAGTGACAACAGCCAGTACGATGGGGAAGGAGAATCCTAGGGAGATGGTAAGAGGTGGGATGTTGTGTGAGCCAAGTTTCCCAGCTTCCAGGACATTCACCAGCAGCCCAGTGGGCTTCACTTATAAAACACAAATTCAAAGATAAAATTAGTAAGAATTTCAACAGAGAACATTGAACTCCAGTGTGGGGTCCCTTTTGAGAACAGATCCCTGTGCAATTGTAGTGTTTGTATATCCATCAAGCCTGCCCTACATATAGGGAAGAGAATTCTGGGAAATGTGGTTCAGCCTAGACAAGTTGACACATTACAAAGCCTTGCACACTAACTACTTCCTGCACTTTTTTCAAAACCAAATACCATAATGTATTGAAGCAAAAAAAAAAAAAAAAATTACCCACATAGCCTTGTTATTTTTCTAACAGTCTGGTAGACATAAGCGCGATCCTTACCATAGCATTGACACTAGTGTTTCTCAACTGCTACTTCCACTCAGACCAACTTTTGATGTAACATTGTTGAAGACATACTGTTACTCACCTGTGCCAGTCCTTTATAATTGAAAACTCTAAATATTACAGTTGGGTTCTACTGGATGATGGGGATTTTTGTATAGTTGAATTTTCCACCTTAACTATGTCTTTGAGATTTCTCAGACAAGATGTTGCAAGATGCTCACTGACCATCTTATTGGGAGAGACAGTCCTCCATGTGCCTCTGTCTCTTTACCTGTCTAGCGCAAGGCCCTGAGTACTCTCTACCTGGGCCATTTCTCACAGTTATGTTTGCAGAGAAAGACCTTAAGAGATGAGGTAATGTCTCCAGGACAAAAAACAGGCACTGGATTCCCCAGACTTAGTGTTTGTGTTCATTTTCTAGGGCTGCCGAAGACTGTATAGTTTAAATAGCAGAATTGTATTTACTAATAGTCCTGGAGGCTAGAATTTCAAGATCAAGTTATTGGCAGGGTTGGACTCTTCTGAAGTCTCTCTCCTTGGCTTGTAGACAGCCGTCTTCTCTGTGTGTCTTCACATGGCCTTCCATCTGCACCTATCTCTATTCAAATTTCCTCTTCTTATAAGAACACCAGTTGTATTGGATTGGGGCCAGCCCCAGTGACCTCATTTTAATTTAATTGTCTCTTTAGAGACCTTATCTCTAAATACAGTCGGAATGAAATGCTGAGGGGTTAGAATTTCAACATATTCACTGGGGGGAACATAATTCAGCAGTGTTCCTTCCTATAACACAACCCACACCCTCCGCACTGTCGCTGTAGGACTTTGGGGTCAAGAACACAGCACAAGTCATGCTGCTTGCTGTAATATGAGTAATAAAGCCTTTTGTCTTTGACCCAGGATTCTTTTGTCTTCTACCAGCATCCAGGAAACAGTAACAGGCTAACTGTGAGACTGTAAGTGGGGTAAAATAAACCTCCATGCTTGATAAACCTTGCTTATGATATTGAAGACAAACGTCCTCAATAGTTTCTCACGATGGATCCAAATGCAATGATGGTGGTTTTAATACCGGCCTGCTTATTGAGAAATTACCAATTGATTCTCTTATTTTCTTTCTTCTTGGGGTAATTTGTCCTTCAACCCTCCATTCCTTCACAAGGTATTTAAATCTTTCCTTTCTCTTCATGGAGCATGCATGTGTCAAGGACTCCTGTGCAGGTGATGGGGCTTACTGGGACCAGCTTCAATTCCACTTCATTCCCTGCTCTTGTGGCTGAAGAATCCCTTATCTTACTGCTAACTTCAGTGAGAAAAGGACACCTGTGCCCTCCTGTTTACCTACCTGTTTTGTGACTGTATGTCCATGGACATGTATGGGTGCTGCAGGATGGCATCTGGGCTGTGAGCTACAAGGATGAAGCTAGGCTTCACCAAGAAGTGCCCACCCTTCAGAGTTTAGGGGATGATGTAAAATTTCTTGCCAGGAAGGCTGGTAGAGAAGACATTCTAAGTTCACAATTTAATCTTTTCTCATGGCCCTGTTATGGGCTGGATTCTTCCCTCCCTCTTAAGTCAACACCCAGTACTTCAGAATATGACTGTATTTGAAAATATGGGGTCTTTAAAAAGGTAGAATATTAAGAAAAATGAGGTTACTAATGAGCTGGGCCCTAATAACCTTCACTGGAAAGAGACAGAAGAATATGCACATGAGAAAGAGGGTGAGGCTTTTACCAAAGATGGGTCTGCAAAGCAAAATTCCAAAGCATGTCAAGAAAACTAACAGCTTCCGCATTAAAGAATTGAAACAGACTTACTTAAGTGCTTTTGCTGCCTCAGGTGGAGTTTTTGCATAATAGTCTTCCAGTCACAATTTTAAACTTTATAGTCTGATGGCAAGGTGATACTTCAGGGAGATTGCTTCTAGAAGGTCTCTATTAGCCATCAGCTGCCCACCCTTCCTGCAGAGGAAAGCATCTTGTAACAGAAAACCTTACTTACAACTTATAAATAGCTTGCCCTTCAGGATGTTACTGTAGACATATTTCCATGAATGTAGACTTGACAGGAGAGATCTTTTGACATTGATTCTTTGGTTTTACCCCCTGAACACTAATAAGATATACTAGATAATAGAAATAGACTTCACTAATCGGTAGAAATGCTGTATTGGTGTCAACTGCTTTGTCTGAACCAACCAATATACACAAACACACACAGCTTCCCATGGCTACCCAACTTGTGCAGCTAAGGTGGGGGTGGTAACAGTGCTGTATATGCTGTTGGATTTTAAATGATTGTGAGGCCTCTGAGTTCTTTCAGTGTACATAAAACTTATTTAAAGTGGGATGCAGTTTCCACCTCAGTAAAAAGCTGGTTGTTGAATGTCTACATCCGTGTGCCAATTTTAATGCTACCCATCTGTTTGTTGAGTCTCTGTTTGTTGAAGGAAGACATTTGGCCTGTATCCCAAATTGTCAATCCATTGCCATCATTATTTCATATTCCTAGGAGGTACATACACCAAATACTTTCTAGATGCATTTTCTATATAGTAAGTTAAAAGTTTGTCCCAGGACAACATTATGATCTGCTGTGCTTGTGTCCCAGGCAGGACCGCATGGAGACTGAGAGAATTCCTTTTGCCTCCCTATACTAAGGTTTTGCCTTGGTCCATCTCTTCTAGGTTCACTCTCTCTCTTAGCTCTCTGGACACTACCATTCTCATTAAAAAGAGCTGTTTCTAGAAAGTGAGTTCAAATTGAGAATTTTCCCAAAAGGTCTTGAATGAAGCTGGAGTAAGTGGCCTCAGTTCAGTTCAGTCACTCAGTTGTGTCCAACTCTTTGTGACTCCATGGACTGCAGCACACCAGGCTTCCAAGTCCATCCATTCCTGGAGCTTGCTCAAACTCATGTCCATAGAGTCAGTGATGCCATTCAACCATCTCATTCTCTGTCATCCCCTTCTCCTCCTGCCTTCCATCTTGCCCAGCATCAGGGTCTTTTCAAATGAGTCAGCTCTCCACATCAGGTGGCCAAAGTATTGGAGCTTCAGCATCAGTCCTTCCAAAGAATATTTAGGACTGATTTCCTTTTGGATTTACTAGTTTGATCACCTTGCAGTCCAAGGGACTCTCAAGAGTCTTCTCCAACACCACAGTTAAAGAGCATCAATTCTTTGGTGCTCAGATTTCTTTATGGTCCAGCTTTCACATCCATACATGACCACTGGAAAAATCATAGCTTTGACTATACAGACCTTTGTTGGCAAAGTAATGTCTCTGCTTTTTAATATGTTGTCTAAGTTTGTCATTGCTTTTCTTCCAAGGAATAAGTGACCCACTCTACAATAATAAAGTTTCCAATGGAAAATTGACATCAAGATTTTTTCCCTTGGGATATAGAAAAGCATCATCTAAAAATTTACAAACATGTATGCCTTTTACAGTAGGGATTATAAGAGGCTGACCTTTTGCTTTGAGCAAAACAACTTGAGTTAGCCCTTTTACTCTGGCAAATGTAAGGCAATTTTTTTTTTTCTTTTCTGATTTTGGAGAAAAAACTTGAATGCTGCAACCATTAAATGTTTTGTTTAGTAACTGACAAAATTTTTCCTCTGTAAAATTAGATATGTTCCCCCCCTATATTTAGAATTAGACTTCACTATGATTAAAATTATAATTTGTTATAATTTGTATTTTGGGGAGAGGTGTGTGTGTGTGTGTGTGTGTGTGTGTGTGTGTGTGTGAGACTTACTGTTTCATCACATGTGTATGTTTTTCAACCCCTTGCTTGTAGGAAATCAAAAGTAGAAACCTGATTATGACAAAGGTGGTGTGCATGCTTTATCTTCTTACCTCTTATTGGAGGCAAGATCAAGAACTTGACTAGGCTAAATTGCTGGTGTCCCACACATGATCTTATCTCATTTTGATTAAGCCATACTTTGAAAAACGCGTTCTCTAACTTAGAGATTCTTTTTGAGTTGGATGGTATACAATCTCAAGGGAATGGTTACTCCCAAAGTGAAACATCCTAGAAAAAGGATATTTCTGAAATAAAAATTAGACATCTTTGAATTGAGGAGCAAAGGATGCTATTTTTTTTCGAGGGCCAGTGGTTTGTTGGGTCCTAACCTTGAAGTGTGAACGTTGATATGTGTGGAGACGTGGCAGAAGCCAAACTGGAAGCTGGTGGGATAAGAGCCTCTGAGGTCAATTTGGGGCTATTGTTTCTTGGAGTAGCTAATTTTAGCAAGACTTGTAAGTTATTCTCTGTTACATTTCTGTTATCTTCTAACCATCAGTAAAGACCTTGAAAGTTACAAACTGATTTCTGAGGACCAAGGAGTTCTGGTCCGTGTTTCAGAGGACTAACACACAGAAGAGGCTTGTCCCCTCCTTGAGACTAGAATGGGACTTCTGGCCGCAGGCACCACTGAAAGAGTGCTAAATCCAACAGAGGAGCCTTCCTTGAGGGTGTAGTTAGGAAAGGCAGTGCATGGCAGGGCAACAAAGCAGTTCCAGTGCAGAAATCTGGGGACTTTTGCTGGGGTGGAAACTGGTGAGCATTTTTGGAAATTGCTAAGTAGGTCTAGGCCTAGATTCCAGGAACTGGGATCATGGGACCTATGTCATAGTGATTTGGGAATAAAAAAGAAGTGTAATCTCATTTCCTAGTCATGAATTGGTGACTGAGTGTGAGGTTACATCTCCCCTCAATTTGGACTCTCTTTCTGAACTTCTTGGGTCTTTTGAGGTATGAGGGACTCTCCTATGGGGGAAGACCTAGCCCTTCTGCTTGCTCCATCTACAGAGAAAGAAGGAAAGAGATCTCGAAAGGGAAGGGATGCACAACAGTGAAGAGGAGAAGAGAAGCTTATTTTCCTTCCACCTTCATCCTCTAGCTCTGCTGAGCTGCCATATACTGAGGGTTCCAGTGAATCCCAGACCAACTTCTGAGCTCTTTTGCTATGGGTGTCATAAGTTGGCTACTGTCAGACTTCATGTTACTGCCATCCTAATCTCTGCCCTCTGCCTCTTCAGTCCCTCACCCACTTCTGCCTTCACACACTACCTTCTCCCAGCCAGGGCTGTGCACCCATCAGGCTAGGTGGGCACAGTGCCAAAGATGTGGGGATTTTCACAGGCTTCTAAGGAAGATTAAGTTCCCCCTAAATCTTGCTGCCTACAAAATACAAACACTTTCAAAATAAAAATTAGTAGATCTTGAATTAAAAGTTTGAGACCTCATAGTTACAGACTAACTACTTTTCATGTGAAGCATGGCCATATTCTAAAACATTTGTGTCATGTGGGTTGGGTGCAGCTTCCAAAGCTGAGAATTCCTGGGTCCCATCGGGGTCTTCAAATAGAAACTTGTTCTCACTGCCTCTTCCACACTAGCCCCTGCCTCAAATCTTTTTCAAATTATCCTGTTACCCACCCAGATGTCCTCAGCTAGAGTTAATATCTAGGATACCATCCAACAGAAAAAAAGTACAATAAAAGCCCAATGAAGAAAGAAATGCATTTCCTTCCCAAGGCCAAAGTCCCTGGTACTTAGACTACTATACTACCGGATGCTGATTTGGAGAACTTGCCATGTGGCTTAGGGCGATGCAGGTGTTCTGTTGAAAGGGAAGTAACTCAGGCTTGAGAGAGAAGTGAGATGCTGCTGGCTGATTTCTTTTCATCCAATCCCCAGTAAGCAGGCTGCTTTTTTCCACCTGCACTACCTATCTATCCAGAGTTGGGGTCACCTGGGATTTGGAGCAATTGGTTGCCCTTTTGTTTGGTCCTTGCCTGATGCCAAGAAGGCACTTTTCTCTTTCATTTTTTGATCATGGAAATACTTTTAAATATGTCATTGGAGGAGTTTCCCAATTAGAAACAATAAACATTTATCACTAGTTCTTTAGACTTATGGTCACTGTTTTGATGTATGTAGTATACGAAACAGATCGAGCCTGGAAATCTGTACTTCATAATCAGTATGTCATTCTACCCAGCTCCCTGGTTCAAGAAGCAGAAGGCCTCCTCTTTCTATCACCATAGCTTTCATGTACTTTAAGGAGTTGAGTCTGTAAGCTGGAGGATGCAAGGTGTGAAATAGGAACCACATGCCAGGCTTGGCAGGGTGGCAGCTTTCAGCAGGGGAGTGTTAAGGCCAATAAGCTATTCTGAAGCACAAGAACTATTGGAAATTGAAAAATACATCCGGCACTGTGTCAACACCATCGCTTCAAGTCTAGTGTGCTGATGGAAAGATACCATCATGGTCTTTCTGGATGGCCTGGCTCCAGCCATGGCCTAGTTTTATTGCCCATCTCTGTTAGTGGATCATAGTTTGATAGGTGTTGTCATAATGCCCAAGGAACATTGGATTGGGACCTCAGGAGACCTGGATCATGGCCATTAATTAGCTGAAGGATTTTGGCCAAATCCCTTAATTTTTCTGTGTATAAATTTCTCATCTATAAAAATGAGCGTAGTAAAAGTGCATATCTTACAGAGTTGTGTGAGAGTAAAATGGGGTGAAATGTGTGAGGAACTTTGAAAATAGATGTAACGACTTCCCAGGTGAGAGAGCTGAGGTCAAGTAGAAAAATAGCAAGTTAGGAGCTCAGACCGGGATTCTAGTTTGAGCTTTGCCGTTTACTGACTGTAGTCTGGCTGAGGCTCTGGTATCTCAAGAGTGCATAATAATCATAATATTTCATAAATATGAGTGAGATATTCTTTGAGGTTATCAACCACACTGTGCTGTACAAATATGAATCAAAATAGTGATTGATTTGGTGCCTTGCTACTCTCAAGCTGAGTAGATGGCTAATTTTTATTTAATTAGCAATTTTGGTTATATAGTCCTGAATAGTATTAGATTGATTGGACATTGGATTCTCAAGGCTTGACTCTAGCATTCCTCATCCACACTGAGCAGAGGTGAGGGCCCGAGAAGTGCTCCAGGAAGCCCTTTTGCTCCTTGGCTCTCTGGACCACTTTTTGGTGGGCAGCACATTCTAACATTGCCCCTGTCAACAGCTTGCGCAACTGGAGGTTTGAAGGTGGGTTCTGAGAACACTGCCTAGTTGACACAGAAGGGGTATAATGCTTGGCATCAGCTCTTGAGTTGAGGACCTTCTGCCAGAGCTCTTGGCCAAAGCCCCCCCTGGACCTTGCTTGCCCTCTGGCTGGACACTGAGTAGAGAATCAGATTCAAAATATCTGGACAAACCTCAGAGCAGTGCAGACTTGTGGCTGCCAGGCAGGAAGGAGCCATATATTTTGATGAACTTTGTGGAATGCTTGTCTTGGGAATTCTGTCTATGCCTTGGGAGGCTGTGCTGCGTAAGGAGAGAAGCTTCAGGCAGGCTCTTCCTGTTGCTTTGCTTTTTGCTCTTTCTCCTCTGCTTCATCAGAGGTTTCACAACTGATATCAACAGCGTACAGGGCAGAAACCTCAAGATTGCTGCTCCTGCTGTTTTTCCTTTCACCTGGCTGTGGTGTTTGGGATTTGAAGCATGCTGAATTTCAGTTCTGGCTTGTTAGGGCTGCAAACAGTTAACCTTGCTCTCTGATCTGAGAGGCAAACTGCCTGCTCCATTTTTCATGTTTACCTTTACAGTGTCCCCACAGAGGGGAGCTGTAGCCAGTTGGGCGAAAAAATCCAACCATTGCTTCTCTGCATGTTAAAGTCTGAGAAGCCCCTGCAGTTTCAGGCAAGATGTCCTCATTGCAGGTTCTCAGAACAACTGTTAATAAACTAGTGGTCATGTGAACTGATTCATGGGCCATGCCCAAGTTAGAGAAAGTCAGAAGCACATGAACAGAAAGACACTTCCCAAAGATAGATGGGGATAGAATATATTTATGTGACTTTGGGCAGCAAAGGAATGCGTGCAAGTGCTCTTGTTCCCATATCTAACCGAAGGCTGGAATAAAAAATACCGGAATGATTAAGAGTGCGTTGACTTTTGTGCTTACACACTGTACTACAAGTGCGGCCAAAATGAGTACTGTTTATATGAAACCAATCAGTTGCCTGTAGCTGATTTTGTTTCTGGTATGACTTGCTTTCCAATCAACCCAGTAAATATTTTGAATAATAAATGAAGAAGCAAGACAAAGAAACAAAAAGTAAGGGGTAGAAAGACCAGAACCAGGAGCTGAAAAATTCATGTTTTTATTGCAAATCCACAAAGGGACTCCAGGCCGTTACACCAGGATAGATTTTCCTTCCTCCTCACATCATGCGTGTTCCTTTCCAATACATTTAGATGTGATTCTATAAAAGACATTTATTCATTCTTTTCTCATAAATGGGAAAGTTGGTCCTTGTTCTTTTCGCTTTCCTGAACTAGAGCCACTGCTGCATGCTTAGTCACTCAGCCATGTCTGACTCTTTGCAGCCCCACGTGTAGCCTGCCAGGCTCCTCTGTCCTTGGGATTCTCCAGGCAAGAATAATGGAGTGGGTTGCCATGCCATCCTCCAGGGGATCTTCCCAACCCAGGGATTGAACTCAGGTCTCCCACATTGCAGGCAGATTCTTTACTATCTGAGCCACCAGGGAAGCTCCAGAGCCACTGCAGAAGGAACTTAAGTTAGAGGCTACTTGACATATTGCCTCAGTCAGTAGATTTCGTGTGCCGTGGGGAGCTGCAGTCATAGGCCCTGAGGTATTGTAGGGGAAAAAGGATTCCCTCCATTCCTGAGGCTGCTATTGCTGCTAAGTCGCTTCAGTCGTGTCCGACTCTGTGTGATCCCAGAGATGGCAGCCCACCAGGCTCCCCCATCCCTGGGATTCTCCAGGCAAGAACACTGGAGTGGGTTGCCATTTCCTTCTCCAATGCATGAAAGTGAAAAGTGAAAGTGAAGTCGCTCAGTCATGTCTGACTCCAGCGACCCCATGGACTGCAGCCTACCAGGCTCCTCCGTCCATGGGATTTTCCAGGCAAGAGTACTGGAGTGGGGTGCCATTGCCTTCTCTGCTCCATTCCTATAGGAAGGCTGTTTTGTTCTTGGACTAGGGGTCGATAGTGGCAAGGGGTTTAGATATTGAAAGTGAAATTGTTAGTTGCTCAGGCAGATTCTTTACCATCTGAGCCACCAGGGACGCCCTTAGATATTGAAGGGTGTCTGCAAACGTTATGGTATGTCCCTGTCTTCTGGATGGGCTATGTTCTTTCTTGGCAGGCTGTAAATCAGAATGAGAGTTGGAACCCATGGAGCTGTGACTCAGAGAGCCCCTTAGTGTTCTGCCGACAAGAAATAGAAGCACAGAAAGTAGACCAGAACCAGGACCAAGTCCCCAGTTCTTCCTGTAAAAGAGAGAAAAATGAAAGAGCCGTTTCTTCTCATTGGATGACTCAAATGTGGTGATGAAGGCAGGGCAGTTCCAGGCACTGCTGTTGGCAATGCAGCACTTTGTTGATTTCTGCAGGGCAGAGCTGTTATCCAGCAAAGGGACACAGTGGTCACTTCCTCCTCTTCAGTCGGTTGCAGAGGGCAGTGCCAAGAAATGGTACATAGTGACCACGAAGAGCAGGAGAAGGAGATGCCTTGGTATACAACACTCACCCTAATTTTGTGTAAAAGAACAATGGTGTGATAGAAGGTTCAGTCCTCAGCTTTCAAAGGACTATAGAATTCCATTCATTCCCGAGTAACTGGAGTGAGTATCTTAGTGGGGGGTGAGACTCATCAAACTATCATCGTCATCAAATCACAGCCAATCCGTGCTTAAGTAGCTCTCCATGGGACTTCCCTGGTGGTCTAGTGGTTGAGAATCTGCCTTCCAATGCAGGGGATGTGGGTTCGATCTCTTGTTGGGGAGCTAAGACCCGCACAGGGTATGGAGCAACTGAGCCCGTGCACCACAACTTCAGAGCCTACATGCTCTGGAACCCGTGCGCCTAGCATTGAAGAGCCAGCATGCTGCAAATAACATGTGACACAGCCAAAAATAAATAACTTAATTTTTAAAAAAAAGTAGCTCTCCATGATTGTTGTGTGACAAACACTGTCCTGTTTTTTATATACTATTTACATATACTATTTCACTTTTGATAAATGTAGAAACTGGGGTATATAGAGTTTAAGGCCCAAGTTATTGTACAGCTCATTTGCTGCAGGTAAAATGTGATCCCATGACCACCTGATGGCCAGGCTGTGCTTTTAGTCACCATGATGTCCTACCTCTGAAGTCGGGTTGTGTAATCTTAATTGAAGGGAGGAACCCAGAAGCTTCCTTTGTAATAGACCTGGGCCTGCCTCAAACTGCTATCATTACGTTTTCTATTAAGAACTACTGAAGCAGTCTCTCTGGGTGGAGGCCACCTTCCATAAATGACTTATGTGTCTCACGGGACCATCTTGAGATGTTGCTGAAGGAAGGTGGGACCCACCTTCGTGTCTCGCTTGCTGCCAGGGAGGAAGTGAGAGACTGGGGAGATGGGAGATCTTTGTGTCCCTAGTTTCTAACTCCTGCCTCCAAACTCTATAAAAAGAAAAATTCGTTTTTCCTCACAGTCAGTGGCCTCTTGCCTTGTGGTGACTCTTGGGCCAACATAGGTGGAGCTGCGTGGTTTCCATCTTAAACTTTTTGGTTCTAAAGACGTCCGTATTCATTCTTTCTGTGACCGGACTAATCGCTTTCCCTGAAGAATCTCAAAGTTAGCATGTTGCAAGCCCTATTACTAGCTGTGTGCCAACATGGCATCTAAATGAATCTTACTGCTTTATATAGTCTGAGACTGTTTCATCATGCATGCACATTGAGAATTGTTATGTCTCCCTAGTGTGCTGTTTCTTTCCTCATAATGTAATAACCATCTTTATCCTTAATGATTTTTTTTTGCCTTAAGCTACATTTAGTTTGATAGTAACATAGTTTACTACTTTTTCGATTTGTATTTTTCTAATATATATTTTTTTCATCGTCTTTCTGTTCAGATGTTTTAAATGTGTTCTAGAGTATAGTGTTCACTTTTGCTCTTTTTATTCAATCAAGCAATCCTTTTTCATGGGCCAAATTTAGCCCAGTTATTACCGGTAGATTTTTATTTATTTCCATCCATTTTGCTTTCTCTTTTTCCTGCCTTTTCTGTGGTTTTTTCCTTCCTGCTGTCCTTTATATTGATGGATTTTTCTCGATTACCTCTATTTGTTTAAAGTAATATATTCTAGTCCTAATCTTTGTAATGTTTACTTTAAAAAAACCTAACATGCATTCATATCAGGAAATCAAAAGTTGCTCACTGTATCGATATGTCTCGTGAATATTGCGTCAACTGTCTAACAATTTACCTTCAATCAAGACCCTGTTTATTATAAGCTATTGTTGTCCGGTAGTTTAGTGCCACTTAGTGTTAATATTTGGAGAAGCCAATGGCACCCCACTCCAGCACTCTTGCCTGGAAAATCCCATGGACGGAGAAGCCTGGTGGGCTGCAGTCCATGGGGTCGCTAAGAGTCGGACACAACTGAGCAACTTCACTTTCACTTTTCACTTTCATGCATTGGAGAAGGAAATGGCAACCCACTCCAATGTTCTTGCCTGGAGAATCCCAGGGATGGTGGAGCCTGGTGGGCTGCCGTCCCTGGGGTCGCACAGAGTCGGACACGACTGAAGCGACTTAGCAGCAGCAGCAGCAGAGAAACAAAACAAAGCGGATGTTTGTGTGTGTGTGTGTGTGTGTGTGTGTGTGTGTGTGTGTGTATCCTGTGAAATAACAGAAAAGAAAATATATTGATCTCTGCCCCCAGATCCTGGTACAGAACTCCTAAAACTCTTGGAAATTCTAAAGTGATAAGAGTAACAGGGGCACCTTCTGTTCTAAGATTTGTTCTTTGACTCTGGTTTCTGACACTGAAACTCCAAACCCTTTGGAATTTCTGGGAGTTAGAAATGTCCTTTGTTCTAATGAGGTGACTCTTGATGGCTCCTGGGTTGGGGCTGATCATTGTACATACCAATCCATGCTTAGACGCTTAGAATTTTCTGCCACACACCTCCATTCTCCAGAGAGGTGAGAGGGGCTGGAAATGGAGTTAATGATCAATCATGCCTACATGATGATGCTTCCATAACAATCCCAACATGTGGGGTTCAGAGAGCCTCTGGGTCACTGAACATGTGGAGGTGCTGGGAGAGTGGCATGCTCAGAGAGGGCATGAGTGCTCTGCGGTGCTTCCCACATACCTTGCCCAGTGCATCTTCTCCATCTGGATGTTCATCTTTATCCTTTATCATATCCTTATATAATAAACTGATAAACAGTAAGTAGACTGTTTTCCTGAGTTGTGTGAGCACTCTAGCAAATTACTTGAACCTAAGGAGGGGGACTTAGAAACCTCTGATTTATAGCTGATCGGTCAGAAGCACAGGTAACAACCTTGACTCGTGACTGGCACACACACTTATACCCTATTGGTTCTGTTTCTCTTGAGAACCCTGACTAATACAATAAAAAGTAATATAAAACTTTAATACACGGAGGAGGAAGATAGGTGGGGAGAGAGGAAATATTTATCTTAAAAAATTGACTCACGTGATTGTGTAGCCAACAGGTATGAAGTCTGCAGGGTAGGCTGGCAGGCTGGAGACTGGCAGAAGGATTACATTTCAAATCCAAAGGTGATCTGTTGGCAGAATTCCCACTTCTTCAGGGAAGGTCAGTTTTTTTTTTTTAAGGCCTTCAACTGTTGGGATGAGGCTTACCCACCTTGTGGAGGACAATTTACTTTACTCAAAGTCTACTGACTCGTGTTAACCCATTCAAAAAATATTTTCACAGAAATATCTGTAAAGTTTCACTAAGTATCTGGGGACCATGTCCCAGCCAAACTGATGTATAAACTTAACCATCACAATTACCTACATTAGTTCTTAGTTAGTATCATTATTTTATATAGCCAGGGATTTATTTAGATTTGCCTATATGTTTACCTTTTTTTTTTTTTTTAACCTGTATCTAATTCGCTGTTTTTCTATTCAAAGGACTGAGAGAAAGTAACTGTCAGTTTCACAGTTTTATGTCCAGATAATTGAAAGTTAGAGACAATACCCTCATAGGGACATTTTATTTAACAATGGTTTGAAATCATGTTTACTATATCCAAGGATTGCATTTCTGATCAATTTGGAAAGATTCTAAAACATTTTCAAACATTTCAGATGTTATTTCCAATATTGTCTCTCCATGAATTCTCTTTCTGAGGTGACTACTGATTATGTTGATTATTCTCATTCTTTCTTTCATTATTTTTAATCTCTCTTTTGTATTCTCTGTCTCTTTCTCTCTCTGTGTTGCATTTGGGATTGACTCCTTACTTAATTTTAAGTTCTTAATTGACTCCTTGCTTAATTGTAGTTCACGAGTTCTTTCTTTAGATGTAATTAATTTGCAGTTTGAACCAACAATTGGACTTTTAATTTCAGAGCCTTTCTTTTTAATTTCTAGAAGTTCTATATTTTTCCTTCAAATCTACCCATTCTTTTTAGATATTGTTTTGCACATTTTTCTTGTTTTTAATTTTCTTTTATGTCATTATTCTTGAATACTAATTCTACGAAAGTGAAGTTACTCAGTTATGTCCGACTCTTTGCAACCCCATGGACTGTAGCCTACCAGGCTCCTCCATCCATGGAATTTTCCAGGCAAGAGTACTGGAGTGTGTTGCCATTTCCTTCTCCAGGGGATCTTCCCAATCCAGGGATCGAACCCAGGTCTTCTGCATTGCAGGCAGACGCTTTACCATCTGAGACACCAGGGAAGCCTAACTAATTCTATAGGTTCTTTCTAATAGTTCTAAGATCTAGAGTGCTTAGAGTTTAATACTACTGTTGTATCTGCTTCTCTTGTTCATTTGAATTGTTTCTTGGATGTTTTGTAATTTTTAGTTGTAAGAAGTCTTAAGCAGGACTTTGCCTGAAGGCTTTTGTCTGGCATGTGTTGGACATATATCCTTCAGGAGTGGTTCTGCCTATGCCAGTCACCCCAGGTATCATTCACTTTAGGTCTGTTTCTTTCTTTCTTATATATATAATAGTTTGCATCTGCAAATCGGGAGTGTGGGACTAGCGTATGCAAACTTTGGGTCTGATCCTATGTTACTTCTCAGTGGATTCTGGACCAAGTAGGAAGTATAAATTTGAACCAGAAACCCAAATGTGGCATACCTACTGTTACATATTTTCAGGGAAGACTGTGTCTCAGCCACCCAGGTGCCAGGCCCAAATAGGCAAACTTACTTGTTATTTCCCTAGACTAGCGGAGGAATTTTTTCTAAAATACCCTTGCAATGTAGGTGTAGATCTTTAAAGATCCCAACTGTATGTGAAGATCTTCGTTCCCTCTCCTGCCTCTCCCACGTATGTGTTAGAACTTAAGCACTTTAGGTTCCTGAGGTTGGCAAACCTTCCAAGGATTCCTACTGTGCTTTTTACTTTCTTCTCCTTCACTTTTGGCCCTTAAAATTTTCCCTTACATTTGTATGAAATTTTTATGCATTTAAAAGGTGTGTGTGTGTGCGTGTGTGTTTGAAAGCAGAAGGAATCTGTGGGTATTTAGTTTAATGATATGGCTAGAAACAAAATTATAAATTATTTTGTAAAGCTACTATTAAAACTACTTTCTATTGGCCAATAGAGCAAAACTATGCCCCTGCTATTGAAATTTACCTGTCTTTTTGTATTCTTTCCACAAAGCTGGATATCTGTGTGTCTGTTTCTCTTCCTCTCTCTTTCTCCTGTTCTTTTCAGTGAGTTGTTTTCTCCAACAACTGGCTGACTTTCCTTCTCATCTTGTCAAGTCCATTTATTATTTTTCCATCTCTGGAAGCTAACATAAGGCTCGCAAACAAGGGATCAAAATCTTCTAGTAGATCTTGAAGTTGATTTGTGCCACAGCAGCTTTTCTCCTAATTGTTCTCTTTTCTGTGATTCCTGAAGGCAAGACAACCACAGTTTTTACTGATGATTGGCCTCGAGTTTCTAGAGAACAGCTGCTGCTGCTGCTAAGTCGCTTCAGTCGTGTCTGACTCTGGGCGACCCCATAGATGGCAGCCCACCAGGCTCCCCTTTCCCTGGGAGAACAGCAACTGTGCCCAATTCAGAGCCACATCAGTGAACAACACAGAGTACAAAGGGTTAGCTTTTTGACATGACTCTGATGTTCAACAGCAAAGGAAAAACCAAGGGCCCAGGTACTTTAGAAACCAAAGTTTAGGTCAGTTGTTGTAAAATATATGTTTATATGATACTCAAGGTTTATTTTTAAGTAATAAGTTGCTCCTTTCAGGATCATGTTGTTCAGAAATTGAGCAAGTACAGAAGCCATTGGGGAAATTAGTGAATTCCTTACGTTTTGGCAGAGGGTGCAGTTTTGTCGCAATCTCTACTTCTACTATGTTAAACCTCAGGAAACTACTTTGTATAGGCTGGGCTCTTCTTCTGTCTGCCAAGAGAAAACTTTCACAAGCGGAGTTGATGCATATCTACTAATTTATAGCCCAGAGGTTAAAAAGCTCAGGGACTGTTATGTCTAAAGCTCATGTTTTAAATTTGAGAGATAAGTTATCGGTTCCTATAAAATCGGAGTATATTCAACATAGTCAAGCTCTGATTCTATTCTCTTCCTCCATTTCTCCATGAATTCTCCAGTCACTTTTTTCTGTATTAGGTGATGGGAAACTTTATTCAAAATATTTTTGTAATTCTATTTTTGTAAACTTCTGTATTTGCTATGTCATTAGAAACATACTATTTAAGAATTCAATAAACTTTGCATTTAAGTTACTCATTCCTAGATGTCCTCCAGTATCTATTCTTTCCTCCTCTTCCTTCTCATCCTTCTCCTTTTTTTCTTTTGTAAGTATGAGAACCCCTAAGTTTAGCTTGGCATGTGTAATCCCTAAGGTATATAACTTGGCCATATAACTGGAGATTACATTTCTCCTCTCTTTTGCATCTACGTATGGCCAATAGAATGTGAGCAAAGGTAATACGAATACCTTCTGGTTCATGATCATAGAGGGAGGTCTTAGACAGCCATGTTGCTCTCTCTTTGGTGAATATAATCAACTAAATAGTACCCAAAGGTCTTGCAAGAGACCACAGGGGGAAAAAAGAAAGAAAAATTCACGGGCCAAATGGCTTCACAGTCTTTCTGTTTTATATTTACCTATGTTTTAATATTTATAACATATTTTTACATAGCATTTCCTCATATATAATTCTGTATGAGAGATGTCCTAAGTAATTTCTCTTTCTGTAGGTAGATGGTTACATCATCTGTAGTGTGATAAGATCTATAACACAGTTATGACCCAATGCTGCAGGAACAGAGAGGAGGAAGCCTAGATCACATTGGTAAACCTAAGGAAGGCTTTCCAGGGAAGACTGTGTGAGCTTGGTCTTAAGAACTGAATATATTTATCCAGGAGATTAATCCCAGCAATCAGTGGTGGGAATAAAATTCCAGGAAGAAGGAACATTATGAACAAAGCCATGGCAGCATGAGAGAACATGGGGCATTCTGGGAACTGCAGGTGATTCATTATGATTGGAGCATAGGGTAAGAGTTGGGAAGTGGAAAGAGGTGTTGTAAGGAAGGCCATCTTTGTATGCCATGCTAAGGTGTTTGAGTTTTATATAACATCAATGAAGCTGAAAGGATTTTAAACGAGGAAGTAAGATGACTGGGTTTACATTTTAGGACGACCACTCTGGCAGCGTTGTGGAGGCTGGATTGAAGGAGCTCCAAAATTACAGATGTGAGACACCTTTGTGGAAAAAAAGGCTTGGTTGGTTAGATTCACAAAACAGAAATAAAGATGGCTGTACTGATACATCAGCCTGCAATGTTTTCCCGGAGACAAGAGAGGGGCTTGATTTCTTTCTGCTATAGAATCAGAATCTACAAGTTTCTTCCACTTCTTTGAGGATATTTTCCCAAAGGGCATTTTTTTTTTTTTCATTCAGTGTTCTGAACTTCTTGATAAACTGGAACAAAACTTCTCAATGCATTCATTCTTTTAACATGTAAGGGCTTCATTGTGACCTTGCATGCCTCTCTCAAGGGTATTTGGAGGGCAATTGGAAAGGTTGGCTGTTCAACACAATTGATGCTAGTTTATCAGCCTATACCCCAAAGTGATAGTCAAGCATTTAATTTCAAGATTACCTTCTATTCCTTCAAGAATGAGTCAACCAAGTGTAAATGAGGAGGTCACAGTTCTGCACATAATGTGGTAATTTGCTAAATATGTTTCCTTTAACAGGAAAGATTTTGAGAGTATGAAGGTGAACACTTTTGGGAATATTACTTGGTGTTTTTTGAGCAGTGATTTTACTCTTATTTATTGAATGCAGAATTCTATAAGGGAGCAAAGATATGTTGCTCTTTGGCCAACTCTGTTGGCAGATGTGAAGTGAAGTGTTAGTTACTCAGTTGTGTCCGACTCTTTGTGACCCCATGGACTATAGCCCACCAGGCCCCTCTGTCCGTGGAATTCTCCAGGCAAGAATACTGGGTGGATATCCATTCCCTTCTCCAAGGTATCTTCCCCACCAAGGGATCAAACTATTTCAGGCAAATTCTTTACCAACTGAGCCACCAAGGAAGCCCAGTCAGATATAACCTGAACCTGTTGTCAAATAGCTGTCTGTGGTTAATGTCAAAAGCAATGAGCAGGGGTATAGGATGCCAGCATAAGCAATAGAAATGTTTTGATTTTTGTCACTGGTCGTGTAGCTCTGTACTGTATATTCAAGGACAATTCTGCCAGTGGTAGGTCCATGGTAGAAGGTCAAGGTGAGTCAACCAGATTTTTGGTCCATGTTGGCTGGCATTAAGTAAGAAAAAAACCACTAAATTTTTCTGTAGGAAAACAGAAGTCCTTACATTTCAAATTTTGAACATAGCTTTGGTTATTTTCAGAACATCTGCACTCAGTAGAAAGTTAGGTTGTGATCATCCCTCTGTTATTCACATATCTAATCATAAGCTGTTTGTACATGTGGACAACCCAAGAACGCTTCCCTACCCCAAAACTGTTTTAAGGTTAGCGGACAAGGAGGGACCTTGTGACATATAGGTAGGGCAAACTTATGACATTTAACAGGGGTGTGTAGGCTTGAAGTCACAAGCTGGCAAACTTTAAAAGTCATTGGAAAGGGGAAAGTGATACTATATATTTGGAAAAGGTCATAGTTTATCTTGTAAAACAAAAGGAACCTAGTCGTTATCCAGCAAACAGAAGCAGGGAGTACCACTCATAATATTGCAGAAGGGTCACGACAGTGGTTTAAGGGAGTAAAACCTTTGGGGTCTTTGTTTTTTTTTTTTTTTTTACCAGTTGAGGTTTTAACTGAATACGTGCTATGCAGTTCTGTTGATTGATTGTGGTAGATGTTTTCCTCTTTGAGCCTTCCAAGTTCTCAAAGTTTCCTGGAAGAACTTGATGCCAGTCCCTAGGGTGAGTGCTGCAACCCGAGAAGTCCCATTTAACCCTGTGGTGACTCTCTTTAACTGCTAGGAACCAGTAGGCATGTCCCCCGATGTCTGAGGGGGCAGCTCTCAGGTGTGGATCATTCCTATTAGTAGTTTTCATGGTAAGTGGGGTAAATTTGGGAAGCAGGGGGAGTAGAGGAAAGAAGACAACCTCTCCTCAACCTTATGTTTTTTTCAGCTCTTCTCTGTGCCCATCTTGAGTGAGAAGGTTTCTCATTTGGTTCAGGAGAGCCTTAACTGTCCTTGTTCTGGGCATAGAGGAAGGGAAATCATCTTTATACAGCCTAGATTCTTTTTTTGAATTCATGGCTTCCTCTCTCCTACCCTACCCCAAGCAACATTTTTGGGCAAAATGAGATTAGCTGAGTTTTTTTTTTTTTTTGCATGGAATTGATGATCATGTAGGATTTGATAGGCTACCACCTCTTCTTCCCCCCATCATGATAGTAATGGTCTGGACATCCTGAGGGCTTCATTTTGCAGTGTAACTTTGTGGAGAGAGGATAGAGACAGACCGACACATAATACGCACATGTATATGGATATTTTTATTGAGAAATGAATACATGTAAATGTGCCAGTTGTTGGACTGGTGAATGGTTATATGCTGGGAAGCGGGTGACTTCTGACAAGTTTGAAATTTGGAACAGTTTGAGGCTGGAAACAGTGTCCCCTTCATCCAAGAAAAGCAGGCCACTGGCCCAACTGTGTACCTCTGGGGTCCCAGGCTTTGGACTGACTTTCTCCAGCTTTTTAAAGTGCTCTCTGGGGCCTGGGGCAACTGGAAATGTCAGTGCACCATGGATGGGGTCATCCCAGGGGGATCGCTCCACTGTTCAGCAGGGTCTTTCCAAGATTGAAATTGGGCCACCAGAATGGTGCTGACAGGCAGATTATGGGTGACTCAAATTGTTTATAGAGACAGAGATTGGCAAAAAAAAAAAAAAAGAAATTTGCCCAGGTCTCAAATGCTCAAGGGGTGGCCCTGGCTGGAGATACAAATTTGGAAATAATTTGTCATGAAAAGTCATGGAACTAGATGAGATCATCTGGGAGTGAGTGTAGATAGAAAAGATAGAAAAGCTCACACCAAAAGTCCCTGGGGTTGTGGCATTGGCATGTTGGCATTCTGACTCTATCTGTGTGTTTTTGATAGAGATCCACTCCAGTGGAGATGGGATGTTCCCCCTCGTCTGACATGGGTTTTCCTACACAAATGGGTTACAGTACAAAAATACAGGCAGGCATAGAATACCGCCTTATGTGACTGGATCACCAGATGGCTTGTAGTTTGTTTTTCTTCCCCATTTAGTGTATGTGCCTGCGTGCTCAGTTGCTCAGTCGTGTCTCTCTGTGTCTCCATGGACTGTAGCCCACCAGGCTCCTTTCCATGGGATTTTCCAGGCAAGAACGCTGAAGTGGGTTGTCATTTCCTCCGCCAAGAGATCTTCCTGACCCAGGGATCAAACCCTCATCTCCCGTGTCTCTTGTATTGTCAGGCGAGTTCTTTACCATTGAGCTACCTGGGAAGCCCTTAGTGTGTGTAGACAAAGCCAATGTAAAATGACTTCTAGCAGTAATTATTTAGAAAAATCAAGAAGACGTTTATATTGGGAAGAAGGAGGAAGGTTTTCTAGGGGAAAAATAGCCTGATGAGTGTGTATGCGTCAGGGAGGTAGGGTGCGGATAGGGTGGGGCTGCTTTTTTCAGCTTTTCCATTTATTTCTACTTATTTTGGTCCGTTCTTCTTGTATGGTTTCCTGGAGCCTGGATTTATTATCTGCATGAGCCAAAACAATTGAATAACTAACACTTTACTTTTGGCTTTGTAGATACCGAGCTGGCATTTTTATCTAATTTTTTTTCTTTTTAACATTAAGCAGTTCTCTACTCTTCCTTCAATTGTCTGGAAGTTTTAGTGTTGAATCAGAATTATCAGCAGTTGCCTGAATTCTTTCCTTGATTACTAACATTAGGTAAAGACTTTCCCATCTTCCTGGTCCTGAGCATAGAGACTTGCACCCAGAAAGTCCTCATTCAGATTTACTGATGTTTCTTAAGGCTATGGTTTGGTATAGATTAAATACAAAGCAGCAGTTGGAGAATGATGATTTTTTTTTTTAATTTATGTCCATAAAAGCCCAAAGCATTAAAATAATCATCCTCCCCCACAAAGGCAGAGCCCTTGAATTAAATAGGTCAAAAATATCTTCTTTGTAGCCAGTGGTTTTGTACAAGATGGAGCTAATTAGAGCAGTTGTGGCTTTAAACTCGGTGAATTTGGTGCTCTGGAATAATGCTTGAGGAGTTTCCATGTCAAATAAAGAGTTTGCTTCTCATGAACTTACCCTTGGCTTCATATGTCTGTGATACTCTAAGCTTTCCAAGATGACATCTTAGCACTCTTGGGACAAGGTGATTTACTGTATGTGAATGAATCCATGCAGAATTGTCCGGGAAACATGAATCACTCCAGGACTTCCCTCACTGCCCACTGACAGGGTCATATACACAAGGGATCTAATGGGCTGCTCTGAAAGGGGAGACTGGCAGTAGAAGAGTGCAATTCAGGGCTCTTTTCCAAGACAGGACAGAGGTTACTGCTGACAGTGTTTGGGGCACAGTCACAGACAAAAGGGAGAGCATGTTGCTCACTCATCGTTAGAGTCCAGACAACTGGACAAAGCTTGCTTGAGAACATGAGAGCATGGATGGGCGTGGACATGGAAGAAGAAAAAACTTTTGAGAGGATGGGATGGGGGTGGACTGGATGGCCAGTAACTGTCAAATTCCCTGTGTGTTTAAACTATAGATTTGCTGCTGCTTCTATATTGAAGTTGAGCCCACCACTCTAGGTGACTAGAGGTTGGGCCAGTCATTGGCCTCTTGTGAGCTGTGGCCAATGCAGGACTGGTCTTGTGTAAGTGAGTGTCTAGGTGATAGGCGTCTGTCACCTAGGCAGTGTACTGTGTGACCTCATGTAATCCGAGAGTGTTCCCCACTGACCTGTCTTAGAGCTGCTTTGTTGGCGTATGTGTGTGTACATAGGGACATCTGAGTTATCAGTCTGAATAGAGTTTGCTAGAGCTCCAAAGTACAAGGATACTCGATATCAGAGGATACTGGATGGAGGCAGTGTGTATACTGGGGTGGTGGCTGGGGGAGGGGAGGTTACGGCAGTTTAGGAAGAGTTTTCCTAATTTTTCCTAGTTTTGTCTCAACTGGCCCTGGCCATGACAGGTCAGGGCTTCTTGGATAAGAAAGTAAAGCTCAGGGGCAAATAAGCCTATATTTTTAATGACATTTTTCCCCAAAAATGCTTTATTCATTTTCAGATTTTACTCTTGTTATTCCTCAACTAAGTTCTTCTGAGTTGAGATGTAAAGAAAGATGAAGTAGGAAACATCCAAGAGTGAGCCTGGGGAACAGTAGTTTTGCAACTTATTAAAAAGGGGATTTCTGAGAATGTGGTTCTATTGAAATAAATCCAACCCTGTTTGCCTTTACAGAAAGCAGAAACTGTTCTCAAACAGATTTTTCCCTAGCTCAGCTGCTTAGGAGAATGTTAGTTTCTTCTTCCTTAGCCCTTTTAATTGGGTGAAGGTTTTTAGTTTGTCTTTGATTGCTGATTACTCCTGGGAATCCTAATGGATATTCCAAGTGGAAAAATGTGTAATTTCTGAGTGGGGACTTGGGAATGTGAACACCTTCCTGAGCCAAAGCATCACATCAAACCTGGCTCTGAGAATTCTGAGACATAAAAACATAGAAACGATCCCATTTCCTTTATGGGATCTATAGTTCTGGAAAGGATACTTCTTTCCTGGGCAGGTTATGTGTTGAGGGCAACTTTATGGGCTGTGGATTACGATAGGCCTGGTCTGAATCCTGGCCCCACCTTTTATGTCTGACACTGAGCAGGTAGGTACTAACCTTTCAGTCTCCGCTTTCTCACAGTGCCTTCTTGGCTGTGTCACAGCATGGATTACATGAGCGTCTGCGTGCATAGTGGATGGCTAGGAATGTGACTTTGGAGTGGAATTGCCCAGGTTCCGGTCCTGACCCTGTTACTTGCAAGTTGTTGAACTTCAGGCAAATCGCCTAATTCTCTCCTGGCTCCCTTTCTGCCTTGCAGAGTTGTCACCAGAAGTCATTCAGATAATCAATGTAGAGTACTTAACCCTGGAGGAGGGCAGACAACCCACTCCAGTATTCTTGACTGGAGAATCCCATGGACAGAAGAGCCTGGTGGGTTGCAGTCCAGAGGGTCGCAAAGAGTCAGACGTGACTGAAGCGACTTAGCACGCACAGAGTACTTAAAAACCTGGCTGATAATAAGAGTTTGTTGTTAGTGAAATGGTTTTCACAAAGTTGTGTTCAATACAGAATAGCTAGTAGTTACTACTAAGCAGATACGTTTGGCATCTCTTTTGGTCATTTGGGTGGCAACAGACATTCTTCTAAAAACCTCCATTTGCTCAGAATTTCCACCAGCTCTGTCAGGGATTTTCTCCATCCTTTGCTCCAAATCACTGCATCTTGTGTTTGAATGACATTGTGTCTTCTGCAGGTGATTGGCAGTGGCCTCTGCCTTCCTTTCCACAATCTAGAGCAACTGTCCTTCAGTGTCCCACCTCTAAGCTGGTAGGCCATACACTCCATTTGCATTGTTGAGATGTTATTTCTCCCCATCCTTACCTTCTTCCCTTCATCCTTCACTCCCTCTCTTTGTCCCCTATTGTCTTTAAAATGCCTCTGCCTATATAAAGGGGCTTGAAAGGCAGCCCCATCTGTATAGCTCATCCTTCGTATCTGTGGGTTCTACATCTGAGGGTTCTGTATACATGGAGTCAACCAACCATGGATTGAAAATATTTTTTTAAAATTCCAGAAATCTCCCCAAAGCAGAACTTGAATTTGCCACACACAAGCAACAATTTATATAGCATTTACAACTATTAACATAGCATATACATTGTAAGTAAAAGTAATCTAGAGATAATTTAAAATATACTAGGTGATATCTGTAGGTTACATATACTAAACCATTTTATATAAGAGACCTAAGCATCAGTAGATTTTGGTGTCTGCAAGGGTCCTGGAATCCATTCCCTGTAGATACAAAGGGATGACTATATTTCCCCAGGTCTATTTTGCAGGTGAGAGATAAAGATTACTTCCTACAGCTAGGTTGGTAAAAATGTTTCACTTACTGATTGTGACTGATTTGTGGTTCTTTAAGTGCCAAATGTGTATTCCAGCACTTTCAACTGTCACTTCTTCAAATGCTCAATTCCTTCTGCCGTATGATCTTCAGTTTATTAAGAACTATGTAGGAGATTGGTGAGAGGCAGTGGAGCCTTTCTTCCTGGAATCAGGAGCACTCAGAAGTGAAAAGGACCATTTTGCTAAGGCAGGACAATGGCCCACACCTTTCTCTCTCTCAGACAGATTTTAGAAACTCCAGGCTTCCAGTAAGAAAAACTCTGATGCAGGGGGATTCACGTAGAAGATCATGCTGCATAAATGTGCTTCGTAAATTGTGAGGGAGGGGTCTTCTCATTTCCTCAGTTTGCTTTGGAAAACAATGAGGTGGAAAGGTGAGAAAGGAAAATATTTTCACATGCAGAAAATGGAAACACTTCACATTTGTGAAGCGCGGAATGTTACTCATTGGTAGCTTACTCACTTAATTCTTTTGAACTTTATTTTCCATTTGACAAAATGAGGATAATAATATATGCTTAGTTTACTTTTTGAGAACTACAGTTTTATATATATGTGTGTGTGTGGGTGTATAGTAAACTATAAAGTCCCATTTAAATGTAAAAAAATTACATTTCTCAAAGTACCCTTCCATATTTAACATGTTTTGCCTTCTGTCTTTAATTTTATAACAAATATCTATTAAGACCCTGATATCTGGTACACTAAGAGACGTTGACGTGGCCTTCCAAGAGCTCATGGCGTGTGTGTGTGTAGGGATCGGGGGTGGGCAGGGGGAGATATTCAAGAAGGGCATTCTAGAATTGTGGAAGGTGCAGAGGGCATCTTTCAAATAATAAGGGATGGAGTAGATTAGCTGAACAATAGAGACAGGGTCATAATATTTTTTGCATATTGTGAGGGGCTTTATAGTTTAAAAAGTCTTTTGATATTGGTACTTCAACCCCTCCACATTGTCCCTATGAAGTATAGGTCATATTAGGTCTATCTGACAGATAAGAAAACTGAGGCTTCCAATCCTGAAGTGATTGAACAAGAGTCTATAGTGAGTAATCTAGGTCTTTTCTTCAAATTCTCTCTCTTTTACTATAACAGTTGATGACAATAGGGAATCAGTCTAGGTAAATTGAGTATGAATGGATTTATAAAAATTTTGGAATAATTGAATAAAGGGAGAGGTAACTTTAGGATAAATATTAGGAAGTTTTATTTCCTGCTTACCTATAAAAGTGGAAGATGTTAAATTTATAAATAAATTAGCCAAAAGATAAATTCATGAGAAAATCTCATAAGTGACATCGCTTCACATCAAAACACTTCAAGGGCAAAATTAATTCCCTTTAAATCTTTTATGTAGCAGTCATAAATGAGGTTAGATTCACTGTTTTTTCTTACAGCAAATGTTGGTGCTCCCAACTCTTACACAGGTGTGAAGGATCATTTTTTATGAGGGTAGAATGTATGGAGAGAGTAACATGTTTTATACTAAATTATACACAGACCAAAGAGCTCTATTTTTAAAATTTATTTATTTTTTAATTGAAGGATAATTGCTTTACAGAATTCCGTTGGTTTCTGTGAAACATCAACATGAATCAGCCATAGGTATACATATATCGCTCCCTTTTGAACCTCCCTCCCCATCCCACCCCTCTAGGTTGTCACAGAGCCCCAGTTTGAGTTCCCTGAGTCACACAGCACATTCCCATTGGCTGTCTATTTTGCATATGGTATTGTAAGTTTCCATGTTACTCTCTCCATACATTCCACCCTCTCCTTCCTATCCCTGCACCGTGTCTATAGTCTGTTCTCTATGTCTGCATCTCCTCTACTCCTGCTGCTGCTAAGTCACTTCAGTCGAGTCCGACTCTGTGTGACCCCATAGACGTCAGCCCACCAGGCTCTCCTGCCCCTGGAATTCTCCAGGCCAGAACACTGGAGTGGGTCCAGCAAATAATTTCATCAGTACTATCTTTTTAGACTCCATATATATGTGTTAGTATGTGATATTTGTTTTTCTCTAGACCAAAAAGCTCTTATTAATTACTAAAACTCTGAAACTATGCTTCTTTATGCTTTTTTTGGGGAGAATCAAGCAAGAAGGAAATACATAATAATAATTCAGTTTGTTAATTTGTTCCGGCAACATTCATGGAGCACTTTCTGGAGAGCGAAGCACAGACCCTCTGTCTCATAAAGGTGCTTCATGATGAGATTTCCTGGGCAGTGAACCAGCGCCTCTCTCCAGATTATGGAGAGCAGAGCCTGTGGTGGGTAACAGAGCAGCGGTGGTGCGCCTGGCTGTGTCTTTATGAAGGAACCTAAAAAACTGGGTTTGAGGGGTAAACACAAAGTTTTCATTTGTTTTCATTTTACTGAAACCAACTTAATTCTGATGTGACCTTTCCAGTGCTGAAAAGCTGGTCCCCTGCACGGCCTCAGAGTGGCACACTGTCCATCTGTGTTGTGTTAGAAGGAAAGACCAACATTTTTTGGCTTCATGTTCATGGTGGCTTAATTTTCAACAGAAAGGGAAGATTTAAACAAAAGATTTCTTGTAAGGAGAGCCCTTTTCTCCTTTATTGTTAGAAATTATAAAAATATAAGCTTTTCCTCAAGTTGGTATCATTGTACTACCACCCTTAATAAAAAGAAAACAGAATAGAAAATCTAAATAGCCTTTTATCTATTAAAGAAATTGAATTTGTAATGAAAAACCTTCCCATAAAGAAAAGGAAACCGGACATGACTTGACGAATTAACATTTTGCTTTCAGAAACCGGTTTGTGTATTTTGGCAGTGAAATTTTGCTCAACTTTGGAACAAAGTAAATGTCCATGCAGTGGGGGCTAAATGGAGGAGTGGACACTTAACTGAATAGGAGACTCTGCCTGTGACACTTTCACAGAGACATTCTTCTACTCTTAGTTTTCATATGACTAAAATGGTCAACTGAAGGCTTGTTTGTCTTTTTTTTTTTTTAACTAAATTGAGTAGTCCCTTTCATGTGTGAAAATGAAGTGTCCTTAGGAAAAAAATGTTTAATACAAAGAAAAACAGTGAACACAAAATTAACATCTTGAACTGTGACTGAGCTTGTGAAGTCTGACCCTCAACACACATGAAGAGCTGGGTTCATATGTACTGGCTGACTGACTTCAGAAAAGCCTTTGCCATACCTGTCACCTCAGCTTCAGCCTTTATAATGAAGACGTCCAAGTTTACAGTTTGTTTTTTAGTCTTTTTCTAAAGATTCATCTTCCTATTTCATATCTTTTATCTAGCTGTCACAGCAGACCTTGAAATTAAGATGTCTAAACCTGAAATTCTCATTTCCTCCTACAAATTTCTCTCTTCAAGGTAACAGCATCTTTATTCTTCTAAGTGTCCATTTAGGTATTGGTCTGACTCTCTCTTTGCTAGCCAACTTTCAGCTAGTTTTTAGGAGAGAAGGATGTACTTGAATCCATAGATCCTTCAAGTTTGTTAGACTCCTAAGACTTCCAAAACCTGTAGGTCTTCAATAATATAAATATTTTTGTCCCATAACATGTGGCAAAATTTAAGTTTATACTACTAAAGACAAATAATGGAAATAAAAAGCTGCACTAAGGGGAAAAGATTGAGTAATCAGCTGGTCTCACTCACTCACTAAGTGACTCCTCCCAACATAATGCGCCTGAGTTGTTACCAATTTAGCAAAATGGTACATTGCAAGGAATGCTTACTGATTGAACTTTTGGGGCTTGGCTATGTACTATGGCCCTGAAGGTCTGTGAGGTTTATTAATTTTGCTAGGCTAACAAGACAAAAGCATTTCATAAAACAACTCCAGCCAGTGTTCCAGCCAGCAGAAAAATTGTTCAACAAAGACGGGATTAAAATTAAGTGAAAGTGGAAAGGCAGTTAACTTGTGGTGTGAGGATATGGGCAAGAAACATACATCTCTTAATGGAAATGGAATGTGGGAAAAGCTAGGCGCACATATAAACATTTCTATGAAGGGCCTAACAGAGTCACTTCAATTTTTTCATTTATATCATAGTGCTTTTAAGGAAGAAATTATAGGCAAGAGGTGCATTTGTGAATATGGGATTCTTGAATGTCTAGGGATATATTATGAATGGTAAGGGTCCACAGAACTATGTTGTGAATCTTTGCTCACAAATATTAAGATCTATGATATATCAAAAGAAAAGTGTATATATTTACACATACATATATGTGTATACATTTATTTGTATGTATATATACACACAGCTGTAGATGTACACATATACGAAAGTAGATGTGTGTGAATTTCCTTGATTTTTTCATCAACAATATGTATTTTTATCAACAATATGCAGCTCAGTCAGTCCTGCAATGTAGTATTTCTGATGTGTATCAGTCCTGACATGAAACAACTAAATGAATCCCTGGCCCCACATCTAGGCTCCCAGCAATTGTAGCTGTTTATTTTCCTTGTTAGAAATTTAATTTAGCCCACCAGTACATTTCATAAAGATCAGCAGATGGGTAACTGCTTTCCCACTGAGTTGGGTTGGGTTTGAACCAATGACCTATGTAGTAAAAGCTCTTTTTTCAGTCTCTTGATCCATCCATCTGCCTGGCTAAAATCTCAAAAGTTGAAAACATATCTTAAAAGTACTTCTGTGGGTTGTCTTGATTATCAAATTGTGTCTAAATATAAAATTAATTTATAGGACAACTTTGCTAAAAGAGTCTTTTTACTCCTGATATTTTAGGACTTTTTTTTTCAAAAGCAAGTTTTAGGGTTGAAGTCAAGAAGTTGGCAAATATTACTTTCCAAATGTTATGTGGAGTGCCTTTTACTTGGTAGGAGGGATAGATTATTTTAGTCTAGATATTTTATCCAAGTGTTATTTGTTCTCCATAAACAATTAAAAGTTTATGGTGCAGGGAACTAAGATTCCCAAATGAAGCATGGAATAGCTCTAAACAATGAAATTTACTGAGAATTTCAGGCCACTGTGAAATCTCAATGTCCTTCTAAAAATGGAAATAAGAGAAAACCAGTGTGATGGTGGTCTTTAAATATTTTCCCTTTGGTCTGAGCATTTCTCTTGGGACTAAAACAAAAACAAACACAAGAAGACTTATTTTTTCATGGCTTGTCAATATGGATATCAGAAGCTTGATTGATTTTTGTGGGGATCAATGAGGTCACGCGTAAAAGGTTGATGGATTCCTAGACCTTGTTGCTTTAACCATTATGTAAACCAGGCCATATCTTTCCCCAGAAGCTGTAGGCTTGTTACAATTCAAGGTCTCTGTAATTAACTCATGACCCAACAGTCTTTCTGGTAGAACGTTGTGCTCTTCCTTTTCTCAGTGAGAAGGCACTCTGGAATGACTCACTTGGGCAGATACACTGAGCAATAATTTGTCCCCAATCTGGTCTGTCCTTTACTTGTTGCTACCAATGCTTGCTCACAGCATCAATTCTGGCAGTATTTCCTTTAAGGCAGCTTTCCATCCAATTAGAGTCACCCTGAGTCTTCTTTTTCCTCTTCTCTTTGTCTTCAGGATGCATCTCCTTCCAGTGACCCTGCTCGCCAATGTATCAGAAGTTCTATAGACTGTATCTCCAGTACAGATTCTGACCGATTAATTTATGTCTTTCTACCATCCTCATCCTTGTTCTGCTGCTGCTGCTGCTGTGTCGCTCCAGTCGTGTCCGACTCTGTGCGACCCCATAGACGGCAGCCCACCAGGCTCCCCCGTCCCTAGGATTCTCCAGGCAAGAATACTGGAGTGGGTTGCCATTTCCTTCTCCAGTGCATGAAAGTGGAAAGTGAAAGTGAAGTCACTCAGTCGTGCCCAATTCTTAGCGACCCCATGGACTGGAGCCCACCAGGCTCCTCCATCCATGGGATTTTCCAGGCAAGAGTACTGGAGTGGGGTTCTATTGCCTTGTTCAGGCTACCATTTTTTTTTCTCCCTTAGGTCACTGCTGTAGCTTCCAGATATAATTCTCTGCTTTCATTCTTATCTCCTGAAGTCTATTCTTCATGGGGTACTAGTCATCTTTTTAAAAAATTGTATGTCAAATTATGGATCTCTTCTGCCTCCCATTGTACTTTTCTTATTATTCAAATTCCCTAATGTTACATGATTTATATCTTACCTCAACACGCACACCTTTCCTCCTGGGCCATTGTGTCCAGCTACTGTTGTCCTTTTTTTTTTTTTTTTTTGACTCCTCAAAAATACTAGTCTTAAATCTAGACCTGTGTACTTGATTTTCTGTCTACCAGGGAATATCCCTGGGCTTCCACTCCTTCCTCCTCAGATAGTGCATAGCTAGCCCCTTCTTGCCATTCAGATATCGTCAAATATCAAATATTTGATGCATCCTCTAAAGTCTTCCCCTCATCACCCACTGTAAAATAACTTACCTTGACAAATTAGTGTATTTTAATCCTTTTCATAGCAGTTAATACCACATAATATTTTTGTCTGTCTTTCTTTTTCTGTCATAAGTCTATTTGTTTTTCTTCCTCCAGTGGAATGGATTGTAATCTCCATGAGATCGTGAACCTGTTTTTAAGCCTCAGTTCCTAGAACTATGAGTTTGACACATAGTAGGTGACTGATAAATGTTTGTTGAATAAATGATTAAACTTGTAGCATCTCGTCTAGTTATTATGCATCAAGACTAGAAAAGATAGGTTCACCATTCTGAGAATATAAAGAAATATTATGCTGTTAAAAAAAATAAGAAATTAATATGTGATACAGTATTATTAACTAAACTACAGACTTTGTTCACAAAATTTCACAAAATTTTATGCTAGTTTCCATTATTTGTTTTCATACCTTATTCAAGGCCCCTTGTTGTATTTAACTACACTGAGCAGCTTCAACTGCATGGAACAAATTCCGGTAAATTCACTTTTCATTTTTATTCTATTACAAATATTTTCTATTTCCTTGTTATGACTTGTTAGATACACCCATTAATGAAAAGTGGACATTTAATTTCCAAATCCATGGGATTTTTAAAGTATCTTTGATATTAATTTCTCACTTATAGGTTCACTCAATTTTCTGCCAAACAAACAACTCTGTTGTTGCTTTTTAAAAAAATGACATGATCAAGTTTTACTTTCTTTTTTTTTTTAATTTAATTTTATTTTTAAACTTTACAATATTGTATTGGTTTTGCCAAATATCGAAATGAATCTGCCACACATACATAAGTTCCCCATCCTGAACCCTCCTCCCTCCTCCCTCCCCATACCATCCCTCTGGGTCGTCCCAGTGCACCAGCCCCAAGCATCCAGTATCGTGCATTGAACCTGGACTGGCGACTCGTTTCATACATGATATTATACATGTTTCAATGCCATTCTCCCAAATCTTCCCACCCTCTCCCTCTCCCACAGAGTCCATAAGACTGTTCTATACATCAGTGTCTCTTTTGCTGTCTTATATACAGGGTTATTGTTACCATCTTTCTAAATTCCATATATATGCATTAGTATACTGTATTGGTGTTTTTCTTTCTGGCTTACTTCACTCTGTATAATAGGCTCCAGTTTCATCCACCTCATTAGAACTGATTTGAATGTATTCTTTTTAATGGCTGAGTAATACTCCATTGTATATATGTACCACAGCTTTCTTATCCATTCATCTGCTGATGGGCATCTAGGTTGCTTCCATGTCCTGGCTATTATAAACACTGCTGCGATGAACATTGGGATACCAGAATATTGGAAATAAAAGCAAAAATAAACAAATGGGATCTAATTAAACTTAAAAGCTTCTGCACAACTAAGTTTTACTTTCTATTTTCATTCTGTACTCTGATCAAACCGCTTGTCAATCTAGAGTGTGTATATCACAGTCTCTTACTTGGACTGTATGACTTAGGCTCTTAATCCTTCAGTCAATCCTGATTTCATCATATATATTCCCTATGTAAAAAACTTTATTATCCCCCAGAGTTCCTTAACAAAAATGGATTTATTAAAACTTAATTTAAAATGTTAAAAACAATATTAAAAAAAAAAACAAGGAAAAGAAAGTATACTTTTAACCAACATCCTAATAGGATTGTGAAAATCCCATGGACGGAGGAGCCTGGTAGGCTACAGTCCATGGGGTCACAAAGAGTCGGACACGACTGAGCGATGTCACTTTCACTTTTCCTTTCTCAGTATTCGTGTTCCAATCTATCCACACATGGGATATTTTTACATGGCCATAGTGTGTGTGTTGGGCTTCCCTGATAGCTCAGTCAGTAAAGAATCTACCTGCAGTGCAGGAGACCCAGGTTCAATCCCTGGGTCAGGAAGATCCCCTGGAGAGGAAAATGGCAACCCACTCCAGTATTCTTGCCTGGAAAATTCCATGGACAGAGGAACGTAGTGGGCTGCAACCCATGGGGTCACAAGAGTTGGACACGACTGTGACTAAAGCTCCACAATGTGTGTGTACAAGTCTGTGTCCTACGTTTTTACTTAATGTTTCATGAACAGTTGCATGTTATTCCATAGTTTTCCTATTTTCTTTATAATGATCACATAAAATTGCATTGATTCTGTGCCATATTTAAATGTCTAATGACAGAAGAATGGTTGGACTATTTCCAGCTTTTTGCTAATGGTTAAAATCCTGTTGTACAAATGACTTTTTTCCTTTTCAATTATTTCTTCTGGAGAAATTCCAAGTCATAGAATTAATGGGCCAAAGGTTATAATAAATTTATGTATATGTGTGTATGTATATATGTGAGTCATTCAGTCGTGTCTGACTCTTTGCGACCCCATGGACTGTAGCCTGCCAGGCTCCTCTGTCCATGGAATTCTCCAGGCAAGAATACTGGAGTGGGTAGCCATTCTCTTTTCCAGGAGATCTTCTGGACCCAAGAATTGAACCCAGGTCTCCTGCATTGCAGGTGGATTCTGTACCATTTAAGCTACCAGGGAAGCCCACATATGTATATAGATGTGTGTCCACACACACACACACACACACACACACACACACACATATAGTGTGTGTGTATTACTAAATCTCCCTCCAAAAGGCTCATACAAATTTTCAGTGCTATAAACCATGTATAAATACTGTTATTTCTCCTGAAATTTGCATGGATTAGGTTTCTTCTTTTGTAAAATTTTGGTCAATTTAACTGTTCTATTATATTTAATGGCATGTTGTAAGACTGAATGTGTTTCCCATATGTTCGATTCTTATTTGTATTCCCTTGTGTGAATTCACTGTTCACATCCTTGGCCTTTTTACTAATAGAGACCTTGGTCTTTTATATTTATCTTTACTCTTCCCTGAAGTCCACTTTTGCTGTACTTGTCTGCTTCTGTCTCTTTCCTAATATGGCTTCATCTCACCTCTCAGCACCATCACAACTACCCTAGAACAGCTGACCACATCAGCTTTGTTGACTAGCCTCCACTGGGTGAGGCACAGCTTGATGTTTACTGTTACTTCTCTGCCTTTTGCAGTCTTGTTCCATTTGATTTAAGTGGAATAAATTTTTTGCTGTCTTAGTTCTAAGTCCTTTTATACCCACAAAGTTGCAGAAAACTAAGACTTCTCTGACTTCATTCTCTTGACTTCCTCTCTTCCCTGATAATCATCTAGAGCAAAAGTGTTCACAGTGATAAAAATGTTAAGTTTGGGACTTGGAGAGAAGACCTCTAAAAAGATGCATAACCTTAATTGATAACAGTTCTACTTTCTTCTTTAACCCTCCTGTAATGGTTGTTTATCTGCAACTTTTCTTCCAGAGCCTTAGGGTAACTAAAATTGCATAAGTGTGTGTAGTCAGGGTGATGTGTAAAATGTGATTTATGCAGTGGTGCACCTAGAATTTTGTTTATTTATTATATATTTTTATTTTAAATTAATTTTTATTGGAATATAGTTGATTTACAACATTACTGCTGTATAGCAAAGTGAGTCAGTTACACACAGATCCATTATTTTTTAGATTTTATTCCCATATAGGTCATTACAGAGTATTGAGAGGAATTGACTGTGTTATATAGTAAATACTTATTAGTTATCCATTTTATATATAGTAGTGTGTTTTTGTCAATCCCAATCCCCCAATTTATCCCACTCACCATTCCCCCTTGGTGAAAACAAGCTGTAAATTTTCCACATGTGTGACTCTATTTCTACTTTGTAAATAGGCTCATTTATACCTTTTTTTTTTTTAGATTCTTCATATAAGTGATATCATATATTTGTCTTTCTTTGTCTGACTTAACTTCACTCATTATAATAATCTCTAGATAGATTTCTGTTGTTTTAAATTGTTATGTTTGTGATGTTATTTACCCATGGCTACTGCTGCTGCTAAGTCACTTCAGTCGTGTCCGACTCTGTGTGACTCCATAGACAGCAGCCCACCAGGCTCCCCCGTCCCTGGGATTCTCCAGGCAAGAACATTGGAGTGGGTTGCCATTTCCTTCTCCAGTGCGTGAAAGTGAAGTCGCTCAGTCGTGTCCGACCCTCAGTGACCCCATGGACTGCAGCCTACCAGGCTCCTCTGTCCATGGGATTTTCCAGGCAAGAGTATTGGAATGGGGTGCCATTTCCTTCTCTGATTTGCCCACTACCACAGAACAAATAGATGTGTGATCTATGTTTCACAATTTGAACAACGCGTTTAACATGGTGATGTAATTTCCAGTAGGTATAGCAAAATGTTTCTCTTCTGGCAAATGATATACAGATGAGCCTTAAACAGATCCACTTACATGTGGTATTTTGGAATACTAAATACTGTAATACAGCTTATACATGGATTGGTTGAATCCACAGATTTGTAGAAACCCTAAATATAGAAGACCGACTATAAGTTATGCGTGGATTAACCCCTGCCTTGTTCAAAGATCAACTGTATTTCACTGGGCTATTGTGAGGAACCAGTATTAATAACTTGGAATTATACTGTTCTGCCTCTCTTATCTGATACTGCCTTAATTTTCTGTTTTAGCATATCATTCAACCCTTCAAATATTTGAGTACGGTTATCAGTGTTCTATTTCCAAGACCCTTTTGTAGGTTCAACAACTCCAGTTTCTTTCACTAATCTTTCTTCTGCTCTTCTTTAGTACTGAAATCTGTTTCTATTTTATTTTTTTTTTCTGAAGTGTACTTGATTTACAATATTAGTTTCAAGTATAAAACATAGTGATTAAGCACCCTTAAAGATTATCTTTATCTAATCTTTGTAGATCACGATTTCCAGAATCTTCACCACCCCTACCTTCTTCCTTCAGATGTCCTCCTGCTTGCTTAAATGACAACCTTGAGACAGGTACCCCAAACTGAGGAAAGTATTCTCATCATGGTTGGTGCCTAACAGGCCACAGTGAACTGTTCCTCCTAAAAAATGTGGAGTTCATGATAGCCTGACAGACATTGGTTGTACACTTTCACTGCTGGATGTTGTGCTGGACACTGTCCTCTACTTGGGTTTCATATGTCATGTCACATATCTCTGACATTAGATTGCAGGCACTTTGATGATACTGAAACAGTGACCTTGCTTTTCACATCCTTCTTTGTATTGTTCACAGCTCTGAGCACATATAAAGTGATCAAATGGTTTCTGATTACTTGTTGACTCCTCTGTCCATGAGATTCTCCAGGCAAGAATACTGGAGTGGACTGCCATTTCCTACTCCTGATTGTTTACAGTATATCCTGTCATTCATAGTTTTCCTAAAAAGAGCAGAGACGAAAACAACTACAAAGACCTCACCTGGAGCATTTTAGCAAAGGGAAAAAGTCAAATTCAGTTTAGTTCAGTTCAATTCAGTCACTCAGTCATGTCCGACTCTTTGCGACCCAATGAACCAAAAACTCCAGGCCTCCCTGTCCATCACCAACTCCCAGAGTCCACCCAAACCCATGTCCATCAAGTCGATGATGCCATCCAACCACTCATCCTCTGTCATCCCCTTCTCCTCCTGCCCTCAATCTTTCCCAGTGTCAGAGTCTTTTCAAATGAGTCAGCTCTTCTCATCAGGTGGCCAAAGTATTGGAGTTTCAGCTTCAACATCAGTCCTTCCAATGAACACCCAGGACTGATCTCCTTTAGGATGGACTGGTTAGATCTCCTTGCAGTCCAAGGGACTCTCAAGAGTCTTCTCCAACACCACAGTTCAAAAGCATCAATTCTTCAGCGCTCAGCTTTCTTTATAGTCCAACTCTCACATCCATACATGACCACTGGAAAAACCATAGCCTTGACTATGTAATTTCTTTGTTGACAAAGTAATTTCTCTGCTTTTCATATGCTGTCTCAGATCAGATCAGATCAGTTGCTCAGTCATGTCCAACTCTTTGCGACCCCATGAATCGCAGCACGCCAGGCCTCCCTGTCCATCACCAACTCCCGGAGTTCACTCAGACTCACGTCCATTGAGTCAGTGATGCCATCCAGCCATCTCATCCTCTGTCGTCCCCTTCTCCTCCTGCCCCCAATCCCTCCCAGCATCAGAGTCTTTTCCAATGAGTCAACTCTTCGCATGAAGTGGCCAAAGTACTGGAGTTTCAGCTTTAGCATCATTCCTTCCAAAGAATGCTGTCTAGGTTGGTCATAACTTTCCTTCCAAGGAGTAAGCATCTTTTAATTTCATGGCTGCAATCACCATCTGCAGTGATTTTGGAGCCCCCCAAAATAAAGTCAGCCCCTGTTTCCACTGTTTCCCCATCTATTTGCCATGAAGTGATGGGACTGGATGCCATGATCTTAGTTTTCTGAATGTTGAGCTTTGAGCCAACATTTTCACTCTCCTCTTTCACTTTCATCCAGAGGCTCTTTAGTTCTTTTTCACTTTCTGCCATAAGGGTGGTGTCATCTGCATATCTGAGGTTATTGATATTTCTCCCGGCAATCTTGATTCCAGCTGTGCTTCTTTCAGCCCAGCATTTTTCATGATGTACTCTGCATAGAAGTTAAATAAACAGGGTGACAATATACAGCCTTGACATACTCCTTTTCCTATTTGGAACCAGTCTGTTGTTCCATGTCCAGTTCTAGCTGTTGCTTCCTGACCTGCATATAGGTTTCTTAAGAGGCAGGTCAGGTGGTCTGGTATTCCCATCTCTTTCAGAGTTTTCCACAGTTTATTGTGATCCACACAGTCAAGGCTTTGGCATAGTCAATAAAGCAGAAATAGATGTTTTTCTGGAACTCTCTTGCTTTTTCGATGATCCAGTGGATACTGGCAATTTGATCTCTGGTTCCTCTGTCTGGAAGTTCACAGTCAAGTTATGAGAAGCAAATGGAAGATTTCTAAGTTGTGAAGCCTTATCTCACTTGCTCTGGCCCTCTGATTGCACAGTTGAGGTGGCTAAAACCCAGTGAAGTAAAGTTACTTGACACAGATCATACAACTAGTGAGAAGGACAGAAATAATGCAGGGTATAAGCTGCTAATCTTCCATGTAAATATTTTTCTTTTTAACACATTATATTGTTTTCCATTTTTTGAACAATTTCTTATTTCATGATAATGTATAGTCAAAGGGGAACAACTTAAAATCCATTAATATTTCTTTGTTTAAAAATGTTCCAGCTGCTAGGTCTCCAGGAAGACCTCGAGGTCATTTATCAGGCCAGGTTATTAATGTGTTTTGAAGATCCCTAGGGTCACTTGACCTTCATCATTGTACCTCATGAGGCACATAAAGCTGCTACTAATGGGCTTATAAAACACAAATGGTCGTGCACTATTGCTTAATAATTTATAACCTTAACTGGAAAGTAAGTCTTCAATAAACTTTAATTATGATTACTAATTTGCAAAGTTTTTACAAGTTGGAGAGAACCCAGATACAAATGGCTGAGCATCTAGAGGGTAGTTTTTTATTCCATAGAGTAATAGAAGTTTGGAGCAAATGATTGTCACTTAGAGAGCCTGAGCTGCTGGTCTTTCTTTTTAAAAACTGGATGACTAAACTTTTAATCTTTCTATGAAACTGGCTTCCTCTGAGCTGTCAAATAAAAGTATAGAATAATCGGGAGATTATGAATCAACCAGGTAGAAGAACCCAAAATATAAGTGTGTTTGGCTTTTTGAGAGAGTTTTCAGTCAAAAACTGACTTGTATATATTATTTTCTCTATTCATTTCCAATAAGAATTCTGGAGATTATCCTTTTTGATATCAAAATTCATGAACAGAAGAACTAGTTTTTAATAGCTTTACTGATGCCTTTCAGCCTCTCTTTCTGGACATAAGTTAATGTTTGAGGTGCACTGAGGTACTCTGCTTCCTGTTTAAGCATGTAAGAGTTTCTCATCAGTTAAATAGGATATGAGCACTGATAGGAGAAGGCAATGGCACCCCACTCCAGTCCTCTTGCCTGGAAAATCCCATGGACAGAGGAGCCTGGAAGGCTGCAGTCAATGGGGTCGCTAAGAGTCAGACACGACTGAGTAATTTCACTTTCATTTTTCACTTTCATGCACTGGAGAGGGAAATGGCAACCCACTCCAGTGTTCTTGCCTGGAGAATCCTAGGGACAGGGGAGCCTGGTGGGCTGCCGTCTATGGGGTCTCACAGAGTCGGACACGACTGAAGTGACTTAGCAGCAGAGCACTGATATTGCGGGTCTCTCTGACCCATTGGAAAACCCTTATCCCAGGAAGGCTGGTGCTTAGGCCTGGACCCCAAGCATCTGAATCTTTTATGGCATATTATTGGCAACTAATTAGAGCAGATTTTGTTTTTAGTCTAGGAAGGCATTAGAAAGCTATTCTCTACCTTTCACTTGAGATTATATATGTAGAAACTGCAGCTTTGTTCTAAAGCAGATGTTCCTGGAAAAATAAAGCTTCATGCAGTGACTGAATATATATATATTCTGTCTTTTAGGTTTCATTTCCAGGACTGCATTATAAGGGGTCTCCACTTAAGCTACTTGTGCCTTCCTGCCTGCAGCTGTCATACACCCCAGTAATGGCAATCCTGACAAAGTCAGTGTGCCTTGGGTGTAAGGCATGATAAGGGACCAGCAGAAGAGAAATATGGGAAGGTGATGGGATAAATGTTGGAGTCCCTGAACCAGAGTTCATCAGGAGGACTGTATTGGTCTTTTAGAGCTGTCAAAAGAAAAGTATCACAGACTGGGTGGCTTAAGCAACAGAGAATTTGTTTTCTCACAATCTGGAGACTGGAAATCAAAGAGCAAGGTACTGTCATCATTGGTTTCTGGCAAATTCTCTCTTCCTGGCTATCAGACACTTGCTCTGTGCATGCACATCCTTGGGTGTCTCTCTCTGTCTCTTCTTTTAAGGACACCAAACCTGTTGGATTAGGCCCACCTCTATGATGTCATTTAACCTTAGTTACCTATTTAAAGTGTCTACCTCCAAATATAATCATATTAGTGCTTCAACATACAGATTTTGAAGGAAGACACAATTTGGGCCATAAACTGGGCCAACATTCCCTCATGTTTTACCTATAGTTGCCATGTCTTTGTCAAACAATTGTCATTTAGTTCATAGGTAACAATTAGACTTGCATGTTGTGTTGAAAAGATAAGCCTGAAGGATACTTTTTTTAAAAAAGTTTATTTTGTTATAAGGGTATAGCTGATTAACAATGTTGTGATAATTTCAGGTGAACACCAAAGGGACTCAGCCATATATATATACAGGTATCCATTTCCCCCCAAATTCCCCTCCCATTCAAGCTGCCACATAACACTGAGCATAGTTCCATGTGCTATACCATAGGTCCTTGTTGGTTTTCTATTTTAAAGATGAGGGATAATCTTAATGGAGAACTAAGGCCAGGCAGCCTCAGGGAAATTTAGGGAAATCTTTAGGGATGGAGAAATTATGTTTAAATCAGAAATCCTACCAGTCAGGAAGAAGACAGTGAATATTATTACCAAGTGACCCAGTTGGGGGCGGTAAGCATTCCAGAGTAACTACTCAGAATGTGATCCATTATTCATCTAGTTCATCATGATGCTTCTCTCCTATTTGCCCCAAGCCAAGATATATGTCAATATCAAATGAGGCCTTTTCATTGACATCAAGCTTTGTGGGTGACTGATAACCTCATTGAGGGTGAATTTAGGACTTAGCGCTTTATCTTAGAAATAGGTGGTGGGAAATTAATGTCTCCCTTACAATATGTGGCAGCTAATTTATATGAATCATTATAGCACACTGAGCATGGTCTCTGTAGTCAAGATGTTAGATGCTACTAATCAGTCTCTTGACATTTGAGAGATGAAGGTAGTCAATCCGTATTTGATGATGGTGACTTCAGATATACATAAGGCAAGGCATTTGTGTTTTCATTTGGATTTTAAAAATATTCCTGAAATCAGGCTATAGAAATATCTCCTTTTGAAATAATAAAGGCCTATGTGTGTGACACATAAGGCACATTCCTTCAAAGATCTTTCAAAGCAAACCTGTTTCTGGAGGTTCAGCATTTTCTTAGGAAAACACTCAGAAATAAAACTTTGGTCAAGCATTTGTTCTTTGATTTAACAAATAATTTAACAAATAAGTGCCTGCTGTTTATCATGCACTGTGTCTGGTGCTGAAGAGATCAGGTAGACACGTTGATTATTCTTGGAGCTTACATTCTCATGTGGGAATAAATATAGACCAAACAAGTAAATACACAAAAGAAAGACCCTTGCAGATATTTAAAACAGGATGCTTTGAAAGGTGGTCAAGGGATATATATTGAGGAGGAATTGCTTATAGCATCAGCCATGCACTGATCAGGGCAAAAGCTTGGTAGACCCAGAGACCCACAGATGAGAAGTTTCTATGGCTGAAACGAGTTTGGTTTGTTTAAAATACCGGAAGAAGGCCACTGTTGCTGGAGCATAGAGGATAACAAGAGAGAGTGGTATAAAAGAGTTTATTGATGTGGCTGGAACCAACTCTGTAGAACTTTGGAGAAGTGGGGAGGTCAGATTTTGATTTGAGCACTTCAGGAAACCACAAGATATTTTTGAAGTACTATGCTTTAAGGAGATCCAAGTGAAAGCTGCAAGACATGTGGAAGGTTTTTTCAAGAGTCCAAGATTAGAGATGAGAATGGTTTAGTCCAGGGTGGCAGTACTGAAAATTGTAAAATGGTAGATTTGGGTTCCATCTGGATTATGTTTGGGTTCATGGTGGTATCTTTAAAACTGGAGAAGTCAGAGAGAAGCAGGTATAGAGAGAGTAGAGGGAAGGAGTGGAAACCAGGATTTAGAAGCTATTTCTCTATATCAGTTCAGTTCAGTCACTCAGTCATGTCCGACTCTTTGCGACCCCATGAATCGCAGCATGCCAGGCCTCCCTGTCCATCACCAACTCCCAGAGTTCACTCAGACTCACGTCCATTGAGTCAGTGATGCCATCCAGCCATCTCATCCTCTGTTGTCCCCTTTTCCTCCTGCACCCAATCCCTCCCAGCATCAGAGTCTTTTCCAATGAGTCAGCTCTTCGCATGAGGTGGCCAAAGTACTGGAGTTTCAGCTTTAGCATCATTCCTTCCAAAGAAATCCCAGGGCTGATCTCCTTCAGAATGGACTGGTTGGATCTCCTTGCAGTCCAAGGGACTCTCAAGAGTCTTCTCCAACACCACAGTTCAAAAGCACCAATTCTTCGGCGCTCAGCCTTCTTCACAGTCCAACTCTCACATCCATACATGACCAAAGGAAAAGCCATAGCCTTGACTAGACAGACCTTTGTTGGTAAAGTAATGTCTCTGCTTTTGAATATGCTATCTAGGTTGGTCATAACTTTCCTTCCAAGGAGTAAGCATCTTTTAATTTCAGGGCTGCAGTCACCATCTGCAGTGACATTTTAAAAAATCGTGAGCTTTTAAAACTGATTGAATGGATGTTAGTCACTCAGTTGTGTCCAACTCTTTGCGACCCCATGGACAGTAGCCCACCAGGTTCTCTGTCCATGGAATTCTGTAAGCAAGAATACTGGAGTGGGTTTCCATTCCCATCTCCAAGGGATCTTCCTGACCCAGGGATCAAACCTGGGTCTCCTGCATTGCAGGCAGATTCTTTACCATCTGAGTCACAATTCGTTAGTACGAATCCATACTCTTGTTTTTATAGACAATTTAAATTTATTAGCTTTCATCAGATGTCTTACCTTTCTGTAAACTTTAAGATCATTTTATGAAAATGTCCACTGTCACCCCAGTCATCTCCCAACATAAAGGGATAAACAATTTCCATTGAAAGTCCAATTAGAATGACATTAAGATTATTTATTAATTTGGGGAAATTTAATCTTTTTCATATGTTTTCTTCTCATCTGTGAACATGGTGTATTATTCCATAAGTTCATAAAGTTTAGTCATTTTCTTCATATAGGATTTGTGCTTTTCTTGTTAAATTTATTCCCACATATTTCTACTATTTATTGCTATTTTGAATTTTTTTACTGAATGCCATTTTCTTTCTTTAGGTTATTTATAGCTGAAAAAGAAAACACTTTTTTTTTTTTTTGGTAATTTCAAAATTTGGTAAATTTCATTCCACGGGGCTTCCCAGATGGCTCAGTGGTAAAGAATCCACCTGCCCGTGCTAGAGGCAGAAGAGATGCTGGTCTGATCCCTGGGTTGGGAAGATCCTTTGGAGGAGGGCACGGCAACCTACTACAGTATTCTTGCCAGGAGAATTCCTTGGACAGAGGAGACTGGTAGGCCACAGTCCATGGGGTCACAAAGAATCAGACATGAATGAGCGACTAATGCTTTCACATTACAAGTTCTAGAAGAACTCAGGAAGACCACAATTCTCTATCCTTAGGTTTTCTAGCCTGATTCTTTGGCTGCCAGCTACTTTGGTGAGTTCAAATTTTCATGAAGAGACGATCTCTTTTGGAGATAAGTCCCTTTTCACATATTCTCTTCACAGAAAAAAAGAGAAAAGTATCCAGGTCATAAGTCATCAAAAAATCATCATACTATTTGTCTTACTCGATAGCTTCCTTCATTTGAAAGGAAATATCAGTGGGCTGCTACTACACTTATCACAAAGTATGATGGATTTAAAAGAATTGAATATGAAAATTTTATAAAGTTTCAATTAAGTGATTTATGAAAACTTCCACAAACCATGTCAGAATCTTGCTTGAAAGATTTTCTGATAGGTGAAAAATTGTACTTGATATTTTATTTTAAGTGGTTAATTTTTCAGGCTTGGGTACAAATGTGAATGTATTTATCACTTATTTTCCCCCCAAATTATTTGTGCTATTTGGTATTAAGAAAATGCCATTTTCTACTCTCAGGTCAAAAAGATATTGTTTTCTTCCACACATTTTCACTTTTTCACATTTAGATCTTTTATCACTTGAAATTTATTTTTGTATTTTTCTTGTAGAATGAAGTAGGAGTCTAATTTTATTTCCCCCCCCGACAGGACTTATTGTAGGATATGTCTCTTTTCCTAATGATTCAGATATATATCAACCATATCATCCATTCCTCTGGATAAAAGGGTCCATTCTCTGGGCTCTGTATTCTGTTCCATTGGCTCATTTCTATTTCTATGCCAATACCACATCATCCAAATTACTGTAGCTTTATACTGTCTTGGTATTCAGGATAAGACTCTCACTTTTTTTTCTTCATTATAAGGCTCTCGGGTTTTTTGCCTTCAAAGTTGTCTGTTTTATTTATAAACTATTAGCATAGCTTCTACTTTTCTTTGCCCCCTCCGGGAATATTTTCTATGTCTGTGAGTCTATTTCTGTTTTGTATGTACATTAACTTTTGTTATTTTTTTAGATTCCACATATAAGTGATATGATATAGTATTTGTCTTCCTCTGACTTATTTCACTAAGTAGAATATTCCTAGGTCCGTCCATGTTGCTGCAAACGGCAGTGTTTCAGTCTTTTTCTGTCATTGTTGAAGCAAGCTGACCTAAGTTGCTTGAAACCACCACTCATCACTTTTTGAAACTCTTTAAGATTTTTTTTGTCTGTAAATGGGAAAAATAAAAGTACCATTTTCATGGTGATGGATGGTAATGCCTCTGAAGTTTCTCAACATTTGAAACATCAATTCCCTAATCTGTAATAATACATTATTTATTAGGATTAAATGGGCTAATATATCAGTGTAACACAGTACCAGCACATAAACAGGCACTACTTTTTTAAAAGTCACAAACCAGAGCATGGGGTTGGGAAAACTAAAGACATGTGTAAGGGTTATATGTGGGGCTTCCCAAGTGGCTCAGTGGTAAAGAGTCTGCCTGCGATACAGGAGATGTAGAGATGTGGGTTCGATTCCTGGTCCGGGAAGCTCCCCTGGAGGAGGAAATGGCAACCTGCTCCAGTATTCTTGTCTGGAGAATGCCATAGACAGAGGAGCCCAGAAGGCTACAGTCCACAGGGTTGCAAAGAGTTAAACATGACTGAGAACATGCACACACTGGTTGTATGTGGGCAACATAATATGGCAAAGAGTGTTGATGCAGAAAAGTGGAAAGACATGAATTAGAAAGAAATACAGGGTCAGAAAACAAATTATCCAAAGCCAGGGAAATTAAAGAATAGAAAAAAAATTTTAGTAAATATTTGGCATTTGCTTTACATATACCATTCATTTATTCCTCTGCTCGCCCTGGAGAGGTAATGATGATTATACTCATATTTATGATGTTGAGCAACTTAAGTCATTCAGATAATAAGCGTGAGACAGCTGGAATCCTTAATCTGAGACATACTCCCACTTGCCTCCTGCAGCCAGCTCAGAGCCGTCCAAGCTGCAAGCTCAGGTGACTCCAGCCAATCAGCAGCTCTCACAGGCCTTGCTTTTTTAATGTGGGAGAGAAATGATGGTCTGGCTTTGAAAGTCCTGTCTACCACTTCCTGTCCTCCTTTCAGGGACCCAGTTTTGACCGAGGTGCCTCTGACTCCCTGTTCAGCAGAACTTCCTCTCAGAGCCTGACTTTGGTCTCTCATCTTTATTATTTTTCTTTAACAATAATATTCTTTAAAAGGATGTGAAATACAGTTTTCCCCCACCTCTTCATTCCTATATCCTGTCTTCTTTATGCTCAGTTGTTTCAGTCATGTCTGATTCTTTGCGACCCCATGGACTATAGCTCTCCAGGCTCCTCTGTCCATGGGGTTTCTCCAGGCAAGAATACTGGAGCAGGTTGCCATGTCCTCCTCCAGGGGATTTGCCTGACCTAGGAATAAAATCCTTGTCTCTTACGTCTCCTGCATTGGCAGGCAGGTTCTTTACCACTAGCACCACAGGGAAGCCCTATATCCTGTATTCTTTAAAACTGTTTCTTTTTTTTTTTTTTTTCCCAACTGATATAAAAATCACTCATATTTAAACATTACAAAAATTCTGTTTCAGAAAGTGACTCAATAACAAAATGGTGTAAAATCTACTAAACAAGTCTTTGATGGCTTACATGCTTTTATTCACATCCAGACTTAAAGGAAAAGCATTACTAGAGTTATGGAGCCCTTACATATTGGTGAAAGTTTTAAATCACAAGGAAGAGGATTATGATTTGCAATCCACAGCTCTCTTTAGGAGTAAAGGATTTATCAGCTCAGCTGCTGGGAGTATCTGCATATAGTGCCACCCTCAGCTGTCAGTCCTCCTCAGCCAAGTTTACACCCTGTTTCTAGGGCAGCTCAAAGCAATGACTTATAGACCAATATGGGGTACTCAGAAGGATCAGTCCAGCTTCAGAATTCCTCACGTGGTCAGCCGAGGCATTCCACTGAGACCACATTAAATCTTCACTTCTGTCTCTGACCACTCCTGCTTTCATCTCTTCCCCTTCTCAGTGTTGAATGCAAGGGTTGTTGTTTCGTTGCTAAGTCATGTCCAACTCTTTTTTGACCTCATGGATTGTAGCCTACCAGGCTCCTCTGTCCATGGGATCCTCCAGGCAAGAATACTGGAGTGGGTTGCCATTTCCTTCTCCAGGGGATCTTCCTGAGCCAGGGATCAAACCCATGTCTCCTGCATTGACAAGTGGATTCTTTACCACTGAGCCACCAGGGAAGCCCATTGCATGCAAGAGTACTCCCTAATAAACCACCCAAGTTCTAATCTCTGCCTCAGAATTGGCTTCTGGGAAACCTACCTGTGGCAGATGGTACCAGAGTGGTCCAAGAGAGCAAATGTAAGAATGGGATATTGAGGTTATTTCATTCACCCTCAGTTGGTCCTGGCAACTCCAAATCTGATGACAGCTGAAGCGCAAATAGTCCATGGAATGTGATGGAAAACAGTGCAATTGTTAGAATTTTCCCTAGAGGTAAATTGGAGTGGTATAGCACTGGAGGAAAATGCATTAGTTCAAGAGATGTTTCCAGTATTTGAGAAATGTGGGAAAATAGTAACCATAGGGAAAATGGAATTGGATGGCCATTGTTAGCTTCAACTGATGCTCTGAAAGGAAATAACAGAAAGCTGAGAACATTTAATAGGCAGTTAAAAGTGTGAAACAGATGGTCTCCTTGGTAGCCTGTAAAGCAATGCTCCAAGCGGAAGAGCAGAGAAAGCCCCACCCAGCCGTGACCGTAGTAGAGCTCTGAAGTGGGTTAGGTGCCCAGCCAAAGTGATCTGCTATGGTAGGATCTCAAAACAAGAGGCAAAGTGGTGATAAAAACTTTGTGGACCCAAGTGTTGTAATGAGTGTCAGGGTTAGAGGAGTGGCTACAGGACGCTGACCTGTGGAGAGTTTTGGAGGTATTAACGGAAGATGGTGACCCTAAAGGCTAAATGGTGACTCACTGGTAAAGAATCCGTCTGCCAGGGGGAGGCGCCAAGATGGCGGAGGAGTAGGACGGGGAAAACACTTTCTCCCCCACAAATTCATCAAAAGAGCATCTAAACGTCGAGTAAATTCCACAAAACAACTTCTGAATGCCGGCAGAGAACATCAGGCACCTAGAAAAGCAACCCAACTCTTCGAAAGGAGGTAGGAAAAAATATTAAAGACAATAAAAGAGACAAAAGACGGAGGGACGGAGTTCCGTCCGGGAAGGGAGTCTTAAAAAGAGAGAAGTTTCCAAACACCAGGAAACCTTCTCACTGCCGAATCCGTGCCGAGCTTTGGAAGCACAGAGGGTAACATAACAGGGAGAAAAAATAAATAAACAATTAAAACTCGCAGATTGCGAGCCCTACGGTAACTCCCCCAGCGGAGAAACAGCGCAGACGCCTGCATCCGCCATTAGCAAGCGGGGGCTGGGCAGGGAGGCGCGGCGTGGGCTGCATCGCTGAGAGTAAGAATCTGGCCTGAATACCCTGAGCACTATCTGAGCGAAATAATTTGGGCTAGCAAACCAGACTGTGGGATATCTACCATGAGAAAAGCCAGCCCTAACCTAAGACACCGCCAGCCCGCGCACGGAACGAAGGACTAAACAGAGATAGCCGGCTGCAGACCTTCCCCCTCCTGTGACAGGCAGCCAGAGCCGGAAGGGGGCCATCGCAGCCCCAGAGAGACATTATCTATAAAACTGTAAGCAGGCTTCTTTGCTAACTAAAACTTCTTGGGGGTCTGGACGGTCAACATCTGCCTGAGAAGGTGCGCTGGTTTTACACCGAGATAACCGAGTGGCGGGGAGGCGATAAGTCGCAGCATTGGCGCTCGCCAAACACCTCATCACCTGAGCTGCTCGGACCTGGGAAGAGCACAAAACGCAGGCCCAACTGAGTCTGCGCCTCTGAGGACTACTTGAGTGCCTGAACCTGAGCGGCTTGGACCTGGGAGGTGCATGCAACCCAGGGCCAGCCTCGGATTGTTCCCGGCGGAACAACCTAGAGCCCGAGCAGTGTGGGCAGGGAGGCTACACGCACCGTGAGCGGGGGCAGACCCAGTGTGGCTCAGGCACTGCGAGCGCACGCCAGTGTCATTTGTTTGCAGCATCCCTCCCTCCCTCCCCACAGCGCGACTGAACAAAGAGAAGAAATACAGCTCCACCCACCAGAACACCGACACAAGCTTCCCTAACCAGGAAACCTTGATAAGCCACCTGTACAAACCCACACACAGCGAGGAAACGCCACAATAAAGAGAACTCCACAAACTGCCAGAATACAGAAAGGACTCCCAAACTCAGCAATTTAAACAAGATGAAGAGACAGAGGAATACCCAGCAGATAAAGGAACAGGATAAATGCCCACCAAACCAAACAAAAGAGGAAGAGATAGGGAATCTACCTGATAAAGAATTCCAAATAATGATAGTGAAATTGATCCAAAATCTTGAAATTAAAATGGAATCACAGATAAATAGCCTGGAGACAAGGATTGAGAAGATGCAAGAAAGGTTTAACAAGGACCTAGAAGAAATAAAAAAGAGTCAATATATAATGAATAATGCAATAAATGAAATTAAAAACACTCTGGAGGCAACAAATAGTAGAATAACAGAGGCAGAAGATAGGATTAGTGAATTAGAAGATAGAATGGTAGAAATAAATGAATCAGAGAGGATAAAAGAAAAACGAATTAAAAGAAATGAGGACAATCTCAGAGACCTCCAGGACAATATTAAACGCTACAACATTCGAATCATAGGGGTTCCAGAAGAAGAAGACAAAAAGAAAGACCATGAGAAAATACTTGAGGAGATAATAGTGGAAAACTTCCCTAAAATGGGGAAGGAAATAATCACCCAAGTCCAAGAAACCCAGAGAGTCCCAAACAGGATAAACCCAAGGAGAAACACCCCAAGACACATATTAATCAAATTAACAAAGATCAAACACAAAGAACAAATATTAAAAGCAGCAAGGGAAAAACAACAAATAACACACAAGGGAATTCCCATAAGGATAACAGCTGATCTTTCAATAAAAACTCTTCAAGCTAGGAGGGAATGGCAAGACATACTTAAAATGATGAAAGAAAATAACCTACAGCCCAGATTATTGTACCCAGCAAGGATCTCATTTAAGTATGAAGGAGAAATCAAAAGCTTCTCAGACAAGCAAAAGCTGAGAGAATTCTGCACCACCAAACCAGCTCTCCAACAAATACTAAAGGATATTCTCTAGACAGGAAACACAAAAATGGTGTATAAACTCGAACCCAAAACAATAAAGTAAATGGCAACGGGATCATACTTATCAGTAATTACCTTAAACGTAAATGGGTTGAATGCCCCAACCAAAAGACAAAGACTGGCTGAATGGATACAAAAACAAGACCCCTACATATGTTGTCTACAAGAGACCCACCTCAAAACAGGGGACACATACAGACTGAAAGTGAAGGGCTGGAAAAAGATTTTCCATGCAAATAGGGACCAAAAGAAAGCAGGAGTCACAATACTCGTATCAGATAAATTAGACTTTAAAACAAAGGCTGTGAAAAGAGACAAAGAAGGTCACTACATAATGATCAAAGGATCAATCCAAGAAGAAGATATAACAATTATAAATATATATGCACCCAACATGGGAGCACCGCAGTATGTAAGACAAATGCTAACAAGTATGAAAGGAGAAATTAACAATAACATAATAAAAGTGGGAGACTTTAATACCCCACTCACACCTATGGATAGATCAACTAAACAGAAAATTAACAAAGAAACACAAACTTTAAACGATACAATAGACCAGTTAGACCTAATTGATAGCTATAGGACATTTCATCCCAAAACAATGAATTTCACCTTTTTCTTAAGCGCACATGGAAAAAAAAAAAAACAAACAAAACAGCTTACTTGAAAAAAAAAAGCATTTCAATGAAATAGCAGTAAATAGAAATTAAAAAAAAAAAAAAAAAGAAATATATCTTGAAGAGCCGACTCTCTGGAAAGGACCCTGATGCTGGGAAAGATTGAAGGCAAAAGGAGAAGAGGGTGGCAGAGGAGGATATCTGTTAGATAGCATCACTGACTCAATTAGACACAAATTTCAGCAGACTCGGGAAGACACTGAAGGACAGGGAAACCTGGTATGCTGCAGTCCATGGGGTCACAAAGATTCGAACACGACTTAGTGGCTGAACAATGACAAACATCCTTAGAGGACCAGAATCCTGAATTTCTTTCATAAGGTCACATAAACTTTTCCCTGCTCCTATTGGTGGTATTATTATGGAGAAAGGAATTTTATAGAAATAAAAAATTTTCGATTAAAAAATAAATAAATAAATAAAAATAAAATGATTAAAAAAAAAAAGAAGAAACTGCAGGAAAGTCAGCTTAGAGCTTTCTGGATTTCTCTTGTGTGATAAAAATAAGTTATTTTTAAAGTCACTTTTATTTACTTCCACTTGGAAGCATCTTAACTAATATTTACTCAAAATCACATATAGTTTGCCAACACAAAGAGACTGGCTCTGAGATGATTCAAGTTGCCTTTCAGACAGTTTATAGTATCTACTTGGTTATTTCTCAACCCAGTTTCTTTGATGCAACAGAAAAGCAGTCTTCAACCAAAAGTGTACATGCCACTTAGCGAGATTTAAGTAAAATCTAATTAGAAAAATGCAATTTTTCTCCTTGATACATTTACAAACATAAAGTAGAAGGTCTGTGGACATAAAAATATGAATCTCAGAAAAGATATGTGTTTATTTTATCATTGTGGATAAAATAGCTTGTGGAATGCAAAATATGAAAAGATGAGATTCACAGCTATTAAGAATACCAAAAGTAATGATAAGAAATTAAAAAGAAAACAGGATTGATTTCCACATTTTGTTCATACAATTCACTCTCATATAATCACAAAAAAACAAGAAATTAAATATACATATTTAAACCTGGGGTTTTGAGTTGATCTCAGGAACGTTAGCAAAAAAGAAAAAAAAAAAAAGAATCCGTCTGCCAAGCACAAGACCCTGGTTTGATCCCTGGGTTGGGAAGATCCCCTGGAGAAGGAAATGGATACCCACTCCAGTATTCTTGCCTGGGAAATTCCATGGACAGGAGCCTGGTGGGCTACAGTCCGTGGGGTTGCAAAGAGTCAGACATGACTTAGTGACTAAACAATAGAAGACGGTGACCCTAAAGGCTAAATCAGAGGGCATCAAAAAAGGAATCTGAATCTGTACTATCAAAAACCAATTTTAAAGAATTAAAAGGTTTTTTGCTTGTTTTTGTGCTTGTTTTTGAGCAAAGAAATGTTTATTGCAAGGGCCAAGCAAGGAGAATGGGATGGTGGTAGTAAGATGAAATGGAAGGATGGTGGTACAAGCTCAAAAGTCCTAAACTCCAAGGAACGGCATCTTCTCGAAGACAAACTACTAGTAAGATACCATACCTTTCATTATAATCAGAGCAGAAAAACTATTCTCCATGATTCTTCAGTAATGCTGTCAGTACATACGGCAACACTGTTTTCCCCTTTGGCAGCCCTAAAAGAATGTTTCTTTAGAAAACTCTTTCTGAGGTGCAGCCTGGAGGTTTATTTTAGATGTGACCATCTGTGTGAGGTGCAAGGGTTATTTTAAAAGGAGCTCTTTCATTTGTCTTTGTGGGAGAGAGGTTGCCCCAATCAAAATGACATCATGTTACTGGGGCACCTGTGAAACGATGCAGGCGTTGGCTCAAGTACAAAAGACTTTGTTTTCCTTTTTCTTTCCTATGGTAGTTAACTTGATTTCTTCTCTCCATAAATTCTTTAATTGGTTTAATAAAGTACATAGCAAACTGAGTGCCCTTGTCTATTAGTTCCATTGTGGACACTTATGTAGTGAAGTTTAAGTAACTGAAACATTGCATTTTGTGTAAAAAGGAAATTTTAAAGGTTTCAAAATAGCTAAAAAATACTTAAAAGAAGCATTTTAAAGCAGTAGGGTTTTCTTTGATAATAATTCTCACATTTCTCACATTCACATTAGTTGCTCTTAAATAAAATCCCCCACCCCCAGCATTCTGTAGGCAATAAAAAAGGCATAAACCCTCTTATTTTTATTTATGTAGCATGTGAAGTTTTACTAGTGGGAGTGTTAAGCTAATTTTTCTGTTTTTTTTAAGACAGAAACAAGAGATTCAATATTGACTGTTGCTGTGCCCTACTGCTAACCGGACAGCTGGGGATTGCCCCAAATTGATGTAAGTTTGTAGCATTTTCCAGGAAAGGCTTAATTTTTCTTTTGAAAGAAGACCTGATGTTTTGAGAGAAGTAGGGCAGGAGTTCAGAATTTCACATAACCTATAAATTCATCACTGACCATTCAAATGACTTCAGAGGTTTCAGTTATCGTTAAGAGGTAAAATTTACCAGGTGAAGGGGCACAGAGGAAATAGTGTAACCAGAGCCTGGTTGATTTTACTATGGATGAGAGCTGCCTATAGGAACTGTGGTCTAGGGGGCAGAACTACTGCAAGGACCATGACATTGAAGCAGAAAGAGTTGGGGAAGAAACAGGCTCACTATCCTGATACCTCTCTCCACTTACTGCCTGAAATTCCAGAAGCCAGAGGCAAGGGAGCCTGGGTGATGCTGTTATGCTGGTCACGTTTGTCGCTGTTGTTCAGTAGCTTAGTCATGTCCAACTCTTTGCAACCCCATGGACTGCAGCATGCCAGGCTTCCCTGTCCTTCATCATCTCCATGAGCTTGCTCAAACTCATGTCCATTGAGTCAGTGGTGCATCCAACCATCTCATCCTCCGTCGTCCCCTTCTCCTCCTGCCTTCAATCTTTCCCAGCATCAGGGTCTTTTCCAATGAGTCGGCTCTTCACATCAGGTGGCCAAAGTATTGGAGCTTCAGCTTCAGCATCAGCCCTTCCAATGAATAATCAGGATTGATTTCCTTTAGGATTGACTGTTTGATCTCCTTGCAGCCCAAGGGACTACTGTATGGTGTCCACATACAGTGCAGAAAATGGCTATTGGGAGTGGGTGGTCATGGTTCCTTATTTTTGTCCTATGTATTAGTTTTTCTATTGCTGATAAAACAAGTTACCAGAAACCTAGTAGCTAGCTTAGAACCATATAAATGCATTACCTAATAGTTTATGAGGTCAGAAGTCTGTAATAGGTCTCACAAGGCCAGAAGCACAGTGAGTCTGTGCTCTTTAAGGAGGTTCTAGGGGAGAATTCATTTCTAAGTTCAGCTTCTAGAGCCTGTCTGCAATCCTTGGTTCATGACTGTTTCCTCCATCTTCAAAGCCAGCAATATCAGGCTGAATTCTTATGTTCCATATGTCTTACTCTCCCCTTTTCTGCCTCTCTCGTTTACTTACAGCAACTCTTGAAATTGCATTGAGTCCGCCTCAATAGTTCAGGAGGTTTTCCCCTCTGCAAGGTCACTGGATCAACAACCTTAATTTTCCTTGGCCTTGTAACATGTTCACAGGTTCTGGGAATTAGGTCATGGACATTTTTGGAGGAGTCATTATTTACCTATCATACATTCATAGTTCAAAGGGGTTGCTTAGGGAATTCTCTGGCAGTCCAGTGGTTAGGATTCCATGCTTCCACTGTTGGGGGCCCAGGATCAATCCCTGGTCAGGGAACTAAGATCCCACAAGCTGCAGTTGTTGTTCAGTCTCTCAGTCATATCCAACTCCTTGTGACCCCATGGACTGCAGCACACCAGGCTTCCCTGTCCTTCACTATCTCCTGGAGTTTGCTCAAACTCTTGTACATTGAGTCAGTGATGCCATCTAACCATCTCATCCTTTGTCATCCTCTTCTCCTCCTGTCCTCAATCTTTCCCAGCATCAGGGTCTTTTCCAATGAGTTGAGTCTTTGCATCAAGTGGCCAAAATATTGAAACTTCAACTTTAGTACCAATCCTTTTAATGAATATTCAGGGTTGATTTCCTTTAGGATTGACTGGCTTATCTCCTTGCTGTCCAAGGGACTCTCAAGAGTCTTCTCCAGCACCACAGTTCAAAAGCACCAGTTCTTTGGCACTCAAGAACTTCCCTGGTGGCTCAGAGGATAGTGTCTGCCTACAAGGTGGGAGACCCGGGTTCGATCCCTGGGTCAGGAAGATCCCTTGGAGAAGGAAGTGGCACCCACTCCAGTATTCTTGCCTGGAAAATCCCATGGACAGAAAAGCCTGGTAGGCTACAGTCCATAGGGTCGCAGAGAGTCAGACATGACTGAGTGACTTCACTTTCTTTCTTTGGCACTCAGCCTTCTTTATGGCCCAACTGTCACATCTATACACGACTACTGGAAAAACTGTAGCTTTGACTATATGGACCTTTGTCAGCAAAGTGATGTTTCTGCTTTTTAATATGTTGTCTAGGTTTGTCATAGCTTTTCTTCCAAGGAGCAAGCAAGTTTAATTTCGTATACAGTCACTATCCACAGTGATTTTTGAGCCCAAGAAAATGAAATCTGACACTGTTTCAACTTTTTCCCCATCTATTTGCCATGAAATAATGGGACTGGTGCCATGATCTTCATTTTTTGAATATTGGATTTTAAGCCAGCTTTTTCACTCTCCTCTTTTACCTTCATCAAGAGGCTCTTTAATTCCTCCTCGCTTTCTGCCTTAAGGGTGGTGTCATCTGCACATCTGAGGTTATTGATATTTCTCCCAGCAATCTTGATTCCAGCTTGTGCTTCATCCAGCCCAGCATTTTACATGATATACTCTGCATAGAAGTTAAATAAGCAGGGTGTCAATATACAGCCTTGATGTGCTCCTTTCCCAATTTTGAGCCAGTTTGTTGTTGCATGTTCAGTTCAGTTCAGTCACTCAGTTGTGTCCAACTCTTTGCCACCCCATGGACTGCAGCACAGCAGTCTCCCCTCTCCACCACCAACTCTCTGAGCTTGCTCAAACTCATGTCCATTGAATTGGTAGCACCATCCAACCATCTTATCCTCTGTCATCCCCTTCTCCTCCTGCCTTCAGTCTTTCCCAGAATCAGGGTCAGGCTGTTCCTGACCATCAGGTTGTTCCATGTTAGTTCTGTTAATTCTTGATTTGCATACAGGTTTCTCAGGAGGCAGGTAGTCTGAACATTCTTTGGCTTTGCCCTTCTGTGGAATTGGAATGAAAACTGACATTTTTCAAGTCCTGTGGCCACTGCTGAGTTTTCCAAATTTGCTGGCGTATTGAGTGTAGCACTTTAATAGCACTGTCTTTTAGAATTTGAAATATCTCAGCTGGAGTTCAATCACCTCCACTAGCTTTGTTAGTAGTCATGCTTCCCAAGGCCCACTTGACTTCACACTTCAGGATGTCTGGCTCTAGGTGAATGACCACACCATCGTGGTTATGTGGGTCATTAAGACCTTTTATGTACAGTTCTTCTGTGTATTCTTGCCTCCTTTTGTTAATATCTTCTGCTTTTGTTAGCTCCATACCTTTCCTGTCCTTTATTGTGTCCATCTTTGCATGAATGTTCCCTTGGTATCTCTAATTTTCTTGAAGAGGTCTCTAGTCTTTCTCATTCTACTGTTTTTCTCTATTTCTTTGCATTGTCACTTAAGAAGACTTTCTTATCTCTCCTTGCTATTCTTTGGAACTCTGCATTCATATGGGTCTATCAAGCTGCAGGGTATGGCCTTAAATTAAAAAAAGAACAGTTGTTTAGAAATATTAGGACTGTGCTTTTGCCTCAGAGTGTAGCAAATAAATGAATGACTGAAGGTCCATCTAACTGCACTTTCAGAATTCTCATTCTCATACTTGTTACTGAATGAAGCATGAAGATGTCACTAGTAGAATATATATTGTTACAGATCTAAAAAGATTCCATTTGAACACAGCTTTGAATTAGAGCATTTATCAACTCTTCCCTTATTGGAACTCATCATGATATTTCAGGATATTTAGGTTCTGGCCTTGGCAAAAGGTCACATTTTGGGACTATTATCTTCAAGAGGTGTTCAGTAATTTCTGAACAAAGGCAAGCCTATAGGGTGGGTCATGCATCTTTCTCAGGTGAGGGAGAGAAATCTACCATAACCATTTTATATTAGTTTTGGTGCTTTCAGGGATTTACAGATACTTTACAAGTTAGATTCATTTGAGGACCAAAGAAAATGCCTGTTTTCTTCCATTACCTGTATTAAAGCTGACCTTACTTTATTTATGTACAATTCTTAAGTTGTTTTTGGTAGATGATGGTAGCCAGAAATGGGTGCAGGTTAACTATGTCTTTAAAATTTTGCTACCAGGAGGCCTGGTGTGCTGCAATTCATGGGGTCACAAAGAGTCAGACACGACTGAGCAACTGAACTGAACCAGGTTATAACCAGAGCAAGACTCCAGCTAGATTTTGTCACATATAACAGATATTTATTAAGTCAATGTTCATTAATAAGCTGACACGAACCATTTTATAAACCTTTTCTAAAGGTGTGATAAATTTCCAGGTTCATGTTCTTTTAAGTGCTTTGACCAAAACCACACAGCGCAGTGACTACAACAGCATTCCAGAGGCAACATTCTTTGCACTGCTATCAGTCAGCCAGAAACCATCCTAAGAAAATGTTTGGGTGTAAGACCGTTTAGAGATCAAGCTCCAGGGTCCATCACTAAGGATAGAGGCCATAGGCTGGTGCCAGACTCATATTCTGTTTTAAACTATTTTAGTCAGTTGATGGGCTTTCCTGGTAGCTCAGATGGTAGAGAATCTGCCTGCAATGCAGCAGACCTGTGTTCAATCCCTGGGTCGGGAAGATGCCCTGGAGAAGGGAATGGCAACCAACTCCAGTGTTCTTGCCTGGAGAATACCAAGGAGAGAGGAGCCTGAAAGGCTACAGTCCATGGAATTGCAAAGACTTGAATAACTTTGCTTTCACCAAGGAAAGCCTATTTCTTATATTCATTATTCTAGAAAATAGACCACTCCACCAATTGAATTTTTTTTTTTTTTACACTTGCTATGTTAACTATCAAATCCTGAGGTGTCAAGAGAGCTCAGATTAGCTGATGAAGCACTTGTGGTAGCTGCCTCTGAAGTTAGCACTTTTCATATTTTCCTAACTGACCACTTCTCAATTAGAGCAACTGATTGTTTCAGCATGAAGCTCAGCTAACTAGTATATGTATAATATCTCACTGTATATGCTGGAGTAGTTGAAACTTTATGATAGGCATCATAGAAATCAATAGTGAAACTTTGAAGTCCCACTAAAGACAGCTGCAGAGTTGACTTATTTGTTGACCAAAAGAAAAGAATTTATAGCCTTTGAAGTTGAGTTTTCTGGGCTGATGTAGGTTTGCGTGTATGCTAAGTCACTTCAGTCTTTTCCAACTCTTTGTGACCCCATGGAGTGTAGCCCACCAGGCTCCTTTGTCCATGGAATTCTCCAGGCAATAATACTAGAGTGGGAAGCCATGCTGTCCTCCAGGGGATCTTCCTGACCCAGGGATCAAACCTGGGTCTCCTGCATTGCAGGCAGATTCTTTGCCAACTGACCTGTAGTATAAGTATGTTCTACATTAAGTTGACACTGACCAGTATTCACTGAACTTCAATACTAGACATAGCTCTTTAGGTATAGCTTCAATGGAGAAATCATCTAAAACCTGTGATTAAATCAGTTTTGCGAGTTTTAAGGGGACACTATATACAATATCCTTTGAGCAAACTGAGAACTAAGACAAAAGAGAAAGGCAGATAAGAGCAAAAGATTATGGCCAATGTATCTCCCTTAGTACAAGTGATGCAAGGATAGTGGTTAGATCATGGACTTCAAATCACATACACGGCATCTGAGTCTCAGGTCTGCCACTTCCTGAAAGTGTCATCTAAAGAAAGCTGCCTACACCATCTATGCCTCATATTCTTAAATATAAAATGGAGATAATAAGAGTATCCTTGCCATAAAAATTTGCTGTGAAGATCAAGTACTTAAGTGCTGAGGGAAGGAAAAAGTGCCTGGAAATGGAGTGGCCATCATGGTCAACAAAAGAGTCCAAAATGCAGTACTTGGATGCAATCTCAAAAACAACAGAATGATCTCTGTTCGTTTCCAAGGCAAACCGTTCAATATCACAGTAATCCAAGTCTATGCCCCAACCAGTAACGCTGAAGAAGCTGAAGTTGAACGGTTCTATGAAGACCTACAAGACCTTTTAGAACTAACACCCAAAAAAGATGTCCTTTTCATTATAGGGGACTGGAATGCAAAAGTAGGAAGTCAAGAAACACGTGCAGTAACAGGCAAATTTGGCCTTGGAATACGGAATGAAGCAGGGCAAAGACTGATAGAGCTTTGCCAAGAAAATGCACTGGTCATAACAAACACCCTCTTCCAACAACACAAGAGAAGACTCTATACATGGACATCACCAGATGGTCAACACCGAAATCAGATTGATTATATTCTTTGCAGCCAAAGATGGAGAAGCTCTATACAGTCAGCAAAAACAAGACCAGCAGCTGACTGTGACTCAGACCATGAAATCCTTATTGCCAAATTCAGACTTAAATTCAAGAAAGTAGGGAAAACCAGTAGACCATTCAGGTATGACCTAAATCAAATCCCTTATGATTATACAGTGGAAGTGAGAAATAGAGTTAAGGGCCTAGATCTGATTGATAGAGTGCCTGATGCACTATGGAATGAGGTTCGTGACATTGTACAAGAGACAGGGATCAAGACCATTCCCATAGGAAAGAAATGCAAAAAAGCAAAATGGCTGTCTGGGGAGGCCTTACAAATAGCTGTGAAAAGAAGAGAAGTGAAAAGCAAAGGAGAAAAGGAAAGATATAAACATCTAAATGCAGAGTTCCAAAGAATAGCAAGAAGAGATAAGAAAGCCTTCTTCAGCAATCAATGCAAAGAAATAGAGGAAAACAACAGAATGGGAAAGACAAGGGATCTCTTCAAGAAAATCAGAGATACCAAAGGAACATTTCATGCAAAGATGGGCTTGATAAAGGACAGAAATGGTATGGACCTAACAGAAGCAGAAGATATTAAGAAGAGGTGGCAAGAATACACAGAAGAACTGTACAAAAAAGATCTTCACGACCCAGATAATCACAATGGTGTGATCACTGACCTAGAGCCAGACATCCTGGAATGTGAAGTCCAGTGGGCCTTAGAAAGCATCACTACGAACAAAGCTAGTGGAGGTGATGGAATTCCAGTGGAGCAATTCCAAATCCTGAAAGATGATGCTGTGAAAGTGCTGCACTCAATATGCCAGCAAATTTGGAAAACTCAGCAGTGGCCACAGGACTGGAAAAGGTCAGTTTTCATTCCAATCCCAAAGAAAGGCAATGCCAAAGAATGCTCAAACTACCGCACAATTGCACTCATCTCACACGCTAGTAAAGTAATGCTCAAAATTCTCCAAGCCAGGCTTCAGCAATATGTGAACCGTGAACTTTCTGATGTTTAAGCTGGTTTTAGAAAAGGCAGAGGAACCAGAGATCAAATTGCCAACATCCGTTGGATCATGGAAAAAGCAAGAGAGTTCCAGAAAAACATCTATTTCTGCTTTATTGACTATGCCAAAGCCTTTGACTGTGTGGATCACAATCAACTGTGGAAAATTCTGAAAGAGATGGGAATACCAGACCACCTGATCTGCCTCTTGAGAAATCTGTATGCAGGTCAGGAAGCAACAGTTAGAACTGGACATGGAACAACAGACTGGTTCCAAATAGGAAAAGGAGTTCATCAAGGCTGTATATTGTCATCCTGTTTATTTAACTTATATGCAGAGTACATCATGAGAAACGCTGGACTGGAAGAAACACAAGCTGGAATCAAGATTGCCAGGAGAAATATCAATAACCTCATATATGCAGATGACACCACCCTCATGGCAGAAAGTGAAGAGGAACTCAAAAGCCTCTTGATGAAAGTGAAAGTGGAGAGTGAAAAAGTTGGCTTAAAGCTCAACATTCAGAAAACGAAGATCATGGCATCCGGTCCCACCACTTCATGGGAAATAGATGGGGAAACAGTGGAAACAGTGTCAGACTTTATTTTTCTAAACTCCAAAATCACTACAGATGGTGACTGCAGCCATGAAATTAAAAGACGCTTACTCCTTGGAAGGAAAGTTATGACTAACCTAGATAACATATTCAAAAGCAGAGACATTACTTTGCCAACAAAGGTTCGTCTAGTCAAGGCTATGGTTTTTCCAGTAGTCATGTATGGATGTGAGAGTTGGACTGTGAAGAAGGCTGAGCACCAAAGAATTGATGCTTTTGAACTGTGGTGTTGGAGAAGACTCTTGAGAGTCCCTTGGACTGCAAGGAGATCCAACCAGCCCATTCTGAAGGAGATCAGCCCTGGGATTTCTTTGGAAGGAATGATGCTAAAGCTGAAACTCCAGTACTTTGGCCACCTCATGCGAAGAGTTGACTCATTGGAAAAGACTCTGATGCTGGGAGGGATTGGGGTCAGGAGGAGAAGGGGACGACAGAGGATGAGGTGGCTGGATGGCATCACTGACTTGATGGACCTGAGTCTCAGTGAACTCTGGGAGTTGGTGATGTACAGGGTGGCCTGGCGTGCTGTGATTCATGGGGTCGCAAAGAGTCGAACACGACTGAGCGACTGATCTGATCTGATCTGGTCTGACATGGTATGTGAGTGTTAGCTGTTATTGTTGTTGTTATTTCCAGGAGTAGATGAAAGGACATGGTTCTCTTGGTTGGAAAGTGGAGCTACTGTTACGTGTCTCTAGAACTGAGAATATCTTACCCCTGTGTCCCACAAGTCATGGCAGGCCTGGATCAGGCAAGTCTCACCCTCAGCGGATCTACTCAGGTAAAGGAGAATTCCCCTCACAGCAGGCCGCCTACCTCCAAGAAGACAGAAGAAAGTAGCTGAGCTGAGCATGACCTGTTTACTCTTCTCAAATTGACAAATCAGATGAGTTGATCTACCTCCTCTGAGACGAAGTAAATAAAGGCACAGAGAGAGGCCAGGGGCATTTAGGAAAAACACTGCCTCACAGAAAACAAGAGTAAAGATGCTTCTCACAATTGGTTTTTCTCATAGGACACTGCAAAGATCTTTTCAACTGACAGTGACAAAAAGCCAATTTTAGTGTAAGTATAAATTGAAATTTTAAATCAACATAAGTCAGAACTTCAGGAGGTTCTCAATAATTATGATTGTAAGAGGTTAATAAAACTAAAAACTTTGAGAACCACTAAAAAATAAATAAATAAATAAACTCATCACTGAAATGAATTGAGTAGAATAGGCCTCAGGCGTGAGAGGTGCAGACAGTTAAAAATGACAACTCTATGCCTCTGTCCATCTCTCATCCCTGCTTGACTCTGAGGTTCATGTGGTCTCACTGCATACGAATTTTTTCCCTGTGGTGAGGAGAAGGCCACTAACAATCCCCCCTCACCCTCTACTAACTCTGCTACACAAAGGCCAAGACCTCCTTTCCTTTACTTTCAGACTGAAAACCCTGAGGTGATGGTCACCTGGTCTCATGCCCACATCCGAACTAGTTGCCTTGAGGAATGGCCCGGCTGGGTCACTCACTACTGCCCTTTGTGGTTAGTCAACTGAGTTTTTGTTGTTGTTGTTATTGTTGTTTTGTTGTGCTGGTCTTTGTTGCTGCTTGGGCTACTCTCTAGTTAGCATGCGAGGGTCTCTCATTGCAGTGGCTTCTGTTGTTGCCGAGCATGGCTCTAGGGCGTGTGGGCTTTGATGGTTGTAGTGCTAGGGATCAGTAGTTGTGGTTCCCAGGCTCTAGAGCACAGGCTCAGTAGCTGTGCTGCATGGGTTTAATTGCTCTGCTACATGTGGGATCTTTGCTGACTAGGAATCAAACCTGTGTCTCCACTGGCAGGCAGATTCTTTACCACCGAGCCACCAGGGAAGCCCAGTCAATTGGGTCTCATGCTTGGCAGTTCAAGAACAATCTCACTGAAAGGGAATCCTGGGTTTCTGAGGGGATCCTAGGTCCTGGTCTATTTGCTGACATAGTGGCTGGCAAGATATTGAATGAATGAATTTCACAACCTCTCAGATTGTGAGATTGAGAATCTCACTAGTTTTGCTATTTTAGATTATTCTTTCTCTTCCTAGCCTTTAAAATGTGTTTTAAAATATATTTTTTATCAGTCCTCAATAAATAATCATAGTCATATCTTTTAGGGGATTTGTAGAAATAAAAAAATAAAGTGTTGTTGATTTGGTTTACAGCAACAAATTAGTTAGGAGCATCATTGGGTTGCTAGAAATCTCTTAAATCAATGGAGATATTTGGCCAGATAAAAAGCCAGAAAAGCCAATATTGTTTAGAAATACTGGAAAGGATGTGGCAGTACAAACATTAGAAATTAAGTAGAGACTATTAAATCAGCTATTTATGCTAGGAGAACTGAGAGACTTATAAAATGAAATTATCCATTTTTCATGGACTTTTGAACTTGTTCATATTCTACTTCCACCATACTCTTCATGTACTCCTTGTTCAGTTGTGGTTTTTGGTGTGACATAGGATAAAAACCTTCAACCTAGTATTTGGTAATCAATAGACTACAGTGCTTATTTTAAATCCTTCCTTACAAATTCAAATAAAAGATTTTCACCTTTTGATTTAGCTATAAGAACAGAGCCTGAGATTAAGAATTGCAGGGCAGGAGGTTTACTTGGGAATGCCATCCTAGGGAGCCAGCATGCAGGGAAGGGTGAGTGAAATAATGAAGAAGGAAATTGTTAACCAAGTTGCCACTGCCACAAGTGGCTCAGCCTTATGAAACATGTCTAGGAGCCCATTCTCCGCTGACCAAGGCTGGCCCTGGGGCATTCCTTTTCTCTCATATTTGATAGGCACATGAGCATGTGTTCAATCAGGTTTTCTTGGGTAGCTCATCTTGGAATGTCATAGATCCCAAGCAGGAAGGAGAGGTACGCTATGCAGGCTCAAGAAGAGTCTCTGTCTGGTTGTCCCTGTCAAAGCTGGTCCAAGTCTGTGCTGCCCCGGTCACCATAGGAGCAGCTCGAAAAAGAGGTAGGCAGGGTCAGGAGGACTTGAAGTGGTGCTCAAGGGGTGTGTGACGCCCTCGCTGTTTGCTGTCGCATACTTTTCTATTAATAACAGCCTGCCTCCTGACATTAGCCGTCTGTCACTCTCTTACCTACAGTCATGTGTTTTCCAGGAAGCACCATCCTGGGGAGGGCACTATGTCTGGATCTGGTTCTCAGAACATCTTTGCAGCCACCTCTTGGGGATTTCCAGAATCTATTTAGGGCTATCAACTTGGTCTTGTCTCTTCCAGCCTATAGTAGCTCTCTGTGATAGCTAATTTTATGTGTCGATTTCCCTGGGTCATGGTGCAAAGATACTCGATCAGACCTTGTTCTAAATGTTTATGTGAGGATATCTTCAGATGAGATTTACATTTAAATCAGTGGGATTTGAGGGAAGCATGCTGCCCTCCACAATGTGGGTGGGCCTCATCCACCCAGCTAAACAAAAGACTGATTGACCTCTCCCCAGAGCAAAGAGAGTTCTCCAGCAGTTTGTCTGCAGATTTCATCTGCTCGTTTGCTGTTTCTTGGTCTACAGCAGACTACTTTTAGACTCAAACTGCAACGCTAAGTAGCGAGCCTGCCAGACTTCTCCACCAGATTTTAGACTTGCTGAAAGTGAAAGTCATTCAGTTGTGTCCAACTTTTTGCTATCCCATGGACTATACAGTCTATGGAATTCTCTGGGCCAGAATACTGGAGTGGGTAGCCTTTCCCTTCTCCAGGGGATCTCCCCAATCCAGGAATCGAACCCAGGTCCCTCACATTACAGGCAGATTCTTTACCAGCTGAGCCACAAGGGAAGCCCAAGAATACTGGAGTGGGGTAGCCTATCCCTTCTCCAGCGGATCTTCCTGACCCAAGAATTAAACTGGGGTCTCCTGCATTACAGGCAGATTCTTTACCAACTGAGTAATCAGGGAAGCCCCTGACTTGCTAAACCTACACAATTGCATGAGTCAGTTCTTTAAAAATAAATACACACTGAGGAAACCAGAATTGAAAGAGACACGTGTACCCCAATGTTCATCGCAGCACTGTTTATAATAGCCAGGACATGGAAGCAACCTAGATGTCCACCAGCAGATGAATGGATAAGAAAGCTGTGGTACATATACACAATGGAGTATTACTCAGCCATTAAAAAGAATATGTTTGAATCAGTTCTAATGAGGTGGATGAAACTGGAGCCTACTACACAGAGTGAAGTAAGCCAGAAAGAAAAACACCCATACAGTATCAGATCAGATCAGATCAGTCGCTCAGTCGTGTCCGACTCTCTGCGACCCCATGAATCTCAGCACGCCAGGCCTCCCTGTCCATCACCAACTCCTGGAGTTCACTGAGACTCACATCCGTCGAGTCAGTGGTGCCATCCAGCCATCTCATCCTCTGTCGTCCCCTTCTCCTCCTGACCCCAATCCCTCCCAGCATCAGGGTCTTTTCCAATGAATCAACTCTTCGCATGAGGTGGCCAAAGTACTGGAGTTTCAGCTTCAGCATTATTCCTTCCAAAGAAATCCCAGGGCTGATCTCCTTCAGAATAGACTGCTTGGATCTCCTTGCAGTCCAAGGGACTCTCAAGAGTATTCTCCAACAACACAGTTCAAAAGCATCAATTCTTTGGTGCTCAGCCTTCTTCACAGTCCAACTCTCACATCCATACATGACCACAGGAAAAACCATAGCCTTGACTAGACGATCCTTTGTTGGCAAAGTAATGTCTCTGCTTTTGAATATGCTATCTAGGTTGGTCATAACTTTCCTTCCAAGGAGTAAGCGTCTTTTAATTTCATGGCTGCAGTCACCATCTGTAGTGATTTTGGAGTCCAGAAAAATAAAGTCTGACACTGTTTCCACTGTTTCCCCATCTATTTCCCATGAAGTGGTGGGACCGGATGCCATGATCTTCGTTTTCTGAATGTTGAGCTTTAAGCCAACTTTTTCACTCTCCACTTTCACTTGCATCAAGAGGCTTTTGAGTTCCTCTTCACTTTCTGCCATGAGGGTGGTGTAATCTGCATATCTGAGGTTATTGAGATTTCTCCCGGCAATCTTGATTCCAGCTTGTGTTTCTTCCAGTCCAGCGTTTCTCATGATGTATTCTGCATATAAGTTAAATAAACAGGGGGACAATATACAGCCTTGATGAACTCCTTTTCCTATTTGGAACCAGTCTGTTGTTCCATGTCCAGTTCTAACTGTTGCTTCCTGACCTGCATACAAATTTCTCAAGAGGCAGATCAGGTGGTCTGGTATTCCCATCTCTTTCAGAATTTTCCACAGTTTCTTGTGATCCACACAGTCAAAGGCTTTGGCATAGTCAATAAAGCAGAAATAGATGTTTTTCTGGAACTCTCTTGCTTTTTCCATGATCCAGCGGATGTTTGCAATTTGATCTCTGGTTCCTCTGCCTTTTCTAAAACCAGCTTGAACATCAGGAAGTTCACGGTTCACATATTGCTGAAGCCTGGCTTGGAGAATTTTGAGCATTACTTTACTAGCATGTGAGATGAGTGCAATTGTGCGGTAGTTCGACCATTCTTTGGCACTGCCTTTCTTTGGGATTGGAATGAAAACTCACCTTTTCCAGTCCTGTGGCCACTGCTGAGTTTTGCAATACAGGATACTAACGCATATATATGGAATTTAGAAAGATGGTAACAATAACCCTGTATACGAGACAGCAAAAGAGACACTGATGTATAGAACAGTCTTTTGGACTCTGTGGGAGAGGGAGAGGGTGGGATGATTTGGGAGAATGGCATTGAAATATGTATAATATCATGTATGAAACGAGTTGCTAGTCCAGGTTTGATGCACGATACTGGATGCTTGGGGCTGGTGCAATGGGACAACCCAGAGGGATGATATGGGGAGGGAGGAGGGTTCAGGATGGGGAACACATATATACCTGTGGTGGATTCATTTCGATATATGGCAAAACCAATACAATATTGTAAAGTTAAAAAATAAAATAAAATTTAATAAATTAAATCTTTCTCTGTATATATGCATCCTATTGGTTCTGTTTCTCTGGAGAGCCCTACTTATAGAGAAGTCATTACACCTTCAGGGAGAAAAAGGAATGGTTTTTATAGGATTTAGTGGGTGGTGTTCTCAAAGTAATTGGATGGCCTGTTACCTAACTCGTGCTGTGCTGAACTGTGCCCAACTCTTTGCGACCCTATGGACTGTAGTCTGCCAGGCCCTTCTGTCCATGGGATTCTCCAGGCAAGAATACAGGAGTGGGTTGCCATTTCCTCCTCCAGTGGATCTTCCCAAGCCAGGATTTGAACCCATGTCTCCTGCATTAGCAGGCATATTCTTTACTGCTGAGTCACCAGGGATGCCCTGTTACCTAGAGGTCTTTTAAATATCTAAATATTAGTGGTGGGAAAATGCCAGTTAACATACCATTTCATACAGAACCATAATTTTGTAGGAAAATTTAAAAAGGAAAAATGTTTGATTGGGATTAACTTTATATAAAACTCATCTAAAATTATAACAGTCAGTCAGTTTTAATTATGTCAAATGAAATTTAGGTGTAATTTAAACTATGTACTATTAGGACAAAAGATATATTGTATTGATTGTTTGCATAATATATGATTAAATTTGTGAGAAAAATCTGACACACTTTATGTTGACTCTGGCTGCACAAAGACTGGTTCAGACATTTTGGCAAAAACAAAACTTTGACACTTTTCATCAATTTTCTCAAGAGCCTGTAGATGTTCAAATAGATAGTCAAATCATTCTTTTTAAAGCTTGTCTTACCTTAACTCTTGTTGAATTTTTTTCTTTGATTGCTAACCAGGTTAGCAGATCCTCATTTGTCAATGTCTTATGTAATATGTGAACGTTTCTCTAAAGTCACCTTCAATGGCTTCATCCAGTTTGGGGTCTTTCAATAGCTTTGTAGTTTCACTTGGAGAATGATCTGTCATACTTGCATTGTACTTATGTTTTTTGCACACGTTGGCAGTTAAAGACTGTCTAAGAAGGACTTAAGAAAAGAATTACCACCAAGTCGTGTCCAGCTCTTGCAATCCCGTGAACCGTAGCCTGCCAGGTTCCTCTGTCCATGGGATTCTCCAGGCAAGAATACTGGAGTGGGTTGCCATTTCCTTCTCCAGGGGAACTTCCCAACCCAGGAATTGAACCCAGGTCTCCCACATTGCAGGCAGATGCTTCACTGTCTGAGCTATGCAGGAAGCAAGAAGGAATTGGGCATGATGAATTGAGATAGAAGCTGGAAGTTAAGTAGGGATGACAATGGTAGAAATAAATGGGATGATACTGGTTCATCAACGGTCAGCTCCTTAGTTTTATGACGAATTTTGTTCCCTCCTAGAGCAAGTTACAATCAGCAATTGCAGGGACTTAAACAGGGAGAATAACAAGGAGCCCTTTTTGTCTCAAGACCACTAGAGTACCTTGAAGCTAGGTCTGTCTTTCCAGGGCTCCTCAAGATTGGCAGAAGCCCAGTTCCAAATCACATAGCCCAGGTTATTGACCCCTGCTGTAGCAGTTAGACCATAGATCCCACGCTGCATTAGCTTGCAGTAGCTTGACTGTATTTCAGGTCTTAAAGACATGTCAAAACCGGATGAGTCATGTTTCTTTTGGAATAGCTTACCAACTTCTGCTATTTTATCTGGGATTTCCACAGAGACTCCTTCAGACGGGGGCCTATGCACTTGGTAATGTTTATTGGGCAAGTTGATAGAGTTGATGAACTCAAGCTGCCACTTTAGACAGTTTCTGATTTTCTTTGTCTGCTTGGATGTAAGGTGACTTTCATCTAGAGAGCGCACACACACAGTTTGCAGAAGCTTGGAAGATTGTGATTTCAACAAATAACTTTGAGAACCTGAGCTGGTATGTCCTGTGATAAGATGTGAGGAAAACATACACTAGTTGCTCTTGGTTGGGGGTTAGGTTCAGTTCTATGAGGAACTAGCCAGCTTTGCCCAAAGGTCTGGCTGGGCAAAACTGCCACCGGATTTGGCCTTAGCTGTGGTATAATGATTAAGTGTGGTGGCTTCAAAGTCACAAGGCTGGGTTTGGACCCTGGATCCCCTGGTTAAGACATTCCATGATCTCAGTCTAGTCCTGTTATTGCTCAAATCCTCAGTTTCCGTGTATGCAAATCAAAAACATTGATGGCACTTGACTCCTTAGGTTACCATAAGGATTATAAAACATAATACATGAAAAGGGATTACAGCAGCTATTCCCAAACTTTCTCAGTTCATGGAGCCCTCAGGGTCTCAGTCATTTTTCATGGGGCTCTCAAGACAAAAGGAATATCCAATGGTACAGTGAGGATCCACAGGTGTATCTCATGTATGACTCATGGAAGTATGCGAGCTGAATCTTGCATTTATTAAGTAGTTAGGACACATAGTTTAATACATATTTATGTTCTAACAAATTTAGTGGCTATTTGAAAGGATAATACACATACATTGAAAGAGAAAACATATTTTTTCATTCTTAACCACATTTTTTTTTTAACCAATGTGATTATGTGTTTGTTGGGCACTGTTAAATTCCTCAAATTTTGAAATCAGATTAGATATTGCCACTCTCATTTCCTGTTCTACACTGATTTTCCTGCAATACTTTTTATCACAATGCCTATAGAATAGCCATTGTATCCAAGATTTAATGTCCTTGAAAGGAATGTAGTGTGATTTGATGTTGAGAGTGAACTATGTCAGGTTAGTAGGTCATGCAATATTCTGTAGGTAGAGAGGATCATGGTTTTCCTAATAATACAAAATAGCTCCCAGAGCTCCTCTGGGTTCACTGTGCTGCCCTGAGGCAGGACACCATTTGACAAGCTTGGGATGACACGATCTAGCACTTTGGTATTCCTTATTAACTGATATCCTGAAGACTAGCTTTCCTACCCAAGTTGTACATGTCCTTAAAAGCTCTTCCAGGTGATTTATACATGTAACCTAATTTGTTACATGTATAAGTAACAAATGGCACTTGAGGAGGGATGGCACTTGAGCAAATGCTATGGTAGAGTATGTTATCTGATGAAATCATCATCACTCAGTGTCATCTGAGTGATGACATCAGTGATAACCTCACTCAGTGTCATCTAAGTGAAAGCTACTTTGCGTGATGCCATTTTGGATTTCCATTCTATCAATATATATAGGGTGCTCCTGAGAACACAGTGTGAATGCTGTTCCTTAGAGCTTTGGAAAGTGGAACTCCTAGAGAATAGTGTGTCAGAGTGATGAATATTTCCTAGAATTGTCTCATTTAATCCTTTAGAAACCTTTAGGAAGCTTAGGAGATGCAGTGTGGCTTAATAATAAAGTTGTTTCTGGAGATAAAAAGTTTATGTCAATATCTTGGTTCTGTTCTTACCCATAGTATAAGAGTTGCTTAAGCTCTCAGTGCCTCAGTTTCTTCATCTACAAAATGAGGCTAAAAACAGTCACCCACCTCTTTGAATTTATTATGAGGACAAATTAAATTTGTATAAATTCCTTGGAATAGTGCCTGACAGGTGATAAATATTAGCTTTCACTGTAAGTACTATTATTATCTCTATTTTACATATTACTACTTATCATAGAAAATTGAGGCTTTAGAGATCTTAAAAAGCTTGCCTAAGTTTATATAGTTAGTAAGTAGTGATGAGAGGTTTTGTTTTTCTCCAGTTAGAGTGCTCTGGGGGAAAAAAAATCTATTTCATTTGAGAGGGCCAAATGCCACCTAATCTAGAAGAAAACTTAAAAATCTCAGGACATGATATCCCCCTATAATTTAAACTCTTATAATTTATAAAATGTATGACCCATGTCCAAGTTTATCTGCTGGTGTACACAGAGCTCTCTTTTACCAGTCTATGGCTCAACAATAAATCAGTGCGACAGATTATGTTGTAATATTTTTGCTGTTATCATCCTGTTTTATTACTTAAAAAAAGCCCAGTGGCCCATCTTGCACTTTCCTCTCACACCATAAGACTGCATTTTCTGACAGCCAAATAAAATAAAATAATCAAAAACTATGGTGTGTGTATTGCCACACATGCCTTCATGCCTTAGTGAATGACAAGGAATGATCTTACCCTAAACCCGATTTCTCCCGAACCTGCTCCTTCAGGTTTAGCCCCTGCTTATTTGGCTTTTCTTATCCACCTTTTTTTTTTAATTAATTAATTTTTTATTGAAGGATAATTGCTTTACAGAATTTTGCTGTTTTCTGTCAAACCTCAACATGAATCAGCCATAGGTATACATATATCCCCTCCCTTTTGAACCTCCCTCCCATCTCCCTCCCCATCCCACCTCTCCAGGTTGATACAGAGCCTCTGTTTGAGTTTCCTGAGCCTTGCAGCAAATTCCCGTTGGCTATCTATTTTACATATGGTAATGTAAGTTTCCATGTTATTCTTTCCATATGTCTTACCCTCTCCTCCCCTCTCCCCATGTCTATAAGTCTATTCTCTATGTCTGTTTCTCCACTGTTGCCCTGTAAGTAAATTCTTCAGTACCATTTTTCTAGATTCTATATATATGTGTTAGAATATGGTATTGATCTTTCTCTTTCTGACTCACTTCACTCTGTATAATAGGTTCTAGATTCATCCATCTCATTAGAACTCACTCAAATGCATCCATTTTTATGGCTGAGTGATATTCCATTGTGTACATATACCACAACTTCTTTATCCATTCATCTGTCGATGGACATCTAGGTTGCTTCCATGTTCTAGCTATTGTAAATAGTGCTGCAGTGAACAATAGGATACATGTGTCTCTTTCTTATCCACCTTTGATATCTGTAAACCACTATTCTACTCCAGTAGTTTATTTGTCCTACCTAATCACCTCAGTTAGAACTGAACATGGAACAACAGACTGGTTCCAAACTGAGAAAGGAGTACGTCAAGTCTGTATATTGTCACCCTGCTTATTTAACTTGTATGCAGAGTACATCATGAGAAATGCTGGGCTGGATGAAGTACAAGCTAGAATCAAGATAGCTGGGAGAAATATCAGTAACCTCAGATATGAAGATGACATCACCCTAATGACAGAAAGCAAAGAGGAACTAAAGAGCCTCTTGATGAAAGTGAAAGAGGAGAGTGAAAAAGATGGATTAAAACTCAGTATTCAAAAAGCTAAGACCATGGCATCTGGTCCCATCACTTCATGGAAAATAGATGGGGAAATAATGGAAACAGTGAGAGACTTTATTTTCTTAGGTTCCAAAATCACTGCAGATGGTGATTGCAGCCATGAAATTAAAAGATGCTTGCTCCTTGGAAGAAAAACTATGACAAACCTAGGCAACATATTAAAAAGCAGAGGCATCACTTTGCTAACAAAGGTCCGTCTAGTCAAAGCTATGGTTTTTCCTGTAGTCATGTATGGCTGTGAGTGCTGGATCATAAAGAAGGCTGAGTGCTGAAGAATTGATGCTTTTGAACTGCGGTGTTGGAGAAGACTCTTGAGAGTCCCTTGGACTGCAAGAAGATCAAACCTGTAAATCCTGAAGGGAATCAGTTCTGAATACTCATTGGAAGGACTGATGCTGAAGCTGAAGCTCCAATATTTTGATCACCTGATGTGAAGAACTGACTCACTGGAAAAGATCCTGATGCTGGGCAAGATCAAAGGCAGGAGAAGAAGGGGATGACAGAGGGTGAGATGGTTGGATGGCATCACCGATTTGATGGACATGAGTTTGAGCAAGCTCCGGGAGTCGTTGATGGACAGGGAAGACTGGCATGCTGCTGTCCGTGGGGTCGCAAAGAGTTGAACGTGACTGAGGGCCTGCACTGAACTAAATCACCTTAAGGGCATTGCCTTACTATTTATTTCCCACAGTAGCTAGCATGGTGATTAGCAGATTCTCAAATATTTTTCAAGAAATAGTTAATAAGCACAGGGCAGTAAATGTGCCAAGTGAGTGGTGTCGCTGGGAGCAAAAAGGCTACTGATTTTCGTCTTAGAGATGAGTGATCATAGAATGTTAGAGTTGTGTGGGGTCTTATCTAACCCCAAGGTCCATTTATAACTTTAATTAAATGTTCAGAGTGACCAAGTTGTGAGGTATTTGTTCTTTATGTGGACTACATAGGGACTTATGGGACTGTGACAGTCAGTCATTGTTCTCTTTGCTTTCATATTTATTCCTTGGTCTAAGCAAACTTCCTTATTACATTCCGTTTGTCTGGAATACATAACATAAGAACAATCACAGAAATAAAGATATAAGTGGGATGGTGCTTGAAGAAGAGATGAAAAAGAGAAAAAAATGTTTTCTCTAGGAAAGAAATCCAGGAATGGGTTACTAAAAACAACACATGCAAAAACTAGGGAAACAAATGTGAGGCTTCACCAGAGTTACTAGCAGCAAAAAGATTTTATCACTGGAGTAATTTGAGAATCGATTTCTCCGACTGAACTCAGTGAAGCCAGAAAGGAGACAAAGGCGAGCTTGTGATCTGATGGAGATGAGCTGGGAAAATTGATTTTGGCACTTTGAACTGTGGAAGGAAGTGAACCATACACAAGTACATAAGTAGTAAAAAGGGAGTAAGCTGCTACTTGGATGAGTTTTGATTTTAACATGGTGCTACTGATGACTTTGACATCGTGGGACAGTTTCTGCTTATAGCAGATTGGCAATGCAGTGGAGAAAAGAGCTGAACAATTACTGGTATCAGAATAGTTTCTAGATTAGCATCCCTTTGCCTTGTGTATAAATCACCAATAGATTCATGTACTGCCTAGAAAACCTCACACATTCAAAGATGGTCTTTAAGGCTCTGTAATTTCCCTGCTGTGGCCAATCTGAGTGCCAGTATTTTTTTTTTTTTTTTAATGCATTATGAGTTCATACTTGAATAGATGATAGTATCCCAAGTCCCTGCAGACCATACTCCTACAGGAAAGAGAAAAATATTCTCATAAAAAAATTCCTAATTTATCTTTTTCTTTGTAATCAAGCCTAAGGCTATAGACAGTTAAAACAAATCCCTGGCCTGGAGAGGGATATACATACATGGCCATTCTGAAAATGTAGCCAAGGAGATAAAGTCTGAGAACAGGCTGATTTTTAAGGGATTGAAAGCATTTAATCTTTGTAGCTTTTCCAGGAAATACTGCCTAAACAGTGGTGTTTTTGAATGCTTTTGTTTTCTAGCTTTCCTGGGGTTTGGAGTAGTTTCCTTGTTGGATTGGGATTAGGTCGTGGGCTTTTGTAATGTAAATGAAATGTTAATATTCTGCCAGATGCAGCCTTTGCATTATTTGGTGACATTTCCTCAGGATTCTCCAAAGGAAGCCTGAGACCTGAAGACTTCCTCATTGTGTCAGAATGCGCCTATTTGTTCAAATTTTGAGGAAAATAAAAATCTTTGTCCATTAAACCAGTGCTGTAATCAAGACTTCCTAGAAATGCAATCTTACTCTGGTATTCTACTCCTATCTCTTATTTTTTAAAGAGCACTCTTCAAATACTTGACAATCCTTTCTTTTGGACTTTCTTTTATATTTATATATTCTGGCATGTGGGTCTACTTCCCTGCTGCTGCTGCTAAATAAATCACTTCAGTCGTGTCCGACTCTGTGCGACCCCATGGACTGCAGCCTACCAGGCTCCTCCGCCCATGGGATCTTCCAGGCAAGAGTACTGGAGTGGGTTGCCATTGCCTTCTCTGCTACTTCCTTGACCAGGGATCAAACCCACACCCGCTGCATTGGGAGCCACTGGATCACCAGGGAAGTCCCTCTTTTGGACTCTTTTAACTTCATTTTTATAGGGAAGATTTATATAGCTATAGCATTTTTCTATATGTCTTATATAAATCCTTTTCTAATTATTTTTTAACCTACAATATGATTTTAAATACCAAAACAAGGCTCAACACCTTAGTAATAACAGGCCTCTAATTTATCAATCACTTGGCTTTTCCTTTTATAATGTGTCAATAAGATTTCAGGGGAGAAAAATCCTAAAGGACTAAGGGCCCAAGGTTGTGTGTACATCAATAAAAGTGGAAGCGCTAAGGATAGCTGTGGTTTTATTCTTTATTCTCTGAGTAGCTACTCCTGGATGGAGGGGATGTGCCAAGCCCTGGGATTCTGAGCTTAGGGTCTTGGATCTCAAGTTCATAATAGACACAGAATCTAAGAACTAAAATTCCAATTATTTGCTTTCTTCATGCATCAGTTTCCTCACTGATCAAATAGGTTCTTGTGAAATCGTAACAATGGTTATAGCTATATGTACTGCATATTCTTCTGTGTGGTGTTTTAAGAACACTCCACTTTGGGGGCTTCCCAGGTGGTACTAGTGGTAAAGAACGTGCCTGCCAATGCAGGCCACATAAAGAGACACTGGTTCCATCCCTGGGTCGGGAAGATCCCCTGGAGGAAGGTATGGCAACTTACTCCAGTATTCTTGCCTGGAGAATTGCTTGGACAGAGGAGCCTGGCGGGCTGCAGTCCATGGGGTTGCAAAGACTCAGACACAACTGAAGCGACTTAGCATGCAAACATGTGTTAGTTTAGTAAATCTTCCAAATAATCCTATGATTACTCCCTCCCTCCCAAATCTCTGGAGTGCTTACTGCCTCTCTTTAGAGTAACTCCAGATTATCTCAGTTCTTGTGAAGTAACTGCAAGTCATTTTTCATTATGGACAACGGCTTCTCCAATCCATATAACTTACTGAAACTGGCCACTAAGCTTAGGAAGAACCTCTTTGTTCTGGCAGAAAGCCCTCAAGCATTCTCTTTGAGGGGTTTTATGTCCAAAAGAGGTAATGAAAATACTCTTGGGTTTGGTTATCTATGGAGGGATTTACTTATCCGTTGGAAGGGTTGAGTACTACATATGACAATCCATGAAGATCAGTTTCCAGCCATATGTCTTATAAGTCTGTATAGATTTAATTTCTTTTCATATAGTTCAGGAGGAGTATGCTTTGAAAAGTTAGCACTCCATCCATGACTAGCACTCCATCCATGACTCCATCCATCGCCACAAGAGTCATCTAGCCTCCAGACTGGGGTCTCTGATGAATAGAACGCTGACCATAAGCTGACCCAGCACAAAGCCCTGCTTTCTACACTGACAGTGACTATTAGCCAGGCTCTCAATTACAGTATCAACTTTCTGGAGGAAAACTAGAAAGAATCACACTCCCCTTATTCCAAGATGTATGTGAAACAAGGCACAGTGGTAGTTATTAACAATAAAGTTGAGGTTAATGTGCTTTCCCTCTAAATCTGAATGCTAGTATAACCATTTAAATAGTGCCAACAATGAAAATAAACAGAAGACTGAGTTAAACCACAAATGTACAGGCCCACACCACTTGGCAAAACATAAGAGCCAGCAGTATTGAAACAACAGCAATTAACGCTTTATATGTAAAATGAATCATAAGACAGTAGGGGGCCAGGGAAGCAGTTTATCAAACTGAACCAATGTGACCCTAGAGATAGAGTGGGTCCTTTCTGAAATGAAGGAATGTGTTTCCATAATATTTCTTAGAAAACATGTGAGTTCTTAAAACTCATAGTCCTTTCTTGTTCTCCACATTCTGCTGGTCCTTGGAGTACTGAGTGGTTGTGAAGAACTCTCCCACCGCCACCCCAAGTGACCAGAAGCTGCCAAGGTCGGGGAGGAGAGGAGGGTGATACAGTGAGAAGCCCTGTCTGTCCTGTGCTCCTGATGAGGAATAACTGCATCTTTTTTTTTTTTTTTTTTTTGCCTGGCACAGTTTCTCCTCCTGTTGGCTCAGCAGTAAAGAATACCCCTGTAATGCAGGAGGTGCAGATTCAGTCCCTGAGTCGGGAAGGTCTCCTGGAGGAGGGCATGGCAACCCACTGCAGTATCCTTGCCTGGGAAATCCTATGGACAGAGGAACCAAGCAAGTTACAGTCCACAGGGTCACAAAGACTCAGACACAAATTAATGACTAAACAACAACAACAACATATGCTACTTCTCTGGTTTCTAGAGCATCTCTCTGCGTATAAATGAACTTTGAGTAAAACACAGCATCCTGCATTAATCTTCATAAGTCTCAGAGTAAGCAGGCCCAGTTCTTACATTTTACTCAAGCATTTTTACAACTCACTATGTGTTTAGTTCTTAGCACTGACTGGTGGTAAGTGTAGCTCATGGGAGCTCTGGTGAAGACATTTGCGGCCAGTTGCTTGCAGATTCTATAACCTCATCAAATGATTTAATTTCTCTGTGCTTCAATGTCATCATTTGTAAAATGACTGTGATGATCCTTACCTCATAGGAATATTGTGAGAATTAAATAAGACTGTGTATGTTTATATTTTACCTTACAGTATATTTAATATAATTACTACTCAAAAAATAATGATCACACTATTATTACTGTGGCCCAGTACTGCCCCACAGATCTAGAGTCTGGCTGGAAACATAGGATATTTATTTATGAAACAATGAGTAAGCAGGTCTTTGTTAATTTTAAGTTGCAGCTCCTGAGACAGCACTTTCTCAAGCTGGCAGTTGCTCCTCTCCTCTCCATGTCCCCATATCAGTCTGTTGTCATCAGAGTGGTTTGCTTGGATCTCCATTTCCTTGCGTATAAAATGGGAATAATACCATACTTCCCTCTCAAGATATTTGTGAGGATCAAGGAGATCATGAAACACTAGAGTATTGAGATTTATTATAAAACACAAAGCATTGTCAATATTGTGTTGTGGTTATTTATGAATATGTCTCAAAGCATCTGCCTGCAATGTGGGAGACCAGGGTTCGATCCCTGGATCAGGAAGATTCCCTGAAGAAGGAAATGGCAACCCACTCCAGTATTCTTGCCTGGAGAATACCATGGATGGAGGAGCCTGTTGGGCTATAGTCCATGGGGTCGCAAAGAGTCAGACATGACTGAGCAACTTCACTTTCACTTTCACTCATGTCTCAAACTAGACAGAAAGATTCCCAGCATAATGACTTGAACAATCAGTTTTCAAAGGCTGTAGGCTAAGGAGAGAGATTCACTGTAAGAAACATGGTAGAGCAGCACTTAGATATGTTATTCCTAGTTCATCACTTTATCCACTGAGGGTTGTTTCCTTTTTCTATAGAAATTATTTTTATTTTTTTCCAAGGAGGATCCAATGAAGGGGTAAATAGACAGTTGGGCTTGTCAGGGGAAATTTCTGAGAACCAGCCAGGAAGGGCAGGCAACAAGTAGGCAATACTAATGAAAGACTTAAAGCACCTTCTTGTTGGGGTGAGTTTTGAGCTATAACAGTATATGCAATGCATTCTTTATTCTCAGAACAAAGGCCCACACCAAAATAAGTAGCAACAACCATTCACCAAGAACCAACCCAAGCATCAAGAACTCCCCTATCAACATCATGATAGCCAAAACAAATCACAAGTAGTTTTACTTTGTGGCTCCTCAGATGGCACAGAATTAAAAAGATTTCTCTGCTGCTTAGGTCAAAAGCCTTCAATTATGGACAACCACAATCTGAAACTGACTGCATGTATGTCTGGAGCCCTTACACTGGGCACCGAAGAGAAACCAGCAAAACTTACTAAGTAACTGTTGCACGTTCCTTCGAAGACTAGGAGGGTGGATCACTCTTACTTATAATCACCTCTATGATTTTAATGGGGCCCTGATTTGGGGTAACCTCAATCCCAAAATGCAGAACCTGCAGATCTAGAGGGCCAACTGTGTTTTGCCATTTTATATAAGGGACTGGAGCATCCTTGGATTTTAGTGTCTGGGGGTCCTGTAAATAATCCCCTGCAGATACTGAGGGACAACTATACTTCATCTTACCACAGTCCTGTGAAAGACATGTTATTTTTATTTTATTGATAAGAAATAAGAGAATTAAAGAAGCTAAATAATTGTTTCAGTGCTACATAGCTTGTTAATTGATGAAGCTGAGTTATTAAATCTGATTGTGAATTCACTGTTTCCAGAGAGAGGTTTTTTTGCTTTTATGTTGATTTTCCACAAGCATCTCAGATTCCACCCTGGCCTTTAGCAAGACTGAAAGAACTTGAGTAATGGCAAAACACTGTGTCTAGTGAGAGGGATATGCAAAAGTGTCTACACTACAACATATTTTTTCCCCAGTGTAACATCCACTTTGGTACTTTTAATCTGCATTTTAGGGAACTATACTCTTTTTTATAGAATTTTTAATGATTACTTTCCATTTACAGTTATTACAAAATATCGGCTATATTCCTCATGTTATACACTGTGTCCTTGAGCCTACTGTATACTCAATAGTGTGTACCCCCCACTCCTCTACCCCATACTGCATGCTCTCCAATTGGTAACCACTAGTTTATTCTCTATATCCATGAGTCTGCTGCTTTCATGTTATATTCACTAGTTTGTTGGCTTTAGATTCTACATATATGTGATATCATACTTGTTTATCTTTCTCAGTTTCATTTATTTCACTTAGCATAATGCCCTTCAAATCCATCCATGTTGCTGCAAATGGCAAAATTCCATTCTTTTTTATGGCTGAGTAGTATTCCATTGTATGTATATGCCACAGCTGCTTTGTCCATTCATCTGTTGATGGACGCTTTGGTTGTTTCCATGTCTTGGCTGTTGTAAATAATGCTGCTATGAACATCGGGGTACATGCATCTACTCAAATTAGTATTTCTGGGTTGTTTTTTTTTGGATATACCCAGGAGTAGAATTTTAGTCTTTTGAGAAATTGCCATACTGTTTTAGGGAAATGTTCTTTTTATTTGCCCTCTACAGATTCCTATATAATTCTGCAGTGGGGCAGATTCTTATAATAAATACAATCATAAATTAGTTTTTGAACTAATCAGTTGAAAAGATTTCACCTCCAGTACAAAAGGCTATCATGATTTGATTGTAGGTAAAATCTAGTATGCCTAAATATAGGCAACATGAAGCTTTGTAAATATTTTATTTTTTATTACATCTGGTGGATTCCCCAGGTGGTAAAGACACCACTTGCCAGGCAGGAGACACAGGTTCAACCCCTGGGTTGTGAAGATTCCCTGGAGAAGGAAATGACAACCCACTCCAGTCTTCTTGCGTTCGAAATCCCATGGACAGAGGAGCCTGGTGGGCTCCGCCCACATGGAGTTGGATACAACTGAGCTAATAAACAGCAGCATTACATGTGGCAGCTGTTTTGGCTAAATGATTTTTCTGGAGCAAGTGTATTATCATACCATGAAAGTTTACTTCAAAAATGAGATTATTTTCTTCAATTCTCTATGTAATGCTTAGCAAAAGTGGTGTCATAGAACAGGATATTTTAAAGAATTTTTAGGAGGCTCTGGAAATATTTCCTGGAATACTTTATAAAATTTTGATTTGAAAACTAAGCCAATACACTGTTTAGTTAGGAGCGTTGCCCTGTGTTTTCACAATTTAAGACACTGTAAGAAAAATAGGATCTTTAAGTCTGGGAAATAAATTCTTTTCTCTTGAGCCAGCCTTATTTTGGTGTTTAAAGTGCCTTCCTCATTTTCTTGGCAACTGACATTAAGAGGTGTATCCTGGAGTCAACGCACTCGGTGGGATTTCAGAAGTCAGATATATACAAATACAGAGCCAGAAGCCTTTGTAAATGTCTTAGTGAACTTCATGGTCATTCTGTAGTTTAATTTATCATCATTTCTACCAGTTGTCACCAAATGCATGATGAATGGGGACAAAAATCAGACTGTAGTGTAGACTGATCTTCCCCAAATTGTGAATTTGGCCACATTTGTCCTGAGTTCCTTTCCTCTCCTTTCTCTTTTCCTCAGTCCGTTCACATAGTAACCAGTTCCTAACCAGTAACCTAATCACCCAATGTGTCCTCATGTTCCTCCATTTCAAGCTCATGCTGATTTAAAAGGGTTAAACTTTTTCCTGTCTCCTTCTGTCCAAGAGTAATCTGAAAGAGAATTTATTAATATATCTACTGAGTGCCTTTTCTGAGCCAGAAGCTAGACGTGATTTTCTCCTCACAATGACCTCCGAGCAATATTCAAAGCTATTATTCCCATTTTACACATGAGGCTCATATACATTAGCAAATTACCCAACTCACATTACTAGTAATTAGTGTAACTAGTGATATAAGCTCTGGTCTGTTTGACTGACAGCTTATAACCATGACATGTTACTGCCCAATCTAACATACTAACTTCATTTTTTCCTGCTTCAGAGGCCAGCAAGGTGCCTGATAAAATCAACTCATGAATCAGCTCCAGATAAGTTGTTAATGGCTTGATATCAAGCCAGTGGGAGTGTGGAGAAAGGTCACCATTCATCTGCAAGTTTTCTTTCTCCTGAGCTCAGCTGCCCTGGGATGATCAAGGCTGGTAACCATAGCATGAGCCTTGATCTCAGGAGGCAAGCCTGTGGCCCTTGGCCCAGGGAGAAACTTGATACCTCATTTGTCCCTTTAAGAGTCCTTACTTGGTAAACACTCAAGCTCAAAGTGGGTTCCTTTTAGATAATATTTGTTGTTTGGTTTTTTTTTTTTTTTAGTTTTTCTTTTTTTTTCACTTTTTATTAAATTTATTTATTTTTAGTTGGAGGATGATTTCTTTACAAAATTGTGTTGGTTTCTGCCATACATCAACATGAATCAGCCATAGGTATACCCCCTCCCTCTTGAGCCTCCTTCTAATATTTGTATTTTAAAAGCAGCCTTGAGTGATGTTATCAAGATGGCAGAGTAGGAGGTCCCAGCCCTTGTTCCATAACACAAATACTGATTTAACAACCTGGACAAAAATGCCCTTATGAGAGCTGAAGAATCTGTGGGGGAGGGGGAACACCAGACAGCACTGGTGGGGCACAGAAACAAGGAAAGATACATTGAAAGGGTTGTGTAGGGTTGTACACGTTACATGTTGATAGCTTTTTGTATGTCAGTCATATTTCAATAAAGTGGTTTTAAAAAATTAAAGTCAAAGCAGCCTTAAATATCTGAACTCAAGTGATACAATAGCATAGAAATTGTAGGCATAGGGAGAGGAAGTGGGCACTCTTTTTCCCTTCCTGTCTCATCCCACAGATATGCCCTCCTGTGCCACCTACATAGAGAGCGAGCCCTGTATTACCCTTGAGGCTCCGTCAAGCCTAATCTCACTCGTTCTCTGATGATTGTTGTTGTTGTTGTCCAGTTCTTTGCAACCCCATGAACTGCTGCACACCAGGCTTTCCTGTCCTTCACTGTCTCTCTGAGTTTGCTCAAACTCATGTCCACTGAGTCAGTGATGCCATACAACCATCTCATCCTCTGTTGCCCCTTCTTCTCTTGCCCTCAATCTTTCCTAGCGTATCAGGGTCTTTTCCAATGAGTCAGATAACTATTAATGCGTGAATGTGAATACAGTAGACACTTAGTACAAACTAAATATTTTCTATGCTTCTCTAAATCTCCTTTCCTCCCTGCAGTTAAGGCTGTGTAACCAGTTTAGACCGATGGACTGTGAGTACAAGTTGAAAGTCAATGTTCCTCCTCCATCTCTTGTTCCCTGCTTACGGAAAGGTAGAAGAAACTTGGATCTTTGAATTACCACACAGAGGACAACTGCCCTGGAAAATTTGCCCTATCCACATGAGGATTTACCAGAGAGAGAAAGCAGTATTGTATTAAGCCACTGAGATTTTAGGGTTTATTTTTTACCGTAGCATAGCCTATCACGTTCTGAAGAATGAAGGGAGATTTTGTGTAAAATGCCCTTTTCGTTCTCAGGATAGATGCTCCATGAACTGACCTTGCAGAAACAGACTTGTTATTTGAAGAAAAGTCTTGCCTGCAAACTGGAAATTTCTTTCAGTTCTGTAATGACAGTCTTGGAGAATCTTCAAGATTGAAGATTCTCCAAGAAGCAGTCAAATTTATATGGGGATTCAGATAGTTAAATCTTGAGAGTACTGAGTATTGAGGAATAAAAGTAATTGTAGTTGTAGGTTAGGGAGAAGGCAATGGTACCCCATCTCCAGTACTCCTGCCTGGAAAATACCATGGATGGAGGAGCCTGGTAGGCTGAAGTCCATGAGGTCGCTGAGTCGGACACGACTGAGAGACTTCACTTTGACTTTTCACTTTCATGCATTGGAGAAGGAAACGGCAACCCACTCAAGTATTCTTGCCTAGAGAATCCCAGGGGTGGGGGAGCCTGGTGGGCTGCCGTCTCTGGGGTCGCATAGAGTTGGGCACGACTGAAAGGACTTAGCAGCAGCAGTAGTTGTAGGTTATAGGTAATAACCGTGGTTCTGTTACAGATGCTCTGATTCTTCCCATTCCTGCCATGAAGATTGAGGTTTTACATGTGATACTGTACTGCAAACATCTCTTTCCCAGGTCAAAATGACTTGGATGTTAGAACCACTAAAAAGAAATGCCTCAGTGGTTCATTATGGGTAGTTCTGGCTTTGCATTGGCTTCTCTCTCCTTCTCAGTGAATTCTGGAGTTAAAATACATGCTCTTCCCTATATGATCCTTCCAAAGGAAGGACTGAAAAATTAGATCACTATAATGGAAGCTTACAATGTTGCTCCCAACCCTCCCTGAGCCACTTGGCCGGAGCATTCCTGTGTGTTTGACAGAAGGCCGTCTGTCTCTCTCCGCCTCCAAACTCCGTGTCATGCTCCAAGGAATATGCAGATGGCAGGAATGCCAGATGCACCAACCGCATTTTTCTGGGTTGAAGATGTTGGGAAAATTACAAACAACTTATATTTTTTTTCTTTCTTTTCATGAAGGTCTCCTTAATTATTTCTTTTGGTTAAAGCGCTCTCCTCCTCTCAAGTTGGAGCTTTTTGCTTCTGGAATCTTTCCCCCTAGGCCTTTTGGGCTCTTTCCTATAATAGTTTTACCCTCATCTCTCAAGGGATGTCTTGTCTGCCCTGACAGAGGCCTATGCAGTCTCAGCAGGCTCAGCTTTTGAATTCACTGCCTTGTTTGAATTGAGGTTTATTACAACAAAATCTGCTGTCTCTTCTTTTCTCTTTAAATCTCTTGACATCTTATTTATCTCCACCAGAATCCAAATAGAGCTCCCTCACATGTGGCTGTTCTGGCGTCAGGACAGGCTCCATCGTGTCCACACCCTATTGAACTGAGCGAACTCTCAGATTCTGTCTTGTGTTTTTGGAAGGAGACAAAAAAAGATGGTAGGGTCCCTTCCGTATCCAAGTTCAATAGAGTAACTGGGGAGTAATATGACTGTTTTTTGGAGATGTCCAACCTTGCCTCTTTTGAGAACTGCTCAGAAATGGCACTGATTAGTGTTCTTTGGGTGTGTGTGTGTGCGCGCAGTCATATCTGACTCTTTACAACCCCATGAGCTGTAGCCCACCAGGTTCCTCTGTCTGTGGGATCTTCCAGGCAAGAATACTGGAGTAGGTTGCCATTTCCTTCTCCAGGGATCTTCCCGACCCAGGGATCAAACCCGCATCTCTTTCATCTCCTGCATTGGCAGGCCGATTCTTTGCCACTAGCACTAACTGGGAAGTTAGTGGTTTTAAAAGCAGAGAGTTTACAGTTCTTATGAAATGTTATAAAGCTTTGCAGGGGGCTGAGATGACTTGATGCATTTCTTTTATTGAGGAGAGATTAACACTTACTGAGCTTAACCCACATTTCTGAACTTCTATTAGGGTGGCTCTATTAGGGTTTTCTCAGAATCTGAGAAAAGAAGAATGGCCTTTTGATTTGATCATCTTTATTTATTGCTTCGTGACAATAAAGGATCATGAATGTCATGACAGGTCATGAACCACAATGATTTATCAAACTCCAGTCAAGAATGAACCACAGTGAAGTCACATATTAGAAAAAAGATTAAATTCCATAGGCAGTAAGTAAGTGAAAATCACAGAGACAGAAGAATTCTTGGAAGGCTTTAAGGAAGATGCTCTGTTGGAAGCCAAGATAGAGCCAGTTTTCCTTCTGATTTTCAAGCAGATGATCACCAGATGAAGAGGCTGGCTTGCTTCTAGGGGCCATGCTGTTTCAAAAAATATGTGTTTTTAAATACTCAAATCACACTTAAGGGAAAAGTAGGTTCACCTCTCCCATCTCTGGGGCATTTTCTCATTGACAGGAAGTCAGGCAGAGTGCCGTCTATTACAAACCTCGTCTCCAGGTTTGTATGCCTGCACTTATGTCTTTTAGATTCACATATGGTGCAGAAGGGACAGAACTACAGAGGCAGTTCCTAGGAGAAAGTTTGCCAGTCCCCAGTTTTGAGAGATAGGAAAGAGATCTGGAGTCTGTCCGGTTGGATGTCAGTATCAAGGATGGCATATGTGTTGTAAAGAGAGTATTATTAAATGCGTACTCAGTGAGGAGAGAGAAACACCATCTTCTGAATGAGCCTTTGTTTGTACAGAGACTACAGAGATGTAGAGAGGGAATGAGGTCTCTGTGGAGAGAACCTCAAGGTACCTATATTGGAGCTGAAGGTCTAAGTGGATGAGTACCAATAGTTGCTAAATTAGTTGTAAAATCTGGAGAGCTCAGGTAGGGCTCTGGGTACCCAGAAGGGCTGGAAGAGCCCTGATGGCCATGATGATGATGTCAAGAGTTCTGAGGCAGACTACTGTGTAGAAAGCAGCAGTGGCAGGAAGAAATACCTGCGTTACAGTCCCTGCCTTGAAAAACTCTTCCTTGGAATTTTAAAAGTTGGTTGGCAAAGTTTCACTGAAAAAGTGTGTTGTTAGTAACTTCGATTTGCATTGTACCTAGTAGAAGCTCTCTTTAATACTTTTTCTCTGGCCCATGTATTTTTTAGTAGCAGCCCTGAGCTGCTGAAGAAAGACATTTCTACAAGTTTCTGGATAAGACTTGAATGAAAGAAGTCTTGTTCAGGGGCATCTCTGCCATAAAGTGGGCAGAGGAAACAGGATGACTTCTGACTTGCATCCTCCAGACTTAACCCCTTAGAGGGTGTTCCTGAGAGACTGTCTCACTCACCACATTGGGCTTCAAACCCTGACCAGGAGTCAGTGATATTTTCCTAATTAAAGTAACCTGAGACAACATAATAGCAAGCTTTGAATGTTTGACCTATCTATGGCATGGTTGCCACGTGGCCTCTGGCTACTAACCAAATTTTTTGTACGAATCCATATTTTCATTTATATTAAAGCAAATATCAGTTTAAATAATACAAGTCAAAAAAAATTTATTCATGCATTGAAAGACTCCAGATTTGATTCTCAGTTGCTTCTAGACTTAGACGAATGGAAGAAAGGGAAACATGGCAATTACCTGGAGTTTTTCCCTGTATAAAGTAAAGTGATAGAGGGTGGGAGAGTGCGTTGTGAGTGCTGACTAGCCTAAGGGCTGGCATTCTTTGGGTCTGTGATGAACAGCTCTCTTTGAATAGAATACAAATGAATTGTGCTCTGTTTTTTACCAAACAGCTCTTCTTAGAGAGCTTCTCTGTTAAATATAGTTCTGTATTTTGGACTTCAGTAAGTGAAAAGATCCATGTGCTTTTAAATAATCCCTATGGTAATAGGTTTCTGATTAGCAGCATGGCCCCAGAGTTGGGGTTCATGAATGATTCAGGGCAAACAGGTAAGTTAGCCAGCTGATGTCAAGTTGCCAAAGAGAGTGGGTATAATAATAACTGAGTACTGACAGGCACTCCATTAATTGCTCTACCTGCCTTGGTTTATTAATGTTCAAAATAGCCCTGTGAGTTTAGGATTGTTTTGATCTCATTTAGTAGATGGTTGTAGTGAGGCATAGCAAGTGACTTGCTCACGCTCACCGAGCTAGAAGGTGGCAGAGGGAAGAATTGAACGCAGGTTGCCTGTTGTCGGGAAGGCTCTTTTAAACAAAGTGTGATGGTCTGTTGACTTTTTATGTTTATTGCATTAACCTCTTTTTCAGTGCTTTGGGAAAACTGAAAATGTCTTAAAAAACTGCATGTGATAAGTGTTTTTAAATTGCCATCTAAAAACAGGCATGTAACTTAACCAACCAGTAAAAAATTTATATAAACTTACGGTACGATAAAATGTTGTTCCAATTTTAAATTGAACAGATTAAAATAAATATCCAGTTTAATTCCCAGAACTGTCAGCTACTCACTATCTATTCAGTCAATTAGACATTATCAGCTCTTTGTGTGCTCAAGAGTTTTATTGAGTTAACCGCCAGTCTTCTGGTGTTTTGATTGTTACTATGGATGCTGCTGCTTTGCTCTGCTTTGAGAACTGCTGTCAGAAAGAGACAAGCACACATAACTGAACTGAACTGGTGGTTTTTCCACTGAAAAGACTTTTAAATGGAAGCCTGGCTTAGTGCTAATTACTTTTGATGAAGACTATGCACACAGTGAAACTCCCTCTACATTCTCACAAGTAACGTTTCCTAGCATGTGTATTTAAAGCCCCCAAACAAAAGCCAGTGTCAACAGCAATATTCCCATGGAGCCTCTTTCTTTCAAGAACTGTCCAAAAACCCCTCAAATAGTTCAAGGTTTTTCACAACTGAGTTCACCCATTTTCTAAGGATTCTGAGAAGCGTTTGAGGGGGCGAATCTAGAAAAATTTCTTAAATCTAAAAAAAAAAAAAAAAAAGAATGAGGCTGGTGGGGAGAATGACTATTTCTTACATACTAATTTGATTTTCCTCCCAAGCAGATTTTTTTTCATGAAGACTTCTTCATTGGACAATTGTGGCATTTTCTTGTTATTCATGATATAGCAACATCTTTAACTTTTCGTATTGGAGAGAATTGTCGTAAAACACAGGAAGGGCACTTATGTTTTGTAGCGGCACTCGTTTAATGTCCCCTCTTCCACATACCATAAAACTGGGCCCACCCCACTGTGGATTTCAGACTATCGTTGCTGTCTGTTTATGATCAGGAATGTGTGAGATAAAGGAGAGGCAGTTCTCACCATGAACCACATTTCCGTATGGACCCACAATAGGGTGGGCTTCTAAGAAGACAAGCTTCATGTTTTCAAACTTCATAAATATTTTCCCCAGTCCTCCTCTGTCTTTCTCATTGTTTCTGCTGGCTTCAGGCCTCTCCTGCCTTTCCCTGGCTGCTCTTACATCGATTTTTCTCACTGCACTGGACGGTTAGCATTTTAAATATCGTGAGAATAAGCTGCTCCCTGTCCTGGCATTGCTTTTTGAAGGAAACATCTCCTTCCCTTGTGCGAGCCAAGGAGTTACTTCCGTGGGGAGAAAGCTGGAGTGCTGATTGGAAACATGCATGATTGCTGGTTTAAATTTGGCTTATTTGCAACAGACAGAGGTTGGGAGAGATAGGAGAGAGGGGTTCTCCTGATTCCGAGGTGGTTCCCACATCTGCTTTTTATTAGGAGCACTGTGGAGAAAAGATTTTGAAATTAACTTAGTTGTGGAATAATAAAGTAGGCCTCTTAATATGAGGGATTATAAATGATGACCATAGAAAATGAAGGCACAGCTTTCATCCCCCAGGTCTCCTACTTTTTCTGGGGTCATTTGGCACCACATAGAACTTGGAGAGGTATCCTGTACCTTCTGTATCCGTAGCAGATGAAGATGCTGTTTTATTCTCTCTTTGTAAAGAGCCTAGGTTCAAGCTTTCTGGTCCCAGGGTATACAGGTGGCCAGCAACAACCAGGGTGTTCTTAGTGACATAAACAGGGGCAGGCCTGCTCATCCCAGCTGTCCTGGAGCTCTCAGGTAATATTCTAGAAATAGGCACTGGGGCACAGGACTTCAAAAAAATTCATGGTATCTCAAACCTGTCTTTCTCATCATTCCAGCTCCTGAACGCTTTAAGAGGTCAGCATCATAATCTGAAGAAGACACCTAGCCCTCCTAAGAGCTAGTCTCTGTGTATTCTCAATTATTCATTTGTTTGTTTTTCTCTTTTTTTCCCCAAATTGAATGTAAAAGCTTTAATAGCAGAGCTCTTGTAACTATTTTATAATTCCTGGGCCCAAGGGCAATGTTTGGACTATTATAATCCCTTCACAATTGACTGTTGACTGAGTGAACCAAGGAAGAGAGGAAGGAAACTCTGCACATAAAGGGCAATTCTGGATGCCAACTCAGACCCAGGAATAAAAGAAATGGCTCTGCCTTGGGACTGAAGGCCCAGAGTTGCGATAGATCGGTTGAATACCCCTGAGGTCAGCCTACATTTTGGAATTAGGCAGGAGGAAGCCTAATCTGTGGATGTGAGACCACTTTCTAGACCACTTTCAATTACCATGATTTGGGGAGCTTTTACATTCCTTTGAAACATCCTCATCAGAGAGCTCTCAAAATAGGAACAACAGTTGTCCATTTTATATGGCGTTAAGTTACAGGCAAAGGGCTCAGTTAGTTCTTTAATAACTGTCTAACTCCATGATTCTCTGATTTTCTCTCATTAAAGTACCCCTAGATTGTTGATTTTAAAGTTATTTTAAGTAGTCTCTTTTGGTTTTAAGAGTCTGATCAGAAAATCACCGATAACCTCAGAAAACGGAGGTTTATGTTAAAGACAGATTTTACATCTTGTCGTGAGAATTTTTTTTTTCTTGTAATTTCTTTGCTAGAGAGTGAAGGAAGGTCATCTCTTCACACCTCAACTGCGAGAGAAGAGGTTGTAATTGGTCATTACATGTAATTGGTTCTGTTGGTCATTTGGGGTGTAAAAGAGGAAGGCAGGTCATTTCAAATAAGAGAACCCATGACAATTATGTCTGAGTTTGGCCCTCCTAAGACGAGGATGTCTCTTGTCTTTACTCAAAATTCTGAAATGGTCATTGGAGGGAAATCTCATCACAGAGGCCTGTGACTACTCACAACCCTTGTGAGTAATAACTCACTATTTTTTAATGTTATCTTGAATAGAAACCAAGGGGACTTTCTGAAATAATCTGTTAAATGATGCCTGTCTCAAAGAAGTCCAAACTTTTTTATTTATTAGCTAATAACAAAAAATCTAATTAATGTGGTACAAGTAAGGAGGAGCAAGCCTCCCTAATCTTTGCATAAAATTGTTCTAAATTTCTTGAGTTCTAATAGTCTACCATGGCCTCTCCAGATTTCTTGCTTGTCATGACTGTATATATCCAGATTCTATGAGGAATTGAGTTATTTTCTCATCCTCATTCCAAATTTCCAGGCATTCAGAGAATCTTATCGGTCATACTTGATTAAGTGTTCCAGGACATGGCCAGAATCTGGATTCCTCCTGTGAGCCAAGTACCATTCTGGGTTCTGGGTTCAGCACTGGCTTCCATGAGGCTGCCTCTGGAGAGCTCTAAACAGAGAATTTTTCCCAGAAGATGCTATGCAGACAGCAGTGACTGAGAACCCTGGCACATTTAAGACAGAATAGCATCCGAAACCGGCTTATTAGTACCTGCAGTTCTTTGAATGTCAACTCCAAGCTGAAAGCAACCTCAGATAATGCTTAGAGGAACCCCTACATTTTTTTTCTTTGATTTTATTTTTTATTAACAATGTTGCAATGGTTCCAGGTGGACAATGAAGGGACCCAGCCATACATATATATGTATCCTTTCTCCCCTAAAACCCTCTCCCATCCAGGCTGGCACAAAACATTGAGCAGAGTTGCCTGTGCCATATAATAGGTCTTTTGTTGGTTATCCATTTAGAGTATAGCCGTGTGTACACAGCCCTCCCAAAGTCCCTAACTGTTCCTCCTCCCCCGCAACCATGAATGTGTTTTCTAGGTCTGTGAGTCTCTTTCTGTTTTGTAAGTAAGCTCATTTGTATCATTTCTTTTTCAATTCCACATGTAAGGGATGTCATATGCTATTTCTCCTTCTCTGACTTACTTCGCTCAGTATGACACTATCTCCATTCATGTTGCTGCATATGGCCTTATTTCACTGTTTTTAACGGCTGAGTAATGTTCTATTGTGTATATATATGTACCATATCTTCTTTATCCATTCCTCGGTCAGTGGACATTTAGGTTGCTTCCATGTCTTGGCTATTGTAAGCAGTGTTGCAATGAACATCAGGGTGCATGTATCTTTGGGGCCTTGTTTTCCTCTGGGTATACGCCCAGGAGTGGGATTGCAGGGTCATACGGTAGCTCTATTTTTCGTTTCTTAAGGCACCTCCTTACTGTTCCCCATAGTGCGGTACCAATTTGCATTCTCACCAACAGTGCAGGAGGATTCCCTTCTCTCCACACCCTCTTCAGCACTTGTTGTCTGTGGACTGTTTGAGGATAGCCATTATGACCAGTGTGAAGTGATATCCCATTGTAGTTTTGGTTTGCATTTCTCTAATAACTAGTGATGTTGAACATCTTTTCAAGTGCCTATTGGCCATCTGTATGTTCTCTTTAGAGAAATGTCTCTTTAGTCAGGTCTTCTGCCCATTTTTTGAGTGGAATCATCACATTTTATAGATCAGCATCTAATGAACACATGCTGTGACCAAGATAACAAAGATGGTAAATTAGGCAGAGGTGGGAGAACTCAGGGAGACTCACTTGAGGAGTGAAGCCATGTCTCTAGCAAATTATCTCTAAAACTTTTGCTTTCTAACATTCTCCCCCTCTAGATTTTCTTTGATAAAGAGCAGAGTTTAATTTCCAAATGAATATGTTAAAGTTATACTTAGAAAATCAAGTAAAAAGGCAACAAATAGCCCAATGTTCTGGCAGGTTTTAAAGTGTTTAACCTCATCTAGCTTGAAGGCAATGGCACCCCACTCCAGTACTCTTGCCTGGAAAATCCCATGGATGGAGGAGCCTGATAGGCTGCAGTCCATGGGGTCACTGGGAGTCAGACACGCCTGAGTGACTTTACTTTCACTTTTCACTTTCATGCATTGGAGAAGGAAATGGCAACCCACTCCAGTGTTCTTGCCTGGAGAATCCCAGGGACAGGGGAGCCTGGTGGGCTGCCGTCTCTGGGGTCGCACAGAGTCGGACACGACTGAAGCGACTTAGCAGCAGCAGCAGCAGCTTGTGAAATGGAAATAACTTTAGCCAAATTTTGGTAATATTGTTAACATTGTTTAGGCTGCTTAACTTCTCTGTGTAGAAAGGTCTATTATATACCTCTGATTCCATCAGTAGAGGAAGTGGGTCGGTATGTAGAGAAGATTAATATTAAATCATTAAATCAAAAACTCTCATTTATTAGAGAGCTCCAAGGGGGTAAAAAGAAACAATTTATAGAACAAAGGACATTCATCAATTTCAAGCACATGAATATATTCTTGGTCTGGCTGTATTTATTTTATCTAATGGAATTCCTAAGGAGACCTACTATGATGACTACTTAGTGTATTAACATTTTGTATTCATAAGTTGTGCTTCTAGAGTATATATAAATTATCCCAAAATAGAGGTTTCGCAACCTAAACTTTATTCTAGACTTTGCTCTAAGGAGTACCAATTCTTATTTAGTATACTTGAACTTAAAATTTTGTATAGTTTTGAATATTTTGGTTTCAAAATCATGTATTTCTCTGAGATCTCAAAATGCTTTCTTTACCCACAACTAGGTGAGCACACTTTATAGATGATATTTTGCGGAAGGGAATACGAATCTCAGAACTAAAGGGGAGACGCAAACATGGCCTACAGGGATAAAGGGGAAAAGCAAAAAAAAAAAAAATCACCAAAAATGGATTCTTAGATGAATGACTGCTTTGGGCAAGAGACCATACCCTGCTGTTCCCATTCCTTCTGCATTTCATTATTTAAGAATTTGGTATAGAGAGTTAAAAATGAATTATAATAAGAGCTACTTACATTAGCATTTAGGTACTTTGAAGGAGAAATAGCCCTTTATATTCTTGGCCATAGGACCTGTGTTATACAGCAAGAACAGTGTCCTGTAGGCTGGTATTTAGGACCTGTTTGGCTCCTCTCCTCTCCAGCTCAGGATCAGTTTAGTCTCTGATGGGTAAGGCAAAGCTCTGGAAAACAACCCAGTCACTTTCATCCTGCTTGGGGATTGCTGACTTTTATCCTGGGTCAGTCTTTTAGGAAAATTTAACTGTTGGATTTGCTTTGGCAGGTTAGCTGGATGTAAGTGCATTAAAAAAAAAAAAAAAAGCCATTTAATTACAAAAAAGGGAAGATAATTCCTTAAAGGCTGCTCCTGTAACAGAGATAGTCATAACAGCTCTTCATATTTTCCATTTTTTCACCATTTTAGACAATCCAAAGGAGAAGGAATGAGAGGGCCTGCTGAGTGTACCTTCAGAGAGCTAGACACTGAGACAAAGAATATCAGTGGCATAGCAGTTCCTCAGGAAACTCAGGCTGTTTTTTAAAAAAACACATGAACTTGAGAAATTTTGGTGAAACCCTTGAAGAAAAAAAACTTATCAATATTAACAGACATTCTGAAAGGTGTTGGAGATATTTATTTCACTCTTTTCCAAAAGCCTTCATTGGCTTGATTCTATTTATGTATAGAATCACTAGGACCTCTCTTATCTTCCCCTCTCCTGTTTCCTCCCCTAAACCCTTCAGGATTGACTCCACATCAGATCACTACAGAATATAGCTACATATTCAAAGGGAATACACATGCTAAGTTGAACCATGCTCCTGATATATCACACTCTTCACTCCTGCTAACACATGCTCTTAACAAAGCATACAGGGACCTTTTTCATACCATCTTTGAGTCAAGGGGAAATAACAACAGGGGACACACCAGTAGCAGCTGTGGTGGCCGGAGAATTATTGCTTCCTTCACTTTGTGGCTCTGTTGAGTCTTCAGAAAGTACAAGTGAAAAATAAAAGCCAGATGACTTTGTTCTATAGGAAATGCTTAAGATTCTGATATGATTACTATGATGAAGACCTTGGTAGATAATCAAACTTTGTCTACTTACTTGTTTATTAATTAAATATTATTGAGTACTGGTTTGTGCTAACCAATATGTTAAGTGTTATTTTATGTGAGTGCCAAGTTGTTTTAGTCGTATCTGACTCTTTGCGACTCTATGGACTGTAGTCCATCAGGCCTCTCTCGCCATGGATTCTCCAGGCAAGAATACTGGAGTGGGTTGCTATGTCTTCCTCCACAGGCTCTTCCCAACCCAAAGATCAAACCTGCATGTCTTACATCTACTGCATTGGCAGGTGAGTTCTTTACCACTAGCTCCACCTAGGAAGACTCCAAGTGTTATGTTCAGTGGTTAGTAAAGCAATAATAGACACCCTCCTTCCCCTCCTTCTATTCTTTATGTACATAAATTGTAAGTCTAAGTCCCATGCTGGCTGCCCTATCTATAATTATTCCCTCACACACACATACTTATCACCCTTCCTTGCTGTTACTATCTTTAACCCTTATCACTGTCTAGTATATATTTTAATTATTTATTATCTGTTTCCACCACTATAATGTATGCTTCATAAAGCCAGCAATTTCTCCTTTAATGTGTCATGTGGGTGCTGTGTGCTCAGTCATGTCTGATGCTTTGTGACCCAATGGACTGCAGCCTGCCAGGATCCTCTGTCCACGTGATTTCTCAGACAAGAATACTGGAATGGGTAGCCATTTCCTTCTCCAGGGGATCTTCTGGAACCAGGGATCAAATCTATGTCTCCTGCACTGACAGGCAGTTTCTTTACCATTGTACCACTGCATAGCTATGTTTATATACACAGAACCAAAACCAGTACCTGGAAATAGGCACTCAACAAATATTTGTTTAAGCAATTAATGAATGAATGAAGCAATTGGAGGCAAGGATATAACTACAAAGTGGCTTGGAGGCAAGGATATAACTACAAAGTGGCACCTCAGGCCCTTCTGTTCGTCATCTGGATCTATCGTTCGTGTTCATTGCATTTTGCAAATTCTAAACATTTTATTGTTTCTTCTCCAAAGAAGTCAGGAATGTCAGTGTCTGAAGACTTGGTGAAAACGCAGTTATGTCTATGGTATTCCTCTGATCTACACATCAAACACTCTGAGCAGTAAAGGAGATCAGATTGCCTGGAAAACTTGTTCTAGATAACCATATGCTTGCTAAAGGGCTCCAAAATCACCTGCTAAAATTTATTAATTAGGTTGATAACACCTACTTATGAAAAGTACATGAAATAAAGTAGTGAAAAACTATGAAATCTGTGTAGTGTCTGTAGCTAGTGGAAGTAATACTATTAATCTGTTTTATAATTTGATTAAGAAGCAATACCAAAGTCTCTGGCTTAAAATGTCAGGGAGATGTAGAAGAACCAGCAAAGATGACCAGACAGGAACAGCTGGAAAGGCAGAGAAAACCAGGCTCTTGATATCCAAGGCCATTGTGCTTAGTCGCTCAGTTGTGTTCGACTCTTTGTGACCCCATGGACCATAGCCCACCAGGCTCCTCTGCCCATGGGGGAGTCTCCAGGCAAGAATCCGAGAGTGGGTTGCCATGCCCTCCTCCAGGGGATCGTCCCACCTAAGGGATGGAACCCAGGTCCCCTGCATTGCAGGCAGATTCCATCTGAGCCACCAGGGAAGCACCCAAGACCAAGAGATAAACTTTAATTAGTAGATCAATGGAAATAAAGCATTAGCAAGATGCAAGTTATTGATGACTTTTAAAAAGCAATTTCAATGGAGTGGAGAGGGAAAAACTATTTAAAACGATTTAAGAAATTTGGGGATTCCAGGTATGAACAACATTCTCACAAACTTTTGCTATATTCAAAAAGAGAAAAATGAGGTCCTTAATGAAAAACATAAGAGTTTTCTCTTTTAATGGTGTCACCAATAATAGCCAGTCTATACATTCTGGAAATAATACAATAGAAGAGAAGGAAGTTACTGATATGATTTATGTAAAGGATAATTTGTATGTCTAATGGACAAGGTACTTATATTGGCATTAACTAGAATAGAAATGTTAACATTTTTGCCCATACCCTAGAGGAAGACATTAATGAATATTGCAAATTTGGTACAGATAACTGATACACTAGATAATGTTAATGCAATTGAAATTTAAAATGTCTTTTATAGTTCAAAAACAAAATAGGCTATACCCTCAGTAAAAGAATGAGGTTGAAATTCTATTTTACTAAAGGGAGATGCCAAGACAACCTGGGCGGTAATGAAAATATTATCTCTGATGATCCATAGCTAATGGCTTACCTCACCTGAGTTTAAGGTTTGAAGCCAGATAATCTGTGATCAGAAAAAAACTGCCACCTGAGGAATTGTTATACCATAACCACAAAACTGGTAACACTTCCAGGAACCAGTCAGAGGGACATGAATGTTTTTTCTGGAGGAACCTACTTTCTACTCAATGTTTACAGAAATTCCTTAGATAAATTCTCAATGAATAAGTAATCACAATCAGCAGTTGCAAATGAGGCAGTGTGAGGGAGAATAAGCGGAAATAACAACCAGCAAAACCAGACCCGTAAAATATCAGTGGTAGAGTTGGTGTTTGAACCCTGACAGTCCAACTTCACAGCCAGCTCCTAGCCACTATGTTATACTGTATGCTTTTTGGTGTTCTGGAAACACATTTAAAGAAATGAAGGATAGAATTTAAAATGCAAACAAAGAATCAGAAGGAAATGGAACATTTAAAAGCTAAAAAAAGAATTGAAGTTAAAAACTCACTTGGAGGCATAAACAGATTAGGCATAATTGGAGAAATTAGCAAACTGCAAGATAAAGCTAAAGAAAGTTCCCAGAAAGTAACAGGAAGGTAAAGTGATAGAAGATATGAAAGAAAAAGAGGAAAATCAAAGTGTTTAACATACATCTACAAGGCTGTATATTGTCACCCTGTTTATTTAACTTATATGCAGAGTACATCATGAGAAACACTGGGCTGGATGAAGCACAAACTGGAATCAAGGTTGACAGGAGAAATATCAATAACCTCAGATATGCAGATGGCACCCCCCTTATGGCAGAAAGCGAAGAGAAACTAGAGAGCCTGTTGATGAAAGTGAAAGAGGAGAGTGAAAATGTTGGCTTAAATTTCAACATTCAGAAAACTAAGATCATGGCATCTGGTCCCATCACTTCATGGCAAATAGATGAGGAAGCAATGTAAACAGTGACAGACTTCATTTTTTTTTGGGCTCCAAAATCACTGCAGATGGTGATTGCAGCCATGAAATTAAAAGACGCTTACTCCTTGGAAGAAACGTTATGAGCAACCTAGACAGCATATTAAAAAGCAGAGACATTACTTTGCCAACAAAGGTCCATCTAGTTAAAGCTATGGCTTTTCCAGTAGTCACGTTTGGATGTGAGAGTTGAACTATAAAGAAAGCTGAGCACCAAAGAATGATGCTTTTTTTCACTGTTGTGTTGGAGAAGACTCTTGCGAGTCCCTTGGACTGTAAGGAGACCCAACCAGTCCATCCTACAAGAAATCAGTCCTGAATATTCATTGGAAGGACTGATGCTGAAGCTGAAACTCCAATACTTTGGCCACCTGATGTGAAGGACTGACTCATTGGAAAAGACCCTGATGCTGGGAAAGATTGAAGGTGGGAGGAGAAGGGAACGACAGAGGATGAGATGGTTGGATTGCATCACCGACTCAATGGGCAAGAGTTTGAGTAAACTCTGGGAGTTGGTGATGGACAGGGAGGCCTGGCATGCTGCTGTCCATGGGGTTGCAAAGAGTCAGACACGACTGAGCGACTGAACTGTACTGAACTGAACTTGGAGTAATAGACCTATTAGATAAAATCTCTCAGATTAAATATGTGAACATATAAATGGCTAAGAATTTTCCAGAATTGATAAAAGACATCAGTCATGAGCATAGAAATTTCAAAAAATCACAAACAGGATATCTAAAGAGAAATTCAAAACCACACAGACTAAAAGCAAAGTACCAGATACAACAGAAGATTTTAACAAGTGGTCTGAGTAGACTGACAGCAGTCATTTTAAGTGCAGCATAGAAGTCAGGAGGTAGAATACAATCTTCAAAATACAGAGAAAATGCTTGTTAACTCAATTATTTATCTATGAAAAATTATCTTTTAAGAACATATTCAGAAAAACAAAAAGAGAAACATTTTCAATAGGACCTCAGTAAAGGCATTTCTAAAGGGTGTACTTAAGCAGAAATTTCATAGGAGTGTTTGACATGTAAAGTGAATGGTGAAAAATAGACAACTCTATTAGACATTAACTGTCTAGAGCAATAAAAATAATAATGCTTTCTATGTAGACTTAAAATAGAAAACTAAAAATAAATAAAAGCTGGTAACTTGAGAGGGAGATAATTAGAGTTAAAATTTATATGTAGTTTTTCAAGGTGGGTAATACAAGATTCTGTTTAATTATTAAGATTAAAATTTTCAATACAATCACCTAAACAAAGAAATAAAGTATTTCTATCAGTTACTTTGTTACATATAAAATAATTAAATTACTAAAATAGTACAGTTCTATCACCTGGAATATATCTAAAGAATTATAATATCTAAAGATCTTGAAATGTGGAAATATTTAGCTTGGTAAGACAATACATTTTTGGAGAGGAGGAGTATATGCTCTAATAATTACTTGAATTTGATAGTCTTTGAATTTATGATTTGTCATAAAAGAGAGGGGTTAAATGCACTATTTAATGCTAGAAGATTGAACTATGGAGAAGGCACTGGCGACCCACTCCAGTACTCTTGCCTGGAAAATCCCATGGACGGAGGAGCCTGGTAGACAGCAGTCCATGGGGTTGCTAAGAGTTGGACACGATTGAGCGACTTCACTTTCACTTTTCACTTTCATGCATTGGAGAAGGAAATGGCAACCCACTCCACTGTTCCTGCCTGGAGAATCCCAGGGACGGGGGAGCCTGGTGGGCTGCCGTCTGTGGGGTCACACAGAGTCGGACACAACTGACGTGACTTAGCAGTAGCAATGCTATAAGATTGAACTAAGTCTATAAATATGAGTTCCAGGGAGGTAATTTTTGGGTTTATTACAAGGGAAATATTTATGTAAATAGAATGGGTACATTTGAGACACAGCTCTTCTTCACTTAAGGTTGTAGGATTGTCTGTCGGTAAATTTTTGTGTGGTTATATCCTGCATTGGGTCGAAGTTGGACTAAAAGAACTAGATGAACTGTCTGCCAACTCCAAGATTCTAAATAATAATAGAATTTGTTTAAATTATGTTAACTACCATAAAGGTGGGCTTCCCAGGTGGTGCTAGTGGTAAAGAATCGGCCTGCCAATGCAGGAGGCATAAGAGATGCAGGTTTGATCCCCGTGTTGGGAAGATCCCCTGGAGGAGGGCATGGCAACCCAATCCAGTATCCTTGCTTGGAGAATCCCATGGACAGAGGAGCCTGGTGGGCTACAGACCCCAGGGTCACAAAGAGTTGGACACAACTGAAGCAACAACACACACACACCATGAAGTCAGTGATTTATTCAGTCTTTGCAACAACATCATAAGTTAACGTTGTCTGTGTTTTGCAGGTGAAAATGCTAACATTCAGAGAGTTTAAATAACTTGCTGAGGATCTGTAGGTTGTGTAGGGTGTAACTGAGATTTCAGTCCAGAACTGCCTTACTCCAAGTGGGAATCTTTCCATCATGCCTCACTGAATCCCAAAATTAGGAGCACAACTCAATTCTAATCTTGCCAAATTCTTGCAGAAAAAGTACCCTCTGTTTCACAATATTTGTGTGGAATATCTGAAGCCAAAATTGACAAAAGCAGACACACACACAGGCTAAATTCCTCATTCAGACATCTCCCTCCTTTCTGGAAACCTATGTATTCTAAGTACTTAAGATAAGCCTTCTTCCTTCATTTAAAAAATACATTTGTCAAAGTGAATTTTGAGGGTAATTTTTGTGTTCAGAACTAATTCCCCCAACATATAAAATAAACCTTTAATAGTTTTTATATAATTGCTTTTCATTTGCATTGATCAATATAGAATTTCTTTTTCTTTCTTGTGCTTGATCCATTCAAGAGGCTTTAATGAAATCTGGTAGTCTTAGATATTCTTGCACCAGCTCTGCTAATACCTTTTAATATTAGCTGTTCTATTAATAAGAGAGCCCCAAGACAGCTATACTACTACTAAGTGAGAAGAAACCTAATTTGGAAGATTTCTTTCAATAATCAGTTGGTGTGTAGTGACATCTAAGAGGGAGTTAGGTAGAAGATAAATGGATAAAAATTATTTTAGACAAAATAGAATAGAAATTAAATGTATCATAAAGCTGAATTTGCACTAACTTAAACCATTAACTGTTGAACATACCAGTTTGCAAGTCCTGAACTGGGATACACAGGAGGAAGATATTCTGTTACCATGATCTGAGATTGAGGTGCACAAATTCTACAGACTTGAGCTAGATGGAAATTTGCTTGGATTTGATGGCATTTGATTGGATTAGATATGCTCAAAGTAAACAGTCCGTATCTAAATCCTTTTCTCACCTGGCTGGAAAACTTGGGCTTTTAGGTCACTAGTGAAAAATGACTTATTTGAGTGAATAGGCTTTGTCAAAACTTCCAGTAGTTATCTCTGGGATAAGAAAAGGCGTGGAAAAATTTGATCCCAAAGGAAAGGGAAAATGTACGGCACACCGCTGGGACCTTGCCATCAACTAAAATTCTTGCTGACCTGTAGGGTGAGTGTGCCCTTCAGTTTTGTGACAGTTGAATTCCAGTTTCTACAGCTGCCTTCTACGTATGTCATTTTTACTCTTCTTTTTAATTACAATAGGCAACAATCACTATTGCTGTTGAACTTTGAAACTCTACTTTTTCCTGAAAACACAGATGGGATTGTGGGAGAAGGAGAGATGGTGGCAGATTTGTTCACGCGCTCTCCCTTATCACTGAAGACTGGAGGGAGAGTAGGAGGGAAGGGGAATCTGGCCAATAGTTCCAATCCATTCTGGCTTGTTCAACATACAAGGTTTCCCAATCATGCATGCAGAGGTGTGTGTGTTGGGGCAATGCTTTGATGCTGTCTTCTGAAGAAATATTGACATAATCACACTGAGCCTGTGCTTGATGTTAATTCTCTGAAGGAGTGTCCTGAGGGAAGAGGTACCCTAGCTTCCAACATAGGCTCATTAGACTTATTCTAGAAGACCTAATGTTTTCATTACAACACTCCTTTCTTGGGAGAGGTATGTCTTTCTTACTTTATACAGTTGCTAAATTAAGGGCGGTTAAAGCTAAGATTTGATTTAGGTCATACCTGAATGGTCTACTGGTTTTCCCTACTTTCTTCAATTTCAGTCTGAATTTAGTAATAAGGAGTTCATGATCTGAGCCACAGTCAGCTCCTGGTCTTGTTTTTGTTGACTGTATAGAACTTCTCCATCTTTGGCTACAAAGAATATAATCAATCTGATTTCGGTGTTGACCATCTGGTGATGTCCATGTGTAGAGTCTTCTCTGTTGTTGGAAGAGGGTGTTTGCTATGACTAGTGCATTTTCTTGGCAAAACTCTATTAGTCTTTGCCCTGCTTCATTCCGTATTCCAAGGCCAAATTTGCCTGTTACTCCAGGTGTTTCTTGACTTCCTACTTTTGCATTCCAGTCCCCTATAATGAAAAGGACATCTTTTTTGGGTGTTAGTTCTAAAAGGTCTTGTAGGCCTTCATAGAACCGTTCACCTTCAGCTTCTTCAGTGTTACTGGTTGGGGCATAGACTTGGATTACTGTGATATTGAATGGTTTGCCTTGGAAACTAACAGAGATCATTCTGTTGTTTTTGAGATTGCATCCAAGTACTGCATTTCAGACTCTTTTGTTGACCATGATGGCTACTCCATTTCTTCTGAGGGATTCTTGCCTGCAGTAGTAGATATAATGGTCATCTGAGTTAAATTCACCCATTCCAGTCCATTTTAGTTCGCTGATTCCTAGAATGTCGACATTCACTCTTGCCATCTCTTGTTTGACCACTTCCAATTTGCCTTGATTCATGGACCTGACATTCCAGGTTCCTATGCAATATTGCTCTTTACAGCATCGGACCTTGCTTCTATCACCAGTCACATCCACAGCTGGGTATTGTTTTTGCTTTGGCTCTATCCCTTCATTCTTTCTGGAGTTACTTCTCCACTGATCTCCAGTAGCATATTGGGCCCCTACTAACCTGGGAAGTTCCTCTTTGAGTATCCTATCATTTTGCCTTTTCATACTGTTCACGGGGTTCTCAAGGCAAGAATACTGAAGTGGTTTGCCATTCCCTTCTCCAGTGGACCACATTCTGTCAGATCTCTCTACTATGACCCGCCCGTCTTGGGTTGCCCCACAGGCATGGCTTAGTTTCATTGAGTTAGACAGGGCTGAGGTCCTAGGGTGATTAGATTGACTAGTTTTCGTTATGATTATACAGTAGAAGAGAGAAATAGATTTAAGGGCCTAGATCTGATAGATAGAGTGCCTGATGAACTATGGAATGAGGTTCGTGACATTGTACAGGAGACAGGGATCAAGACCATCTCCATGGAAAAGAAATGCAAAAAAGCAAAATGGCTATCTGGGGAGGCCTTACAAATAGCTGTGAAAAGAAGAGAAACAAAAAGCAAAGGAGAAAAGGAAAGATATAAGTATCTGAATGCAGAGTTCCAAAGAATAGTAAGAAGAGATAAGAAAGCCTTCCTCAGCAATCAGTGCAAAGAAATAGAGGAAAACAACAGAATGGGAAAGACTAGAGATCTCTTTAAGAAAATTAGAGATACCAAGGGGACATTTCATGCAAAGATGGGCTCGATAAAGGACAGAAATGGTATGGACATAACAGAAGCAGAAGATATTAAGAACAGATGGCAAGAATACACAGAAGAACTGTACAAAAAAGATCTTCATGACCCAGATAATCACGATGGTGTGATCACTGACCTAGAGCCAGACATCCTGGAATGTGAAGTCAAGTGGGCCTTAGAAAGCATCACTACGAACAAAGCTAGTGGAGGTGATGGAATTCCAGTTGAGCTATTTCAAATCCTGAAACATGATGCTGTGAAAGTGCTGTACTCAATATGCCAGCAAATTTGGAAATCTCAGCGGTGGCCACAGGACTGGAAAAGGTCAGTTTTCATTCCAATCCCAAAGAAAGGCAATGCCAAAGAATGTTCAAACGGCTGCACAATTGCACTCATCTCACATGCTAGTAAAGTAATGCTCAAAATTCTCCAAGCCAGGCTTCACCAATACGTGAGCCATGAATTTCCTGATGTGCAAGCTGGTTTTAGAAAAGGAAGAGGAACCAGAGATCAAATTGCCAACATTCGAAAAAGCAAGAGAGTTCCAGAAAAACATCTATTTCTGCTTTATTGACTATGCCAAAGGTTTTGACTGTGTGGATCACAATAAACTGTGGAAAATTTTGAAAGAGATGGGAATACCAGACCAGCTGACCTGCCTCTTGAGAAATCTGTATGCAGGTCAGGAAGCAACAGTTAGAACTGTACATGGAACAACAAACTGGTTCCAAATAGGAAAAGGAGTACGTCAAGGCTGTATATTATCACCCTGCTTATTTAACTTCTATGCAGAGTACATCATGAGAAACGCTGGACTGGAAGAAACACAAGCTGGAATCAAGATTGCTGGGAGAAATATCAATAACCTCAGATATGCAGATGACACCACCCTTATGGCAGAAAGTGAAGAGGAACTCAAAAGCCTCTTGATGAAAGTGAAAGTGGAGAGTGAAAAAGTTGGCTTAAAGCTCCAAGATCATGGCATCCGGTCCCATTACTTCATGGGAAATAGATGGGGAAACAGTGGAAACAGTGTCAGACTTTATTTTTCTGGGCTCCAAAATCACTGCAGATGGTGACTGCAGCCATGAAATTAAAAGACGCCTACTCCTTGGAAGGAAAGTTATGACCAACCTAGATAGCATATTCAAAAGTAGAGACATTACTTTACCAACAAAGGTCCGTCTAGTCAAGGCTATGGTTTTTCCAGTGGTCATGTATGGATGTGAGAATTGGACTATGAAGAAGGCTGAGCGCTGAAGAATTGATGCTTTTGAACTGTGGTGTTGGAGAAGACTCTTGAGAGTCCCTTGGACTGCAAGGAGATCCAACCAGTCCATTCTGAAGGAGATCAGCCCTGGGATTTCTTTGGAAGGAATGATGCTGAAGCTGAAACTCCAGTACTTTGGCCACCTGATGCGAAGAGTTGACTCATTGGAAAAGACCCTGATGCTGGGAAATATTGAAGGCAGGAGGAGAAGGGGACGACAGAGGATGAGATGGTTGGATGGCATCACTGACTCAAAGGACGTGAGTCTGAGTGAATTCCAGGAATTGGTGATGGACAGGGAGGCCTGGCATTGCTGCGATTCATGGGGTCGCAAAGAGTCGGACACGACTGAGCGACTGAACTGAACTGAAAGCTAAGATATGTCTCTCTCATGTATATAGGTGGGTATGTTTAGCTAAGGTCAAACTAGAAAAATTTGAGACTGTGTCTATCAGTAGTCATCTTGCCTTCTAGGAAGAGAAAACCCACATGTAGAACAAAGTCAATCTAAAAGAATTGGAGTTGAGATACTGAGAGATCTCTACAAACAGTTTGGCCTAAACCCAGTTCTATCCCTCCAGATCCCAGTTATATGAGCTGATAAACTTAATTACTTTTATTAAGCTTTGATTTACTTGCATTTTATCACTGGCAATTAAACTGTGCAAACATACCCACAGCCTCCATGATTCAGGATAGACACTGAGAGATCTATTTTATTTGAATGATTGTGATGGCCAGACATTATGTTTATCCAGAGTTCTGTAAGTGGCATCCCCAAACGATCATGTAGGATTTCCAAGTGGTCTCATCTCTGCACTGCTTACAGTAGATGGTGGCTGACTCATCAGTGTGACCTGAAACCCTGGAGACCCAGATATCTTTAGAGGTGCTGCCCTTGATAGCCCCTCAAAGTGAATATATCATAAACTAATAAGGGGCTTTGAGGGTTTCTGTTAGCCTTTGGCTATTTTTCCAGTCATTTTATTTGAATGAGGCATTTGTTTCTTCTTCACATGCTGTTTCATGGCTCCCAGGCATAATCAGATACTATATTTTAGGTATTGATATATCCTTCCTGAATGCATTCTGTTTTTCTGTAAAACTCTCTACCAGTTTTTTTCTTCCACTCACCAGTTAGGATTCTGGGGGGAAAGATGCTCTTTATATTGTCTGCATTATTAGAATATTATAAACATCAAATACTTAGTTAAGCCTGACATTCTTCCTGTTAGCTCACTGAACTATGCCCTTTTTATTACAAGCACATAAGTATGCACTGTTAGCTTTAATTGGATTTCCTGAATTGTATTTATGATTTAACCCTATTCCACAACTGGAATTTAAAAAGATGAGTACCATAGTTACCTTTACTAGATACGTATTTATGTTCCTGTTCACTCTCACCAATTCCTCTGCCAACATGGCAGGTTTTCATTTTGAGTACCATAAAAATGAATTTGTTTTAGTGGAGGGAATTACAGAATTACTGTATTCTAATGATATTGTTTTCTTTGTTCGGTGTCCAGGCCATTGCTCTAATTTTCCAGTGCAGTCATGGCTAGGCAAACTAAAATGTTTTAGGCAGTATTTAGGATGGCTTTCCTCCACCATCCAAAAACATGCTGGTAATATCATAAATCCTTAGAAACTTGGAGATTTTTCTCAATCTGTAAATACAGAAGTGTGGGATGGATTTTGCTTTGGGTGGTTTTGGAGGGGTGGCCATGCAAGAAATTGTTTTCAAAACAATCACTACCACCATCTGTGCACCAGAAAACAGATTCAAGGGGCTGATAGCTACCCTTGGACAGAGTCAGCAGAAAAGAGCTCAGGAAACCATTGAGATCACCTACCTTTTACGAGAATATAATTGGGGGGAAAATGGCTTTATGGACCTGACTTTGCCTGGTGGAGAGAATCTTAGGATTTCTAGGATAATACTTATTTTTGTGTTGCTGTTTACATCACTTGACTTATTGCTACCTTATTAGCAAAAAGTACTGTCTTCCCTTCTCTTAGTAATGAAAATTTCATCTCTGTATTATTACAAGGTTCTATGAAAGGTCTAACTTTTAAAAAGAATACAGAAAAACATGAGTGAGTAACGAGCATGGAAATATTGAATTTGCAAAGATGGACTGTTTTCCTTAGGTAAAAAATATCTCCCTAATTTCAAACTCTCTCCAGGGGGCTAAGGAAAGCTTTAAATATCCATTCAAAATTCTTCACAGCCAGACATCTCTTTTAAAGGAATTAGGTTACATCAGTTGATGTAATTAACTCAGATTGTTTGGGTGATTCAAATCCCAAAGGTAGAAATACATCTGTACAACATACACATTTCCCCTCTGTGTGAAGGCGCCAGTGGTTTCAATTTTGGGTGTGTTTTGAGGAGGTTGAGGGAGTGAGGGGCAAGAGAACGAGCTGTTGAAAGGTAATAGAAGGGAGAATCATGTGCTAAAAATGTTTTTTGATGCTATCTGATTTCCTCTTAAATCATTCTTTGAAAAAGAAATATCAGTTTGGAATCTGTTAGTGGTCAAATGTATTAAAATAAAACATCTTTTGTTTCATTAGCCCAGTTATCCTTTACTCCCCTTTGAGTATCTGGCAAGCCATATAGGACTGGAAGAAGATGAATCTTTTAGTCACTCAGTGAACTGGAAGATGTGCCATTTATTCATCTCTGAATTGCAGGAAGGGGGCCCAGAATCTGTGCTTTCTGAGAAACTCTAGTTGCTTTATTTTGTATTTGAATTTCATCTCACATAGAATCTTTAAGCTACAAAGATATGGTTGTTGTTGTTTACTCACTAAGTCAATATTCATGCTTAACTGTTTCCATCTCCCGGTGGTGTTGCACCTGATCCATTTCACAGCTTTCTAATTCTTAAAGATAATCAGAGCATCAGATAATGCCTTCTTTCATGATAATTACTAAAATGGTTCATTTCCAGAACAAACCCACTCTATTTCTTGACCAGATTCTGTAAAGCTTCACCAATCTCTATATACTCCTAGTGTCATATCAACAATTGTGGAAAACAGTTGTTGCTATCTTTTTAGGTTAATTTTGAATTTAGATTAAAAGCTTCAAAACTGAAGACTTTCTCCTATAGTGAGAAGATTTGTGAGATGGCTATAATGTGCTCAATTAATTAAGAACATGGTATATGTTTATAAAGTTTTATTGACTGTGACTAGATCTCCAAAGTTAAAAATACACAATTTTTTTTCAGAAGAAAGCTTTCTGCTCATATTTTATGTAGCTTAGCTCAGCATTGTGTATATTCATTTGTGGGAGGAAGGTATTATTTTAAGCAAGCGAAACTACTAAGCACACATTTTTGTCTTTAAAATCACGGCTTTGGTTTGGGAGCGCTCCTCTGGGGTAAAAGGGTTTGAAAATCACACTTTATCCGTGTTCTTAGAAATGTCTGGTAAAAAGATATCTGAGCCTTAGTGAAAGAATATAAAATGTAAAAATTTCAATTACACTTGAAAGAACAGTGAAAGAAAAGTCTCCAACCTGAGACTGACCACAGTATTGGAGGAGCTTAGGTGTTTTTAAAGAAATGTCTTCGTTTTGGCCCATTTGTCTAAACATCACAAGCAAGACTGCTTTTTCCATCAACTCTAGGGCCAACCTGTACAATTCTTGTCAACTTTTTTCTACATCTCTTGTCCATTATATATTTTTCCAAGGAACTTTCCTGATTTGTAATGGTACAACAAATTTACTCTAACTCCTGGAATTGTTCAATATGGAGTTTCAAGAGTCCTGGAATTGTTCAATATTACAGTTTCAAGAGCCCTTAGTCCTTAGGGGATTATTGCCCCACTCTTCCTTATACCCTACTGGAGAAGGAAATGGCAACCCACTCCAGTATCCTTGCCTGGAAAATCTCATGGACAGAGGAGCCTGGTGGGCTGCAGTCCATGGGGTCGCAAAGAGTCGAGCATGACTGCATGACAAACACTTACTTACTTCGTACACCCTTATGGGTGAGGATTCTGAGGTCCAAAGAGGTGAAGCAAGTTTCCCAATGTGATACCATGAATCTTTGTCAGACTGGACTTAAGAGTCACTGCCTATGAGATTCTATATTCAGTCTCTGGAATCCATCAGTTTCCATAGACTGGTGGATTTCCAATCCACATTTGGGCCTTTTGAAAGATAGAGATCCACCACTCTGTATGATGGTGGCATGATAGACAAATCTGACTCTAAACTGAGACACTGCTCAAATGTCACGGAGTGTTACAGCTTGGCAGCCACTCAAACTTTCTGGAAACGATTGCTACAATCTACCAGTTGGATGAATTCAGTTCTTTCAGTTGCCAGGAAGGAAATAATAATTTCTACACAATTTCTTTTTCTGTACAATGATTGTTTTACATTGTTAATAAATGGATCAGATCTTTTGTCAGCAAAGTCTTTAGTCAGAGTGTTTCATACAGTCTATAAAAGCAGATCTATCAGTGTGTTGACTTTTGTAGACTGATACTCAAGAGGGAAGCTAGAACCATAGGGAACACAGTGGGGAAAATTCTCAGGAGTTATACTCATCCTGTGTCTTGGTGTCAGGAGTGTGGTGTGGGTTGAAGAACTGATTTTTTCATGATTTGAAATAGTTTTTCACAGAAGAAGCAAGATTTTCTTTAAATGTATACAAAGGGAATCATAATAAGCAAAATACAGATGTTTTTCTGGATACACAGCATGCTAATTTTTTTTTTTTTAATAAAATGTTGTTCAGTTTGAACTATATAATGGAACTCTAAAAATTATGT